>NC_083601.1:75019062-75645423 GCF_029168945.1 Cannabis sativa
CACCCAATGTAAGGTTTCCTAAACTTTATATGTGTTTATTTCATCGTTTTAGAAAGTTCATATTTAGGGTGTTAATCAACATACTTGTGAGTAGATCTAAGATCCTGGTAAAATAATTTCCAACAATTAATTCCTCATTGCATCCACCATAGAACTTGGAATTGCACTCTTAGTTACATAGAACGCTCTATATGTTCCCCAATATATATACGCTATTAATTATCCATTGTTATAATCCCAATAATCAATGATCCTCTATAGATGATTTACATTGTACAGGGAGTATTTTACCGTTACACCCTTCAATGTATTTTATCCTTAAAACACTTAGCCACCTATAAATAAAATTTCAGTGAACTAACATAATCACTGAAATGAGTACTCAACCTTTGATCTCTTTTTAGCCAAGCTCGAAGGAAATCATCATTTAACTTTTATGTCCTGATAAAAGCTATAGATTCCATATCTATGTTTAGCGCTCCCACTCAATTGCACTACCATGTTCCCAAAATGTACATATCACCCTGACCAAAAAGTAGGCTTAACTAACAAATCAAAAAACATGTATAATACTCTTGAGATCGAACCTAACCAGTCTAGCTTTAAAAGTTTTGACTTCGCCTCCAGCGCCTCTTTTCTTCTTGTAGACCCACTTACATCCGATTGGACGATAGTCATCGGGTGCATCTACATATTCCCAGACTTTGTTCTTTTTTATGGAATCCATTTCTGAATCCATGTCGGCTGACCATTGTTTCTGTTCTGGACTTGCCATTGCATGTTTATAGGTTAATGGATCATCATCAAGACCGTCTCCAACGACCATATTGATTTCACCATCCAAGCCATAACGAGATGGTTTAGTAGAGACCCTCTCACTACGACAAGGAGCGGTGATCTTCTGAACAAGAACATCAGTGGTAGATTTCTCGGTTGTATTAACTTACAAAGGTTCAACCGAGGAAGTGGGATTATCCTCTACTTGAGTAGAAGAGGATGGAACATTAGAAGGAGTTATATCTGAAAGAATTTCCTCCATTACTACTTTGCTTTGTGGTTTGAAATTCTTAATATAGTCATCTTCAAGGAAAGTGGCGTTTGTAGAAACAAACACTTTATCGTCCTTGCGACTATAAAATAGTCCACCCCTAGTCTCCTTAGAATTTCTAACAAACATGCAAACCTCAATTCGCTTTTCAAGTTTTCCATCTTTCTTTCTTAAGACATGAGCAGGGCACCCCCAAATTCCGTAATGGCGTAAACTAGGTGTACGACCATTCCATAATTCTAAAGGTGTCTAAGGGACTGATTTAGATGGAACAACATTTAAAATGTCGGTCGCCATCTAAATTGCATATCCCAAGAAGGACGTAGGTAGAGTTCAGTAGCTAAGCATGGACCTAACCATTTCCAAAAGCGTGCAATTTCTTCTTTCTGCGACTCCATTTTGCTATGGAGTGCTAGGGGCAGTCAATTGGGATTCAATGCCAAATTCAATTAAATGATCTTTGAACTGCATATCCATATATTCTCCACCGTTATCAGTTCACAAGATCTTTAAGGTTTTACCCAATTAGTTTTGAGCCAACGTAAGAAATTCCTGAAACTTTTGAAACGTTTCAGATTTCTTATGCATAAGGTAAATATGACAATATCTAGAGTAATCGTCAATGAAAGTGACAAAGTACTCATAACCACCTTTAGCTTTGACATTCAGTGGTCCACAAAGATTGGAATGTACTATACCAAGTGGTTCTTTGGCACGCTCTCCCTTTCCAGAGAAAGAACGTTTTGTCATTTTGCTTTCTAGGCAAGATTCACAAACTTGTAATTCACCTAAGGTGACATTTTTTAATGGACCACATTTGGTTAACCTGTGAAGTCTATTATAGCCTATATGACCAAGACATAAGTGCCATAGATATGTTTCGTCTTCATTATCGATCTTTTGCTTTTTGTGGTTTCTAGGTTTAGCTACCTTAAACAGTTCGTTATGAAGCGCAAATGGCTCTTCTGGTCTTACAACATAAAGCCCCTGTTCCATAGATGAAACACAAATTTGAATGTCATTTCGAGAAATGGCAGAACCAAAACTCGAAAACCTAATTTGTATTGTGGTAATTGTAAGCATGAAACAAAAATCAAGTTTCTACTTAAATTTGGAATGATTAAGACATTGTCTAATTCCAAAATTCTGTTCTGAAACTTGAGTTTGGCTTTTCCTCTAGCTCTAACCGATACCATTTCGCCATTACCAACTTTAAGTTTCAACTCTCCGAAATTCAAATAATTCCAGTTTTCAAGAAATTGTAATGAAAAATTGACATGGTTGGTAGATCCAGAATAAAGAATCCAGATGGATATTCTCAAAAACACATGATTCAAAAACTAAAGCATCTTTGCTTAACCGTTTTTGGATTGTTCTTATTGCTGGTTCAATCTGTTGGGAAGGATAATTTGAGGAAATGGAATCACTTTCTCTATTCTTCTCAACTGAGCTTGAAGTAGCAGGATTGTTGGAGCTATGAACTCTTTGCTCTTCAGATTGAACAATTCCCAACTTAGTTGCTTTCTGGAATTTCATGTTCATCAGGAGCAAGTGTGAAGTGTTACTCTAACCAGGAGTCTTCTTCACACCTTCAAGTTTATTCCTAAAGGCACATTCTAGATGAGTGTTGGGATGTGGATTGTACATTTTTGACACTACAAATATCAATAAACAGAAGTAAATCATTTGGTTCAATAAATTCATACACAAGTTCAGAAAATAACAATTAATCAGATATGTTTGCAAAAATACTAAAAACTAAACATATTTATTATTTTCCAAGGTTTTCAACATAATGAAATATAGTGTCCCGGTAGGCAAGAGTCAAAGTAACATTAGTTGAATAGAGTAGTCAGCTCATCTAAAATGGATACCATTTTAGCAACCTTTTATTCTATCAAAATGAGAATTCAACGTTGTCCCGGTAGGCAAGAGTCAAGGTTATTCTCATTTTATGAGCTTCCACCATTGTTTCATGTTCTGTAAGTTTATCTCTAAGTAGTCAGCGTATGGGAGAGTCTAATAGATACGAAAACTTACAAAACACTTATCATATGAGATCTTACGGTGTTAAATGCTTTCAACGAATAACCATCCATAAGGGGGACGAAGTCTAGCGTCTGGAGGTTATATTGAAAACATTTAACTATTGCAAGACCAACAATGGAGATCGAATATCTTTTGATTAAAACCCATTATTTAAAATATTGTATTTTTAATTAATCATTTATTTTAATCCATATATTTTAATAATGAAAATTAATTAATTTAAAGTTGTTCGAAAATTGATTAAAAATTAATTTTCAACTTTAATTTAATTTTCAATATTTAATTTTTGAAAATCATGATATAATTATATATAAAATTTCAAATTTTTTTTAAAAAATATAATAAAATAAATACTTAAGAAAAATCTAATTTAAGTTGTTCTAAAATAACAAAATTTTCTACTTAAATTATTTTTCAAAATTTAATTAAATAACAAATTAAGTTACTGACCACTTAATTTGAAAATATTCCATTTTAAGTTGATCCAAAATTAACAAACTTTCAACTTAAAAAATATTCCAAGAATTTTTCAATAACTAATTCCTAGAATTTCCAACTTTATTTTGAATTTCAAAAATATTCAAATTCAAGTTGATAAAAAAAAAAATTAGTTATAAATAACTAATTTACATAGGAATATTTAATGAAATATTAAAATTACGCTTCAGAAGAATCGAATTATTTATAATTCTATATTTAATTAAATACAAGAAAAATAAATATAGTTTATCTTGAATTAATTTCAGTAAACTAAGTGTGTTTTTCTTAAATTAATTTCAAAATATTCAAATAAAAAATTAATTTTATATATTTCGAAATTAATTATGTTGCTAATCAATTTTATTAGGTTAAACTAATTTAATTAACCTAGTACAGTTATTCAAATCAGGCAAATGGGCCTTCACAGTTGGGGTTGTTAATGTGAGGGAGGGCTGAGTTCAGTATGTCGTACCCACTGCTAAGGCCTCCTAACTCTCACACAAGGCCCAAAAGAGAGGAATTTAACCTTAAAATGAACAGCTGTTATTAATTGAATATGCCCAAACACTAATTGGGCCTAAATAAAATCTATCATGGTGTGACATATTATTTAGCAACCTTGTCCATTTTAATTACAAAAATTAAATGGGCTACCTATATGCATCTAAGCCCAAAGCAAACATATAGGCTCACACAGGCACACATATTTGGATGGATCCTATCGTGTTACTAGGTCATACACAAATGAAAGAAGAATGCAAAATTTACTTGTTACAAATTATTGGTTTGACCTATTGACAATTGTACCATGGGTTAAAATCAGATCATTAGATCTGTCAACAAGTTAACCATAGCAATTTAGATCAAGCAATAATAGGTTTTATAAAAAAAATTTTGACAATCAAACAATATAAAACACATACACCTAGAACAAGTTAGATAGTTGGATATAGGGTTTATTTAATTTTAAATTAATTTAATTTAATTTAATAATTTCGAAAAAATAAATAATAAAAAAAAAAATTTTTAGGAATAAAAATAAAATAAATAAATTAAAAAAATAAATAATTAAACCTGTAAATTTGAAAAATTAGATTTCAACTAACCTATGAATCTTTTTTTAAAAAAGATGCTAACAACTTTTCAAATTATATGTTATTTTAAAAATTAAATATTCAATAAAACAAAATGATAATTTAATATCATTTTTCTAATTTTATAATTTAATTTAAATAAAAAATAACAAAATTTAAAAGTTAGCATAATATCATATTTCTATTTAAAATATCATGATTAAAATAATCTTATTTTAAATTTCAAATAAGGTCATTTTATTAAAAAAAAAAAAATCTAAATATCTGACCTTAAATTTAAAAAATAAGACAAAATAATCAAATTTTAAAAATAAGATAATATATTAAGCAAAAAATTAGATTAGCGATTCAATAATTGAGGTACCTAGTCTACTTCCATAATTGTATTAAATTTTTCTAAATAATCTATGGGACTAGTAGTACCTTTATATTTTAGCGATTTAAATAACCTGAACCCTTTAGGGAGTCGAGCCTGTCACACTTCTTCAATGAAAGGAGAGGTCCCATGGAGCTTATAAATTGGCTTTCTGTTTGGATTTTATGCCCTAAATGAAAGCCATTTCAATCTAATCTGATTTTGTTATCAATAAAAGATTAGAGGTCATTTATGTTTACATGTTTGTGGTTTAATATATGTACAAAATCTGTTAAGTCCAGGACATATAGTCATTTACAATTACAGTGATGTCAACAGAGTGGAATGTGATTGTGATTATATGATTCGAAAGACAAAGTCCTTGTTTCATCAGTGCATTAGATTTACACTGATGTGATAATCAGCGATGAAGTGTACTTACACTTTGCATAAGTGTTATGTTCTTTCCAAAACATTGGCAAAGTATACTAGTTTCGAATGTATGGAGTATAAATTGGACTGGACCGATATTGATCTTGGTTAAGATATTATAATCTTACTGTTGTATCTTTCTGAGTCAATATCACTAGTTGATCTTAGATCAAAAGATCTTAATCCTGATATGCTTAGGTTCAATCTCAGGAGTGCTATTCATGTTCTTTGATTTGTTAGTTAAGCCTACTTTCTGGTCAGGGTGATACGTACATTTTGGGAACATGGTAGTATGATTGAGTGGGAGCGCTAAACATAGATATGGAATCTATAGCTTTTATAGGTACTTAGAAGTGAAACAATGATTTCCTTCGAGATTGGCTTAATAGAGTTAAATGGAACAGCTCTTATTTCAGTGATTATTTCACTGAAATATCATTTACAGGAAGCTAAGTGTTTTAAGGATAAAATACATTAAGGAGTGAAACGGTAAATTTGATTCCTACTCTGTGTAAATCATCTATAGAAGATCTTTGATTATTGAGATTAGAACGATGGTTAAAGGTTGATATCGTATCTATATGGTGGAACATATAGAGCGTTCTATACTATTGGGAGTGCAATTCCAAGTTCTAGGAGTGGATGCAACAAGGAATTAATAAGTTAGGGAATTTACTCGATAAATTCTAGTTCAGCTTATTGGAAGCTCAATTGTATAGGCCAATGGTCCCCATACTAGTTGAGATTATACTACTTGTAAGACTCCGATAATTTACTTTAATTAATGAATTATAATTCTAAAATTAGACTATGTCTAGTTTGTGAATTTTCACTAAGCAAGGGCTTAATTGTGAAGAAAGGAGATTCTAGGTTTTATTTATTCATTGAAAGACTTTATTATGTCTAATTACTAAATATATTAAATGGAAATTTTATTTGATAATTAATTTTAATTATTAAATAATTCGTTTTGGCATTTAAATGGTTAGAATTGGAAAATTAGCGTTTTTGAGAAAATGAAAATGAAAATTGTCAAAATTGGAAAAATGCCAAGTGGGGCCCATTAGTCTATGGCCGGCCACTTATGAGGTTTTTTTCCACCTAATATTTTCATTATTTTAATGTCTAATAATTCTTAACCTAAACCTAGTTGTTACCTATAAATAAATAGTGATGGCTCACACTTAATAAGAGATGAAAATTTTTGCCTTCAGAAAAATTGAGCCATCTTCTATCCTTCTCTAGCTGAACCACAAACTTCTCTCTTTTCTTCTTAAATTTTTGAAACCTTGAGTGATAGAGTGAGTGCCCACACACTTCAAGTGGTATCTCAATCATAGTGTGGAAGATTGTGATGAATCCAGATTGAAGAGAAGGACATTCGGGCTCAAATCTTGGTGATACTCTGCGACAGACAGGATACAAGGGTTAGAGATCTGAGTGGAAGGAGACATATTATTCTGCTGCACCCAATGTAAGATTTTCTGAAACTTTATATGTGTTTAATTTCATTGTTTTAAAAATTCATATTAGGATGTTAATGAAACATACTTATTAGTAAATCTAGATCCTGGTAAAACATATTCCAACACTTTGTCTACTGCTCGATTATTTTTAACGCTCGTAGCAGAATGCTCTGATCAACACCCCCTGGCATGACGGTGTTGTTTTGAGTTGTCTCTGGTAAGGCAACAACCACAGCTATGTTAGTTGGGATCACTACCTCAGTAGTCGCAATTGGTGCGTTAGGCGAGTTGACAACGTTAGTTGGGTTATTTCCATTTTTTAAACCTTGATCGCCCACCGGGGTATCCCAGGGCTCAACTTGATTTTGGGGCGTTTGGGATCGTGCCCTGAAAGTTTCATTGAGGCGATCACGAAGATCGCCCCTATGAACATGGTATCTCTTTCCTCGTGGTGTCTCCATGAAGCCAGACTTGGTATAAACACTAGGAGTACGACTATAAGAGGAAGAAGAATGGGATTCGACATCATTTACCTCGTTTTGCGGTTGGGCTTTTCTTCGAGGGTTGCGTCTCTCGGTATCCTCCTCCTGTGGCACCTTGCGGTCAGTGTTTCATGCGACTTGTTCCCCATGCGTGGGCTGGTTTAGGTCGAGTCCCTCTTGTCAATTTTGTAGCTCTCTGCGAGTACAATTATTAGTTCGTCACCTGGTAGTTATTACCTGAGGGTTATCCAAACCCGTGTTTGGTACTCGAGGAGGACATCGGGTCCTAACTCTTCCGTCGAATTCAACTTGTAAAGCCTGCATTTTTTCCTATAGTGCTATATATTTCGTCGTGGTTTGTTAAATAATTCCTTCAGATACCATAGCCGGGGTAATAGGCAAGAAGTGTCCCACAGTTGCTGCTGGTGTTGATGTTTCTCCACCATGACCGGTGGTCTCATGAAATAAGTTAAGGGGAGTAACAGTGGTACCTCCCACTCCTCCATTGATTATGTCGACAAGTGTTGTTCCATTACCTGGGAGTGGAATGTTCATTGTTCCAACACTGAAAGAACCTTTGTTGTTATCTCCATTCGTCTGGCTTCCAGCCATTATGATTTTTCTCTGAAATCAACAGTAAGATTGTTCCCACAGACGGCGCCAAATGTTGTTAGAGGAATTTAGACAACACCGAATAAAATATTATAATTAAAATATAAACGAGAATATGTGATTACTCTACCCAAAATGGCGAGTATTCAAACTATGGACACACAGATGTACTGGAAATATAAATAACACAAAGGGAATATAGTGGTTCAGTCAAATCAGGGTCTGCTTAGTCCACTGTTGCAAGGGTTTTTCTATCTTGTTTATTTCATGTTGGATCATTCCCTTATATAGAAAGCAAGTGTCCTTTAATTACACAAAGATTGATTTAATTATCAATCCATTTTTACATTGAATATCAACATTTAAATTAACTAAAACGTAAATATAATAAATGAAGAGCAGTTTCGGCCCAATTCACTAATTGCAACAACGTATGCGACCTTTGTGGTGGGCGTTGTCTGTTCATATTCTCACATAAGCTCGCAGGCTCAAGATGTGTACAAGACTAATCGAGTCTCACATGCATAAGATATATGCGTCCTATTCGAGTCGAATATACAGATATCTTGCAAAAGGTTGATCACTTAGGACATGTGAGTCCTTATCGGGTTATCGAGCTCATTTGGTCATCCAGACCAACTCACTAAGTAAAGAATTGATCTTTACTATTTCACAGGGAGACCTTTATAGTTATCGCATATATCTTGGTATATGCGAGTCTTTAAATTTGATCTCCGGTCCTGCATTGCGCAAGGCATTATAATGCGACTAGACCTTGTCAAGGTCAAATCATCCTGCTGAGTCTGGTTCAGGCAAGGTTTACACTCAAGAGGTCTCCTTCTAACATTTGAGCCCTTCTCGAGGAGAGTGAGTCCACGTATGATTTTCATAGGAGCCTGGTCTCGAGTTTCTAGGTGATAATATCTCACTAAAACAGGTGATATCATGGATAGTAGCACCAACTATTAAGAACGTTCTTACTTATCTGGTAAGCCTTATAAATGGGTGTATGGGCGCCTAGATACAAGTCGATATTATATTATCTGTTATATGCTTTTCTTACTGAGTATGTTGGCTGACAAATGCTACTTCCATGTGTAGGTAAAGGAAAGTCAAAGGCTGAACAAGAGTGAGCTCCGGGCTTGGATGGTGATTGTACATGTCGAGACAATGCGACCTGAAGTGTTTGGTCTCAAAACATCTAGGGTTGTATTTTATAGTCGTTGTGCCACCAGGTTATAAATGTATTTTTTTAACATTTATAAAAGTTTAACTAGGGATCCCGACTATGTAAATATATAAACATATAAGTTTATAAAGTTTTACAATTAAATCAAAAGTTTTAATTTGGCACGATTTTCAAGGAAAACCCTTTGATTGCACATTAATTAGAAAATTACTGTAGTGCAGCTAAGTATTAGGGCATTACACAATTCTCCAACTTTTGGCATATGCTCAAAACATCTCTCTCCTGACTACCATTGAAAATCTCCTTGAGTATTGATTTATCTGTCCAAAGAGGTACAAGAAAATGATCAAGTAGCTAAGAATCTTAGTCCTGAGCAGGAGGTTCCGAAGAAGAAGAAGAAGATGATCCCAACCAAGCCAAGCAGGGGCCAATAGAATGACCTATTCAAATTAATGATGACATTGAGGCAGTTGCTCCTCCTTCTGTCCAGGCATTTACTAGAAAAGGAAATGCAATGGTCGAGGTGCAAGATGATGGAGTGAAACACCCCTTTCCAACAGGGACGCCAAGTGTGTGCAATTTAATAAAATTCTTATTTTATATACTATATAATTATACTAAAAGTGTGGTTAATTAAATTTTGATAATTAAAAGTTAGACATATAAACTATATGATAAAAGAAAAGTGGTATTAACAACCGGGTCCACCTGTTTTCAAAATATTCACAAACTGGTTTAATAGTGTTTTTACAACATAAACTTTGTAATCCCAAAATACATTCAAAATAGAACATCGTGTTTACTGGGCCATGCCACTGTGGCTGATACGTACATTGCTACTACGACCTCGCACTCATGGCTGTTCAACTTTAGCCTTCCCTTTACCTGCACCATAAAGCACCTGTGAGTCACAGAGACTCAGTAAGAAAAGTGAAATAAACATTAAATGATAATAACCATCAATTTAAATTTCATATCAACACGCTTACACATTTACACATTATCATAAACATAATATTCTGGTACTTTATAAAGTACCCCTTTTACCACTAGTTAACTACGAGCTGAATATGTCACTATCGTTGCCCGGTGAAGCAAATGATAAGTAAAAAACCTAACCGCGGTTTCAAGAGTAATTACTCATAACGGTATTAACCGTTTCTCACCCTAGGTCATAACCTAGCTCAACTAACATTTAATCAAAGTCTTGATAATAATCAAGGCCATAACCATTCAATCATTAATATTTAGCCACACACGATGCTTACCACTTTTCTTACCTTAGTTCAGAACTCCAGTGTACGGGCCGACCTGAGTGGAAAACAAGCTAGGCGATCCCGGTCCTATGTCACGACAATTGAAATTCAATGAATACCTTAAACCAAAATTCTGAAATAAAAACCCTAACTCAAAACCAAGCATAACCTAACTCCCAACAACTTCAAAATAGGTCAAGCATCCCATATACAACTTAAAACAGATGATACACAACTTCCTGGGCCAAAACTGAACCTAAAGAAAACCCAGAAAATTTCCCCTGCAAGCAATCGGTCGACCGATTCTGGCAGACCAGTTCTCTAAGGGTTCTCTCCTCCAAAATCGACCCAAAAATCCACCAAACCTAATCAAACTTTCCAGAACAGTATAATGTAGCAAACATGACATAACCAAACAACTAATTCATTACAATATATTAATTTGCTCAAAATCACACTTCAAAGTGAAGAAAAACACAATTTTATCTGTATGTAGCTTAATCAATTCAACCAGCCCCTACACCTAACTAATACAAGCTCAAACAACCTCAACAACTACCCTAAAATCATATTCCATCACCAAACATCTTGCAGCCCCCCTTAAAATTCAAAACCCCAACCAAAACTAACTTAAAACCAAAAGAATTTAAGGAAAACATACAACAAAGACTTACCTCAAGCTTCAATGATGTTCTAAGAAGTGATTCAGCAAGAAAAAGGATGAATTGCAACAAGGTTTCTTCCAAACTTGTCTGGCTCCAAGTTCCACGAGAGAGAGAGGGAGAAGAGAGTTGGTTTCTTATCTTGGAAGTTAATTCCTTAAAATAGGGTTTCCATTCTTCTTTTTCTTTTTTTTTTCTTTTAATTAATAGGCAGCCCTAAAAAAGTCAAAAGGCAAAATTCATATTTACCAAAAGACTAATCTACCCCCTCCAAAAAAAAAAATTTAAAAAAACCTTGGGGCATTTTGGTAATTTCACTAATCCATCAACCCAACATTCTAAAAAAATTCTAACCTAATCCGGAATATTCTCTAAATAATTCTTCCATAAATGTCATTTCTAACCAAAATTGCCGGGCCCAATATTTTATTTAAAAAAAATAATGGTATCCTCGATACCCACATATCTCAATATAATCTCCGTAATTAATAAATTACACTTTATATGTCATTAAATAAACTCTCGGTAGTTACCCTAAGTAAGATCATAATCTTACTTCGTCACCAAAATAATTACATATTTAATAAAATATGTCTACTCAAATATTATTTATTTTCTGGGATATTACAACTATCTTCCCCTTATAGGAATTTTGTCCTCGAAATTTACCCAAAAAGCTCGGGATACCATTCCCACATTTGCGACTCTAACTCCCAAGTCGCTTCTTCAACTATGCTGTTCCGCAATAGCACTTTAACTAGCAGAATAGTCTTGTTTCGCAGCACCTTTTCATTCTTGTCTAAAATCTGCACTGGTTGTTCTTCATATGACAAGTCGGTCTAAAGCTCAATGTCTTCATAACTTAGGACATGAGTTGAATCAGATACATATTTCCGAAGCATCGAGACATGAAACAGGTTATGAACCCTGGATAAAGCAGGAGGTAGAGCCAACCGGTAAGCTACCTGACCTACTTTCTCAAGAATCTCAAACGGACCAATAAACCTGGGACTCAACTTTCCTTTCTTCCCGAATCTTCGAATTCCTTTCATTGGGGACACCCGAAGGAAAACAAAATCCCCAATCTTGAATTCAACATCTCTATGCTTTGGATCTGCGTAGCTTTTCTGTCTACTTTGTGAAGCAAGCATACGAGCTCGAATCTTTTCAATAGCCTCACTCGTTCTTTGGACAGCCTCAGGTCCAAGATACCTACGTTCGCTAGCTTCATCCCAGTGAATAGGTGATCGACATTTCCTCCCATAAAGCATCTCATACGGAGCCATGCCAATGGTACTCTGATAACTATTGTTATAAGAAAACTCAATCAGAGGTAGGTACTTGTTCCAAGAACCTTCAAAATCCGTTACACATGTCCTCAGCATATCCTCAAGTATCTGGATAGTCCTCTCAGATTGACCATCGGTTTGAGGATGAAAAGTTGTACTAAATTTTAATTTAGTACCCATTGCTTGCTGTAAGCTTCCCCAGAATTTGGATGTAAATTTTGGATCTCGATCCGACACTATTGACTTTGGGGCACCGTGAAGCCGAACTATCTCCTTAATATAAAAATCAGCATATTGATGCACTGTATACGTTGTCCTCACTGGTAGAAAGTGTGCAGACTTCACATATCGATCCACTATCACCCAAATGGAGTGATAATACCCTACTGTTCTGGGCAATCCCACTACAAAATCCATGGTGATGTCTTACCATTTCCATTCTGGAATCTTTAGAGGCTGAAGCAAACCTATCGGCCTTTGATGTTCTGCTTTAATTTGTTGACAGGCTAAGCATGTTGACACATATTCAATAATATCACTTTTCATCCCTGGCCACCAATACAAAGCTTTCACATCATGGTACATC
This sequence comes from Cannabis sativa, assembly GCF_029168945.1. Classification (NCBI taxonomy): domain Eukaryota; kingdom Viridiplantae; phylum Streptophyta; class Magnoliopsida; order Rosales; family Cannabaceae; genus Cannabis; species Cannabis sativa. The sequence continues at coordinate 75,032,063 of NC_083601.1, forward strand.
TTGGTTGTTCCCGGGTGTAAGGAGTACGGTGTAGTATGAGATTCATCAAGAATCTCCTGTCTGATATCCTTGTCATCTAATACACAAATTCTATTCTTGTATCGCAACAATCCATCAGATGAAAATGAGAAGTCTTTTGCCGACCCAGCCTCTAACTTCTTCTTATGTCCCTGTAACTCAGGATCACCTTGTTGAGCCATTCTAATTCTTTCCAACAAATTAGATTGCAAGGTGATATTGGCAAGTTTTCCAATTACAAATTCAATTCCCGCTCTAGACATATCCTCAACTAACTCTGCTGAAATTTTCTTTAGTTCACAAACTTGCCCTGGTCCTTTTCGACTTAGAGCATCCGCTACAACGTTTGCTTTACCATGGTGGTAGAGAATCTCACAATCATAATCTTTGACCAGTTCTAACCATCGTCGTTGCCTCATATTTAGATCCTTCTGAGTGAAAAAGTACTTGAGGCTTTTGTGATCAGTATAAATCTTACACTTCTCGCCATACAGATAGTGACGCCAAACTTTCAATGCAAAAATAACTGCTGCCAATTCAATATCATGGGTAGGATACCGCTGTTCATACTCCTTCAATAGCCTGGATGCATAAGCAATCACTTTTCCTGACTACATAAGAACACAACCTAACCCTTGTTTGGATGCATCACAATAAACCACAAACTTTTGATCATTTTTCGGTAGAGTTAACACAGGAGCGGTAATCAACCTTTGTTTCAACTCCTAGAAACTACTTTCACACTTGTCAGTCCAAACAAACTTACAATTCTTTCAGGTCAATTCGGTTAAGGGCGTAGAAATCTTTGCAAAGCCCTTAACAAATCTCCTATAATACCCTGAAAAACCCCAGGAAACTTCTAACTTCAGTTGCTGACTTAGGTCGAGGCCAGTCACGTACTGCTTCAATCTTTACTGGATCCACTAGGATACAATCTTTACTTACCACATGCCCCAAGAAACTCACCTTAGGTAACCAAAATTCACATTTCTTAAACTTGGCATACAGCTTGTGCTCCCTGAGACGTTGCAATACCATTCGAAGATGTCTTTCGTGAGTTTCTTGTGAGTCTGAATAGATTAGAATATCATCAATAAAGACAATAACAAAATCGTCCAAAAAGTCTTTGAACACTCGGTTCATCAAGTCCATAAATGTTGCTAGGGTATTTGTTAATCCGAAGGACATTACCAGAAATTCATTGTAACGTCCCCGCTTCAAGCCTCCATTGGGTCTTTACACCCACGGACTAATGGCTCTTATACACGAGTACTCCACTCTGGCTGCTTCATGGACTGATGACTGACCCTACAGACAAACACGAGTGTTTCCAGCGTCATTTTTCCTCACTCGCACGCTTCCTGGGAAAACTTCCCAGGAGGTCACCCATCCTGAAATTGCCCTAGGTCAAGCACGCTTAACTGTGGAGTTCTTTCGAGATGGGCTACCGAAAAGCAAGATGCCCCTTGTTGATATAGGTAGTACCAATCAATCCATTTAAGCTCTCTTCAATTGTGCAGTCCCATACCTACACAGTCTCTCAATCATCCCACTTGACCTTCCCCAGGCGGTGGGGGATTGCACAGCTTACCTGGTGTTTCCCCTTACGGACAACGGGACTACTAACTGTCACAATCACCTCCCTGACGGAGTCCGACGTCTGCGTCGATCACACTTCCGGCTAGGTCAAGGCTTTGATACCATTTGTAACGTCCCCGCTTCAAGCCTCCTCTGTTGGATATGTTTTACCATGATCTAGATTTACTAACAAGTATGTTTCATTAAGATCCTAATATGAATTCTAAAACAATGAAATAAACACATATAAAGTTTAGGAAACATTACATTTGGTGCAACAGAATATAATGACTCCTTCCGTTCAGCGGAATTTTAAATTTAGATATTTTATTATATTCTGAGTCTTATAATTTAATAAATTTAAATATTACATAAATAAACTAATTGAAAAATAAGATATTTTATATGGTTAGAATATTTAAAAATAAAATAAAATAATAAGTTTGAAAAATTTATGGTTTGAAACCCTAAAATATCTATTCAAACTAAACTAACCAATTTTTCAAATATACATGTTATTTTTGCCAAAATATAATTTTATTAAAAAAAATGTCTAATAAGATAAAATGTTAAACCTAACATATTCCTAATCTTATAATTTTAATTAATAAAATATATTTTGAAAATAACAAATTTGAAAAAGATATGATATGGTTAGCAAACTTTGAAATTTGAAAAAAAAAATTATTTTAAAAAGATAATATTTTAATATCAAAGTAAGATCATTTAAAATTTAATAAAAAAAATAATATCTTATCTTATAATAAAAAAAAATAAAATAATCTAAAATTTCAAAAATAACCATAAGGCTCCTTTGTGAGAAATCAAATTTTTAAAATTCAAATCCTATTATTTTAATTAATTAAAAAATTAATAAAAATTAATTTTATTCTGACAATTAGATTTTTAATTGAAAATTTAGATTCTACACAAAATTCTATCAAAATTTGGCTTTTGTTTCAATGAAAAATGATTTTTGAATCAAAAGTTATGACGAAAACAAGATTTGAGGCACAGGGGTATGCAATGCATACCCCTGCGCGCGCGGAAGAGGAAGCTTGGCCGAGGAACGAGGCTGCGTGCAGCCTCATTTGACCGAGCATGCTCGGACACGCATGTTTTCTGAAGCGTGTTTGTCCGAGCGAGCCCAAGAGCGTGCGCGCGCGTGTGTGCATTCAAATCCTGATATTTTTCTTTCAACTTCAAAAAATCATAACGAATTCATAAAAAATTCAAATTAGGTTCTGTAAAAGCCTAAATTTATTAATTTTTTGTCTAATTTTCAGAAAAAAATAATTCCAGATCGAAATAAAAAATATTTCAGTAACATATATTGCGATTTCTAAACTATCATCAAATAAGCACATAAACCACATGAAACCATCCAAATCTACATATAACATTGCTTTAATTCATATTTCATGAAAGTAAATCATTACCATGGCTCTGAGGCCAGTTGTTGGATATATTTTACCAGGATCTAGATTTACTAACAAGTATGTTTCATTAACATCCTAATATGAATTCTAAAACAATGAAATAAACACATATAAAGTTTAGGAAATCTTACATTGGGTGCAGCGGAATATAATGACTCATTGCGTTCAGATATCTAGCCCTTGATTCTTTTCTATAGCAGAGCATTATCAATATCTGAACCTGGATCTCTTTCTCTCCTTCCTTTGATGCTGATTCTCCTTCTTGTTGGATGGTTTTCCACAGTCTTACACACTATGATTGAGATACCACTTGATGTGTGTGGGCACTCACTCATTCACTCAAGGAATTCAAAAATAGAAGAAGAAAAGAGAAGGGAAGAGATTCGGCCTATAGAGAAAAGATAGAGGCTCAGTTTTCATCTGACAGAATTCTAAGTGTGAATGAGAGCCATCACTATATATTTATAGGTAATCAACTAGGTTTAGATTAGAATTATTTGGCATTAAAATAATGAAAAAATAAATGATAAAACCCATAAAGTGTGGCCGGCCATTGGACTTGGATAATGAGCCTCACTTATGCAATTTTGCTGTTTTATCATTCCTGCATCTCATTTTCTCAAAAACGCCAATTTTCAAATTCAACCATTTAAATGCCAATTCTAATTATTTAATAACTTAAAATTAATTATTAAATAATATTGTCATTTAATATATTTATTAATTGGACATATTAAGTCTCTTAATTAATAAATAAACCTAGAATCTCTTTTCTTTACAATTTCGCCCTTGCTTAGTGAAAATTCATAAACTAGACAGTCTAACTTTAGAATTATAATTGATTAATCAAAATCAATTAACTGAGTCTTACAAGCAGTATGGTCTCAACTAGTATGGGGACCATGGGTCTATATATCCGAGCTTCCAATAAGTAGATCAAGAATTTATATCTTAAATTCACTGACTTATTAATTCTTCGTTGAATCCACGCATAGAACTTAGAATTGCACTCTCCGTATATAGAATGCTCTATATGTTCCACGATATAGATACGTCATTAGTTATCCATTGTTATAATCCTAATGTGAGCAATGACCCTCTAATAGATGATCTACATTGAAAAGGCACTAAGTTACCGTTACACCTTCAATGTATTTTATCCTTAAAACACTTAACTCTATATAAATGATATTTCAACGAAGTGAAATGAGATCTCAACCATTTATTTCTGTTTAACCAAGCTCGAAGGATATCATCGTTTCACTTCTAAATCCATATAGCAGTTATAGATTCTATATTTATGTTAGCGCTCCCACTCAATTATACTATCATGTTCCCAAAATGTACGTATCACCCTGACCCAAAAGTAGGCTTAACTAATAAATCAAAGAACATGTATAATACTCTTGAGATCGAACCTAAACATATCAGGATTAAGATCATTTGATCTAGGATCAACAGGTGATATTAAATTGACTAGATATTATGGTAAATTTTAACAAATCTAATCAAAGTTCAATATCGGTCCCTTCCAATGTATACTCCATACATCCGATGCTTGTAAACTTTGCCAATGTCCTGGAAAAGACATAACACTTATCCAAGGTGTAAGAATACCTATCGTTGATTATAACATGTCAGTCTAAATCCAGTGTTCTGACAAATTAGGGAATAAACTTTTGAACATATAATTAAGATTATATTCTACTGTGTTGACAACACTATAATCATTGACAAATTGATATGTTCTGGACTTAAATAGAATTCATACATTATGTAAATAATCATGAAATAAATCATGTGAACCATGCAACATTAAATGTTATTTTTGATCTATATTAATAAGTAAAACTTATTATAGTGAAATGAGTTTTATTTAGGGCATAAAACCCAACAAACTCCCACTTGTACTAATATAAAACAAAATGTGCATTTCAAATAATTTCAACAACTTGATATACAAATCAAGTGTAGTAGTAGTAAACACTTCGTAATAGAATCTGACAGGTTGAATTAACCATAACCTCTCCTCCACCATTACTCTTCCTTAATCACAAAATCATTGATAATGTGAAATTCCTTTCTATATGTCTACTCTCTTGGGATACTGGATTCTATACCTTTGGTAACTAATTTTGGTTAATCAGGAAATTAACACTAGTAGTTAGGACAGGTTGGAACGGTGCCACAATTGTATAGAACTTTCCTAAGACTGAATAAGTACCTTTCCTGCAACTTTAACATTCAGCCTCTCTCTGGTAGACTAAGAGATTTCAGATAGGTTTTTACACTTCTCCAAAATCACTACTCCACCCCCAGAGTAATCACCATCTTATCAGCAGACTTTCTAGCACAAAGGCAAGTCTTGAAATCTGATGTGGTGTAGTCTAAGAGTTTTAAACACGCTCTTATTGACTAACATATAGTTCCTCTTCTTAATCTTAAGATTAACTTGATTTTCTTCCAATGTTCTTCTCCTGGATTAATCTGATACCTACTTATTACTCCCACTCAACAGTAGGTGTCTGGTCTAAGGCATACAAAAGCATATTTAAGACCTCTCACTGTTGATTTAAGAAATTCTTTCATGGCTTTATCTTTTCTGGAATAGTTGAGACTTTTCCTTAGATAAATAAAATCTATGCCTAGAAGTCGAGAAGCTTCTATAGATTGCCATTAGAAAGAAAATGCTTCAGCATCTTACTAAAGTAAGTTACTTGCATTAGAGTAAGTAATTACCAGGTATACCACAAGCCATAGGTTTAGATAAACTCAAACCTATAATACTAGGAACAGGAAGTTTTGTTAAGTCCATTGAATAGACTTATTAACAAAAATTTCCTTTTATGTCCTTGTAATAGAAAACTTTAGGTTATTCCATGTGAATGGATTAAACCATAGTTCTATTGGCTTTTCTTCTTAGTTTCTTATCTTGACAATCCATTACTTGTTTAAACTTACAATGGATTTTAATCACTAGTGTCTTCCAAGTCATAAGAAGTGAAGTTCCTTGAAACTCTCCCACTACAACAAGGTACCGTGAATTATGTCTAAGAAAACTAAATGGTATTGACCTCTTCGGTTGTGACAAGACAACAGAGGCAGTGGGATCATCATATGTCAAATAAGATGATAGAACACTTAGGTATAATCTAGAGTTATCGTTTTAAGAATACTACGAAAAACTCATATCCACCCCTGAATGTACATCCATCTGCGAATGAGATGAATTTACTTTCAGTGGATATAGGCATATTAACTCTTTGCAGAGATTGAACTTGTCAAAACCACTATGAACAAGATACAAATGCCATAGATTAATAATAAAATGTGGTTGTGTCTTTTGATGACTTAGGTTTAGTTACATCAAAGAGTTCTTAGAATATTGCAAGTGGATCCTGGTCACAGAATACTAAACTCATATTCCATACAGTTTCAATCCATTGATAGAAAATGGTTATTAAACACTTGTGAAAGTGTAACTGTATTGTATCATGGAATTAGAAATATAAGAATATTTCTGTTTGGAATCTAAAATTAAAGTCAAAGACTTAAATTTATACCAAATATAATGAGTAATTCTTTCTTGGACCACCACTACTAATTTAAACTTGAAGTCAGATTTGCCTAACAAGTAGGAGATTTCTAAGATTGAGGACTTATATCATTGTGGAATAGAATTTTGGGATTATAATCATATGCGTCATTTAATTTCTTAAGAGAAAATAGAATGACATGAAATGATTTATAGACCATTCATCCAATGATATGTTATTGAGCTAATTCGAAATGAATAAGCTAAGAGGATTTAGGATAATTTCGTTTATAAATAAGAATCCAACGATGCTTCGATTAGCGAGAGTCAAAGTAATCTTATTTATACAATCTTCTTGTTTCATATTGTAAAAATACTAGTCTAAGGTGTCATCAATTGATGAACAGCTAGATGTTGCATATACAATATTTATCTTTCGAGATCTAACACTATTATGTATGTCTAATGGTGAAAATCCATTAGGGATTTATCTCATTAGAAAAACAAACCAAGTTAGACCAACAATGAAGATTCGAAATTAAACTACAATTTAATCACATAGCAAGTAGGAATGACAAGTGAAAATACTAAAACATACAATCCTAAATAATTTCCAAGGTCTTCAACAAACTGATATCAGTGTCTCGTTTAGGCGAGAGTCAAAGCTACCATCCATTGAATAGAGTTATCAGCTCATCTAAAATGTTAAACATTCTAGCAACCTTTTATTCGATCAAGATTAGAATCCAGCGTTGTCCCGTTTAGGCGAGAGTCAAGGCTATTCTATCTTATGAGCTTCCACCATTGTTTCATATTTTGTAAGTCAAATACAGTCGCCACTATTAGGGTGATCCATACCATATAAAACACTTACAAAGCTACTTATCTTTTGAGATTAAACGGTGCTAACTTGCTAATGAACGTTCCTCCATTAGGGAGGATTACTCACTAAAACAAAAGCTATGTAAAATCAATAATGGAGATCGAATGTCCTAATAATAAAGCTCATTATTTAAAGTGTATTTTCTTCTAATATTTATTTTAACCTATTTATTTTAAATATATATTTATTTAATTAAAATTTACAATTTAGAATGAAAAATTCTAAATATAAATTTTAATTTAATATTTGTAAATTTTACTTAGATGTATATGAAAATAACATGAATTATTTCCATCTTAGTAATAATTTCTAATAAATATTTAGAATAATATTTAATTTAAGTTGTTACAAAATTAATTTAAATTAATTTACAACTCAAATTTAATTTTCTATAAATATACATTGCATTTCGAAAAATTAAAGTATTTAAGATTACTATTTTCGAAAAAGTGCTTTAAAATAAAATAAATATAAATTATGGAAAAATTATTCTAATTTAATGTTGGCCCAAAATTAATTAATAAAATTAATTTACAACAAAAAATATAGTTTTCCTATTTAATTAAATACATAAGAAAAATTTAAAATATTTAAGTATCATGATGAAAATCAACTTAAATATTAATTTTCTATTTAATTAAATACACTAGAAAAATAATTCAAGCAAAACAGATAATATCTATCTAGACTTTCATTGACTAATTAATTCATTTTCTAATTAAATATATTTTACTTCATTTATTTTAATTAATCATTAAATGAAAAAATCATTGATTTAAGTTGGTCCAAAATTAAAATAAATAATTTACAACTTTAATCTATTTTTCAAATAAAATTCGAATTTGCATTTAAGAAATGCAATTTCGAAATTGTGGAAAAAGATTAATAAAATAAAATAAAATATATTTTGAAAATTATTCAAATTTAAGTTATATGAAATAAGATTTCAAACTTAAAATAATTTTTAATTTTAATTAAATAACATGAAAATAATAATATTTAAGTATCATGATGAAAATCAACTTAAATATTTATATTTTCAATTTAATTAAATGTATTAAATTCAAGAAATAAAAAATTAAGTATAGAGAAGACTTAATTATTAATTCTAATTTAATACTAGGAAAAATATACTTAACTTAGATTGTACCAAAATTAATTGTTAAACAATTAATTTCACAATCTATGATATTTTCCTAATTAAATATTAGAAAAAATAACTAGTTCTAGAAATAACTATCTAGAACAATTTTATTTACTAAGTGTTTTTCTAAAATTAACTTTAAAATATTAAATGAAAAATAAAATTTCATATATTTTAAAAGTTAATTATGTTGCTAATTCAATTTTAATTAGGTTAGACTAATATAATTAACCTAATACAATTATTTAAATAAGGCAAATGGACCTTCACAATTGGGGTAGTTCATATGAGGGGGAGTTGGGTTCAGTATGTCGTACCCACTTCTATTGGCCCCCAACTCTCACACAAGGCCCAAAAGAGAGGAATTTAACCTTTAAATAAACAATTGTTATTCATTGAATAAGCCCAAATCTAATTGGGCCTAAATAAATTTACTTATGTCAAAATTTATTTTAGCAACCTAGTCCATTTACTTAGTAAAACATAAATGGGCTTCCTATATGCATCTAAGCCCAATAGCAAACATATAGGCTCACACAGGTCAAAAGATTTGGATGGGCCCTATCATGTTACTAGGTTTACACAGATGAAAGAAAATTACAAAATTTACCTGTTACAAATTATTTATAAGATCTATTGACAATTAGACTATGATTAGAATCATATCATTGCATCTGTCAACAATTTAATCATAGCAATTTAGATCAAATAAATAATAGGTTTGTAAAAAAATTTTGAATACATAATAATATAATCAAACAATACAAACAAATAACTGATCTGGAATATCTGGCAAGTAAGCTAAAATATCTCAATTTTTAAATTTAAAATTAAATTAAATTTTAAAATAAATATCTTAACTAGAATTCAAATTTAGGTTGTTAGAGAATATTTGAAAAAATTCAAAATTCAACAAACTCCTAAATTTCTTAAATTCAAACAAAAAATCAAATTTCTAAAATTTAAAAAATAACCATAAGGCTCCTTTGTGTGAAATCAAATTTTCAAAATTCAAAGCCTACTAATATCAGAAACTAATTTTAGTTAATTAAAAAATTAATAAAAATTAATTTTATTCTGACAATTAGATTTTTAATTGAAAATTTAGATTCTACACAAAATTCTACCAAAATTTGGCTTTTGTTTCAATGAAAAACGATTTTTGAATCAAAAGTAATGACGAAAACAAGATTTGAGGCACAGGGGTATGCAATGCATACCCCTGCGCGCGCGGAAGGGGAAGCTTGGCCGAGGAATGAGGCTGCGTGCAGCCTCATTTGACCGAGCATGCTCGGACACACATGTTTTCTGAAGCGTGTTTGTCCGAGCGAGCCCAAGAGCGTGCGCGCGCGTGTGTGCATTCAAATCCTGATATTTTTCTTTCAACTTCAAAAAATCATAACGAATTCATAAAAAATTCAAATTAGGTTCTGTAAAAGCCTAAATTTATTAATTTTTTGTCTAATTTTCAGAAAAAAATAATTCCAGATCGAAATAAAAAATATTTCAGTAACATATATTGCGATTTCTAAACTATCATCAAATAAGCACATAAACCACATGAAACCATCCAAATCTACATATAACATTGTTTTAATTCATATTTCATGAAAGTAAATCATTACCATGGCTTTGAGGCCAGTTGTTGGATATATTTTACCAGGATCTAGATTTACTAACAAGTATGTTTCATTAACATCCTAATATGAATTCTAAAACAATGAAATAAACACATATAAAGTTTAGGAAATCTTACATTGGGTGCAGCGGAATATAATGACTCATTGCATTCAGATATCTAGCCCTTGATTCTTTTATATAGCAGAGCATTATCAATATCTGAACCTGGATCTCTTTCTCTCCTTCCTTTGATGCTGATTCTCCTTCTTGTTGGATGGTTTTCCACAGTCTTACACACTATGATTGAGATACCACTTGATGTGTGTGGGCACTCACTCATTCACTCAAGGAATTCAAAAATAGAAGAAGAAAAGAGAAGGGAAGAGATTCGGCCTATAGAGAAAAGATAGAGGCTCAGTTTTCATCTGACAGAATTCTAAGTGTGAATGAGAGCCATCACTATATATTTATAGGTAATCAACTAGGTTTAGATTAGAATTATTTGGCATTAAAATAATGAAAAAATAAATGATAAAACCCATAAAGTGTGGCCGGCCATTGGGCTTTGATAATGGGCCTCAATTATGCAATTTTGCTGTTTTATCATTCATGCATCTCATTTTCTCAAACACGCCAATTTTCAAATTCAACCATTTAAATGCCAATTCTAATTATTTAATAACTAAAAATTAATTATTAAATAATATTTTCATTTAATATATTTATTAATTGGACATATAAAGTCTCTTAATTAATAAATAAACCTAGAATCTCTTTTCTTTACAATTTCGCCCTTGCTTAGTGAAAATTCATAAACTAGACATAGTCTAACTTTAGAATTATAATATATTAATCAAAATCAATTAACTGAGTCTTACAAGCAGTATGGTCTCAACTAGTATGGGGACCATGGGTCTATATATCCGAGCTTCCAATAAGTAGATCAAGAATTTATATCTTAAATTCACTGACTTATTAATTCTTCGTTGAATCCACACATAGAACTTAGAATTGAACTCTCAGTGTATAGAATGCTCTATATGCTCCACGATATAGATACGTCATTAGTTATCCATTGTTATAATCGTAATGTGATCAATGACCCTCTAGTAGATGATCTACATTGAAAAGGCACTAAGTTAACGTTACACCTTCAATGTATTTTATCCTTAAAACAGTTAGCTCTGTATAAATGATATTTCAGCGAAGTGAAATGAGATCTCAACCATTTATTTCTGTTTAGCCAAGCTCGAAGGATATCATCGTTTCACTTCTAAATCCCTATAGAAGTTATAGATTCCATATTTATGTTAGCGCTCCCACTCAATTATACTATCATGTTCCCAAAATGTACGTATCACCCTGACCCAAAAGTAGGCTTAACTAACAAATCAAAGAACACGTATAATACTCTTGAGATCAAACCTAAACATATCAGGATTAAGATCATTTGATCTAGGATCAACAGGTGATATTAAATTGAATAGATATTACGGTAAATTTTAACAAATCTAATCAAAGTTCAATATCGGTCCCTTCCGATGTATACTCCATACATCCGATGCTGGTAAACTTTGCCAATGTCCTGGAAAAGACATAACACTTATCCAAGGTGTAAGAATACCTATCGTTGATTATACCATGTCAGTCTAAATCCAGTGTTCTGACAAATCAGGGAATAAACTTTCGAACATATAATTAAGATTATATTCCACTGTGTTGACAACACTATAATCATTAACAAATTGATATGTTCTGGACGTAAATAGAATTCATACATTATGTAAATAATCATGAAATAAATCATGTGAACCATGAAACATTAAATGTTATTTCGGATCTATATTAGTAAGTAAAACTGATTATATTTAAATGAGTTTTATTAAGGGCATAAAACCCAACATCCTCCTGGGAAGTTTTTCGAAGAAGCGTGCGAGTGAGGACAAAGCACGCTGGAAACACTCGTGTTGATCTGTAGGGTCAGTCATCAGTCCATGAAGTAGCCAGAGTGACGTACCCGTGTATAAGAGCCATTAGTCCGTGGGTGTAAGGGCCCAATGGAAGCTTGAAGCGGGGACGTTACATTCATAGTGTCCATACCGGGTCCGGAAAGTTGTTTTGGGAATATCCTCTTACCGAATCCTCAGTTGGTGATAACCAGACCGAAGATCGATCTTGGAGAAGACAGTCCTTCCTTGCAGCTGATCAAATAAATCATCTATCCTTGGCAAAGGGTACTTATTCTTCACTGTCAATTTGTTTAACTCCCGGTAATCAATGCACATTCGTAAGGTTCCATCTTTCTTTTTCACGAACAAAACTTGTGCACCCCAAGGTGAAGTACTAGGTCTAGTAAATTGTAATTCCATCATCCCCTATAATTGAACTTGTAACTCTTTCAGCTCCGCAGGTGCCATCCTGTAGGGAGCATTCGATACAGGCTCTGCCCCTGGTATTTGATCAATCTCAAAATCAATTTCACGTTTCGGTGGTAACCCCGGTAACTCTTTTGGAAACACATCCAGAAATTCTCGAACCACTGGGACATGCTCAGGTCCCGTTTCTGGTTCCCTGGTAATATCCACAACATTTGCTAAGAAGCCATTGCACCCCTCACACAAAAAATCTCTTGCCTTAAGTGCTGAAATTAAGGGAATCCGGGATCCCTGCATCTTCCCCACAAATACAAAGGGATCCTCGCCCTCAGGCTGAAAAGTTACCATTTTTCTCTTGCAATCAATAGTGGCGTTATATTTTGCAAGCCAATGCATACCCAAAATTAGGGGTGGGCATCCGATCCAATCCAACCTTTTTTAACTCATCCGATCCAATCCAATTAGTAATTGGATTTGGAAAATGATCATCCGATCCAATCCAATTAGACCTCAAAATCCAATCCAATCTAATCCAATTACTAATTGGATTAGATCGGTTTTTTAATTGGATATTCACTTACACACCTAAATTTTAATATCAACTTAAAAATATAAAGAAAAATACGTAAAAAACGGAGTATCACTTTTTATTTAAGTTTAATACTTCATAAACATACTATTCTTACAAGTTTATTGTAGCTAAAAGTTTTAAATAATTAAAATAACAACATTTCTAAGTAATAAAGTAGAACAAAACATTATGAAAATAAATATACTAAACACTTAAGTGTTACAAATTCAACATACAAAAAAATATAATAAAAATATAATAAATATTTATTATATTTTTCAATATTTTTTATTATATGAATAATTTTTTAATATATATAAATGTAATTGGATTGGATCGGTTTTTAATTGGATTTTGAGATTGACATCCAATAACCAATCCAATCCAATTAGAATCCAACTTTTAGCATCCAATCCAATCCAATTGTAATTGGATATCCAACTTTTTATAATTGGATTGGATTGGATCGGTTCGGTTCAATTGGATTGGATTGGATCGGTTCGGTTTAATTGGATTGGATTGGATGATGCCCACCCCTAGCCAAAATAACATCAAAGTCTTCCAAATTTAGGTCTATGAGATCAACTGATAACTCCCTTCCTTCCACAAATACGGAAGGGATCTCACCCACCTGCTGGAGATAACCAACTCCCCAGTAGGCAGCAAAGTTCCAAAACCTCTAGAAAGCACATCACTAGGCCTATTCAACTTCTCAATTATTCTACTTGAAATATAAGAATGCATCGCACCAGAATCAATTAGAACAGTGAATAAAGTACCAGCAACAGAAGGCTGACCTGTCACAGTGGAAGGACCAGCATCAACCTCAACTTGAGTCAGGGCAAACACTCGGGCAGGAGCAAGTGTATCATCCTTCTTTTTCTCTAGCCCTAGCAGCTGTGGACAATTCCTCTTCATGTGACCCACTACCGCACAGTGGAGACAGACTCTGGCCTGACACTCGCCCTGGTGGCGCCTTTTACATCTCAGACATTCAGGGAAAGTCTGCCAGATTTCGTTCCCACCACGACGGAAGCCTTGCTTACCCTGGAACCTTTTGTTTAGGCCTACAGTTGTTGATTCACTAAGTCTTTTCTTGCGGTCACCGAGATCAATACCACTTCCAGAACCAACACCTGATGTTTCCTTCTGTTGACTTCACTTTTAGACAAGGACAATGAGTCTTTTTGATAAGCGATAAACAATATGTCGTAATGAGAATATATAAGAAAGCAATAATAAAACACAAGAATTTTGTAGAGGTTTAGCCCTGAGCCGTTCGGTAATAGCCTAATCCTCGTTATTTGTATTACTTAAGAACAAGGAAGAAGTTTGCTTTTCTTATAGCTCTTACAATAGTATCTCTGAATATATAATTCTTAGATAATATAGCCTTAGCTTAACTGCGTATCAGCTTATAATTTTTCGGTCCTTTGCATCCTCACTATTTATAGGGCTGGAAACTTGAGGAGGAAGAGTTTCCTCTCTCGTTACAATGCGCATAAACAGAAAGATCGTGTGATCAATGCTGAATGCAAGGATCGTGGGATTAAGGCTGAATACACTAATAGTGGGAACGTGTGTATGCCACATCGACATAAGTTGATCCCTGAGTTGTAAGGATTGAGCTGATGACTCATGATGCGTCAAGATGAATTCGCTAAGTGTTGATCATTCTGCACAACACGTTGAATATTCCATTCTGGATGTGCTAGCGAGGCATCCTGCTTGGCATATCGTTCCGAGCAGATGCTCCAAGTGGAGTCCACGTGTCACCATTCTCGTGATGCCACATCAGAGTGCCAATTTGGGATAACATTTGCCCCACAAGTCTGTACGGGACCTCCGAGGTTGCGTGTAGACTTATTCTAAGCTCGCTCTACCTTTGGATGGGGACACGTGTCGAGCATGACCGTTCGAGACTCGATGTGAAGCTGACTAGGCGTCCCTTCGGTTTTCGGCTAATTAATGCTCTAACAATTAATATTTTGAAAATCCAAATTTCTCTCTCCGTGGTTGACGGTTGCACTCGATTACTTTTGATTTCTCATATTCGCTTTTGAGGCGGGAAGTCGAGGCGTCTAAGGTTCCTTTGTATGCAGTTACCTCTTTTGCTTATAAATACCCATTGCACTGGCACATTACTCATTTTATCACCCTTCGTTGTTAAGTAAACTTCAAAGCGAAAAAGAGAGAGTTTTCTGGCTTCAAAGTTGCCGAAGTGCCTACAGACGATTGCTGGTTTGCTTGAACTTTGACATTCGAATCTTTGAGTAAGTTTCTGATTCCCTTTATGCTTTCTTTTGCATGTTTATGCTTTGAATGTAACTATACTGTAGAAAGAATGCTTAGGAAGCCCTAGGGTTAGAAACTTTTGCGAATCTTCTTTTCCATATCCTTATGTTGGCTTTCAGCCGTATGGCTTATTTTTGAACTGCATTTCGTCTGTCTTCCATCTTGCTTATTCCAAGCTTCATGAACTTTTTGCCCTAACTCAAGAAAATTTTTTGACTTCTTAAGTTTTGACTTTTCTTTAAACATAGCCGTTCTTTAATCTGTTGAGTACTCCTGGTCGGCATATTTGCTTGTTTTTCGCTTCATACTCTGTCCAACACTCATCTTGTGTGTTGTCATTTGTAGATGAAACCAGGTGAGTCTTAGGAACTTGGGCATCAGATCGACTAGGATTTACTTCAACTTCTGCACGAAGTTCATCCTCGCCTTCGTGCTAGTCCTCCTTCTACCGAAGGAAATTCTTCTAACGTCGTACCCAGTCATTGGATGATGGCTCGTACGAAGAAAACCACATGTCTGGCCGACGCTTCTGATCCTCAAGTGGCTCGACTCGCCACTCTGCCCGACGCCGAACAGGATTTGGCGGTCCCGATAGAGGAGGACCGTGAGGGGGACGCTGAGGTCCAGGAGGTTAAGGAGATGGACGAGGTGCGTCCGGGCAGTCCTCCTGCAGCAGAGGGAGAGGAAGAGGTTGGACCTCTTGACTTCGGGGAGTACAATGAGGTTGGGCAGCCAGTTGATGCTAACGGAGACGTCCTGGTTGAGGGCGTGGACTATGTCAGTGAGGAGCTTGCTTAGGCGGTTCCTCATAGGAGGCAGGGTGCCCTGGGCGTCAGGTGGGTAAGTCCTCCGTCCAAGATTTCGGAGGCACGCCTCTGTACTCTGGACCAGGACGGGTACCTGGGCGAGCTAGACTTCTACATTCATGCCCACGACAATCGTGCCACAAATCCTGATAAGGGAATGTGCGCCTGGTTGGGGGCTCACGGCCAGCAAGGGGCGCTGATGCCTATGCACAAGTACTTCAGGGATGAGGCGGACTTCTTTGGCCTCTGCCCGGCCCAGATTACTCCAAAGGGCATCAAGTATTTGTCCGCTCTCTTCATCCTCTACGCTTCCCAAGGATGGGATGCTCCTTCCCCCCACGAGGTCGCCTGGTTCTTCGACCTGAAGTCTACCCCCAAGCAAGGCACGTCGGGGTATTTCTACTTCTCTCAGCCAGGCTTCAAGTGGTTGAGCAGCACGGATGACAAGGCCATCAACAAAATAGGGCGTTTTGTTGATGAGTACTTCATGGTGAAGGATTTGAGCATCACTCGGACTCGGTTTCAGCAGATTCTGACATATCACCTTCCTACCCTCACCCTTGCTGTTAGGGATAGAGCTCAAAAACTTGCCCGGTTGCCGGAGGAAGACAGGAATATCATCCAGTTGACCTTCGATGATAATCTGGTGAAGTACGGGCTTTACCCAGAGGACTTTTCTCCTAAGTCCGTGGCAGGGAAGAAGGGGAAGTCTGCTGTTGGCCGGCCTGAACGAGCTCATAAGGAGGATGAGCTCATACAACTTAAGCGAGAGGGTAAGTTGAAGGGAGGTGCTAGGGCCAAGCAGTACGCTCAGGAGCCCTTGAATCCTGAAGATGAAGCTGAGGTTGAGGCTGAGGCTGAGCAGGTGGCCCCATTGAAGAGGAAGAAGAAACTCCTGGCAACGCCCAGGCCTGTTGAACATGCAATTCGCATAAGGGAGCCCATTTCACCTATTCGACCATCTTATCCCTTTGCTGGAAAGGGGAAGGTTGTCATGTTTGAGATAAACTTGATGTCAGGTGTTGATGGACTTTTGATTTTCTGGGCGGGCGGTCACTCTGCATTTTACTTCTTTTTTGAGCTTCTTCACTTTCATGCCTTGTATTTTTTTATGGTTGTTTTCTAACCAAACTGTTTTTGATCTGTGCAGACATGTCTCGGTAGATGCTTGATGCTCTACGGAAGAGGATGGGTGGAAGTGTTGGAAATTATTTTGCCAGGATCTTAGATCTACTCACAAGTATGTTGATTAACACCCTAATATGAACTTTCTAAAACGATGAAATAAGCTTATATAAAGTTTAGGAAACCTTACATTGGGTGCAGCGAAATTAAATGACTCCTTCCGTTCAGATCTCTAACCCTTGTATCCTTTCTGTCGCAGAGTATTATCAAGATCTGAACCTGTATCACTTTCTCTGAATTTTTGATGTTGAAACTCCTTTTGCTGAAAATCTTTCTTCACAATCTTCCTCACTATGATTGAGGTATTGCTTGCTGTGTGTGGGCACTACTCTAATCACTAAGGGGTTTCGAAATATTCAAGAAAGAAGAGAGAGAGAGAGAGAGAGAGTGGCGGCCAAGGTAGAGAGAGAGGCTCAGGTTTTTCTGAATGAAAAGTGTGTTTTCCCGAAGCCTTCACTACCTATTTATAGCATTCTACTAGGGTTAGGTTTGAATTATTTGGCATTAAAATAATGAAAATATCAGAGGTAAAACTCCTATAAAAGTGGTCGGTCATGGCTTATTGGATTTGGGCCTCACTTTTTGCAATTTTGCAGTTTCATCACTTTTGTATCTAATTTTCTCAAAAACGCCAATTTTCTAATTCAACCATTTAAATGCCAATTCTAACTATTTAATAACTATAAATAATTATTGAATAATATTGTCATTTATCATATTTATTAATTGAACCATAGAAAGTATCATAAGTAACAAATATGCCCCTACTAACTCTTTCTTTACAATTTCGCCCTTACTTAGTGAAAATTCACAAATAGACATAGTCTAATTTAAGAATTATAATTGATTAATCAAAACCAATTACATGAGTCTTACAAGCAATACTATCTCAACTAGTGCGGGGACCATGAGTCTATATAACCAAGCTTCCAATAAGTAGATCAAGAATTTATCACTAAAATTCA
The DNA here is from genome assembly GCF_029168945.1 of Cannabis sativa. Lineage (NCBI taxonomy): Eukaryota > Viridiplantae > Streptophyta > Magnoliopsida > Rosales > Cannabaceae > Cannabis > Cannabis sativa. Next base: position 75,050,477 of record NC_083601.1, read on the forward strand.
CTAACTTATTAATTCTTCGTTGAATCCACGCATAGAACTTAGAATTGCACTCTCAGTATATAGAATGCTCTATATGTTCCACCATATAGACACATCATTAGTTATCAATTGTTATAATCCTAATTTGATCAATGATCCTCTATATGAATGATCTACACTGTAAAGGGATTAGATTACCGTAACACCCTACTATGTATTTTATCCATAAAACACTTAACCCCGTATAAATGATATTTCAGCTTATGTGAAATCAGTACTCCACCATTTATGTTCATTTGGTCAAGCTCGAAGGAGATCATCCTTTGCTTACTATTCGCCAGATAGAAGCTATAGAGTCCATGTTTATGTTAGCGCTCCCACTTAATTGCACTACCGTGTTTCCAAAATGTACGTATCACCCTGACCTAAAAGTAGGCTTAACTAACAAATCAAAGAACACGAATAGCCTCTCAAGATTGAGCCTAATCATAACAGGATGAAGAACATTTGATCTAGGATCAACTAGGCGATATTGACTTGAATAGATTTTACGGTAAGTTTAATTAAATCTAAGTAAAAGTTCAATATCGTTCCCTTCTGATGCATACTCCATGCATCCAACCTGAGCTTTACTTTAACCAATGTTCTGGAAAGAACATAGAATTCTCCAAATGCAAGTAAACTCTTGTTGTAGATTATCATATCAGTAAAACCCTGTGTCTGATAAATCTAGGAAACTTTATTCACATAGTCATGTTTACTTTCCAATGTGATGACAACACAATAAACAGGATCAAGTATGTGAAAAGGGTTTAAGATGAATTTATAAATCAAATAGACAATCAATTGATAAAGTGAACCAAAACATACACAAATGAATGAAAAATACTTCTGTTTCTTTATTGATGTTGAATAAAATAGATTACATTGAAATGGAGTTTTATTTAGGGCATAAAACCCAACAAACTCCCACTTGCACTAATATAAAACTAATTAGTACATATCAATTAATCCTAAATTCTGACGGTGCTTTTCAAAGGCTGTCACAGCCAAGACTTTGGTAAATGGATCAGCTAGGTTTTCCTCTGTGTCAACTTTCTCAACTAGTACATCCCCTCTTGCCACGTATTCTCTGATAATGTGATACTTCCTTTCAATGTGTTTGCTTTTCTTATGGCTTCGAGGTTCTTTACTGTTAGCTATTGCTCCATTGTTATCACAAAGTAGGACCAGAGGTTTTTCCATTCCAGGAACGACACCTATACTGGTGAAGAACTTTCTTAGAAAGACAAGTTCTTTAGTAGCTTCGCCTGCAGCTATATATTCAGCTTCCATAGTTGAGTCCGATATCGCAGTTTGTTTTGCACTTCTCCAAACCACTGCTCCACCACCAAGAGTAAACACCATCCCAGATTTAGATTTCTTGTCTTCAAGACTTGCTTGGAAATCTAAATCAGTGTAGCCTATGGGATTTAAAGCACCACCCTTGTAGACTAACAAAAGATTCCTTGTACTCTTTAAGTATTTAAGAATATACTTAATTGCATTCCAATGTTCATGTCCTGGATTAGACTGATACCTTCTCACGATTCCCACTACATAGCATATGTCAGGTCTAGTGCATAACATTGCATACATTAGACTTCCAACTGATGAGGCATGGGGAATTTTCGCCACGTCCTCTATCTCTTGAGGATCAGTCGGAGACTGTTCCTTAGATAGACGAATACCATATCTAGAAGGCATGTTTGCCCCATTGGTGTTATTCATGGAGAATCTCTCTAAGACTTTGTCAATGTAGGTTGTTTGAGAGAGAGTAAGAGATCTATTCTTCCGGATTCTGATAATCTGAATACCAAGAAGATAGGCTGCTTCACCCAAATCTTTCATATCGAATTGAGTGTAGAGCCATTCCTTGATGTGAGTCATTTTCTTGACATTGTTTCCAATAATCAAAATGTCATCAACATAAAGGACCAAGAATACTACTACTAGGTCTTCCTTGAGTTAGTAAACACAAGGTTCATCTTCATTCTGAAGAAAGCCGTAGGTCTTGATTATTTCATCAAACCTTTTGTTCCATGAGCGAGAAGCTTGCTTAAGTCCATAGATAGACCTATTTAATTTGCAAACTTTCTTTTCCTGCCCAGGAAGAACATAACCTTCTGGTTGCTCCATATAGATGGTTTCTTCAAGTACCCCATTAAGGAAGGCAGTCTTGACATCCATTTGCCAGATTTCATAATCGAAAGCAGCAGCTATGGAGAGAAGAATTCGGATGGATTTGAGCATGGCAACAGGACTAAAAGTTTCCTCATAGTCCACGCCTTCTCTTTGGGTATAACCCTTGGCTACAAGTCTAGCTTTAAAAGTTTCGACTTCGCCTCCAGCTCCTCTTTTCTTCCTGTAAACCCACTTGCATCCTATCGGATGATAGTCGTCAGGTGCGTCTACATATTCCCAGACTTTGTTCTTTTTCATGGAATCCATTTCTGAATCCATGCCGGCCGACCATCGTTTTTGTTGCGGACTAGCCATTGCCTGTTTATAGGTTAATGGATCGTCATCAATACCGTCACCTACGACCGCATTGATTTCACCATCAAAGCCATAACAAGTTTGTTTTGTTGAAACCCACCCACTACGACGAGGTGCGGTGATCTTCTGAACAGAAAATTTAGTAGTAGATTTCTAAGTTGGTTCAACTGAGGGAGTGGGATTGTCGTCTTCACGTGTGGAGGAGGACGGAACATTGGAAGGACTTAAATCTGATAGCAATTCCTCTACAACAACTTTACTTTTCGGTTTGTTGTCTTTAATATAGTTCTCTTCAAGGAAAGTAGCATTTGTAGAAACAAACACTTTGTTATCCTTGTGACTATAAAATAGTCCACCCCTAGTCTCTTTAGAATTTCCGACAAACATGGATACTTCGGTACATGATTCAAGTTTGCCTTCTTTCTTTCTTAAGACATGACCAGGGCACCCCCAAATTCTGTAGTGGCGTAAACTAGGTGTACGACCATTCCAAAGTTCGACGGGTGTCTTAGGGACTGCTTTAGATGGAACAACATTTAAAATGTCATTTGCCATCTGAATAGCATATCCCCAGAAGGACGTAGACAGAGTTGAATTACTCAGCATAGACCCAACCATTTCCAAAAGAGTGCGATTTCTTTATTCTGCAACTCCATTTTATTGTGGAGTGCCTGGGGCAGTGTATTGGGATTCAATTCCAAGTTCAATTAAATGATCTTTGAACTGCATATCCATATATTCTCCACCCCTATCAGTTCGCAGGATCTTTAATAATTTACCTAATTGGTTTTGGGCCAAAGCATGAAATTCTTGAAACTTTTCAAACGTTTCAGATTTCTTTTGCATTAGGTAAAGAAAACTATATCTAGAGAAATCGTCAATGAAAGTGACAAAATACTCACAACCACCTCGGGCTTTGACATTCAAAGGTCCGCAGACATCGGAATGCACTAACCCTAGGGGCATTTTGGCACGCTCTCCCTTTGCAGAGAAAGAACGTTTAGTCATTTTTCCTTCTAGGCAGGACTCGCATACTGGCAGTTCACCTAAGACGACATTTTTCAATGCACCGCCATTGGTTAGCCTATTGAGTCTATCAAAGCCTATATGACCTAAACGTAAATGCCATAGATAAGTTTGATCATCATTATCAATCTCTTTTCTTTTGAGGTTTCTAGGTTTAGCTACATTGAAAAGTTCACTATTAAGTGAGATTTGTGTATTCGGTTTTAAAACATAAAGCCTTGTTCCATGGTAGCAACACATATTTGAAATCCATTACGAGAAATTGAACAATTTGTACTCGAAAAATTCAATATATAAGATTGTGTTTGCAAACATGAGACACTAATCAAGTTTCTACTAAAGTTTGGAATAAATAAAACATTTTCTAAAATTAAAAATCTTTGTTGAAACTTGATGCGGGCTTTTCCTCTAGCTTTGACCGACACTAATTCGCCATTGCCAACTTTAAGCTTTAACTCTCCTAGAAGCAGATTTTCCCAAGTTTCAAGCAACTGCAGTGAAGAACATACATGGTTAGTCGACCCAGAATCAACAATCCAGACGAATTTGTCGTTTTCTAAAACACATGATTCAAAGACAAAAGCATTACCTTCGTTTGAATTGTTTAGAAGCCTGGGACATCGTTCTTCATGATGTCCCTTTTCATTACAATTCGAACATAGAAGATTATGTCTGATAATTGTACTTGAAGAAGCAGCTTTGCTAGATCCTTCATACCTAGTCCTTTTCCTCTGACTATGAATTGCAAACCCAGGGGGACCTATTGCAATCAGATTTCGTTCATGGGCTCGTAATTCTACTTCGAGCTTGCCCATGTTGGAGGAGTTTGAATTGTTGATCATGTAAGAGATAACAAATTCATTGTACTCCGGAGGAAGACTATTAAGGATGAGTTGGACCCATTGTTCTCTTGATAAATCAATTCCTAGTAGATTTTCCTTTTGGAACTTCAGATTCATCATCAACAGGTGCGAGTTTATGCAACTACCAGGATGCATTTTCACATTATAGAGTTCTTTTGCTAAGATATTAACTAGGAGAGGATTGGGGTGAGGGTTATTCATAATGACACTACAACACATCAATAAAACAGAAGTAAGGTTTCGGTTCATAAATTTATACACAGTTCAGAAAATAACAAGTAATGACATATGTTATAGAAATACTAAATCTAACATAGTTTATTTTCCAAGATCTTTCAACAAACTGATACAGTGTCCTATTTAGGCGAGAGTCAAAGCATCATCCATTGAATAGAATTGTCAACTCATCTAAAATGATAACCATTCTAGCGACCTTTTATTCGATCATGATTGGAATTCAGCGTTGTCCCGTTTAGGCGAGAGTCAAGGCAATTCTATCTTATGAGCTTCCACCATTGTTTCATAATTTGCAAGTCAAGTATGGTCGCCACCATTAGGGTGATCCATACCATACAAAACACTTACAAACTACTTATGTTTCGAGATTAAACAGTGCGAAATTGCTAATGAACGTTCCTCCATTAGGGAGGATTACTCACTAAAACATACGCGATGTAAAACAAACAATGGAGATCGAATGTCTCTTGATTAAAAGCTCATTATTTAAAAAAAAAATATGTATTTTGTATAATCATTTTATTCGATATTATAATAACGAAAAATTACAAATTAAAGTCGGTTTAAATAAAAAAATCAACTTTAATTAATTTTCAATTATTATTTAATTCGAAAAATAAATTCAAATAAATATCGAACAAGTTCCATATTATAATAATGAAAAATTACAAATCAAAGTTGGTTTAAATAAAAAAATCAACTTTAATTAAATTTCAATTATTATTTAAATTCGAAAAATAAATTCGAATAATAAATGGAACAAATTTGAAAATATCTTGTTTAAGTTGTTTTAGAAAAATCTAAAAAATCAACTTAAATATCTTTCAAATCAGATTTAATTAAATTAAAATTAAGTTGTAACCACTTAATTTGAAAATATTTCATTTTAAGTTAATATTCGAAAAGATATTAACTTAAAAAATATCTAAAATATTCCATTTTAAGTTAATATTCGAAAAGATATTAACTTAAAAAATATCTAAAGAATCTTAATAACCAATGCCTAAAATTCCTCAACTTAATTTTAAAATTTTAAAGCCAAAAGATATTCAGATTTAAGTTGGTTAGTTGTAGATAACTAAATATCAACTTAAATAGGAATATTTAATGAAAAATTTAAATTAAGCTTCAGAAAGAATCTAGATGGTTATAATTCTATATTTAATTAAATACAAGAAAATACATATAGTTTAGCTTAGAATATAAAATTCTTTAAACTATGGTTTTCTTAAATTAATTTCAAAATAAATGAAATTAATTATGTTGCTAATCAATTTTATTAGGTTAAACTAATTTAATTAATCTAGTACAGTTATTCAAATCAGGCAAATGGGCCTTCACAATTGGGGTGGTTCATGTGAGGGGATGTTGGGTTCAGTATGTCGTACCCACTTCTATGGCTCCCAACTCTCACACAAGGCCCAAAAGAGAGGAATTTAACCTTAAAATAAACAACTGTTATTAATTGAATAGGCCCAAAAACTAAATGGGCCTAAATAAAATCTATCAAGAACTATGATAATTTATTTAGCAACAACAACCTATATGCACCTATAATAAAATTAAACACATAGGCTCACACAGGCACACTTTGGATGGGTCCTATCATGTTGCTAGGTCATACACAGATGAAAGAAGATTGTAAATATACCTGTTACAAATTATTTATTTGACCAAGGGAGCCATCAGATCATTAGATCTGGCAAAAAAGTAACCATGACTCTTTGCAATCAAGCAATAATAGGTTTTGAAAGCTTACAAACAAGCTAAAACACATACTCCTGCAACAAGGTTAGCTGGATAGTTGGATGTAGGATTTATTTAATTTTAAATAAATAATTTCGAAAAAAAAATTAATTAAATAAATAAAATATTTATTTTCAAAAATTTTAAAAAATAATAAAAAATTTCGAAACTTAAAAAAAATTTAAAATTAAACCTACAGTTTTGAAAAATTAGGTTTCAACCAACCTAAATATCATTTCAAAATTTGCTAACTACTTTTAAAAATTTAATGTTATTTTATAAATATAAATTAAATAAAAAATTAAAAAAGATAAATGAATATCTTTTTCAGATTTTAAATGTAATTTAAATAAATAAAATAACAAAATTTAAAAGTTAGCAAAATATCTTACATCTATTTAAAATTACATGATTATAGTTATCTTATTTTAAATTTAAATAAGGTCAAATTATTTAAATAAAAAATAATTTAAAAATTTAAAATCTAACCTTAAATTTGAAAATAAGATAAGATATAATCAAATTTAAAAATAAGATAGATAATTAAGCAAAAAAAAGATAGATACTAACTAGTTTTAAATTCAAATTACACTAATATCATGAATTAAATTTAAAAAATATTAATAAATTTAATTATGATAATTACAATTAAATTAGGAATAGTAAATGTATAAATACAGAACTACACAAAAAATCAGAAGTTAATTCCATGAAAAAGCATGAAAAAACGAAGAAAAACGAAAAAATTGCAAGCTGTACGGACGGGATGTTGTGCATACCCTTCCGCGCGCGTGCTGGGGTGTCATGGGCATGCAACCTGGGCGGCAGCAGGATTTGCATGAAATCCGCGCGCGCATGAGGTGTGCTGCTCAACCCCGATTTTTTCGAAACTTCGAAAAATCATAACTAATTCGAATTAAATCGAAATTGAGTTCTGTAAAAAAGTAACTTTCTTAATTTTTTCCATACTATCCAATAAAAATAATTCCAAAAACAAATAATCAATTATTTTTCACGAAAATTCACAAACATCAATCAATCATCAAATAACACTCAATACAACATGATACCATCCAAAACATCAAACAATCATTTTAAAGTCCAAATTTCTTGCAAGCAAATCAATTAACATGGCTCTGAGGCCAGTTGTTGGAAATTATTTTACCAGAATCTTAGATCTACTCACAAGTATTTTGATTAACACCCTAAATATGAACTTTCTAAAACGATGAAATAAACACATATAAAGTTTAGGAAACCTTACATTGGGTGCAGCGGAATTAAATGACTCCTTCCATTCAGATCTCTAACCCTTGTATCCTTTCTGTCGCAGAGTATTATCAAGATCTGAAGCTGGATCTCTTTCTCTGAATCTTTGATGCTGAAACTCCTTTTGCTGAAAATCTTTCTTCACGATCTTCCTCACTATGATTGAGGTATTGCTTGTTGTGTGTGGGCACTACTCTAATCACTAAGGGGTTTCGAAATATTCAAGGAAGAAGAGAGAGAGAGAAAGAGAGAGAGAGAGAGAGAGAGAGAGAGAGAGAGAGAGAGAGAGAGAGAGAGAGAGAGAGAGAGAGAGTGGCGGCCAAGGTAGAGAGAGAGGCTCAGGTATTTTTGAATGAAAAGTGTGTTTTCCTGAAGCCTTCATTACCTATTTATAGCATTCCACTAGGGTTAGGTTTGAATTATTTGGTATTAAAATAATGATTTATCAGAGGTAAAAATCCTATAAAAGTGGACGGCCATGGCTTATTGGATTTGGGCCTCACTTTTTGTAATTTTGCAATTTTATCACTTTTGTATCTAATTTTCTCAAAAACACCAATTTTCTAATTCAACCATTTAAATGCCAATTCTAACTATTTAATAACTATAAATAATTATTAAATAATATTGTCATTTATCATATTTATTAATTGAACCATACAGAGTATCATAATTAACAAATATGCCCCTAATAACTCTTTCTTTACAATTTCGCCCTTACTTAGTGAAAAATCACAAATAGACATAGTCTAATTTAAGAATTATAATTGATTAATCAAAACCAATTACATGAGTCTTACAAGCAATACTATCTCAACTAGTGCGGGGACCATGAGTCTATATAACCGAGCTTCCAATAAGTAGATCAAGAATTTATCACTAAAATTTACTAACTTATTAATTCTTCGTTGAATCCACGCATAGAACTTAGAATTGCACTCTCAGTATATAGAATGCTCTATATGTTCCACCATATAGACACATCATTAGTTATCAATTGTTATAATCCTAATTTGATCAATGATCCTCTATATGAATGATCTACACTGTAAAGGGATTAGACTACCGTAACACCCTACTATGTATTTTATCCATAAAACACTTGACCCCGTATAAATGATATTTCAGCTTATGTGAAATCAGTACTCCACCATTTATGTTCGTTTGGTCAAGCTCGAAGGAGATCATCCTTTGCTTACTATTCGCCAGATAGAAGCTATAGATTCCATGTTTATGTTAGCGCTCCCACTCAATTGCACTACCGTGTTCCCAAAATGTACGTATCACCCTGACCTAAAAGTAGGCTTAACTAACAAATCAAAGAACACAAATAGCCTCTCAAGATTGAGCCTAATCATAACAGGATTAAGAACATTTGATCTAGGATCAACTAGGCGATATTGACTTGAATAGATTTCACGGTAAGTTTAATTAAATCCAAGTCAAAGTTCAATATCGGTCCCTTCCGATGCATACTCCATGCATCCAACCTGAGCTTTACTTTAACCAATGTTCTGGAAAGAACATAGCATTTCTCCAAATGCAAGTAAACTCTTGTTGTAGATTATCATATCAATAAAACCCTGTGTCTGATAAATCTAGGAAACTTTATTCACATAGTCATGTTTACTTTCTAATGTGATGACAACACAATAAACAGGATCAAGTATGTGAAAAGGGTTTAAGATGAATTTATAAATCATATAGACAATCAATTGATAAAGTGAACCAAAACATACACAAATGAATGAAAAATACTTCTGTTTCTTTATTGATGTTGAATAAAATAGATTACATTGAAATGGAGTTTTATTTAGGGCATAAAACCAACCAGGAAGCTCTAGCGCCTCTCCTCCGGCCAAGAAGCTTAAGGGCGGTGAGGGGCCTCATAGAAGAGACCTTCTAGAGAGGTTATTGACCTTTCTGATGAGCTGACTGCTGCAAACCCTTCTACCCCCAAATCTGCCAAGTCCAAGGAGTCTGGACCACCAACGAATGGGTCTGAACTGGTCAGGAGCATTCCTGAGCGGGTGCAGGCACCAACTCCACCTGTGCCCGTAATGCCAGAGGCCAAAAAGGGAAAGGAGATGCTGGCCCACTATATGAACTGGCTGGTTCTTGAAGTCAGTGAGCAACTGGCTGGTGCTAATAGTAACTCATCTTTGGATGTGTTGGTGGGCGGAGTCCTGAAGGAGCTCACCAGGGTAAGTCTTTTTTAATACTTTCCTTCTAACTTTCATCACTTAGCTCCATGTGCTGACCTTTTCCTTTATGCAAGCCTGTTTGAAGTTGGCTTATACTTACTCCCGGGCTAAATCTGCTACTTCCAAGAGTGCGGCTCTGTCCGACACCTTGAGGGCGGAGGCAGACTTGGCCAAGAAGGAAGCTGAGGAGGCCAGGGCAGAAACTGGAGCTGTTCGGCTGGAGTTGGGTGAAGCCAACAAGAAGCTGTTTACTGCCGAGAAGAAGATCTCTGTGCTAACAAAGGACCTCGAAGCTGCTGATTGCTTTGAGGAGACCATCGAGATCTTATCTGCTGAAGTTAACATTCTTCAAGATGAGAGGAGTTCTCTGCGGCAAGTTCTTCTTCGGCTGAAGGAGGAGAGGGAAGCCAAGGTGACCAAGGCAGACCAGTTGAAGGAGAAGGTCAATGCTTTAGAGACAGACGACCTCGAGCTCTTCTTTGATTTTTGGAAGTCCAATCCCTAGGCCAATTTTGACTACTTGGGCGATGCTAAAGACATGTACCTTGAGTACTGCGCGGCCCAAGTTGCTTATGGTGGGAAAGAGGCGGCTGGTTCAACCTCTGTCCAAGTCTCTGGCCAGGCTGCTGATGCTTCTCCTGCCCGAACAACAAATCCTCCTGCTCCAATTGGCTTAGAAGAACCGAACCAAGAGCCTGGGACTCCAGCTATTTGAACACTTCTTTTTTTTATCTCCTGTTTATATATATATATTATATGCAGCCTCAAGGCCTTTAAGACATCGTGAACGACAAAGCGGTCTTTAAACTTGGAATTATTTTTCATTTTTGGACAACGCGCTGACCGGGCAGCTTTTAATCCCGGTACTACGTGCTTTTGTCATCCTTAATGAATTTCATTCTTTGTTTATAATTGTCGTGCAATTGTGATTGTTTTATCTTTACCAAATGCTTTGTACAGGTATAGGTTGTTGGAAATTATTTTACCAGGATCTTAGATCTAATCACAAGTATGTTGATTAACACCCTAAATATGAACTTCTAAAACGATTACGAAATAAACACATATAAAGTATTAGAAACCTTACATTGGGTGCAGCGGAATAATATGACTCCTTCCATTCAGATATCTAGCCCTTGATTCCTTTCTGTAGCAGAGCATTATCAATATCTGAACCTGGATCTCTTTCTCTGATTCTTTAGTGCTGAAACTCCTTCTTGTTGAATGTCTTTCTTCACGATCTTCCTCACTATGATTGAGGTATCACTTGCTGTGTGTGGGCACTACTCTAATCACTAAGTATTTCGAAATCTTAAGGAAGAAGAGAGAGAGAGAGTGGTCGGCCAAGAATAGAGAGAGAGGCTCAGGTTTTTCTGAATGAAAAGTGTAATTTTCCTGAAGCCTTCACTATCTATTTACAGCATTCCACTAGGGATAGGTTTGAATTATTTGGCATTAAAATAATGAAAATATCAGAGGATAATTCTTGTAAAAGTGGCCGGCCATGCAATGTGGATTCGGGCCTCACTTTTTGTAATTTTGCAGTTTTATCTTTTCTGCATCTGATTTTCTCAAAAACACCAATTTTCTAATTTAACCATTTAAATGCCAATTCTAACTATTTAATAACTATAAATAATTATTAAATAATATTGTCATTTATCATATTTATTAATTGAACCATACAAAGTATCATAATTAACAAATATGCCCCTAAAACTCTTTCTTTACAATTTGAGAATTATAATTGATTAATCAAAACCAATTATATGAGTCTTACAAGCAATATTATCTCAACTAGTGGGGGGACCATGGGTCTATATACCTGAGCTTCCAATAAACAGATCAAGAATTTATAACCTAAATTCACTGACTTATTAATTCTTCGTTCAATCCACGCATAGAACTTAGAATTGCACTCTCAGTATATAGAATGCTCTATATGTTCCACCATATAGACACATCATTAGTTATCCATTGTTATAATCCTAATTTAATCAATGATCCTCTATATGAATGATCTACACTGTAAAGGGATTAGATTACCGTTACACCCTACAATGTATTTTATCCTTAAAACACTTAACCCCGTATAAATGATATTTTAGCTTATGTGAAATGAGTACTCCACCATTTATTTTCGTTTGGTCAAGCTCGAAGGAGATCATCCTTTACTTACTATTCGCCAGATAGAAGCTATAGATTCCATGTTTATGTTAGCGCTCCCACTCAATTGCACTACCGTGTTCCAAAATGTACGTATCACCCTGACCCAAAAGTAGGCTTAACTAACAAATCAAAGAACACGAATAGCCTCTTGAGATTGAGCCTAATCATAACAGGATTAAGATCATTTGATTTAGGATCAACTAGGCGATATTGACTTGAATAGATATTACGGTAAGTTCAATAAATCTAAGTCAAAGTTTTATATCGGTCCCTTCCGATGCATACTCCATGCATCCAACCTGAGCTTTACTTTAACCAATGCTCTGGAAAGAACATAGCATTTCTCCAAATGCAAGTAAACTCTGTTGTAGATTATCATATCAGTAAAACCCTATGTCTAATAAATCTAGGAAACTTTATTCACATAGTCAAGTTTACTTTCCAAAGTGTTGACAACACAATAAACAGGATCAAGTATGTGAAAAGGGTTTCAGATGAATTCATACATTATGTACATATAATCATGAAATAAATCATGTGAACCATGCAACATTAAATGTTATTTCTGATCTATATTAATAAGTAAATCTGATTATATTGAAATGAGATTTATTTAGGGCATAAAACCCAACATAGGTGCCCCCCAAGTGACCGAGCAGACGTATGACTCTTGGTCACTTGTCTTTTGAAAATATATTGCTTATCTGTTTTGTGTTTTGGGTTCGACTAAATCTTTTGTACGCACTTTAGGTAAATTATAATCATTCTGATTTTTTCGACTCAATAGAATTTGAAATACTATCTTTATTCATTTATTGATCAAAAATGTATTTATTATTGTAGTAACTTACATCAAAGCTAGTGATCTAATCTGATCTTTTAGCTTAACATGACATAAAACAAATAAAAAACAGTACTTTACAGTGGTCTACCCGACCTGAATACTTTGTTTCTGAAACCTTTGCACGTAGTGCGCTCAAAAGGCCATTCACTTAGAAGCGAATGTTCATTTAGTACTTTAATGTGGTCTACCCGACCTGAGTACCTTGAAGTGGTCTACCCGACCTGAGTACTTTGAAGTGGTCTACCCGACCTGAGTACTTTATTGGTAGTATTTCCTTAAATGTTCTCCATGTTGGGTTTTATGTCCTAAATAAAACTCATTCCAATATAATCAGATTTACTTATTAATATAGATCAGAAATAACATTTAATATTGCATGGTTCACATGATTTATTTCATGATTATATGTACATAATGTATGAATTCTATTTAAGTCTAGATTATATCAATTAGTTAATGATTATAGTGTTGTCAACACAATGGAATATAATCTTAATTATATGTTCGAAAGTTTATTCCGTGATTTGTCAAAACATTGGATTTAGACTGACATGGTATAATCAGCGATAGGTATTCTTACACCTTGGATAAGTGTTATGTCCTTTCCAGGACATTGGCAAAGTTTACCAGCATCGGATGTATGGAGTATACATCGGAACGGACCGATATTGAACTTTGATTAGATATATAAGAATTTACCGTAATATCTATTCAATTCAATATCACCTGTTCATCCTAGATCAAATGATCTTAATCCTGATATGATTAGGTTCTATCTCAAGAGTGTTATTCGAGTTCTTTGATTTGTTAGTTAAGCCTACTTTTGGGTCAGGGCGATACATACATTTTGGGAACACGGTAGTGCAATTGAGTGGGAGCGCTAACATAAATATGGAATCTATAGCTTCTATCTGGTGAATAGAAAGTAAAGGATGATTTCCTTCGAGCTTAACCAAACGAAAATAAATGGTGGAGATCTCATTTCACTTAGCTGAAATATCATCTATACAGGGTTAAGTGTTTTTAGGATAAAATACATTGTAGGGTGTTACGGTAATTTAATCCCTTTACAGTGTAAATCATCTATATAGAAGATCATTGATCACATTAGGGTTAAATTAATGGATAACTAATGACGTGTCTATATCGTGGAACATATAGAGCGTTCTATATACTGAGAGTGCAATTCTAAGTTCTATGCGTGGATTCAACGAAGAATTAATAAGTCAGTGAATTTAAGATATAAATTCTTGATCTACTTATTGGAAGCTCGGGTATATAGACCCATGGTCTCCATACTAGCTGAGACCATACTGCTTGTAAGACTCAGTTAATTGATTTTGATTAATCAATTATAATTCTAAAGTTAGACTATGTCTAGTTTATGAATTCTCACTAAGTAAGGGCGAAATTGTAAAGAAAAGAGAATTCTAGGTTTATTTATTAATTAAGAGACTTTATATGTCTAATTAATAAATATATTAAATGACAATATTATTTAATAATTAATTTTTAGTTATTAAATAATTAGAATTGACATTTAAATGGTTGAATTTGAAAATTGGCGTTTTTGAGAAAATCAGATGCAGGAATGATAAAACAGCAAAATTGCATAAGTGAGGCCCATTATCCAAGCCCATGGCCGGCCACACTTTATGGGTTTTATCATTTATTTTTTCATTATTTTAATGCCAAATAATTCTATCCTAAACCTAGGTGGTTACCTATAAATAGATAGTGATGGCTCTCATTCACACTTGAACTTCTGTCAGATGAAAACTGAGCCTCTATCTTTTCTCTATAGGTCGAACCTCTTCCCTTCTCTTTTCTTCTCTAAATTTTCGAAATCCTTGAGTGAATGAGTGAGTGCCCACACACATCAAGTGGTATCTCAATCATAGTGTGTAAGACTGTGGAAAACCATCCAACAAGAAGGAGAATCAGCATCAAAGGAAGGAGAGAAAGAGATCCAGGTTCAGATATTGATAATGCTCTGCTACAGAAAGGAATCAAGGGCTAGATATCTGAATGGAAGGAGTTATATTCCGCTGCACCCAATGTAAGGTTTCCTAAACTTTATATGTGTTTATTTCATTGTTTTAGAATTCATATTAGGATGTTAATGAAACATACATGTTAGTAAATCTAGATCATGGTAAAATATATCCAAAAACTGGCCTCAGAGCCATGGTAATGATTTACCATCATAAAATATGAATTAAAACGATGTTATGTGTTGATTTGGATGGTTTCATGTGGTTTATGTGCTTATTTGATGATAGTTTAGAAATCGCAATATATATTACTAAAATATTTTTTATTTCCATCTGGAAGTATTTTTTCTGGAAAGTAGACAAAAAATTAATAAATTTAAGCTTTTACAGAACCTAATTTGGATTTTTTATGAATTAGTTATCATTTTTTGAAGTTGGACAAAAATATCAGGATTTGAATGCACACACGCGCGCGCACGCACTTGGGCTCGCTCGGACAAAAGCGCTTCAGACAACAGCGTGTCCGAGCATCCTCGGTCAAATGGGGCTGCTTGCAGCCTCTTTGCTCGGCGTTTCCCTTGCATCCGCGAGCGCAAGGGTATGCAATGCATGCCCCTATGCCTCAAACTTGTTTTCGTCATAACTTTTGATTCAAAAATCGTTTTTCATTGAAACAAAAGGCAATTTTCGATAGAATTTTGTGTAGAAACTAAATTTTCAATTTAAAATCTAATTTTCAGAATAAAATTAATTTTTATTAATTTTTTAATTAATTAAAATTTGTTTCTGATATTAGTAGGCTTTGAATTTTGAAAATTTAATTTCTCACAAAGGAGCCTTATGGGTAATTTTGAAACTTTAGATTATTTTATTTATTTTAATTATAAGATCAGATATTATTTTTAATTAAATTTTAAATGATCTTACTTTGATATTAAAATATTACCTTTTAAAATAATCATGTACTAATTTCAAAATTTGGTAACCATATCATATCTTTTTTCAAATTTGTTATTTTCAAAATATATTTTATTAATTAAAATTATAAGATTAGGAATATGAGTTTTAACATTTTATCTTATAAGACTTTTTTTATTAAAATTATATTTTGGGAAAAATAACATGAAGATTTGAAAAATTGGTTAATTTAGTTTGAATATATATTTTAGGGTTTCAAACCATAAATTTTTCAAACTTATTATTTTATTATTTTTTTAAAATATTCTAACCATATAAAATATCTTATTTTTCAATTAGTTTATTTATGTAATATTTAAATTTAATACATTTAATTAAATTTAAATTTAAATATTTAAGTTGATTTTCACCATGATACTTAAATATTGTTATTTTCATGTTATTTAATTAAAATTGAAAATTATTTTAAGTTTGAAATCTTATTTCATATAACTTAAATTTGAATAATTTTCAAAATATATTTTATTTTATTTTATTAATCTTTTTCCACAATTTCAAAATTGCATTTCTTAAATGTATTAATTTCGAATTTTATTTGAAAAACAGATTAAAGTTGTAAATTATTTATTTTAATTTTGACCAACTTAAATCAATGATTTTTTTTTTCATTTAATGATTAATAAATGAAGTAAAATATATTTAATTAGAAAATGAATTAATTAGTCCATGAAAATCTAGATAGATATTATATATTTTTGCTTGAAGTATTTTTCTAGTGTATTTAATTAAATAGAAAATTAATATTTAAGTTGATTTTCATCATCATACTTAAATATTTGAAATTTTTCTTATGTACTTAATTAAATAGGAAAATTATATTTTTTGTTGTAAAATAATTTTATTAATTAATTTTGGGCCAACATAAAATTAGAATAATTTTTCCAGGATTTATTTTATTTTAACAAGCAATTTCGAAAATTGTAGTCTTAAATACTTCAATTTTTCGAAATACAATATATATTTATAGAAAATTAAATTTGAGTTGTAAGTTAATTTAAATTAATTTTGTAACAACTTAAATTAAATATTATTCTAAATATTGATTGGAAATTATTACTAAGATGGAAATAATTCATGTTATTTTCATATCAATCTAAGTAAAATTTATAAATATTAAATTAAAATTTATATTTAGAATTTTTCATTCTAAATTGGAAATTTTAATTAAATAAATATATATTTAAAATAAATATTAGAAGAAAATACACTTTAAATAATAAGCTTTATTATTAGGACATTCGATCTCCATTGTTTGTTTTACATAGCTTTTGTTTTAGTGAGTAATCCTCCCTAATGGAGGAACGTTCATTAGCAAGTTAGCACCGTTTGATCTCGAAAGATAAGTAGCTTTGTAAGTGTTTTATATGGTATGGATCACCCTAATGGTGGCGACTATATTTGACTTAAAAAATATGAAACAATGGTGGAAGCTCATAAGATAGAATAGCCATCACTCTCGCCTAAACGGGACAACGCTGGATTCCAATCTTGATCGAATAAAAGGTTGCTAGAATGTTTAACATTTTAGATGAGCTGACAACTCTATTCAATGGATGGTAGCTTTGACTCTCGCCTAAACGGGACACTGATATCAGTTTGTTGAAGACCTTGGAAATTATTTAGGATTGTATGTTTTAGTATTTTCACTTTTTATTCCTACTTGCTATATGTTTAATAATTTCTGAATTGTGTATCAATTTATATTGAACCATGTTATTTTCTGTTATTAAATTGTAGTTTAATTTCGAATCTTCATTGTTGGTCTAACTTGGTTTGTTTTTCTAATGAGATAAATCCCTAATGGATTTTCACCATTAGACATACATAATAGTGTTAGATCTCGAAAGATAAATATTGTATATGCAACATCTAGTTGTTCATCAATTGATGACACCTTAGACTAGTATTTTTACGATATGAAACAAGAAGATTGTATAAATAAGATTACTTTGACTTTCGCTAATCGAAGCATCGTTGGATTCTTATTTAAACAACGAAATTATCCTAATTCCTCTTAGCTTATTCATTTCAAATTAGCTCAATAACATATCATTGGATGAATGGTCTATAAATCATTTCATCTCATTCTATTTTCTCTTAAGAAATTAAATGACGCATATGATTATAATCCCGAAATTCTATTCCAAAATGATATAAATCCTCAATCTTAGATATCTCCTACTTGTATGGGCAAATCAGACTTAGAGTTATATTAGTAGTGGTGGTCCAAGAAAGAATTACTCATTATATTTGGTATAAATTTAAGTCTTTGACTTTAATTTTAGATTCCAAACAGAAATTTTCTTATATTTCTAATTCCAGAATACAATACAGTTACACTTTCACAAGTGTTTAATAACCATTTTCTATCAATGGATTCAAACTGTATGGAATATGAGTTTAGTATTCTGTGACCAGGATCCACTTGCACTATTCTAAGAACTTTTTAATGTAACTAAACATAAGTCATCAATAAGACACAACCACATTTTTTTAATCAATAGCATTTGTATCTTGTTCATAGTGGTTTTGACAAGATCAATCTCTGCAAAGAGTTAATATGCCTATATCAACTGAAAGTTGTTCATCTCATTCGTAGATGGATGTACATTCAGGGGTGGATATGAGTTTTTCGTTGTATTCTTAAAACAATAACTCTAGATTATACCTTATGCAAAGAAATTGGAAATGTTTGAAAAATTTCTGATTTCTAGCAATGGTGATTAACCATTAAGGAAAGTGGTTAAAGATCTTGCGAACTGATAGGGGTGGAGAAATAGTTAGTAGATATGCAGTTCAAAGATCATTAATTTGATTTTTGAATTATATTCAAACTTACCTCCCCAGAAATTTCGATTGGCATATTGATGATTAGTTACTAGTCATTGCCGAAGTCCTTCTATGGTAATACAATTTCAGAATGACGCAATGGTTGTATACTTAATGTAAATCATTACTAGATTCATGGATGACCTAATCAAAATCTTAAGAAAAGCTAGAACTGTTAACCATGGTTTGTTAGCTATTCTAAGTGATTGGGGTGGACCATCCCATAGTCAATAGATAAGAAAGTGTTTGTTTAAACAAATACTACTTTTCTAAGAAAATGATTAAGTCTGAAAAATAAAGTAAAAAATAAAGGAGATATTTTTCTTGATTCCAAAAGTGTTCTATCATCTTATTTGTCATATGATGATCCCACTGCCTTTGTTGTCTTGTCACAACCGCAGAGGTTAATACCATTTAGTTTTCTTAGACATAATTCACAGTACCTTGTCGTAGTGGGAGAGTTTCTAGGAACTCATCTTCTTGGAAGACACTAGTGATTAAAATCCATTGTGAGTTTAAACAAGTAATGGATTGTCAAGATAAGAAACTAAGAAGAAAAGCCAATAGAACTATGGTTTAATCCATTCACATGGAGTAACCTAAATTTTTCTATTACAAGGACATAAAAGGAAATTTTGTTAATAAGTCTATTCAATGGACTTAAGAAAACTTCCTGTTCCTAGTATTATAGGTTTGAGTTTATCTAAACCTATGGCTTATGGTATACCTAGTAATTACTTACTCTAATGCAAGCAACTTACTTTAGTAAGATGTTGAACCATTTTCTTTCTAATGGCAATCTATAGAAGCTTCTCGACTTCCAGGCATAGATTTTATTTATCTAAGGAAAAGTCTTAACTATTCCAGGAAAGATAAAGCCATGAAAGAATTTCTTATATCAACAGTGAGAGGTCTCTGATATGCTTTAGTATGCCTTAGACCAGACACCTGCTGTTGAGTGGGAGTAATGAGTAGGTATCAGATTAATCCAGGAGAAGAACATTGGAAGACAATCAAGTAAATCTTAAGATTAAGAAGAGGAACTATATGTTAGTCGATAAGGGTGTGTTTAAAACTCTTAGACTACACCACATCAGATTTCAAGACTTGCCTTTATGTTAGAAAGTCTGCTGATAAGATGGTGATTACTCTGGGGGTGGAATAGTTATTTTAGAGAAGTGTAAAAACCTATCTGAAGTCTCTAGGTCTACCAGAAAGGGACTGGATGTTAAAGTTGCAGGAAAGGTATTTATTCAGTCTAAGGAAAGTTCTGTACAATTGTGGCACCGTTCCAACCTGCCTTAACTACTAGGGTTACTTCCTGAATAACCAAGAAGTAGTTGCCAAAGGTATAGAATCCAGTATCCCAAAAGAGTAGACATATAGAGAGCAATTTCACATTATCAATGATTTTGGGATTAAGGAAGAGTAATGGTGGAGAAAAGGTTCTGTTTAATTCAACCTTTCAGATCCTATTACGAGGAGTTTACTACTACTACACTTGATTTGTATATCAAGGTGTTGAGATTATTTGAAATACACATTTTGTTTTATATTAGTGCAAGTGGGAGTTTGTCAAGTTTTATACCCTAAATAAAACTCATTTCAATATAATCAGATTTACTTATTAATATAGATCATAAATAAAATTTAATGTTGCATGGTTCACATGATTTATTTCATGATTATATGTACATAATGTATGAATTCTATTTAAGTCCAGAACATATCAATTTGTTAATGATTATAGTGTTGTCAACACAGTGGAATATAATCTTAATTATATGTTCAAAAGTTTATTCCCTGATTTGTCAGAACACTAGATTTAGACTGACATGGTATAATCAGCGATTGGTATTCTTACACCTTGGATAAGTGTTATGTCCTTTCCAGGACATTGGCAAAGTTTACCAGCATTGGATGTATGGAGTATACATCGGAAGGGACCGATATTGAACGTTGATTAGATATATTAGAACTTACCGTAATATCTATTCAATTCAATATCACATGTTGATCCTAGATCAAATGATCTTAATCCTGATATGATTAGGTTCAATCTCAAGAGTGTTATTCGTGTTCTTTGATTTGTTAGTTAAGCCTACATTTGGGTCAGGGTGATACGTACATTTTGGGAACACGGTAGTGCAATTGAGTGGGAGCGCTAACATAAATATGGAATCTATAGCTTCTATTTGGCGAATAGAAAGTAAAGGATGATTTCCTTCAAGCTTAACCAAACGAAAATAAATTGTGGAGATCTCATTTCACTTAGCTGAAATATCATTTATACAAGGTTAAGTGTTTTAAGGATAATATACATTGTAGGTTGTTACGGTAATTTAATCCCTTTACAGTGTAAATCATCTATATAGAGGATCATTGATCACATTAGGGTTATAACAATGGATAACTAATGACGTGCCTATATCGTGGAACATATAGAGCGTTCTATATACTGAGAGTGAAATTCTAAGTTCTATGCGTGGATTCAACGAAGAATTAATAAGTCAGTGAATTTAAGATATAAATTCTTGATCTACTTATTGGAAGCTCGGATATATAGACCCATGGTCCCCATACTAGTTGAGACCATACTGCTTGTAAGACTCAGTTAATTGATTTTGATTAATCAATTATAATTTTAAAGTTAGACTATGTCTAGTTTATGAATTTTCACTAAGCAAGGGCGAAATTGTAAAGAAAAGAGAATTCTAGGTTTATTTATTAATTAAGAAACTTTATATGTCTAATTAATAAATATATTAAATGACAATATTATTTAATAATTAATTTTTAGTTATTAAATAATTAGAATTGGCATTTAAATGGTTGAATTTGAAAATTGGCGTTTTTGAGAAAATTAGATGCAGGAATGATAAAACAGCAAAATTGCATAAGTGAGGCCCATTATCCAAGCCCATGGCCGTCCACACTTTATGGGTTTTATCATTTATTTTTTCATTATTTTAATGCCAAATAATTCTAACCTAAACCTACGTGGTTACCTATAAATATATAGTGATGGCTCTCATTCACACTTGAACTTCTGTCAGATGAAAACTGAGCCTCTATCTTTTCTCTATAGGCCGAACCTCTTCCCTTCTCTTTTCTTCTCTAAATTTTCGAAATCCTTGAGTGAATGAGTGAGTGCCCACACACATCAAGTGGTATCTCAATCATAGTGTGTAAGACTGTGGAAAACCATCCAACAAGAAGGAGAATCAGCATCAAAGGAAGGAGAGAAAGAGATCCAGATTCAGATATGGATAATGCTCTGCTACAGAAAGGAATCAAGGGCTAGATATTTGAATGGAAGGAGTCA
The DNA here is from genome assembly GCF_029168945.1 of Cannabis sativa. Taxonomy (NCBI): domain Eukaryota; kingdom Viridiplantae; phylum Streptophyta; class Magnoliopsida; order Rosales; family Cannabaceae; genus Cannabis; species Cannabis sativa. The sequence continues at coordinate 75,072,478 of NC_083601.1, forward strand.
TTATATTCCGCTGCACCCAATGTAAGGTTTCCTAAACTTTATATGTGTTTATTTCATTGTTTTAGAATTCATATTAGGATGATAATGAAACATACTTGTTAGTAAATCTAGATCCTTGTAAAATATATCCAACACTCCATTCCAGTACCGTGGTACTAGAATGAGTTGCATTTTTTCGTCATACTTACTGTTAGGTTATTTTTAGTATTAATTTTAAATTAAGTTTAGTATATTTTAATTGAGTTTTAATCGTGTTTGGAGCATTTTTACGCTTGTTATCTTTTATTTGTGCAGATTTAAAATAGAAGAAGATTAGCAAAATATCAGAGAAAAAGATAGAAAAAGATAAAAATATCTCACAAAAAGATGATATTTAAAATAGAGAAAATTGTGCAAGAAAATAAAGCTGAAACTTCAAGCCTGAATTCGAGCAATATTGAGAGAGTTATGGCCAATATACTATCAGTCGATGTAGCAGAAAAATCACTTCCAACACGGGCCGCGGCATTGCTTTAGCATGCCGCGGCCCGCCTCCCTAAATAGCACAAAAATCGTATTTTTCTCTCACGTGGGTGTTGGGGATTTCCTAGTTCGAATAGGCATTTAACATGTGCGTTTTTCCATCTTTTTAGGCCCTGAATGCCTATGTAAAGAGCAGAAGAGAGTTGATCTCATCAAACAATTTTGGAGGGAAAAAAAGAGAGAATTCAGATACAGAGTGGAGAGATCAACTGCAAAATTGGAGGCATACTTCTCAGGGTTTTCACCATTCTTCTCTTCTTCTCTTCTCTATTTTCATCTCTTTTCTTAAAGTTAATATGTGTGATTGTGCTCTCATAAACATGAGTAGCTAAACATTTTAATTAGGGTTAGATGGAGATTGTTTAACATTATTTTATGGTTTTAATACGATTTATTTTCCCCCTAATTTCTATGTATTCTATTTTATTTGTCCTTAACTACTTTTAATTGCCTAATCACCAATTATCTGTCTATGATTTTCATGCGAGATCTGAGAAGTGAGTGTCAAATATGCTATAGTAAAATAGAACTGAATTTTAATATAGGACGAGAGTACCTATATGGTTTAGATAGCTAATAGGGTTTCTGTGTTTAATGCCTGTTGCATGTTAAATTTATCACAAGAGTAGAAAGTTTACATGTAATTGAGATTTATACATATGAGAAGACTATAAATTACCTTAGTAAACCTGCTATTGCATAGAAATTAACATTAGAAAAATAATCATATTAGGCCATATTCAATAGAAACAATTGAAGTCGAAGCCCTAGTTTTTATTAACTTTCAATTCTCTTGAATAATTGTTTCTTACTAGTTTCTTATTTTTAATTCTTTCTTTATTTTCATTTAACCAAATAGAAGTAAACGTTTAATTTTAACGTACTTAACTACACTCCCTGTGGGATCAACCTCACTCCTGGTGAGTTTACTACTTATAACGATACGTACACTTGCGTGTGCAAAATATCGCAACATTTACCCAGTTTGTATGCTCCTGAGTCGAGAACTTCGACCACCTGGTATAGTCCTTCCCAGTTAGGTCCTAGTACACCTCACGTGCTGTCTTTGGTGTTTAGGAATACCCTTCTTAGGACCATATCTCCCACGAAGAATTTCCGAGCTTTCACTTGTTTGTTGAAATACTGAGCTACTTTTTGTTGATGAGCTACCAACTTTAAGTTTGCAGTTGCTCGTTTTTCTTCGATTTCATCGAGTGATTCTGCAAGGAGTATGTGATTGGTACCTTGATCGTACACTAATCTTCTGTGGGACGGTGGCTCGAGTTTGACGGCAGCATAGCTTCATAACCGTACGCCATTGCAAATGGTGTCTGACCGGTTGCTGTTTTTTCCGTTTTACGGTATGACCATAGAACTTCGGGAGTTCTTCTGGCCGATTTCCCTTGGCATCTTCGAGTTTCTTTTTTAGTGTATCCTTCAAGGTTTCGTTGACTGCTTCAACTTGACCGTTTGCTTGAGGATGTGCCACTGCGGAGAAACTTTTGATGATACCATGCTTCGCACAGAAATCAGTGAAAGATTGGCTGTCGATCTGCTTTCCGTTGTCTGAGACTATTTTGTACGGTAGTTCGAACCGGCATATGATGTTCTTCACTATAAAGTCTTGAACCTTCTTTGATGTGATAGTTGCCAGTGGTTCGGCTTCAATCCACTTAGTAAAGTAGTCGACTGCTACCACTGCGTACTGCACTCCACCTTTGCATTTAGGTAACTGTCCGATTAGGTCAATTCCCCAAATGGCAAAGGGCCACGGACTTCGCATTTGTGTCAGCTCGTTGGGCAGAGCTCTTGGTATCTTTGAAAATCTCTGGCATTCTTCCCACTTGTTGACATAGGCTCTCGAATCTTCAATCATCATTGGCCAAAAGTCGCGTTGCCTTAGAATTTTCTTTGATAAGCTCTTTCCGGGTGCATGATTTCGACAAAATCTGTCGTGAACTTCATATAGAAGCCGTGCAGCTTCATTTGGTGTGGCACATCTGAGTAATGGCATCGAGAATCCTCTTCTGTACATGATCCCTTCTACTATGATGTTACGTGCTGCCTTTCTTCTCTTTTTTCGAGCTTCATTTAGGTTATCTGGAAGTTCCCCAGAGTTGAGATAGGCTACTATTGGCGTCATCCAATTTGGAGATGTGTCGATCATTTCAATTTCTTTCGTGCCAGTGATGCTAGGCTCTTCGAGGAACTGGATAGGGACTAGGTTTGCCTTGTCACTTATACTGCTGCTCACCAATCGGGCTAACGCATCTACCGTTGTATTTTCTTCTCTTGGAATTTGTTTGAGGCTGTAGATTTTGAACTGTGCGAGCAGATCATGTATTTTTCTCAGATATGCTATCATTTTTTCTCCCCGAGCCTCGTATTTGCCAAATACATGATTTACCACTAACTGTGAATCACTACAGATCTCAATGTGCTCGGCCTTCATTTCCTTCGCTAGTTTAAGTCCATCGATTAGGGCTTCGTATTCGGCCTCGTTGTTAGAGGCTTTGAATCCCAATTTGACTGCTGCGTGCAGGTGTTGCCCCCCAGGTGTGACAAGGGCAATTCTTGCACCAGATAGTTGATCTGTTGCCGACCCATCCACATGTAGCTTCCAGGTCGGTTTGTTTTCAGTGTTACTCGGTTGTGGTATTGACTCGAGATCGCTTTCTCGTATGCTTTCAGCTTTGCCTATGCATTCCACCACAAAGTCGGCCAAGGCTTGGCCTTTGATAGCTGTTCGGGGTTGGAAGATGATTTCATACTGACCCAATTCTACCGCCCACTTGAGTAACCATCTAGAGGCATCTGGCTTTTGCAGTATTTGTCGTCGTGGTTGGTCAGTGTACACCAAAACAGGATGAGCTTGAAGGTAAGGCCTCAGCTTTCTTGTAGCTAGAATGAGCCAGTAGGCAAGCTTTTCTATCAATGGATATCGGCCTTCGGCCTCGACAAGTCTTTACTGATGTAATAGACTGGATGTTGCACGTCGTCTTCTTCTCTGATCAGTACGGCACTCACGGCATGCTCCGTTATTGCTAGGCATATCCCCATTTCCTCACCGTCAAAAGGTTTTGAAAGGACGGGAAGTTTTGCGAGCTGCGCCTTTAGATCTCTAAAAACTCTTTCACATTCCTCTGTCCATTTGAACTTTTTGTTTCCTCGCAGGATGTTGAAGAATGGAACACATTTATCCGTTGATTTTGACACGAATTTGCTAAGTGCGGCGATTCGACCAGTTAGGATTTGCACCTCTTTGGTTTTTGTTGGCGAGTTCATATCCAGGAGGGCTTGGATTTTTTCTCGATTGGCTTCAATTCCTCGAGCATTGAAGATGAAGCGTAGCAACTTTCCCGAGCTAACTCCAAAGGAGCATTTTAAGGGATTTAGTTTCATGTTGTATTTCCTGAGGACTTTGAAACATTCATCCAGGTCGTCTATGTGCCCCCCAGCCTTTCTGGATTTGACGAGCATATCATCCACGTACACTTCCATGTTTCTGCCGATCTGGTCTTTAAACATCTTGTTGACCAATCTTTGGTATGTATCTCCGGCGTTTTTAAGACCAAATGGCATGACTTTGTAGGAGTAGAGACCCATATCTGTATGGAAACTTGTATGTTCTTGGTTTGGCGGATGCATTTTGATTTAATTGTAGCCCGAATAAGCATCCATGGAGCTTAATATCTCGTGCCCAGTTGTTGCATCGACGAGCTGATCGATTCTTGGAAGTGGAAAACAGTCTTTAGGGCACGCTTTGTTGAGGTCTGTAAAATCAATACAGACTCGCCATTTCTTGTTCGGCTTAGGTACGAGTACGGGGTTCGCGACCCAAGTCAGGTAAAAGGCTTCAATGATGAAGTTGTTGTTGTGCAGCTTTTCAACTTCATCTTTCAGGGCTACTACTCGTTCTTTATCTAGCAATCTTCACTTTTGCTGAACTGGCCGGATGTTAGGATCGATATTCAGGACATGCAAAATAATCGAAGGATCGATTCCGACCATATCCGTATGTGACCAGGCAAAAACATCTAGGTTTGCTCTGAGAAATTTTATCAATTCCGATTTTACTTCGAGCAACAAACCATTTCCAATTTTTAGCTTTCTGGCCGAGATGGCTCGATCGATTTCGATCTCTTCTAACTCTTCCATAGGTCCAACATTGCTGCTTGGGTCCCCAAGTCGAGGATCCATATCTTCATCCTCGCCTTGGGAAGTTTCCTACTTGAAAATGTTTATTCCCTTGTCTGGGCTCTGGCTGGAGGATATTTCCTTCTTCGCCTTGGCCACTGCAAGGTCGTAACATTCCCGAGCAGATTGTTGATTTCCTCTAAGATACCCTACCCATTTTTGGTTGGGAACTTCAGGCACGAGTGAAATATTGATGTGACAGCTTGTTAGGCTATTTTTAGCCTACATTTTGGGTCACTTTTTATAGTTGTTTTCCTTCTTTGTTATTCTTTTTGGAATAGAATTACGCTTGTTTTCTTTGATTTCAGGTTTCACACTTGGAATATATCAATTGATCAAATTTCGGAAAATAACAAGCTATAGAATAGAGAAAATTCTGCAAGAAAATAAAGCTGAAACTTCAAGCTTAAATTTGACTATGTTCTAATCAGATTTTGGAAAAAGTCAAAACATAAAAGTTTTAGATTTCTTTTTCTTCTTTCCAACGCATCTTGAATCAACTCATTTGGAGTTTGTATGTGAAAGTTATGCATATTTTACTGAAAGATGCTGAAGCTGTCAAATTTTTGCTCCAGTAGTCGCGACAACCACTTTTCATGGTCGCGACCCTTTTTCATGGCCGCGACCATGGTCGCGACTAGGAGCCAAACAGCGAGTTTTTTTTCGTATTTTGCCCATGGTCGCGACTAGGCTTTATGTAGTCGCGACTAGGGGCGAAAAACGAGATTTTTGGGCAGTTTTTGACTCTTTCAAAGAGGTAGCAACCCTAATTTCTATTTAAGGGGCTCATGTTTTAGAAGGAATGGAGGCAGAAATAAAAACCCTAGAGATGAAGAAGGAGGCAAAGGAAGCAATTGTGGCGATCCGGAATGCAATCACCAACTAGTTCTTTCTTAAACTCTTAGTTTCTATGTTAATTTCTGTTTTAGTTTTGATTATGGATGTTATTATGGATTTTATGAACTAAACTCCTATTTGGGGAGATGATGAATGTTGATTGAAATTATCTTTAGTTAATGATAATTGCTATTTCTCCTTTCTTGATTGTGAATTTATCCAAATTTGTGTTTAATTACATGTTTAAGATTGATCACCTTGTACATGCTTTATGATCCCAATTCAAAATCTGAAAAGTGAGAATTAGGAATGCTAAAATTGGATAAACTAGGTTTTGATGTGAAACGAAAGTATTTGCATAGCCTTTGTGACATTTAGATTATTGCTTAATGCTGATTATATGTTAATCTATCCCAGAGATGATTAGATAACATGTGATTTAGGACCTAAAAGATCTGAAAAGAGTTAGGTTAATTTTTATAATCTGTCATTCACATTGAGAAAGAGAATAGTAATTAGCATTAACAATTGGGTAATTAAATCAACAGGATTCTTTTCCCTAAATATTCATCCATAATTAATTACATTTTTTTATTATTATTATCCTGCTTTTTAATTTTTAGTTATTTAATTATTCAACCTTATTATTGATTCTGCCAAATAGAAATAAGAGTTCAATTGATTGGTACTTAGCTACAGTCCTCGTGGGAACGATCTCACTTACCTGAGTATTACTTGTTAAAACGATACGTATACTTGCGTGTTTACATGGCTCTTGTATGATTGGTACGTATACTTTCTCAAGTGGATGTTTTACATGGCTCTTGTATGATGGACTTAACGATGAAACAAGAAGCTGGGTTGATTATGGAGCAGAGGCAACTGGAGCGCCTTTATTAATGAGAGGCTATGATGTAATAAATCTGTTGAATGATATGGCAGATTTTGATTACGATTGGCATTGGAATCCATCACTTCAGGGTTGGAGTCACCAATACCCACCTTATTGCCCAAATTTATCCCAACAAACTGAAAAAGAGGAGCAACTACTATCACTTCTACAATCACTTCCAGGAGAGATTAATCGCTTAACTGACATGGTGAGATCTTTATGTGATAATTCAATGACTCATGATTCAGAATGTAATAACTCCAATGATGAAAGTTATGAGAGTTGTTGGTACAATGAAGAAGGGTCATTATTTGAATACAAGGAAGATAATGAGCCTACAGTTGAAGATCAAGATCCTTGTGAAAAAGAAATCATTGAATATGAAATCATAAGTGAGGGTATGGATAGCCAAGTGAAGAGTGAGCAACAAGAAGAAGGGTTGTTAGATGAAAGTGTTGAAACTGTGACATTGGAGGATGAGGAAGAACATGACATCATTGATTCAACTGCATCAATGATATTGACAAACAAAATACCAATGGATCCATATATTTCATCAACACCATATTATATCCTCTACGAGCTACGAAAGGCTTCTCCCCAAGCTCATCATCGAAAGTCTTGTGTTGTTGGTGCGGCTTTTGGTTCAAACTCATTACATGCCAAGCTTGAGGGCATTTTTAAAAACAACTTTCAAGTTGTCCAGCATGATGCTTATTACGGGCGTCAACCGCTTGTTGATGTGGCGCTCAGGTAAGTTTCCTTTCCTTTTTCTTTAATGTCACATTGGGGACAATGTCATATTTAGTTTGGGGAGAGAGATTTAAATTTTTTTTAAAATATTCTGCATTTTAATTTTCTGTTTTAGTTTTTTTTGTTTTAGTTAAGGAATGGCAATAAGCTAGAGGATAGTTGTATACTGCTGATTAGTGTGATGTGATCTGAAACTGTAAAATAACTGTGTGCTTGATTTTGTTAACTCTTTGGATTAGTTTGGATGCTTAGAAACCTGTGTTTTTCTGCAAATACTCAAGTTGTGAAAATTGTTATAACTGTTTTACTATGGTTTGTGGTAAGATTGACAGGATAGCTTAGAACTTGCATGTTTATTCTTTTGAGGCGAAATCCTTGATAGTGTTCAATTGGAATATGACTTAGGCATTTGTTGGATAGTTTGAGCCTTTCAAGCCTACCATAATGTATATCCCTAGTTACCCTTTTGAGCCTTAACCTGTTGTGTTTTCACCCACTGATTTGAAATGTTGCAACCACACTATTAATTTTTATTCTCACCATGATTATCCATGATATCATAAGCTATATGATTAGTTTGGGGGAAAAGAAACATTTAGTGTGACGAAATAGTGAGAGAAACAAAATTTGTAAGATTGAGAAGAAAAGGAAAAAAATTGTGTAATTCAATGTCACTGAAAAAAAAAGAGAAAAAAAAATAAAGGAAAAAAAAATAAAGTATATGATTTCAGTGATGTTGGAAAATAGTAAATATATCTTCTCTCAATCTTGGTAAATGTGGGAACACTATGGGGTATTGAAAAAGAAAAGTAAGAAGCTTGTGGGTTCTGTTTGTGTGCTTATGATATCTTGAGCCAAAACCGTCCTTTGTTGATTTCTGAATATCTGAGCCATAATGCCTAAACCTCGAAAAGACCTAATGATTCCAAAAGATATTGTCAACATTAGTGGAGAAAGGTAAGCATGCGAGCTTATGAGTTATCGAGTTGTGGAACTGTTGGAAAGAGTAAAACTTTTATAACAATGTTTCACATATGAATAAATTTTGTGGTTATACATAGTGTTATGAATTGAGCATCTGAGTTAATTGTTAGAGTTAGTAGGATCGAAATTCTAGTTTATGCAAGGAAGAAAGCAGAGCATGAGTCAGCAGTGTAGTGATTATCTGATAGCGTAGTTAGTTTTTTTTTATCTTACTCGAGGTCGAGTAAGAATCTAGTTTGGGGGAATTTGTTAGGCTATTTTTAGCCTACATTTTGGGTCACTTTTTATAGTTGTTTTCCTTCTTTGTTATTCTTTTTGGAATAGAATTACGCTTGTTTTCTTTGATTTCAGGTTTCACACTTGGAATATATCAATTGATCAAATTTCGGAAAATAACAAGCTATAGAATAGAGAAAATTCTGCAAGAAAATAAAGCTGAAACTTCAAGCTTAAATTTGACTATGTTCTAATCAGATTTTGGAAAAAGTCAAAACATAAAAGTTTTAGATTTCTTTTTCTTCTTTCCAACGCATCTTGAATCAACTCATTTGGAGTTTGTATGTGAAAGTTATGCATATTTTACTGAAAGATGCTGAAGCTGTCAAATTTTTGCTCCAGTAGTCGCGACAACCACTTTTCATGGTCGCGACCCTTTTTCATGGTCGCGACCATGGTCGCGACTAGGAGCCAAACAGCGAGTTTTTTTTCGTATTTTGCCCATGGTCGCGACTAGGCTTTATGTAGTCGCGACTAGGGGCGAAAAACGAGATTTTTGGGCAGTTTTTGACTCTTTCAAAGAGGTAGCAACCCTAATTTCTATTTAAGGGGCTCATGTTTTAGAAGGAAGGGAGGCAGAAATAAAAACCCTAGAGATGAAGAAGGAGGCAAAGGAAGCAATTGTGGCGATCCGGAATGCAATCACCAACTAGTTCTTTCTTAAACTCTTAGTTTCTATGTTAATTTCTGTTTTAGTTTTGATTATGGATGTTATTATGGATTTTATGAACTAAACTCCTATTTGGGGAGATGATGAATGTTGATTGAAATTATCTTTAGTTAATGATAATTGCTATTTCTCCTTTCTTGATTGTGAATTTATCCAAATTTGTGTTTAATTACATGTTTAAGATTGATCACCTTGTACATGCTTTATGATCCCAATTCAAAATCTGAAAAGTGAGAATTAGGAATGCTAAAATTGGATAAACTAGGTTTTGATGTGAAACGAAAGTATTTGCATAGCCTTTGTGACATTTAGATTATTGCTTAATGCTGATTATATGTTAATCTATCCCAGAGATGATTAGATAACATGTGATTTAGGACCTAAAAGATCTGAAAAGAGTTAGGTTAATTTTTATAATCTGTCATTCACATTGAGAAAGAGAATAGTAATTAGCATTAACAATTGGGTAATTAAATCAACAGGATTCTTTTCCCTAAATATTCATCCATAATTAATTACATTTTTTTATTATTATTATCCTGCTTTTTAATTTTTAGTTATTTAATTATTCAACCTTATTATTGATTCTGCCAAATAGAAATAAGAGTTCAATTGATTGGTACTTAGCTACAGTCCTCGTGGGAACGATCTCACTTACCTGAGTATTACTTGTTAAAACGATACGTATACTTGCGTGTTGGATTTATCACAACACAGCTTTTAAGTCATACAAGGCTGGTCGGCCTAGCATTACGTTAAAGGTTGGAGGAACATCCAATATCAGGAATTATTCCATGATAGTTATGCTCGTCGGAGCTTGTCCAATTGTGAGGGGTAGCCGGATTTGTCCTAGAGGTGCAACTCCTTGACCGGAGAAACCATAGGTAGGCTGGAGGCATGGAGTTAGATCCTTGAGCTGGAGCCCCATTTTCTCGTAAGCAGTCTTGAACAAAATATTTGAAGAAGTTCCATTATCGATCATGGTTCTAGCCACCATTTTGTTTGCCATCTGGACTTCCACGACTAGCGGGTCGTTGTGCGGGAATCTGATCTGGACAGCATCTTCATCGTTGAAAGTTATGGTTGGCTCTCCTGCTCGTGGAACTTTGGGTTTCCTCTCTTCCACGACCAGGATAACTTCTTGTTGCTCGTACTTAGCGGTTCAGGCATATCTCTCTCGAGCTTTCCCCTTATCTCCAGCGATGTGTGGGCCTCCAATAATGACTTGCAAGTGTCCATCTATTGGTGGAGGCAACAGACCCTGGTTATTCTGACCTTGGTTGGCCTTGACATACTTCCGTAAGTGCGGGTTGTTTTTCTTGATCAGATGTTCTATTTCCCGCTTCAAGTTGTAGCATTCATTGGTGTCGTGGTCGTAGTCTCCGTGGAACCGACAAAATTTTGTCATGTCCCTTTTGTTGGTATCTTTCTTCATGGGCTCGGGCTTCCTGTACGAAATTAATGACTGAGTTGCCATATACACACTCTCTATATCTTCATTTAAGAGAGTGAATGCAGTGTGTTTGGCATGATCACGGGGATTCTGTCCGGTCTTTTCGACAAACTTTCCCTTCTTTCTGTTTCCTTGCTTGTGGTTGTTGCCTAAACGCTTGCCACTTGAATTGCTGGAATAATGAGGAAGTTGGGCGGATGTTCCAGTGGAAGCAGCCTTCGTTTTGCTCGGCTTTTGCTCACCTTCTGCTCGTTGAATGGCTTCTTCGAGCTTGATGCAACCTTCGGCCCGGTCAAGGAAATCACTCATTGAGTCGACCAGTCCGTTTTTCCTTATATCCTTCCATAGTTCGTGAAGGACTTCTATGCCCCCCAGTATCGCGGATAACTTTCCATCCTCGGTTACCCGCGACACCTTGGTTGCTTTCGTCATGAATCTGCTAATGCATGCCCGGAGTGGCTCGCCTGGTCGCTATTTTACTTCAACCAAATCTCCCATATGCAATGGGAGCTGACGTGAGGAAGAGAATTGTGCATGGAATTCCGAAGAGAAGGTTTTCCATGAACTAAACTTTCCAGGAGCCAACTTAAAATACCATTGTTGTGCGGCTTCCGACAAAGTGGCGAGGAAGATTCTGCAACATACGTCCCCTCGCACTCCTTGTAGATCCATTTGCATTTCAAAATACTTGAGATGGGGGAGAGGATCTTCTCTTCCAGTGTACATCTTCCACGTTGGCATTTTGAACTTGTGGGGTAGTGGCAGGAGATTGATCTCTGGTGAGAAGGGAGTTCCGCGTGCACGGTCTAACTCAAGATCATTGTTACGCTGTCCGGCCATGCCATGAAACACATTCTTCAATTCGTCGAGCTGGGCCTATACGGCTAGGCAGACTTGATTGGCGTTCTGGTCGGGTTGGATTACGTCAGCGTCTTTCTGAGCGGGGATTTGAGTTTGGGCTCCGGGCTGCACGATCGTTGTAGTATTCTACTGTTTGTCCCCATTCTTCTATTTAGATCGTCCCTTAGGTCATGGGTCGTTCCCAGCCTATCGAACACGGAAGAGCCTGGTTGCCTCCATGATTGATTCGCTTGGTTGACAGGCGGAATGGCTCCATTATTTTGAATGTATCCATCGGGTATGGCTCCTCCTGATGAATTCCCGGACAAGGTCTGTCTGCCTACCTCTTGGCCCACGAGTGGAACTCGTGACCGGGGATTGGATGGCTGACCGTTTGTTGTTTGGGAGGCATTCACCGTCGGGTCGTCCTTCGTTTCTCCCAGGGGGATGACGCTCAGCGTTTGTTGGCCTACAGTCTAGTAGGTTCTCCGAATCAGCATAGTAGCTTGCCGACTACGGTCTTCGATCTCTGCATGGTGAGCCCTTAACGCCTCCATCTCTTTGTCCCTCCATTCGGTGCACATACGCCTCTGTTCGTCAAACGCGAGGTTTACTGCGGCACGCAGTTCCTCCTGATCATGATGCAGAGTATTGTTGTGACCCGGCATGAGTCCGAGCGCAGCACGGAGATTCTGCAATTCGGTTGCGTCTCCGATGGTCGTCTGGGCATTTATGCTTGGTGGGATTGTCGTGTTGTGAATGCCCTGGCTGTGTGTGGAACTGTTATTCCCAGTCTCTTGCACAACAAGCGCAGTTTCAGTAACAGGAGTTGTCCCACCATTCACCACGCTTCACGTCTGTCCAGGATTGACAGCGGGTGGAACCCTTGAACTTCCCGGGTCCTGCAATGTCGGATCCAGCGTTTGTGAGTTTGCTGGGTCAGAGCGTCTACGAGTTTGCACCATTGTGTTGAATGCTGAAAAGAGCGATCTGTGATTCTGCTCTCAACGAAAGCACCAAAATGTTGACTTCGCTTTTAGCCAATGACAATGAGTCTTTTTGATAAGCGATAAACGATATGTCGTAATGAGAATATATAAGAAAGCAATAATAAGACACAGGAATTTTATAGAGGTTCAGCCCCAAGCCGTTCGGTAATAGTCTAATCCTCGTTATTTGTATTGACTTAAGAACAAGGAAGAAGTTTTCTTTTCTTATAGCTCTTACAATAGTATCTCTGAATATATAATTCTTAGATAATATAGCCTTAGCTTAACAGCGTATCGGCTTATAATTTTTCGGTCCTTTTCCCAGTGAACATTCCTCACTATTTATAGGGCTGGAAACTTGAGGAGGAAGAGTTTCCTCTCTCGTTACAATGCACATAAACAGAAAGATCGTGTGATCAATGCTGAATGCAAGGATCGTGGGATTGAGGCTGAATACACTGATAGTGGGATCGTGTGTATGCCACATCCGCGTAAGTTGATCCTTGAGTTGTAGGGATTGAGCTGATGACTCATGATGCGTCAAGGTGAATTCGCTAAGTGTTGATCATTCTGCACGACTCGTTGAATATTCCATTTTGGATGTGTCAGCGAGGCATCCTGCTCAGCATATCATTCCGAGCAGATGCTCCAAGTGGAGTCCATGTGTCACCATTCTCGTGATGCCACGTCAGAGTGCCAAATTTGGGATAACAGCTTCCATGAATCTCTTCTGGCAATATTTCTCTTTCGTATCTGATCTTCTGCACCCTCAGAAACTATGGCCAGTTCAACTATCTGAGCATAAGTTCGAGCAACCCCCGGTTGTTTAGAAGCAGCAATCACATCCCGTGCAATATGTTCATCCAACCCTCGAATGAACTTTGCTTTCCTAGCAGCGTTAGTAGCCACCTCATCTGAAGCAAACTTTGCCAATCGATCAAACTTAGTGGCATACTCTGTCACAGTCATGCTGCCCTGAGTCAATCATATAAACTCTTCAGCCTTTGCCGCCCGAATAGACTAATTATAATACTTTTCATAAAACAAGGCCCGAAAGGCATCGAAGGTCATGTTATTGAGGTCATGACCCTGAGACCCAATCTCCCACTAAATACGGGCATCATCTCACAGCATATAAGTAGCACACCTAACTCGATCATTATCCTCAACCCGTATAAAATCAAAAATCGATGTTATCATACTCATCCATTACTCCGCCTTGAGTGGATCAGCACCACCCTCAAATACTTGTGGGTTCTTCTTCCTGAACCGCTCATACAATGGTTCCAAATGATTCCCTGCATCCGCTGGCACTACCAGAGGTGCCGGAGGATCAGGATTAGGGTTTAGAGCAGGCTGAGCTCGCTGCTCCCTCAATTCTCTAATTTGTTCACCCTGCTGCCGAATAGTCTCTTGCATTGCAGCATATAACTCTTCCCAGCTTGGTGGGGGTGGAGGGTTCGTGCCCTCACCAGCAGCCCCGAGCCCAGCTAGATCGCGATTACCCCTACCAGTTCGCCTCGAGTGCATAATTTATGCACCTGCGGTCACATCCCAGGTAATAACAATACTAATAAGTATATCCATATATCATAATCCTTCCCACACAATTCCAATATTAACATAATTCAGATAATCAGAAGTTTGGGTGGATTCAAAAATACTACACTTGATCTGAAGATTAAGACATCAGATTGACCTATTTGCACAGTTTCTTTTATATTAGTGCAAGTGGGAGTTTGTTGGGTTTTATGCCCTAAATAAAACTCTTTACAATCTGATTAGTTATCAATATAAGAAATTTGAAGTGATTAATGTTTGCATGAATTTTACATGCTAATGGTTTAATATGTTTATTACTTTTATACACAAAATCAGTTAAATCCAGATCATATGTTTATTCACAATTACAGTATCGTCAACACAGTGGAATGTGAATATGATCATATGAATCAAAAGAATAAGTCCCTGTTTCATCAGTGTTTTGGATTTACACTAATGTGATAATCAGGGATGATGTGTACTTACACTTGGAGTAAGTGTTATGTTCTTTCCAGGACATTAGCAAAGTATACTAGTTTCGAATGTATGGAGTATACATTGGACTGGACCGACATTGCAACTAAGTTAAGATATTACAAACGTACCGTTATATATCTTTCCAAGTCAATATCAGTAGTTGATCTTAAGATTAAAAGAATCTAAATCCTGATATGCTTAGGCTCAACTCAGGAGTACTGTTCGTGTTCTTTGATTTATTAGTTAAGCCTACTTTTGAGTCAGGGTGATACGTATATTTTGGGAACATGATAATATGATTGAGTGGGAGTGCTGAACATAAATATGGAATCCATAGCTTCTACAGGTGTATAGAAGTCAAGTGATGATTCCCTTCGAGCTTAGCAAATAGAAGTAAATGGATGAGCTCTTGTTTAACTGACTAATTATTAGATCACTAAACACCATTTACAGGTAGCTAAGTGTTTTAAGGGGTAAAATACATTGAGGGGTGAGAACGGTAAAATTATCCCATCTCGATGTAGATCATCTATATAGAGGATCTTTAAATCACAATAAGATTATAACAATGGTTAAATGAGATAGCATATTGATATCGTGGAAATATAATATGCTCTATATAAGTCTGAGAGTGCAATTCTAAATACTAAGAGTGGATTCAACGAAGAATTAATAAGTAGGAATTTACTTGGTAAATTCGGTTCACTTATTGGAAGCTCAGCATATAGATCCATGGTCCCCATTCTAGTTGAGAACATACTGCTTGTAAGACTCAATAATGGATTCGTGATTGATCAATTATAATTCTAAAGTTAGACTATGTCTAATTTGTGAATTTTCACTAAGCAGGGGTGAAATTGTAAAGAAAAGAGATTCTAGGTTTATTTATTTATTAAGGGACTTTATATGTCTAGTTAATAATTAAATTAAATGACAATATTATTTAATAATCTATTTTAGTTATTAAATAATTAGTTTTGGCATTTAAATTGTTTGAATTGGAAAATTGGCATTTTTGAGAAAATAGAGATAAAATTTGTTAAAACTGCAAAATCAAGTGGGGCCCATTATCACACCGTGGCCGGCCACTAATTGTGGAAATTCAAATTGATATTTTCATTATTTTAATGCCAAATAATTCCTAACCTAAACCTAGTAGTTGCCTATAAATAGAAAGTGATGGCTCAGTCAAAACAACACATTCATTAGTTATCTGACAGAAATTTCTCTCCTCAGAAAAACTGAGCCTTCCCTATTTTCTTCTATTGGCCGAAACCCGTCTTCTGTTTTCTCTTCCTAAATTTCAACCCTAGTGAAAGAGTAAGTGCCCACACACAGCAAGAAGTAACTCAATCATAGATTGGAAGACTGTGAAGGATCAAACTCAAAGAGAAGGACATTCGGGCTCAGATCTTGATTATACTCTGCGACAGAAAGGATACAAGGGTTAGAGATCTGAGTGGAAGGAGACATTAATTCCGCTGCATCAATGTAAGGTTTTCTTAACTTTATATGTGTTTATTTTATCGTTTTAGAAAGTTCATATTTAGGGTGTTAAACAACATACTTGTGAGTATATCTAAGATCCTGGTAAAATAAGTTCCAACAGTAGGTGCCCCCAAGTGACCAAGAAAACTTTTGACTCTTGATCACTTGCAATTCAACAAGCTTCTTATTTGTCTGTTTGGATTTTGGGTATGGGCATACCTTTTTGCACGCGTGTCAAGTAGTTTTATAACTTGCCATTATTTGCAAATAAAAATATAAAATTGACACAATTTAAACGATAATTATTCTCTTTATTCATTTATTGGTCGGTATGTGTCTTTACTTAAAAGTAACTTACATTTATTGAATGATAAAAGTTATTACATGATCTACTCGAATCTTGGCTAATAAATATAGAAAAAAAATTTAAACGGTATATTCCGCCCAAAAGACATTATTAAAGAGAAATCATTGTTAAGATGAATTGTGCTTTAGAGGTGGTCATCAAACCTTAGCATAAGGCCATCATTTACGAGCAATGTTTGAGCATCGTGCAATTGTGTGGTCCTCGGACCTTTTGCATTTACTAAAAGTATTTTCTTAGATGTATTCCATTCCAATACCATGATACTATAACTAATTTCATGTTTTCATCATACCGACCAAGCTTGTATGCTCTAGATTTCGTAACTTTAGTTACTTGGTATGAGCCTTCCCAATTATGTCTAAACACACCGGGTGCACTACCTTTAGTGTTATGAAACACTCTTCTGAGAACCATATCCCCCATAAAGAATTTTCTTACTTTTATTTGCTTACTGAAGTATCGGGCTACTTTTTGTTGATGAGCTTGTAGCTTTAAATTTGCTAAGTCTCTTTTTCTTCAATTTTATCAAGCGATTCTTCTAGGAGGATGTGGTTGGTCTCTTGATTGTACATCAATCTTCTATGGGACGGAGGTGTTAGTTTTATGGTACTAAATCAAGTACGCAGTGGAAGAATTTTATATCTGATTATCATTGTACCATAGTCCTAAGTATCTCCAGATGTATATACATTAAATTAAAATATAAATTTCATGAAAAAAATAAATACCTCTTGAGGCCTATCAGGATATTCTTGATTCTTTTCGTAAGTTGTATCCTTTCAGATAGATTAGAAACTCACACCGTAATCTTCTAAATTGATCCACTACATACAAGAAATAGTGCGGGCTAGTAGGATAAAGTGTATATGAAGTTTTTGTATAAATCTCAACACATGAGCAAAAACAATCTCTTATGTGATAGAGAGAAAAATATTTTTGGTAAAAACTCTTTTTAGGCTTTCAAAAAAGTTTACAAAATCTGTATACCAAACTTTGTTATACGTTATATTTAAATAAACCTAATAAATGTTTTATTTAATTAATTATATTAAAATAAATTTACTAAATCATATTTAATTATTTGAATAAATAATATAATAAAATTTAGTTATATATTTTTACATCAAATAACCAATTGAGGGAATCTCTCAACTACTTGAGAGAATATTTCAACTACTTTTCAAATTTGAATATTTGTCCATTGAATAGAATAATCCAAAAGACAGAACAATAGGGACTTCCCATAGCATTGGCGCATGCGCTGTGTCTGGACATAGTGCACTTAGCGTCTTCTTTGTCTCATTTAAGACAAGGAATGTGCTTTTTTTCCAAACAGTTATTGTCTCAACAACTTTTATGTTTTTTCTTATTTAATTAATTTTAAAAAATAAATTATTTATTACAAAAATAAATAATTATTATTTTGCTAATTTAAAATAGATTTTTCTGAACTTTCTCTATACAACATTTATCCCACCCCTTGACAATGTTTCATAATGGCAATCATAGGACCGTGGACCTAAGATCCAACAAACTAGATTTATTTATTGAACCTCATCAATTAAAAAATCTTTATTTATTAATTTCACGATTACTCCATTATAAATATAGAATTAAACTCATAGTAATTATAGAATTATATTTACTGAATTTTACTGCAATGTCTATTGATATAATCAATTCTAATGATTATCCCTCCTTGTATTGGTTCATAAATAGTTTTGGTCAAATTACTATTTTATTCTTCTAATTACTTCTTTGTCTTTTAATACCATCAATTCACTAGTAGAAGTATAATTTAAATCCCATCGAAATTTACGCGTACCTTTCCAATTCCAGAATTAACACATAAAGGGAACCAACATCTGATCTGTTAAGAAAGTCAAGATTCCATAGCTATAGACCATGTTCTCAACCATTCACATTATTAAATTCTCAAAACAAAAGTTGTAAGAATCATCTTCATTGAAAAACTTTAACGAGTGAATCAAATAAACTAATTACATAAATAGGAATTCATGATTACTTGAGATTTATGCCGATCTACTATTGATCATCTTTATAATATGAAGTAGGTCTTTATAGTAAATGGTAAGTTTGATAAAGACAATTTTATTCATATCATTCCCTGTCATATATAAACTCTATTATATACAACACCTTCACTAAGATGTGATACTACATCAGTAATTTGAATCAAGACTACTTGCACTGAAGAATGGGCATCGGTGTTTACTAGCAACGATTGATTAAAGATTCCCAAACTTTAATATGATTTTGAATATTTTATTCATGGCTAAGTTATCTTAATTCTTCGTACAACTACAAATCACAACCTCATATATGAATAAGGAATTTTTTGATATTTATATATAAATTATTCAATATTAAATATTAATAATTTTACATTCATGCATATATCAAAATGTTCAACTCTTATTTAATAATCATAAATATCTTTACAAGCGTTTTAGGGCATAGTCCCTAATAATCTTCCACTTGCCCTAAAAGCAAATTGGCCATCTCCCTTATTCCCATACTAGTTATATGATCGATACAAAATTTTGTTGGTAGCGTCTTTATAAATGGATCTACCAGGATATGTTCGGATGCAATCTTTAAGATCGTCACATCACCTCTTTCTACTATATTTCTTAGTAGATGGTACTTCCTCTCAATGTGCTTGTCTCTCTTGTGGTTTATTGGTTCCTTGGAGTTGGCCACTGCTCCACTGTTGTCACAATATAGCACCGGTGGCTTTCCTACCTCTGGAACTGCTTCAGATCAATATAGAATTTTTTGAACCAAACCACTTCCTTAGCTGCTTCGGAAGTTCCGATTTATTTGGCTTTCATGGTTGAATTTGCAATACGGGTTTCACTACTACAAATTAGACTTTTAGTGACACTATTTAGTGACCCACATAAAAAGTGTGTGTCACTAAAGAGTTAGGAGTATTTTTAGTGACAAACACAAATAGACTCTAAATATTCTGTGTTAGTCTCTTGCAATGTGGGTCACTAAATATTATGGAGTGTCACTAAAAGGTAAAACCCAAAATTTTTTAATTTTTATTAATTTGAAAATTACTGGCCTACAGTGACGCGCTAGGTGTGAGTGGGTATATGTGTCCTCACACACTTAGCGCGTCACTATATCATAACCCTAAATTAAAAAATATGATAAAATAAAGTATTAAAAGGTAGCAGATTTTTTATTTAAAAAAAAAAGTGGCAGAATTTAATTGAATTCATAAAACAATAAAAGAAAAACATTAAAGAAAAACAATAAAAAAGGAAATTTATTTTAATTTTTTAATAATAACGTTTCCCATTTCTTTCTCCCCACAAATCCTATTTCTTTTTTTCTCTCTCTTAAACTTAGCATTTAGAAACCCTATCACTTAGCAAAAAGAAACCCAGCCGTTCTTCTTCTCCCTATCTTCGTTTCTAAAACCACCACACAAGATCCACCTCCAAGACGACAAAGCAACGAGCCTCCAAAACCTTGAGGATGCCGAACCACCTCCAAGACATCAACGAACCACCTCCGAAGGCCTCCCTGCCATCATCGACCCAAGGGCCTCCCTCTCCGACGTCCTTATTGCTCGTTTAAGGTGTATTTTCTTATTTGGCTATTTTATTCTCTCTCTCTCTCTCTCTTCTTTCTGATCTGTGTAGGTGGACGATATTTTGAAACTCATCATGGAGATCTCGTCGTTTTGCGATTGCTCGTGGTTTCGGGTGGGCAGTCGACGATGCTTCTTGGTTCGACAAGAATCATGGTTTTGAGTGGTGATCGAAGACCGCTTTGGGTTTGTGGTTGGTGGCGCATAGGGTTCATTGTCGAAGTGGAAAGAACATTGTGATCTGATTTGTATTTTTATTTTTTTATTTAGGTTTCTAATATCTAGATGTCTTCATGCCCATTTCTGGGTTTTTATTTTTATTTTAGTGTTCACATGTTTTAAGTATTTATGGTCAAATTTTTTTGTATGGTATATATTGTTCATACTCAATGTTTGATGAATATTATGGAAAAAATTTTAATTTGGTGTTTGTATTTCAGATTTTTATTGGTTTAATTCTTCTTTTGTTGTTGAATGTAAATATATATAATGTATATATCAAATTTTGCCCAATATATAATGCTTTATTTTTTTTTTTGTAGTTTTATGTTTTGTTTTGTTTTTTTTGAAAGATTATGTTTTGTTTTTTTAATTGAAAATAAAAATAAATTAAATTTGATATATATATATTTTGAAAATAGGAAATCTGATATATAATTTATATTAATTATTTTTTTTTAATTTTAGAAAATATGATATAGTGACACTCTTTGAGCGTGGGTTGTTATCAGAAATATAAATAAAAAATATATAAAAAATACAAACAGTGACGCGCCGAAAGTCTATAGTGACATGCAATGAGGGAGTCTAAAATGTTTTAGTGACATGCTTCAGATAGTCACTAAATATTACTTTTCCTGACACCCACATTAACCACCGAGATTAAATATTGACCCATATGTTGACTTTCAACTATCTTTGTCTGATTGGAAATTAGAATCCGTATATCCAGTAGGATATAACTCTCCAATGGAATATATAAGCATGAGATCCCTCGTTCTTCGAAGATACTTAAGAATGTGCTTTACATCTATCCAGTGTTTCAAACTTGAATTAGATTGGTAACAACTAACAATCCCTATAGTGTAGCATATATTAGGCCTTGTACATAATATTGCATACATCAAGCTCCCAACTGGTGATGCATAAGGGTACTTTCTTATGTCCTCCACCTCATGAGGAGCCATTGGATATTGATCCTTATGTAGAGTAATTCTATGTTTGGATGGTAACTGTACTTTCTTGGAATTCTCTATTGAGAATCTTTCCAGCACCTTATGGATATAAGTTGCTTGAGAAAATGCTAATGTTCTTCGCTTTCTATCTCTATAGATTTCGATCCAGAGAACTTAGCTTATTTCTCCTAAATCTTTCATTTTCTTCAATTTTGTTCACCATTACCATCGAAAGGTCATACCTTATTTATTTTTATTTATTTTTAAGAGGTCATACCTAATTTATATACGAGTAACATTCATTATAATACAAAATAAATAACTCAAAAAATAATATATTTGTTATAAATATTAATAATTATGTGGATGTCCAAATCTTTTATTTATTACCATGAATTGTAATCAACATTCCTCTTTTCCTTAGTTTCCCTTTTTCTTAGTTTCTTAATATCTCACTCTTGTATTTGTATAAATAGGGGTTCACCCCATTGGAATAAACAACTCAGAAATTCTCATTCACTTTCTCTTTCTCTCTTCATCTTCTTCTTCTTTCTTCTCATCTATTTTATATTATTTTATATTATTTTATAACACGTTATCAGCACGAGTCTCTGTCCAAGCTTCAAGCATGAGTCTCTACCCAAGTCCCAATGTAAGTATCTTGTTAAAGTTCTTGAATTGTTTCAAAGTCAAAATACACTAAATATATATTTATATATATACTCCTCTGACTGAAACAATTTCAAGAATCATTTGGTTTTTTTTTTTTATCTATATATTATATATGTATGTATATATTTTTATATATTTATTATTGATTTCATATATATATAATGGTCTTATCATTCATAATATTTACAATATAAGTGTGCCTATGATATGATAGAGAAAATCTATATAAATTATACATATATCCAGAAGATTATGTATCATCGATAAAATATTGCATATATCCTAAAGATTATGCATCATCGATAAAATATTGCATATATCCTAAAGATTATGCATCATCGATAAAATATTGCATATATCCTGAAGATTATGCATCATCGATAAAATATTGCATATATCCTGAAGATTATGCATCATCGATAAAATATTGCATATATCCTGAAGATTATGCATCATCGATAAAATATTGCATATATCCTGAAGATTATGCATCCTCGATAAAATATTGCATACATCCTGATGATTATGCGTCCTCAATAAAATCTTGCATATATCCTGAAGATTATGCAAACGTAATATTCATTATATAGTTGATGAATATATAATGAAAGAGATGAATACATATTTATATATATGTTCTTGTATTCTTTGAGGACAATGAAAAATAATCTAATATCGATATAGATTTTGACAAACATTTTCTGAAGTAAATGTTTTATATTTATCGAAGAAAAAAAAATGATTGTATTTATGTGAATACAACTAAAGAATCATTAAAAATGATTATTATTGATGCAATTTTATAGTGGGTTTTGAATACCCAAAAAGAATGTTAAAAAAAATTGCATTGAAACATTAAAGTATAAGAATAACACTGAACATGACTAATGTTATTTAAATACATGAGGCAGTATTTATTGTTCATCATTCCCTGCAGTGAATGATACGAATTGAAGTCAATCACTTTTAAAGATTCCTCGTATTAGTCATGTTATTATACATTGTTATTACTTGCAATGTTGGAAATTATTGAATCTGACATATATTAAAGATTAAATTTTGCATACATCTGCTTGGAGATTATGCAAAAATTGCATTCATATATTCTTTGAAATATCATAAAAGAAATTGTTGAATAATTTCTTATATTTTTATGGATGAACAAGTAATAAATTTTTAAGAAATTTATAATAATGTTCTACTTGTTCAACGTCATTCCCCGAAGTGAATGTAATGATTTTAAATAATCAATGACATTATTTACTACTCAAATATTTCCAGTAAAAGTGGAAACAACTAAAAGATGAGATACCACACATAATCAAAGTGCATAAAATTTATATATCATGTGTGGAATTTAATAATAGTGGTCGCGTACCTGTAGTACAGACACACTTATAATCAAGATAAAAGTATACTTGATTATTTAAAAGAATGTGAATTGTGTACAAACTTATTGTACATTTAGAATATTTAAATATCATTCCCTAAAGAGAATGAATAGACATGAAATTCTATTTCAAAGAATATAGATTTCACATATATTGGCAATGCCAGAAGTAAATTAATATATACATATCTTATTATTTCTTGAAATCAATAGTTTCAAACTATTGTTGGTACAGAATATGTATATATATACTTACTATTTAATTCAGTTTGCATATTCCCAAAAGTGGATATATAATTTACTAATATTCGTTAGTGATCAAATATAATCAAAGTGATAAAGAATCACAAAATGATTATTTGAAAAGCTTCCTGAAGAAGTCTTACATACAATTGCTACTTTGAGTAGTAAAATATCTTTGTATGTACCTAGATGTATAACTTTTATCTAGTTATGAAAGTGATAATAAATAACTTATTATATGTACTGGTTGTACATTTAAATATATAATATATCAAGTCATGATAATTAGACTGATGAATAGTCCATTAATAAATTAGACGACTTGTTAAAAAGATACCAGGAAACATGAATGATATATTATGGTTATATCTATTTGACCATTATAACAACATGATGAAGTTGTCATGTACATTTTGTTGGGAATTATTTTACCAGGATCTTAGATCTACTCACAAGTATGTTTATTAACATCCTAAATATGAACTTTCTAAAACGATAAAATAAACACATATAAAGTTAAGAAAACCTTACATTGATGCAGCGGAATAAATGTCTCCTTCCACTCAGATCTCTAACCCTTGATTCCTTTCTGTAGCAGAGTATAATCAAGATCTGAGCCCGAATCTCCTTCTTCTTCAAGCTTTGATCCTTCACAGTCTTCCAATCTATGATTGAGTTACTGCTTACTGTGTGTGGGCACTTACTCTTTCACTAGGGTCACGAAAAAGAATGAAAGAAAAGAGGGAGAGAGGTTTCGGCCAAGGTAGAGAGTGAGGGAAGGCTCAGTTTTTCTGAAGAGAGAAATTTCTGTCAGAAAGCTAATGAAAGCATATGTTGTGAATGAGCCATCACTTTCTATTTATAGGCAACTTACTAGGTTTAGGTTAGGATTTATTTGGCATTAAAATAATGAAAATATTAATTTGAAAAAGCCTTATAAGTGGCCGGCCATAGGTGTTGTAATGGGCCCCACTTAATTTTGCAATTTTATCAAATTTTATCTCTATTTTCTCAAAAATGCCAATTTTCCAATTCTAACCTTTTAAATGCCAAAACTAATTATTTAATAATTAAAATACATTATTAAATAATATTGTCATTTAATTTAATTATTAATTAGACATATAAAGTCCACTAATAAATAAATAAACCCAGAAAACTCTTTTCCTTACAATTTCACCCCTGAATAGTGAAAATTCATAAAATCAGACATAGTCTAACTTTAGAATTATAATTGATCAATCACGAATCAATTAATGAGTCTTATAAGCAGAATGTTCTCAACTAGAATGGGGACCATGGATCTATATGCTGAGCTTCCAATAAGTGAACCAAATTTACCAAGTAAATTCCTACTTATTAATTCTTCGTTGAATCCACTCTTAGAACTTAGAATTGCACTCTCAGACTTATATAGAGCATATTGTATGTTTCACGATACCAATATACTATCTCATTTAACCATTGTTATAATCTTATTGTGATTTAAAGATCCTCTATATAGATGATTTACATCGAGATGGGATTTCTTTACCGTTCTCACCCTCAATGTATTTTGCCCCTTAAAACACTTAGCAATTCGTAAATGGTGTTTAGTGATCTAATAATTAGTCGCTTAAACAAGAGCTCATCCATTTACTTCTATTTGCTAAGCTCGAAGGGAATCATCACTTAACTTCTATACACCAAGAGAAGCTATAGATTCCATATTTATGTTCAAGACTCCCACTCAATCATACTATCATGTTCCCAAAATATACGTATCACCCCGACCCAAAAGTAGGCTTAACTAATAAATCAAAGAACATGAATAGCACTCCCGAGTTGAGCCCAAGCATATCGTGGATTTAGATTCTTTTCAATCTTAAGATCAACTACTGATATTGACTTGGAAAGATATGTATAACGGTAAGTTTGTAATATCTTAACTTAGTTGCAATATCGGTCCGATCCAATGTATACTCCATACAGTCGAAACTAGTATACTTTGCTAATGTCCTGGACAGAACATAACACTTACTCCAAGTGTAAGTACACATCATCGCTGATTATCACATTAGTGTAAATCCAATAACACTGATGAAACAGGGACCAAAACTTTTGATTCATATGATCACAATCACATTCCACTGTGTTGACGATACTGTAATTGTGAATAAACATATGATCTGGATTTAACTGATTTTGTGTGTATGAATGTAATAAACATATTAAACATATTAAACCATTAGCATGTAAAATTCATGCAAACATCAATCACTTCAAATTTCTTATATTGATAACTAATCAGATTGTAAAGAGTTTTATTTAGGGCATAAAACCTAACAAACTCCCACTTGCACTAATATAAAACAAACTGTGCAAATAGGTCAAACTGATGTCTTGATCTTCATATCAAGTGTAGTATATTTGAATCCACCCAAACTTTTGGAAACTAGTTCATAAATACTCTTATGAAATATCCTTTACTATATGCTTTACTTATCAAGGGATACCGAAATCTTTTACTGTTTTAAAAGTACATCTGAATTAACAGAAGACATATCTCTCATATTTTAAAATATGTAATTGAGATAATAAAGTGTAGACTTTTCTTCAGTGATATAACTTTCTTGGATTTTCGAATAGACCAAGTTATAGTTCTTCTCTGGTAGAGCTTGAATTATTATACAATAATTCCTCCACCCCCAAAGTAAGCACCATCTTAAGAATTTCGAAATTAGATGGTGTGATACAAAGACAACTGATACACAGTTCCTTAATATCTGACATATAGATCACTTTCATAAATTCTTCTTGAATATCTTCTAATGTTCCCTATTTGATTACATCTCAGATAGCTCCCACTCAAAAACAGATGTCTGGTTAAATAATACTTTTAACCTCTGATTGTTTAGAGAGTTACCTAGTTGTGACTTTTGTATTAGTCTGAAACTTTAAGTTAAGACTAAGTCATCAACATGGCAGACTAGTATTTGAAGTGAAAAATACATGCCAGAGATAAAGTAATCAAAATTAAGATACCATCAAATTTTATGAGGATTAAGAATTCTTGGCTCAAGTCATTCGAATAGACTGAACTAGAGTTCTTTATCTTATTCTCATAATTCTGATAAGCTATACCTATCCATGTGAATGGTTAGATTTGCTTTTCAGTAGTGTTCTTAAGTACCTATCACAATTATCAACCTAATAAAGATGGGTATAGAACTTTAAAATTCTCCCACTCAATTAAGGTAGTGTGAAACTTTAACAAAGAACTTTCAAAGGTATCAAACTCTTACTTACAACAGTAAAATTGAAATGGAACATACAATCAAGATCAAGAATTTATATTGACAATAGCTGACTCATTATATTACTTCTATGTTTAAACAAGATATGTGTTTCATAGGGAATTGTGGAATAGACTCCACCCCTAAGACTATACATATAGGGTACTATGGATAACCTCCACCCCTAAGTATATAGAGATTATGATCCACCCCTAAAGGTTGTAAAGATCATGATTCTCTAAGTGTGATAGAGTTTATGTGGAGTTGAATACTATCCAGAGTTCATTAGATATAAAAGATCGTTGAACTGCATAGTTTTCTTAACTTTTTCTCCACCCCTATCAGATCATAAGATCCTTTTATTAAACAAATTCTTAATAATTGTATGAGAATTAACAATTATGATAAACATAGAAATAATTTCTAATGTTTATATAATATAACTCTATGAAGAGTTGTAAATATTATAGAATTTGCATCAATAATAAAAACACTTACACATACAAACATACAAATATAATGTGGTAATAATTGATGAAGATAAATTAAATGAAGCTCAATCTCATAAATTGCAATAGGGAATTTCGAAAAAAAATAAACTTTATTAATAATAAAAAATATTGCAACAATATGATAGAAACAGGGATAAATATCCCTAACTAAAATTTGAAATCCAAATTGTCTTTAAACTAAAACAATTAATTCAAAAAATAAATTGAAGAGCTTCATCTTCATCTGGACGATTTCACCCTTGGTCCAACCTTGCCGATCCAACTCAATTGAGTTCAAGTAGCTTGGCCTATAAGAAGAAGAAAACAAATAAACAAAGTTAGTCCAGAATTATAAATCCAATTGGATAATAATTCACTAAAACTCTTAAAGTTTATGAAAGGAAATACCTTGTTTCTTTGCAAGAAGTTTAGGACATTGGGGTTTCCAATGGCCTTTTTCATTGCAGTGGAAACACTTTCCTTTAAGTGTAGCATCACCAGAAGGAGCAGTCTTTTTCATGACTTTTGTTCGCTTCTTGGTGTTCTTCCACTTCTTCTTCGATTTGGGCTTTGAAGCAGAGGCGACATTTGCTTCAGGCTTCATCGTCCCATTACCATTACCAGGATGAGGTTTACTCCCTTTCTTCTTGGGTCCTCCAATCAAATTTTCATAAGTTTGAAGGTCATTGACTAATTCATGAAAGTCAATTTCCTTCTTATTCATGACATAATTTGATGTGTATGGTAGAAATGCTGGAGTCAGGCTGTTCAAGATAAGACTTACTTGAGTAGCACTGTCCATTTCAGCACCATGATCCTGGGCTTCTTGGAAATAACTGGACATGAGGAGAACATGATCACGCACGTTTTGATGAGGTTCCATCCGTGCGTTAATGTACTTCTTAGTCGCGTCAAAGCGTGACTGAAGTGATGCCTTACCGAATAGCTCATTTAACTTCGTCATAACTCTCAAAGACCTTCTCAGCTTTTAGAAAACCGAGTTTTGAGGGTGTCAACCATGCTAGAAAGCATAAAGTATAGAGCTTTGTAATTTGCCTTCGCCAACGCTCATACTTTTCTTTCACGGCTTTGGATGCATTATCCCTGTGCACTTCGTGTGACGGCTCAGTTAAAACAAACAAGGCACTTTCTCCTATGAGAGCAATATTAATGTTCTCATTCCATTTATTAAAGTTAGATCCATTCAGCTTATTTTCAGTCAACAGTGATAACATGGGATTCATTTTGACAAACAGGATACTACAAAATAATAGAAATCAACAAATAGAAATTAAATAATGGTTTAACACACAAAATCAATTCAGAAATTATAAGCACATAGCAAGTAGGAATGATATGAGAAAATACTTAAAAATTCAATCCTAAATAATTTCCAAGGTTTTCAACAAACTGATATCAGTGTCCCGTTTAGGCGAGAGTCAAAGCTACCATCCATTGAATAGAGTTGTCAGCTCATCTAAAATGTTAAACATTCTAGCAACCTTTTATTCGATCAAGATCAGAATCCAGCGTTGTCCCGTTTAGGCGAGAGTCAAGGCTATTCTATCTTATGAGCTTCTACCATTGTTTCGCAATTTGCAAGTCAAATATGGTCGCCACCATTAGGGTGATCTATACCATATAAAACACTTACAAACCACTTATCATGCGAGATTAAACGGTGCGAAATTGCTAATGAACGTTCCTCCATTAGGGAGGATTACTCACTAAAACAAACGCGGTGTAAAACCCACAATGGAGATCGAATATCTTAATAATAATAAAGCTCATTGTTTAAAATGTATTTTCTTATTATTCTAATAAATAAATCTCATTAAATTCTATTTAAGAATTAAAATTCAAAAATAAGAATTTAATATAATATTTATAAAATTATACTAGATGGTGATTGAAATAAAATTAATTATTTCCATCTTAGTAATAATCTTAAATATAAATATTAAGGAAATTAATTTAAGATGAATTAAATAAATAATTAACAACTTAAAAATTTCCTTTGAGAATATATTTATTGGGTTCGAAAATTAAGTAAAAAAAATTATACAATTTTCGAAAATAATAAAAATAGAAAAGCAATACTTCAAGCAAAAATATCACCTATCTAGATATTCTTTTGACTAGTTAATTCAATTTCTAATATATATATTTTAAATTCACTTATTTTAAATTAATCTATTAAATGAAAAAATCATTGACTTGAGTTGGTCCAAGAATTAATTAAAATAAATAATTAATTTACAACTCAATCTATTTTTCAAAAATAAATCGAAAATATTGCATAATTAAAATGCAATTTCGAAATTGATTAATAAAATAAAGAAAAATATATATTTTGAAAATTATTTAAATTTAAGTTGAAAAATTAAATTTCAACCTAAAATTAATTTTCTATTTAATTAAGTGTCATGAAAAATCAATAAATATTTAAGTATCATGATGAAAATCAACTTAGATATTTAGATTTTTCAACTTAATTAATTGTATTAAATTCAAGAAATAAATAATTAAGTGTAGAGAAGCCTTAATTATTAATTTCTATTTAATACTAGGAAAAATATACTTAATAAAATTGTACCAAAATTAATTATTTAAATAATTAATTTCACAAAAGTATAATATTTTCCTATATAAGTATTAGAAATAATAAGTAGTCTAGAAATTACTATCTAGAAAATATCTTATTTGACTAAGTATCTTTTCAAAATTTGAAAAATATCTAATTTAAGTTATATAGAAAAAATCTAAAACTTAAATAATTTCAAATCTAGATTTAATTAAATATCACAAATTAAGTTGTAACCACTTAATTTGAAGATATCTTTTAAAGTTAATATTTGAAAAGATATTAACAAAAAAATATCTAAGATATTCCATTTCAAGTTAATATTTGAAAAGATATTAACTTAAAAAAAATATCTTAAGAATCTTTAATAACTAATGCCTAAGATTCCTCAACTTGATTTAAAATTTAAATCAAATAT
Organism: Cannabis sativa; assembly: GCF_029168945.1. Lineage (NCBI taxonomy): Eukaryota > Viridiplantae > Streptophyta > Magnoliopsida > Rosales > Cannabaceae > Cannabis > Cannabis sativa. Next base: position 75,102,641 of record NC_083601.1, read on the forward strand.
TCAAATTTAAGTTAGTTAAGAAAAATCAGTTGATACAACTAATTTATAACTTAAATAGGAATATTTAATTAAATAAGCTCCAGAAAGAATCTTAGTTAGTTAAAATTCTATATTTAATTAAATACAAGAAAAATACAAGTAGTTTATCTAGAAATAATATCTAAACTAAAAGTGTTTTTCTTAAAATTAACTTTAAAATATTAAAATGAAAATAAATTTTCATATATTTTAAAAGTTAATTATGTTGCTAATTCAATTTTATTAGGTCAAACTATTATAATTAACCTAGTACGATTATTCAAATCAGTGCAAATGGGCCTTCACAATTGGGGTAGTTCATGTGAGGGGTGTTGGGTTCGGTATGTCGTACCCAGTTCTATGGCACCCAACTCTCACACAAGGCCCAAAAGAGAGGAATTTAACCTTAAAATGAATAATTGTTATTAATTGAATAGGTCCAATAACTAAATGGACCTAAATAAAATCTATCATGGTGTGACATTTTATTTAGCAACAACCTATATGCATCTATATAATAAAATAAACATATAGGCTCACACAGGCACACTTTGGATGGATCCTATCATGTTGCTAGGTCATACACAGATGAAAGAAGATTGTAAAATTTACCTGTTACAAATTATTTACTTGACCAAGGGAGCCATCAGATCATTAGATCTGGCAAAAAGTAACCATGGCTATTTGCAATCAAGTAATAATAGGTTTTTAAAACTTACATACAAGCTAAAAACACATACTCCTGCAACAAGGTTAGCTGGATAGTTGGAAGTAGGATTTATTTAATTTTAAATAAATAATTTCGAAAAATAAATAATTAAATAAAATATAATTAATTTCGAAAAAAATAAAAAAAATTAATTAATTTCGAAAAAAAATAAAAAAAAATAAAAAAATATTTAAAATTTCGAAATTATTTTAAAAAAAAATTTAAAATTAAACCTACTTTTTGAAAAATTAGGTTTCAACCAACCTAAATATCATTTCAAAATTTGCTAACTACTTTTTAAAAATTAAATGTTATTTTAAAATAAAAAATTAAATAAAAATTAGAAAAGATAAATAAAATATCTTTTCAGATTTTTAAATTTAATTTAAATAAATAAAATAACAAAATTTAAAAGTTAGCAAAATATCTTATATCTATTTAAAATTACATGATTATAAATATCTTATTTTAAATTTAAATAAGGTCAAAATATCTAAAAAGATTTAAAAATCTTAATAGATAAGATATTTTTAAAATATCTTAAAAGATAGGATATTTTTAAATATCTTAAAAAGATATTTTAAATATCAAAAAATATCTGACCTTAAATTTAAAAAAATATAATCAAATTTAAAAATAAGATAGATTTTTAAGCAAAAAGATAAATACTAGTTCTATTCAAATTCAAATTACACTAATATCTTGAATTAAATTAAAAAAAATTAAATTAATTCAAAATGATAATTAGAATTGAATTAGGAATAGTAATAGTATATATATAAAACCATACAAAAAATTGGAAGTTAATTCCATGAAAAGGTATGAAAAATTGAAGAAAATTGAAAAAATTCGAAACTGTACGGACAGCTCTGCGATCGCAGGAAACTATCAGCACAGCCCCGATTTTGTCAAATCTTCAAAAAATCATAACTAATTCAAATAAAATCCAAATTGAGTTCTGTAAAAGGCTAACTTGCTTAATTTTTTCCATACTATCCAATAAAAATAATTCCAGAACCGAAATAACAATTATTTTTCACGAAAATTTCATAATCATCAATCAATCATCAAATAACACTCAATACAACATAATACCATCCAAAGAACATACAAACAATCGTTTTAAAGTCCAAATTACATGCAAGTAAATCAATTACCATGGCTCTGAGGCCAGTTGTTGGGAATTATTTTACCAGGATCTTAGATCTACTCACAAGTATGTTTATTAACATCCTAAATATGAACTTTCTAAAACGATAAAATAAACACATATAAAGTTAAGAAAACCTTACATTGATGCAGCGGAATAAATGTCTCCTTCCACTCAGATCTCTAACCCTTGATTCCTTTCTGTAGCAGAGTATAATCAAGATCTGAGCCCGAATCTCCTTCTTCTTCAAGCTTTGATCCTTCACAGTCTTCCAATCTATGATTGAGTTACTGCTTACTGTGTGTGGGCACTTACTCTTTCACTAGGGTCACGAAAAAGAATGAAAGAAAAGAGGGAGAGAGGTTTCGGCCAAGGTAGAGAGTGAGGGAAGGCTCAGTTTTTCTGAAGAGAGAAATTTCTGTCAGAAAGCTAATGAAAGCATATGTTGTGAATGAGCCATCACTTTCTATTTATAGGCAACTTACTAGGTTTAGGTTAGGATTTATTTGGCATTAAAATAATGAAAATATTAATTTGAAAAAGCCTTATAAGTGGCCGGCCATAGGTGTTGTAATGGGCCCCACTTAATTTTGCAATTTTATCAAATTTTATCTCTATTTTTTCAAAAATGCCAATTTTCCAATTCTAACCTTTTAAATGCCAAAACTAATTATTTAATAATTAAAATACATTATTAAATAATATTGTCATTTAATTTAATTATTAATTAGACATATAAAGTCCATTAATAAATAAATAAACCCAGAAAACTCTTTTCCTTACAATTTCACCCCTGAATAGTGAAAATTCATAAAATCAGACATAGTCTAACTTTAGAATTATAATTGATCAATCACGAATCAATTAATGAGTCTTATAAGCAGAATGTTCTCAACTAGAATGGGGACCATGGATCTATATGCTGAGCTTCCAATAAGTGAACCAAATTTACCAAGTAAATTCCTACTTATTAATTCTTCGTTGAATCCACTCTTAGAACTTAGAATTGCACTCTCAGACTTATATAGAGCATATTGTATGTTTCACGATACCAATATACTATCTCATTTAACCATTGTTATAATCTTATTGTGATTTAAAGATCCTCTATATAGATGATTTACATCGAGATGGGATTTCTTTACCGTTCTCACCCCTCAATGTATTTTGCCCCTTAAAACACTTAGCTACCTGTAAATGGTGTTTAGTGATCTAATAATTAGTCAGTTAAACAAGAGCTCATCCATTTACTTCTATTTGCTAAGCTCGAAGGGAATCATCACTTAACTTCTATACACCAGTAGAAGCTATAGATTCCATATTTATGTTCAGCACTCCCACTCAATCATACTATCATGTTCCCAAAATATACGTATCACCCTGACCCAAAAGTAGGCTTAACTAATAAATCAAAGAACATGAATAGCACTCCTGAGTTGAGCCCAAGCATATCAGGATTTAGATTCTTTTCAATCTTAAGATCAACTACTGATATTGACTTGGAAAGATATGTATAACGGTAAGTTTGTAATATCTTAACTTAGTTGCAATATCGGTCCAGTCCAATGTATACTCCATACATTCGAAACTAGTATACTTTGCTAATGTCCTGGAAAGAACATAACACTTACTCCAAGTGTAAGTACACATCATCGCTGATTATCACATTAGTGTAAATCCAATAACACTGATGAAACAGGGACCAAAACTTTTGATTCATATGATCACAATCACATTCCACTGTGTTGACGATACTGTAATTGTGAATAAACATATGATCTGGATTTAACTGATTTTGTGTGTATGAATGTAATAAACATATTAAACATATTAAACCATTAGCATGTAAAATTCATGCAAACATCAATCACTTCAAATTTCTTATATTGATAACTAATCAGATTGTAAAGAGTTTTATTTAGGGCATAAAACCTAACACATTTTATATTATACACATCATTGAATTGATGATAGTGATTCCTGAAGAAATATAAAGTTTGATAAACATAATAGTGACTCCTGAAGAGTGTATATGTTTTGGAGAATAATATAATTATATTATTCGTGTATATAAAATGAAACTTGTAATGATTATGTTGTAATGAATTTACATTACCTTTTAAAAGTTTCATTGAAATACAAATTATAGTGAACCTGAAGTTCATGAATTGAATTTTTTGACATGATCAATCATATGCAATAAATTGTCAAAGAATTTGACTAAATTTTGTTGAAGAACCAGAAGATTCTTCTCATTGTTAATTTATAAGGCTCAAAAGAAGAATGCGCATATATTTGCACATAGAAAATATTTAAATTATATTTCTTTAACAGTCTTGAGCCATTATTAGATTTTTATTGCATAGTTTCTTATCGATGTGATAAGATTATATGATCATGCATTTACAAAATGTGTAAATTTATGTATTTCTAATTATACACGTATGACTCATTCTTAGAAATGAATTAAGTTCATAAGTATTGAACTTGAAACTGAAGTTATTGAACCTGAAGTTCAATGTCATATAATATATATGAGTTTAAATAGATATTGATTCATTGTGATATATTGAAATCCCTACAGGTATATTAATATTATTAGATATCACAATTTTTAAAAATTCTCTCGATCAGGGGGAGAGAAGCAGTTGGGATGATGATAATTTTTGAAAAATGATCCTTGCACAAAGTATATAAGAACAATATAGTTCAAAATGATATATACCAACTGCAAATCAATATTATTCAAAGTTGAGATAGAATGAGTTGAAAACGCCTGAAGCGTAAATGAACAATATAGAAATTATTAGTAAATGTTCATTTGATTTGCCCTGAAGTTGTTAAATCTAGAGGTACTCATGGAGATACCTTAATGTTATAAAGTATTAAAATGATAACCGTGATGAAAACGGTACTCGAAGAGACTCCCAAGAGAAGTTAGACATAACACATTTAATCATAATTGAATCCCTAAAGTGATTCGTTATAGGTACCTATAAATGATAAACATATTTGAAAAATATGTAATTTAAAGAGATCTCTATAAGTTATGTCAATATGGGAGGAAATTATCATTTATTGAAATTTTTGTCGACAATAAATATTGAATGTTTGCATATGCAATAAACTAACATGAGATAGCAAGGATCATGGTATTAGATTTGTCGAGAATTATCGACATACATTTTGATTTTTGGCCAAAATATTATGACGCAATCCAGGCAAATTTACTCACATAAAGTGAAGTAAGACCTGTAGGGTGTGCAAATAAATATTTCTAATGAGAAATTTGCATATATGTATTTGTACATAATGAATTGTTGTACAAAGTTTGCATAGACATGAGATTGATTGAAGTAAGGCTTAAATATTGAGAAAATATAATCATGATTTGATTATAGCCTGGAATATATTTTATGAGGATTTATAAGCGTCACATAAATGTTGCAACAAAAAGTTATTTATTTGGAGCTCCTAATATAGTGAGAATTTGAAATAAGCCTTATCTAAAAATTCTAGAAGAATTTAATACATGTCTTAAGTGATATAAATTCAAAGTCGCGCGCACTATATGACAAAGATCTTTGTATGAAATAAAGACATGTAAGTAAATTATTATTTGAAAAATACCTATGGTTGTCTATGCAATATAAATACGTAAATTATACGTTGTGATAGACTCTTTAAGAGTTTTTGATTAATTGAAGAACAAACTTTTATTTCTTTTGTATTTCGAGAAATATTAATGTATAAAGTTTGTTCATTAGTATTGAAGTCCTGAAGTACTTCATATGTATCAAGAATTATAGATATATGATCATTTGATATGGAAATTAAGATCATAAAACAAGATGGAATAAATATATGGTCTTGGAGTACCATCATTGTCACAAATGAAAATTTATAGTACCATTAATGTGTTATGTTCATATCTACTTGAAATTTTAAATTTTCGTATGAACAAAGTTGTGTACACACATGAATGATACAATCAGTTGGATAAAGACTAATGTTCCACGAACCCCTCATCTATAATTTAGAAGTCCATACATACTCTGGAAGAGTTATAGAAAATATATGATCAAAGATTATATATGGTGATATTTTAAAAGTGATAACAATAATCTTATGAGATATATTATCACCAAAAGAATTATGGATCATATGTGCATGAGGGGGAGACATATTCATGTTGCACTCTTTTTCCCTTAGTTCAGGTTTTGTCCCAATGGGTTTTCCTGGCAAGGTTTTTAACGAGGCAACTTGCAAATAATTATGAATATGAAATATATATTGTACTCTTTTCCCTAGCTCAGATTTTGTCCCACTGGGTTTTTCTGGCAAGGTTTTTAACGAGGCAACTATAAATCATGTTAACATACTTGCATTTTATGAAGCAAGTAGAGAATGTGTGTGAGTGAGATCATTGACATAGCATATTTGGGAAACATATGAATTGCACTCAATAAAGAAGTATCAACCCAAGCAATTCTCTATGGATAATACTGCTTGCATCGCTCAACTAAAAGGATGGTACATTGAAGGAGATAGAGTTAGAACACATTTCACGAAATTCTTCTTTATACGCTTCAAGAAAATGCATATTGGTGTTCAACATATTCAATCAAGTGTCAATCTTACAAACTTATTCACAAAGTTATTACCAACATCAACATTTGAGAAGACGGCAGACAAGATCGAAATTCGTCGATTAGAAGATCTCCACAAATGCCTAAATGAGGAGGAGTTAGTTTACACTATACTCTTTTTCCTTTGATCAAGTTTTCAGCAAGATTTTTAATAAGGCACTTATTATGGACATCCAAGGGGGAGTGTTATAAATGTTAATAATTATGTGGATGTCCAAATCTTTTATTTATTACCATGAATTGTAATCAATATTCCTCTTTTCCTTAGTTTCCCTTTTTCTTAGTTTCTTAATATCTCACTCTTGTATTTGTATAAATAGGGGTTCACCCCATTGGAATAAACAACTCAGAAATTCTCATTCACTTTCTCTTTCTCTCTTCATCTTCTTCTTCTTTCTTCTCATCTATTTTATATTATTTTATATTATTTTATAACAATATTATAATATTTAATATATAAAATTTGAAAAGTATTAAAAAATATATATATTTATTGTATTAGTTATACTTAATAATATCTTTTTACTAATTAATGATGCATCATATTTAATATACTACATATAATATGCATATAAAATTAAAATTATATTTTTGATAACTAACAAAATATACACTCAATAATAAATAAATTTTTATGTATTATATAAGAAAAATTATTTAATTGTGATTTTTTTTAATCACTGCCCATAAGTAAAAAGTATATTTAAGGAAAGAATGATTATTTTATTAAAAAAAATTAAAATAAGAATTAAGATGACTTGCTATTTTAGGTAATTGTTTTTTTCTTAAGAATAAAGAATGAGAATCAAAATTAATTTATTAGAATAATTGCTTAATTTTTTTAAATTTTCATAATGACCCAATTTTTTTAAAGTATTAATAATACACAATACAATACCTTATGATGTGTTATTCTACATGTCAAAAAGTTCTAATCTAGATGAACTCATCCATAATCTCTCTATTATCCATATTGACTACTAAAAAAATTATAAATTTCTTATGGCAAACCCCATTAAAATATTATTATGGTGGACACAGTTAATCCATATATATTTTTTTTATTTTGTATTCATTCTCTTAAAATATTTTAAACTACCATTTGATGTATATACTGGAAATAGTTTTTAAAATTTCAGTTTCAAGCTTTCTTCTCAGAGCTAGGAACCACGTATCCAAACGCTTTAAAAATATATGATGACTATTAAATATTTCGTCCCTATGAAATATATATAAACTAGAATTCAATTGTGGTAATAACAATAACAACAAATACATATTAAAATAACAATAAACAAAGAGAATAAAACTTACCCTGTATCTTTTTGGCAAAAATAAATTCCAAAAAAACTTCTCGCAACTCTTCAAAGATTTAGTGAATTTGAAATTTTCAAAACTATATTTATTTGGTGTGCAAAATTTAACTTCTTAATATTCGATTTATTTTCTTGGGATTTTTTAGCTTCAACATCATTCGCATCTACTTTTAGTTTTTTCATTTGTGTTCGTTCCAATAATAATTTTAATAATTTCTCATTACGAATATTTTGTATTTGGAGACTTTCTAAATTTTTTATAAATAAGTCTAATCTCTCAACCATATAACTAAATTTGACCTCCATTAAAACAAAAAATATCATCAAATAAACTTACACACATCTAAGACTCATATATGCATCACTATATGTAATATTTTTTCAAAAAAAATATCACAAAATACTCAATTTTGATTTTATATATCAAATATATTAATTATTGTTGATATCTCTTCAAGAGTAGGATTGATATCAATTAGATTATTTGTGATCTTTATTATTTTGAATATAAATTATTTTTAAAATTTTTATATTATTTGTGAATTTAATATCACAAGTATATTGATATTGTAATTTTTTTTTTTTTGGATATAATACAAATAGGATGTGATTGATGATGAATATTACATTACTATTATGCATGCATGCTTATATGCATACAATAGGATGTGATGATCAATTTGTGTGGAATAAATAAACTCTATAGTAATTTTCTAAAAAATTATATAAAAGACACTATAATATTTAATAGGATTAATTACGCATACAAACCAAAATGTCAATTTATTTACCAAATTAACCGTGTCTGTTTTATTACCGATTATTTATTAAAATTGTGTTGACACGTATACCGATAATGATAAAATATGTATCTCTCTTCATTGATACATGATGAAGTTAATTTCTTTTTCTTGAACAACTCTCTCTTTTGCTCAATATGCATTTTTGTCGTCTTTTTTTTTTAGCAATCTAAAATGATGGGATAAAGATGAATCATTTTTTTTAAGTCCTTTCTTTTTTATTAACAAACAATCAAACATTCTCTTTCTTTTTTTAATAATTTTAAAAATATTTTTTAGCTATACTAATAATTATTTTAGTTTTTTAATCTTTAGTTAACTATTAATATTTAGTTAACCAATAAGTAAACAATGTTTAAATCAGTATATATCAAACAACTTCATAAGTTACTAAAAGAATTTTGTTTTTTATATTTTGTTAATAAATGAATAAATAAAATTTAATTAATAAGTTACTAAGAAATATTTTTTTTATTTTATGTTTAGACATTACAAGATTAAATAAAAATAGACTTATTTTTATAAAACTATTTTAATAATAAATTAAATAGTATCTAAAACATCATATGAGTTACATTTAAAAAAAAAAAAGTAACCTCAATGTATCATAAACAATAAAATAACATAATATAGCCTAAAAATATAAAAGAGAAACAAAAAAGTTTCTTTTAATATTAGTTGTCCTTTTTGGAGATAGAAAAATATATATTTCTCACACATTAAAATAGTTATTTTATTATTTATATATGTGTAAAATTCTGAAATAATTTTTTTAATAGTAAAGTAACTAATTGATATCTTATTCACATCAAAAGTAACTAAATAGTTGCTTTTTTCAAAACTCCCAAAAAGCGAAAATTTCTGGAAACGAAATTTTTTTAATTTTTTCTATTTTCGGTAATTGTTTTGAATTTCGGTATATATGCTGACGTGACACAACGGTATATGTGCAAATAATTTTCTTAAAGGTATTTTTGTAAATAAAATCAATTTTAAGTATAATATTGAAAAACTCCCTATTTAATAATTTAATTTTAGAATTATTTATGAATTAGAAAGAAAATAAAGAATCATTATTGGAAGTGAATATATAATTCAATAAAAATAACTATCTATATAAGTTACCTATTTATTTGTGTTTTTTTTTTAAAAAATAAATTATTTATTTAATATTTTTATTCATAATATCAACCATTAGATCAAGATCTAGACTAAACAAATCACTACAAATAATGATTAATTTTAATTACTACTACAACCTATTATATAATAATATAATATATAAAGTATGTATTATTATTATTATTATTCAACTAATGGCATTATTTGTAAATATTAATATTATTTGCATATAGTAAAAATGTGTCACAATCTAACAAAAGGATATTATGATATATTTTCCTAAAAAAAAATAGTTAATTCATTTTCATGATGAGTATTTGATGGATCACTCTTTTGAAAAATTCAAAAGTTAAATTTAGTAACAATTTGTTGACATCTAATGGTCTTTAGAATTGTATGTGGCCTATAAATTAGTCGAAACAAGAAATAAATTTTCATTCTTCATTCCAATTAATTAAAAGTGTTAAATTAAAATTAGAAAGGAAAAAACTAGACAAAATGGTTCTACAACGAAACAAGAAGGTTTCCTTTTTGGTTGTTCTTCTAGCAATTTCAGTAGCAACCATTAATTGCCAAACCTTTGATGTGACCAAATATGGAGCAAAACCTAATGGTCAAATTGATCAGGTAATTAATTATATTAATCAACTTATCTCTCTTTGCATAATAATAAATTAATTCATATTTATACATATGTAAATATCAATTAAGCTTAAAAGAAAATATGGGTGTTTGTCTAATGTGTACGTAGGCCTTAGCGGACGCTTGGAAAGAAGCATGTGCAGCACCATCTAAGGCGACAATAGTAGTTCCTAAAGGGACATACAATTTAAACAAAGCATTTTTTCTGGGACCATGCAAGTCTCCTGTGGTGTTTCAGATGGACGGTATACTAATGGCCCCGAGCGCTGCCAAAGGCTTTAAAGATGGAGAAGGTTGGGTCACTTTTGAAAAGCTCCAACACCTAACTATCACTGGTACAGGAACTTTCGATGGTAATGGTGGACAAAGTTGGGGAAAGAAATGCAAGAGAACAGATTATTGTGAACAACTCCCAATTGTAAGCTTACTTATTATACATTATTATATTACTATTATTTACTTTATTTACAAACTTAATAATAATGTGTGCTTCTCTTGTTATATTTCAACACAACAAACAGAACATTAGGTTAAATTTTATAACTGACTCTGTGATCGAGGGTATCACAACAAAAGACAGCAAACAATTTCACTTCACAGTTTTAGAAGGAGAGAACTTGTTATTCACAAATCTTAAGATAATAGCTCCAGAAGAAAGTTGGACCACGGATGGAATCCACCTTGGTCGTTCGACCAACATCACTATTACTGACACCACCATTGCAACTGGCGACGATTGCATCTCTATTGGAGACGGAACCAAACAGTTGAAGATCACCAAGGTAACATGTGGGCCGGGCCATGGAATCAGTGTTGGCAGTCTTGGAAAGTATCAGAATGAACTTCCAGTAGAAGACATCACTGTCACTGACTGCACATTCAAAGGAACCTCAAATGGAGTCAGGATCAAGACATGGCAAGGGTCTACTGATGGTGTTGCTAAGGGCATGCACTTTGAGAAACTCACCATGGATAATGTTGAAACGCCAATAATTATTGATCAGAAATATTGTCCATGGGGCGCATGCACACAATTTGAAGGGGTTCGTATTTATATATATATGTTAGATTATTGTATTATATTGAATACATATATTTATATATATATATATATTGTTTTGTGTGTTAAATTCACATGTTATGTGTTTGTGTGTGTATATATACGTATACAGAAGCCATCTAAGATCAAGGTTAGCGATGTGGTGTTCAAAGACATTAAGGGAACTTCTTCAACTCCTAAAGTTTTGTATCTTGTTTGTGGGGCATATCCGTGCGAAGGTATACAACTTAATAATATTGATCTCAAAACTACTGGTAGTAAGATTAAAGGGCCAGCCAAATCCGTTTGCACGAATGTTAAACCCGAGATGTCCGGCACTGTAAACCTACCGCCTTGCACTACTGATGACTCTGCATAAATCCCGACAACAATCAATCATTCATTCCTTATTATAATGAGTTATTCATCATGACTTTATAATAAATGAATTAAATGGGACACAATTCTTAATTACTCTATTCTATCTCAATTTTGTTTCTTTTATATATTTTGGTCATTATTTTGACCTTCACATTATTGTATTAATTTATTTTATTGATTAAGTTGTTATTTGTATGGTTTAAGTTATTATTTTTTAATTTGTTTCAACTCTACGAAGTTGCATGACAGACAAAAATATAATTTTCTTCAATTATTATTTAAAAAAAAAACAAAAAAAAAAAGAAGCATTGGGGACGGCTAGTTTAATGTGAACAACAAAACCAAAAAAAAAAAGAACTCAAAAGAGAACAAAGAGTGCTAAAAAAAATATTAATGATAAATCATTACAAGAAAATATGACTTTAATGTGGAGCCTATGTATACAATGGCTCCTATATAGTGAGTCATTGTTTCTAAACTACTGTTAGTAGAGCTATAATTTTTTCTATAAAAAGTCATACCAAGCTTATGATGGCTCATCGTAGGAGTCATCTAAAGTAGCAAAACATGAAACTTTAGATGGCTTTTAAAAAACACGTAGCAAATTGAGATGGCTCCCAATATCATCTATTGCTTAATTTAGATCTTAAGAGTCATCTATTCTTTTTTGTAAATAATAATAATAATAAACCGTAGAGTTTGATGGAATTCTTCAGGGGCGTTTCTTTGTTGTTCAATCTTCGTTATTATCTTGTAAGTTTCCTTCATGTTCATTTATATATGTAAAATAATATAAAAACTCCAATTCAAATTTATGATTCCATTCGATTTGATGCGAAAGGGAAAAAAATATGGATTTGAATGTGTTTGAATTTAAGTTCTTCTGCAACTCGAAGAGTGATATAGATTATGAGGAAACCATGATACATTCCTTTTGAGTCACTCAGATGTTAACATTCAAAACAATAAAGTGAATTACATGGTTCAAAAAATATCAATTCTGATAATCACGTACTAACTTACATGATTTCTTTAAGTTTTTGTATTTTGGAGCATAAGGTGGCTATATTAAATTTCATGTAATCTCTTTGTCTAAGGTACCTACAATTATTACAATAGTGGTTTTGCCTTTACAAAGGCTGAATATATTAGTGAAAACAGAGTAAAGAGAAAAGTTTCTACTGCTGAAGAAAATGTATTGAATCGAATCAAATGATTACAAGTGGTGAAGCTGGTATATATACCATTAGAGTACAAACTGAAATAATGGAAATAACTAACTTTCTTATAGCCAACTTTAACTAACTTTAATAGGCCCCTTCAAGGTGGAGTGTAAAGATTTTTAACACCCATCTTGGATATAATTGTGCTGAATTGAGAGAGGAGAAGTGGTATGGTGAAAATGCCTTCTAGGTTAGTCTTTGATGTAACATGGTTCAGTTTGAGTAACCTAGTTGTAATTTTGTCCCTAACGATATGACAGTAGATTTCGACATATTTTGTGCGCTCATGGAAGACTAGATTTTCAGATATGTGAATGGCTAATTTGTTGTCACAAAAAATGGTTGCTGGTTTTGTTACATGGATGTTGAAGTCCTTGATTATTTTTGTGAGCCATTGTATTTCACAAGTGACATTGGCAAGTGCTTTGTATTCAGCTTCAACAAATGAACGAGATACAGTTTGTTGCTTTTTTGATTTCTAGGATATGAGTGAGTTGCCAAGAAAAATACAATAATCTAAAATGGAGCGTCTAGTGTCAGGACATGAACCCCAGTTTGCATCAGTAAAGGCAAAACGTTGTAGAGGTGTGGGAGTTGTGGCATAGAAGAAAAGTCCTAAGGCTGGTGATCCTTTTAAGTATTGGAAAATTCTATATGCAACATTAAGATGTGGTTGTTGTGGACATTATAGGTATTGGCTCAGTTTGTTTACTGCAAGGTTGATGTCGGGTCTAGAAATTGTGAGATATGTGAGTTTACCTATAAGACTTCGATAGATGGTGGGGTCAGGGAGAGGATCTCCATGGTCTTTGCTAACTCTGGTATTTGGTTCTATTAGTGTGGAAACAGGCTTGGCATTGAGGTATCCTGTTTCTTCTGAGAGTTGTATTATGAATGGTTTGTTGTTGGAAATTATTTTACCAGGATCTTAGATCTACTCACAAGTATGTTGTTTAAACACCCTAAATATGAACTTTCTAAAACGATAAATTAAACACATATAAAGTTAAGAAAACCTTACATTGATGCAGCGGAATTAATGTCTCCTTCCACTCAGATCTCTAACCCTTGTATCCTTTCTCGTAGTGCGAGTATAATCAAGATCTGAGCCCGAATGTCCTTCTTCTTCAAGTTTGATCCTTCACAGTCTTCCAATCTATGATTGAGTTACTGCTTGCTGTGTGTGGGCACTCACTCTTTCACTAGGGTCACGAAATTGATGAAGGGAAAAGAGAAAGATGATTTCGGCCAGGAATAGAAAGTGGGGAAGGCTCAGTTTTTCTGAAGAGAGAAATTTCTGTCAGATTACTAATGAAAGCATATTTTGTGACTAAGCCATCACTTTCTATTTATAGGCAACTACTAGGTTTAGGTTAGGAATTATTTGGCATTAAAATAATGAAAATATTAATTTGAAATCCCACATTAAGTGGCCGGCCATGGTGTTGTATTGGGTCTCACTTGATTTTGCAGTTTTATCAAATTTTATCTCTATTTTCTCAAAAACGCCAACTTTCCAATTCTAACCTTTTAAATGCCAAAACTAATTATTTAATAACTAAAATTCATTATTAAATAATATTGTCATTTAATGTAATTATTAATTAGACATATAAAGTCCATTAATAAATAAATAAACCTAGAAACTCTTTTCTTCATAATTTCACCCCTGCTTAGTAAAAATTCATAAAATTAGACATAGTCTAACTTTAGAATTATAATTGATCAATCACGAATCAATTAATGAGTCTTACAAGCAGAATGTTCTCAACTAGAATGGGGACCATGGATCTATATGCTGAGCTTCCAATAAGTGAACCAAATTTACCAAGTAAATTCCTACTTATTAATTCTTCGTTGAATCCACTCTTAGAACTTAGAATTGCACTCTCAGACTTATATAGAGCATATTGTATGTTCCACGATATCAATATGCTATCTCATTTAACCATTGTTATAATCTTATTGTGATTTAAAGATCCTCTATATAGATGATCTACATCGAGATGGGATTTCTTTACCGTTCTCACCCCTCAATGTATTTTGCCCCTTAAAACACTTAGCTACCTGTAAATGGTGTTTAGTGATCTAATGATTAGTCAGTTAAACAAGAGCTCATCCATTTACTTCTATTTGCTAAGCTCGAAGGGAATCATCACTTGACTTCTGTACACCAGTAGAAGCTATAGATTCCATAGTTATGTTCAGCACTCCCACTCAATCATACTATCATGTTCCCAAAATATACGTATCACCCTGACCCAAAAGTAGGCTTAACTAATAAATCTAAGAACATGAATAGCACTCCTGAGTTGAGCCTAAGCATATCAGGATTTAGATTCTTTTAATCTTAAGATCAACTACTGATATTGACTTGGAAAGATATGTATAACGGTAAGTTTGTAATATCTTAACTTAGTTGCAATATCGGTCCAGTCCAATGTATACTCCATACATTCGAAACTAGTATACTTTACTAATGTCCTGGAAAGAACATAACACTTACTCCAAGTGTAGGTACACATCATCGTTGATTATCACATTAGTGTAAATCCAATAACACTGATGAAACAGGGACCAAAACTTTTGATTCATATGATCACAATCACATTCCACTGTGTTGACGATACTGTAATTGTGAATAAACATATGATCTGGATTTAACTTATTTTGTGTGTATAAATAAACATATCAAACATGTTAAACATATTAAACCATTAGCATGTAAAATTCATGCAAAGATCAATCACTTCAAATTTCTTATATTGATAGCTAATCAGATTGTAAAGAGTTTTATTTAGGTCATAAAACCCAACAAACTCCCACTTGCACTAATATAAAACAAACTGTGCAAATAGGTCAGTCTGATGTCTTGATCTTCAGATCAAGTGTAGTATATTTGAATCCACCCAAACTTCTGGAAACTAGTTCATAATTCCTCCACCCCCAAAGTAAGCATCCTTTACTATATGCTTTACTCATCAAGGGATACTGAAATCTTTACTGTTTTAAAAGTACATCTGAATTAACAGAAGACATATCTCTGATATTTTAAAATATGTAATTGAGATAATACAGTGTATACTTTTCTTCAGTGATATAACTTTCTGGTATTTTCGAATAGACCAAGTTACAATTCTTCTCTGGTAGAGCTTGAATTATTATTCAATAATTCCTCCACCCCCAAAGTAAGCACCATCTCAAGAATTTTGAAATTAGATGGTGAGATACAAAGATAACTGATACACAGTTCCTTAATATCTAACATATAGATCACTTTCATAAATCTTTCTTGAATATCTTCTAATGTTCCCTATTTGATTACATCTCAGATAGCTCCCACTCAATAGCAGATGTCTGGTTAAATAATACTTTTAACCTCTGATTGTTTAGAGAGTTATCTAGTTGTGACTTTTGTATTAGTCTGAAACATTAAGTTAAAGTCATCAACATAACAGACTAGTATTTGAAGTGAAAAATACATGCCAGAGATAAAGTAATCAAAATTAAGATACCATAAAATTTTATGAGGATTAAGAATTCTTGGTTCAAGTCATTCGAATGGACTGAACTAGAGTTCTTTATCTTATTCTCATAATTCTGATAAGCTATACCTATCCATGTGAATGGTTAGATTTGCTTTTCAATAGTGTTTTTAAGTACCTATCACAATTATCAACCTAATGAAGATGTGTATAGAACTTTAAAATTCTCCCACTCAATTAAGGTAGTGTGAAACTTTATCAAAGAACTTTCAAAGGTATCAAACTTTTACTTACAACAGTAAAATCGAAATGGAACATACAATCAAGATCAAGAATTTATATTGATAACAGCTAACTCATTATATTACTTCCATGTTTAAAGAAGATATGTGTTACATAGGGAATTGTGGAATATGCTCCACCCCTAAGAATATACATATAGGGTACTTGTGGATAACGTCCACCCCTAAGTATATAGAGATTATGATCCACCCCTAAAGGTTGTAAAGATCATGATTCTCTTAGTGTGATAGAGTTTATGTGGAGTTGAATACTATCCAGAGTTCATTAGATATAAAAGATCGTTGAACTGCATAGTTTTCTTAACTTTTCTCCACCCCTATCAGATCATAAGATCCTTTTATTAAACAAATTCTTAATAATTGTATGAGAATTAACAATTATTAATAAACATAGAAATAATTTCTAGTGTTTATTTAATATAACTCTATGAAGAGTTGTAAATATTATAGAATTTGCATCAATAATAAAAACACTTACACATACAAACATATAAATATAATGTGGTAATAATTGATGAAGATAAAATAAATGAAGCTCAATCTCATAAATTGCAATGGTGTTTTCGAAAATAAAGAAACTTTATTAATAATAAAAAAAATGTATTGCAACAATATGAGAAAAACAGGGATAAATATCCATAACTAAAATTTGAAATCTAAATTGTCTTTAAACTAAAACAATTAATTTAAAAATAAATTGAAGAGCTTCATCTTCATCTGGACGATTTCACCCTTGGTCCAGCTTACTGATCCAACTCATCTGAGTTCAATTAGCTTGGCCTATAAGAAGAAGAAAATAAATAAACAAAGTTAGTCCAGAATCATAAATCCAATTGGATAATAATTCACTAAAACTCTTAAAGTTTATAAATGGAAATACCTTGTTTCTTTGCAAGAAGTTTAGGACACTGGGGTTTCCAATGACCTTTCTCATTGCAGTAGAAACACTTTCCTTTAAGTGTAGCATCACCAGAAGGAACAGCCTTTTTATTCTTCATGGCTTTTGTTCGCTTCTTGGTGTTCTTCCACTTCTTCTTCGATTTGGGCTTCGAAGCAAAGGTAACATTTGCTTCAGGTTTCATAGTCCCATTACCATTCCCAGGATTGTGAGGTTTACTCCCTTTCTTCTTGGGTCCTCCAATCAAATTTTCATAAGTTTGAAAGTCATTGACTAATTCATGAAAGTTAATTTCCTTCTTATTCATGACATAATTTGAAGTGTATGGTAGAAATGCTGGAGTTAGGCTATTCAAGATAAGACTTACTTGAGCAGCACTATCCATTTCAGCACCATGATCCTGGGCTTCTTGGAAATAACTTGACATGAGGAGAACATGGTCACGCAGGTTTTGATGAGGTTCCATCCGTGCATTAATGTACTTCTTAGTCGCGTCAAAGCGTGACTGAAGTGATGCCTTACCGAATAGCTCATTTAACTTCGTCATAACTTCAGCAGCCTTCTCGGTTTTAGAAAACCGAGTTTTGAGGGTGTCAACCATGCTAGAAAGCATAAAGTATAGAGCTTTGTCATTTTCTTTCTGCCAACGCTCATACTTTTCTTTCACAGCTTTGGAAGAATTGTCCCCAGGCACTTCAGGAGACGGCTCTGTTAAAACAAACAAGGCACTTTCTCCTATGAGAGCAATATTAATGTTCTCATTCCACTTATTAAAGTTACATCCATTCAGCTTGTTTTCAGTCAACAGTGATAACATGGGATTCATTTTGATAATACAGGATACTACAAAATAATAGAAATCAACGAATAGAAATTAATAATTGTTCAACACAAAATCAATTCAGAAATTATAAGCACATAGCAAGTAGGAATGATATGAGAAAATACTTAAAAAATCAATCCTAAATAATTTCCAAGGTTTTTCAACAAACTGATATCAGTGTCCCGTTTAGGCGAGAGTCAAAGCTACCATCCATTGAATAGAGTTGTCAGCTCATCTAAAATGTTAAACATTCTAGCAACCTTTTATTCGATCAAGATTGGAATCCAGTGTTGTCTTGTTTAGGCGAGAGTCAAGGCTATTCTATCTTATGAGCTTCTACCATTGTTTCGCAATTTGCAAGTCAAATATGGTCGCCACCATTAGGGTGATCTATACCATATAAAACACTTACAAACCACTTATCATGCGAGATTAAACGGTGCGAAATTGCTAATGAACGTTCCTCCATTAGGGAGGATTACTCACTAAAACAAACGCGGTGTAAAACCACAATGGAGATCGAATATCTTAATAATAATAAAGCTCATTCTTTAAAATGTATTTTCTTTATTATTCTAATAAATAAATTCTCATTAAATTCGAAATTAAGAATAAAAATTCAAAAATAAGAATTTAATATAATATTTATAAATTATACTTAGATGGTGATTGAAATAAAATTAATTATTTTCATCTTAATAATAATCTTAAATATAAATATTAAGGAAATTAATTTAAGTTGAATTAAATTAAATAATTAACAACTTAAAAATTTCCTTTGAGAATATATTTATTGAGTTCAAAAATTTAAAGTATATAAAAATATAATTTTTGAAAAATAATAAAAATAGAAAAGAAATACTTCAAGCAAAAATATCACCTATCTAGATTTTCTTTTGACTAATTAATTCCATTTCTAATATTATATATATATTTTAAATTCATTTATTTTAAATTAATCAATTAAATGAAAAAATTATTGATTGTAGTTGGTCCAAGAATTAATTAAAATAAATAATTAATTTACAACTCAATCTATTTTTCAAGATAGATTCGAAAAAAAATTGCATAAATAAAATGCAATTTTTTCGAAATTGATTAAGAAAATAAAGAAAAAATATACATATTGAAAATTATTTAAATTTAAGTTGAAAAATTAAATTTCAACCTAAAAATAATTTTCTATTTAATTAAGTGTCATGAAAAATTAATAAATATTTAAGTATCATGATGAAAATCAACTTAGATATTTAGATTTTTCAAGTTAATTAAATGTATTAAATTCAAGAAATAATAATTAAGTGTAGAGAATGCTTAATTATTTATTTCTAGTTTAATACTAGGAAAGAACATAACACTTACTGCAAGTGTAGGTACACATCATCGTTGATTATCACATTAGTGTAAATCCAATAACAATGATGAAGCAGGGACCAAAACTTTTGATTCATATGATAACAATCACATTCCACTGTGTTGACGATACTCTAATTGTGAATAAACATATGATCTGGATTTAACTGATTTTGTGTGTATAAATAAACATATCAAACATGTTAAACATATTAAACCATTAGCATGTAAAATTCATGCAAACATCAATCACTTCAAATTTCTTATATTGATATCTAATCAGATTGTAAAGAGTTTTATTTAGGGCATAAAACCCAACATTTGTGGCATACTGATATCCCTTTGTCACAGCGGCCAATTTCAAGGCCTAGAAAAAAAAAAGTAATTTCACCAAGATCCTTGAGCTTGAATTGAGCATCAAGAGAATCTTTGAATTGTGTTAACTCGTGCAAGTTTTTAGTTGCAATAATCATATCATCGACATATATGAGTAGTGCTATGAATATACTTGATTTGTGATGTATGAATAAAGAATGGTCAGACTTAGAATGGTGAAATCCTTGTTGGAGAAGAGTTGTGCTTAGTTTTTCATACCATTTTCGAGATGCCTGTATTAAACCATAGAGACTTTTTTGTAATTTGCATACTGCATTTGGGGGAATCACTCCTTTTGGAGTGTATCCTGGACAGAGTTTCATGTAAATATCATCTTTTAAATCACCATGGAGGAAGGTATTATCAATGTCCATGTGATGTAAGTGCCAATTTTTAATCGCAGCAAGTCATAGAAGCAATTTTAGTATATTAAATTTTGTTACTAGAGCATATGTGTCAAAGTAATCTATGCCATGTTTTTTATTGTAACCTTTAGCAACTAATCGTACTTTCATTCTTTCTATAATTAACCCATCGAGGTTATATTTGATCCTATATACCCATTTACAACCAATGGTGTGTTGATCAGGGGGTAGTGGGATGACAATCCAAGTTTTATTTGCCTCTAAGGCATCAGTTTCTGTGTTCATGGCTTTAAGCCATTTGGGGTCTTTGCAAGCTTGTTTGAAGTATGTAGGTTCTTTAAAATGACAAGCATTGAGTATGGCATCTCGAAATATAGGGGAAATTTTGTGATATGATAAGTGGTTTGCAATAGGGTGAGTCGTGGAAGTCATTATCGTGTCACATATATAGTTGTCCAAGTGTTGGTTTAGTTATAGGTCAACCAGATTTGGTGTTTAGAGGTTTTGGAATTATGGTGGGAATAACAGTAATAGGTATTTATTCTTTGGGATTTGTTGCTACTAGTGTGATATGTTGGGAATCATGGCTGATATTAGTGCTTGTTGCGGAAAACAGGTTAATATTAGTGTTGGGAAGCTTATTTTGAAGGGGAAAAATGCTTTCATAGAAAGTGACATCCCTGGAATGGAATATTTGATTACTTTGAATGTCAAGCAATGTATATGCCTGTTGGGTTTTATGCCCTTAATAAAACTCATTTCAATATAATCAGATTTACTTATTAATATAGATCAGAAATAACATTTAATGTTGCATGGTTCACATGATTTATTTCATGATTATATGTACATAATGTATGAATTCATCTGAAACCCTTTTCACATACTTGATCCTGTTTATTGTGTTGTCAACACATTGGAAAGTAAACATGACTATTTGAATAAAGTTTCCTAGATTTATCAGACATATGGTTTTACTGATATGATAATCTACAACAAAGTTTACTTGCATTTGGAGAAATGGTATGTTCTTTCCAGAGCATTGGTTAAAGTAAAGCTCAGGTTGGATGCATGGAGTATGCATCGGAAGGGACCGATATTGAACTTTGACTTAGATTTATTAAACTTACCGTAATATCTATTCAAGTCAATATCGCCTAGTTGATCCTAGATCAAATAATCTTAATCCTGTTATGATTAGGCTCAATCTCAAGAGGTTATTCGTGTTCTTTGATTTGTTAGTTAAGCCTACTTTTGGGAACACGGTAGTGCAATTGAGTGGGAGCGCTAACACAAACATGGAATCTATAGCTTATATCTGGCGAATAGTAAGTAAAGGATGATCTCTTCCGAGCTTGACCAAACGAAAATAAATGGTGGAGTACTCATTTCACATAAGCTGAAATATCATTTATACGGGGTTAAGTGTTTTAAGGATAAAATACATTGTAGGGTGTAACAGTAATCTAATCCCTTTACAGTGTAGATCATTCACATAGAGGATAATTGATCAAATTAGGATTATAACAATGGATAACTAATGATGTGTTTATATAGTGGAACATATAGAGCATTCTATATACTGAGAGTGCAATTCTAAGTTTTATGCGTGGATTCAACGAAGAATTAATAAGTCAGTGAATTTAGGTTATAAATTCTTGATCTGCTTATTGGAAGCTCGGTTATATAGACCCATGGTCCCCCCACTAGTTGAGATAATATTGCTTGTAAGATTCATATAATTGGTTTTGATTAATCAATTATAATTCTCAAATTAGACTATGTCTATTTGTGAATTTTTCACTAAGTAAGGGCGAAATTATAAAGAAAGAGTTTTAGGGGCATATTTGTTAATTATGATACTTTGTATGGTTCAATTAATAAATATGATAAATGACAATATTATTTAATAATTATTTATAGTTATTAAATAGTTAGAATTGGCATTTAAATGGTTGAATTTGAAAATTGGCGTTTTTGAGAAAATAGAGATAAAATTTGTGAAAACTGCAAAATCCAAGTAAGTCCCATTACACTACATGGCCAGCCACTTGGGATGGTTTTTCAAACTGATATTTTCATTATTTTAATGCCAAATAATTCAAACCTAACCCTAGTGGAATGCTATAAATAGATAGTGAAGGCTTCAGGAAAATTACACTTAACTTTCTACTTTTTCCTACAAAGAAAAACCTGAGCCTTCTCTCTCTATACCTAGCCTCCACCTTCTTCTCTTTCTTCTTCATTGAATTTTCGAAACACTTAGTGATTAGAGTAGTGCCCACACACAGCAAGTGATACCTCAATCATAGTGAGGAAGATCGTGAAGAAAGACTTTCAGTAAGAAGGAGTTTCAGCATTAAAGAAGGAGAGAAAGAGATCCAGGTTCAGATATTGATAATGCTCTGCTACAGAAAGGAATCAAGGGCTAGATATCTGAACGGAAGGAGTCATATTATTCCGCTGCACCCAATGTAAGGTTTACTAAACTTTATATGCGTTTATTTCATCGTTTTAGAAAGTTCATATTTAGGGTGTTAATCAACATTCTTTGCGAGTAGATGTAAGATCCTGGTAAAATAATTTTCAACAATGCCTTCATGTGGTCACGGTAGCCAATAAAAATGCATGCCTTTGATCTTGGGGCAAATTTTTGTGTGTGATTTATGTTGGTTGCATAAGATAGGCAACCATAGCTTCTTAAGTGATCATACATTGGTGGCTTTTTGTAAAGCAATTGGTAGGATGTTTGGTCTTTGAGCAGAACAAAAGGTGTTTAGCTGAGTAGATTGTTGGGTTTTATGCCCTAAATAAAACTCATTTCAATATAATCAGATTTACTTATTAATAAAAATCAGAAATAACATTTTATGTTGCATGGTTCACATGATTTATTTCATGATTATATGTATATAATGTATGAATTCTTTTTTAAGTCCAGAACATATGAGTTTGTTAAAGATTATAGTGTTGTCAGCACAGTGGAATATAATCTTAATTATATGTTCAAAAGTTTATTCCCTGATTTGTCAGAACACTAGATTTAGACTGACATGGTATAATCAGCAATAGGTATTCTTACACCTTGGAAAAGTGTTATGTCCTTTCCAAGACATTGGCAAAGTTTACCAGTATCGGATGTATGGAGTATACATCGGAAGGGACCGATATTGAACTTTGATTAGATATATTAAAACTTACTGTAATATCTATTCAATTCAATATCACCTGTTGATCCTAGATCAAATGATCTTAATCCTGATATAATTAGGTTCAATCTCAAGAGTGTTATCCGTGTTCTTTGATTTGTTAGTTAAGCCTACTTTTGTGTCAAGGTGATACGTACATTTTGAGAACACGGTAATGTAATTGAGTAGGAGCACTAACATAAATATGGAATCTATAGCTTCTATCTGGCAAATAGAAAGTAAAGGATGATTTCCTTCGAGCTTAACCAAACGAAAATAAATGGTGGAAATCTCATATCACTTAGTTGAAATATCATGTATAAGTGTTACGGTAATTTAATCCATTTACAATGTAAATCATCTATATCGAGGGTCATTGATCACATTAGGGTTATAACAATGGATAACTAATGACGTGTGTATATCATGGAACATATAGAGCGTTCTATATGACTGAGAGTGCAATTCCAAGTTCTAAGTGTGGATTCAATGAGGAATTAATAAGTTAGGGAATTTACTTGGTAAATTCAGTTCGACTTATTGGAAGTTCGGTTATATAGACCCATGGTCCCCATACTAGTTGAGACCATACTGCTTGTAAGACTCAGTTAATTGATTTTGATTAATCAATTATAATTCTAAAAGTTAGACTATGTCTACTTTATGAATTTTCACTAAGCAAGGGCGAAATTGTAAAGAAAAGCGATTTTAGGTTTATTTATTAATTAAGAGACTTTACATGTCTAAATTAATAAATATATTAAATGGCAATATTATTTAATAATTTTTTTTAAGGTATTAAATAATTAGAATTGGCATTTAAAAGGTTAAATTAAAAAATTGGCATTTTTGAGAAAATGGGAATGGAAAATAACAAAATGGGAAAGTTGCAAAGTGAGGCCCAATCCCTTTGTATGGCCAGCCCTATGCATGAGAAATACCATTTGTAGTTTCCATTATTTTAATGCCATACAATTCTAACCTAAACCTAGAGGGTTTTCTATAAATAGAAAGTGTTGGCTTGAGGAAACACACACATCTTTGATCACATTAGTTTCCTTCAGAAAAGGCCACACGCCACCTTCTCTCTCTCTTTTCTTCTCTGTAATTTTGAATTCCTTTGAGTGATGAGTAGTGCCCACACACATCAAGTGGTACCTCACTTATAGTATGTAAGACTATGGAAATTCTACATCAAAGAAGGAGAAAAGAAGATCCAGATTCAGATCTTGATTATGCTCTGCTACAAAAAGGAATCAAGGGCTAGAGATCTGAATGGAAGGAGTCATATTATTCCGCTGCACCCACTGTAAGGTTTTCTAACTTTATATGTGTTTATTTTCATTGTTTTAGAATTCATATTAGGTTGTTAATCCAACATACTTGTTAGTAAATCTAGATCCTGGTAAAATAATTTCCAACAACTGGTACCAGAGCCATGGTAATGATTTACTTTCATCTAATATGAATTAAAACGATGATTGATATGTTTTTGTGTTGATTTGGATGGTTTCGTGTTGGTTTATGTGCTTATGTTATGAATGTTAATGTTGTACGAAATTTTTCCATGAAAAATATTTTTTCGATTTTTGAAAATATTTTATTTGGATTCCTTGTGAAAAATTAAGCAATTTTATTTTTTACGGAACTTGATTTCGATTAAAATTGAGAAAGTTATGAATTTTGGAAAATCGGGATTTCGGGTATGCATGGGTGCTCAATCGTTGTGCACCAGGCACTCGGACCACCCAGGATGCGCGCGCGTGAGCCTGGCCCAACACCCTGTTGATCCGCCCATGATGACGCTGCATCCGCCGAGTTTTGCCGCACATCTCACCCTGCATCGTCCACCTCCGCGCGCGTAGGAGGCTGCGTGCAGCGTTCCTGGGCTGCACGTGCAGCCTCCTGGGCTGATTTCCCCTAAATTGCGATTTTTTTGGATTTTTCCCCAAAAATCCATTTTTTTTCATGGGATTGTTTCCCAAAATTCATTTTTCCTTTTTAAATATTTCTAAATTGAAATGTTTCCAATTTTAAATATTTTCAATTTGGAATTTTTCCAATTTTTAAATATTTCTATTTTGGAATGTTTCCAATTTTAAATATTTCCTATTATGGTCAGATTTAAATATTTGTTAAGTTCTTTAATATTTATTTATTATTTAATTATAAGATTAGATATTTTGATGTTTAAGATATTTTAAATTAGAAGATAACTTTGTCTTGTTATTTAAAATATTATATTAAAATTATCTTATATGACAAATTAAATAATTAATAAATTTGAAATTAACATAGATATTTTTATAGATATACTTACCATAATGTTTTTCAAATTCAAAAATTTGTTATTTTGTTAAATATTTAATTATTTATAAATTATTAGTTTAAAAATGATATTTTTTCTATATATATCATTTTTTTCTTATTAGAAATTTATAAATTATATCTTAAATATTTAAATAACATAGATATTTTTGTAGAGATTTGAATATTGCTTAATTTGAGATATTTTGACATATAATTATGGTAATTATTATTCATTTATTATTTTATTCCTAAAATAATAATTATCTAACCAAATCTATTTTAAAATTGGTTTATTTTATTAAATTATAAGATCTGAAAGTGATATTGAATATTCTTTCCTTTCAAATCATTGATCTTATTAGATATTTAATTTAATTTGATTCAAATAAACCTAGATATTTTAAAATTAGTTTCCTTTATTTGGTTAGTTTAAGAATAATAATTTAATTATATTAATATCTTATTTTCACATCTGTTACATGGACAATGTTTGTTTATTAATATTGTTTATTCAAAAAATTTTTTACAAACCTATTATTTATCTGATCTAAATTGCTATGATTAACTTGTTGACAAATCCAATGATCTGATTTTAATCATAGTCCAATTGACGATAGATCTTATAAATAATTTGTAACAGGTAAATTTTGTACTTCTTTCATCTGTGTAAACCTAGTAACATGATAGGGCCCATCCAAATCATTTGACCTGTGTGAGCCTATACGTTTGCTTTTGGGCTTAGATGCATATAGGAAGTCCATTTAAGTTTTTACTAAGTAAATGGACTAGGTTGCTAAAATAAATTTTGACATAAGTAAATTTATTTAGGTCCAATTAGATTTGGGCTTATTCAATGAATAACAATTGTTTATTTTAAGGTTAAATTCCTCTCTTTTGGGCCTTGTGTGAGTGTTGGGGGCCAATAGAAGTGGGTACGACATACTGAACCCAGCTCCCCCTCACATGAACTACCCCAATTGTGAAGGCCCATTTGCCTTATTTAAATAATTGTATTAGGTTAATTATATTAGTCTAACTTAATTAAAATTGAATTAGCAACATAATTAACTTTTGAAATATATGAAATTTATTTTTCATGTAATATTTTAAAGTTAATTTTTTAGAAAAACACTTAGTTAATGATATATATTCTAGATAGTTATTTCTAGTACTAATTATTATTTCTAATATTAAATAGGAAAATATAATTTATTGTGAAATTAATTGTTTCTTAATTAATTTTGGTACAATCTAAGTTTAGAATATTTTCCTAGTATTAAACTAGAATTAATAATTAAGTTTCCTCTATACTTAATTATTTATTTCTTGAATTTAATATATTTAACTAAATTGAAAATTTTAATATCTAAGTTGATTTTCATCATGATACTTAAATATTGTTATTTTCATGTTATTTAATTAAAGTTGAAAATTATCTTAAGTTTGGAATCTTATTTCAGAATAACTTAAAGCTGAATAATTTTCAAAAAATATTTTATTTTTATTTTATTAATCATTTCCTAAAATTTTGAAATTATATTTATTTAATGTAGAAATTTCGAATTTTATTTAAAAAATAGATTAAAGTTGAAAATTATTTATTTAATTTTGGACCAACTTAAATCAATGATTTTTTCATTTAATGATTAATTAAAATAAATGAACTAAAATATATTATTATTAGAAATTGAATTAATTAGTTAATGAAAGTCTAGATAGATATTATCTGTTTTGCTTGAAATATTTTTCTAGTGTATTTAATTAAATTGAAAATTAATATTTAAGATGATTTTTAATCATGATACTTAAATATTTGAAATTTTTCTTAGATATTTAATTAAATAGGAAATTATATTTTTTGTTGAAAATTAATTTTTATTAATTTTGGGCCAACATAAAATTAGAGTAATTTTTCAGGATTTATTTTTATTTTATTTTAAAGCATTTTCGAAAGTAGTATTCTTATACACTTCATTTTTCGACATGCAATATATATTTATAGAAAATTAAATTTGAGTTGTAAATTAATTTAAATTAATTTTGAAACAACTTAAATTGAATAATTTTCTAAATATTTATGGAAATTATTACTAAGATGGAAATTTTTCATATCCATTTAAGTATAATTTATAAATATTAAATTAAAATTTATATTTGGAATTTTTCATTCTAAATTGGAAATTTTAATTAAATAAATATATATTTAAAATAAATATTAGAAGAAAATACAACCTTCATTAAATAATGAGCTTTATTATTAGGATATTCGATCTCCATTGTTGGTTTTACATAGCTATTGTTTTAGTGAGTAATCCTCCCTAATGGAGGAACGTTCATTAGCAAGTTAGCACCGTTTAATCTCGAAAGATAAGTAATCTTGTAAGTTTTTTATATAGTTTTGATCACCCTAATGGTGGCGACAGTATAAGACTTGCAAGAATATGAAACAATAGTGGAAGCTCATAAGATAGAATAGCCTTGACTCTCGCCTAAACGGGACAACGTGGATTCCAATCATGATCGAATAAAAGGTTGATAGAATGTTGATCATTTTAGATGAGCTGACAACTCTATTCAATGGATGGTAGCTTTGAGTCTCACCTAAACGGGACACTGATATCAGTTTGTTGAAAACCTTGGAAATTATTTAGGATTGTATGTTTTAGTATTTTCACTTGTCATTCCTACTTGCTATATGCTTTAATAATTTCTGAATTGTGTATGAATTTGTATTGAACCATGTTATTTTCTGTTATTAAATTGTAGTTTAATTTCGAATCTTCATTGTTGGTCTAACTTGGTTTGTTTATCTAATGAGATAAATCCCTAATGGATTTTCACCATTAGACTAACATAATAGTGTTAGATCTCGAAAGATAAATATTGTATATACAACATCTAGCTGTTCATGAATTGATGACACCTTAGACTAGTATTTTACAATATGAAACAAGAAGATTGTACAAATAAGATTACTTTGACTCTCGCTAATCGGAGCATCGTTGGATTCTTATTTAAAGCGAAATTATCCTAATTCCTCTTAGCTTATTCATTTCGAATTAGCTCAATGACATATCATTGGATGAATGGTCTATAAATCATATAAAGTCATTCCATATTTTCTCTTAAGAAATTAAATGATGCATATGATTATATTCCCGAAATTTTATCCCAAAATGATATAAATCCTCAATCTTAGAAATCTCCTACTTGTATAGGCAAATCATAGAGTTAGATTAGTAGTAGTGGTCCAAGAAAGAATTACTCATTATACAGTTACACTTTCTCAAGTGTTTCATAACCATTTTCTATCAATGGATTCAAACTGTATGAGTTTAGTATTCTATGACCAGAATCCACTTGCACTATTCTAAGAAATCTTTGATGTAACTAAACTTAAGTCATCAAAAGATACAACCACATATTTTATAAATCAATGGCATTTGTATCTTGTTCATAGTGGTTTTGACAAGATCATTCTCTGCAAAGAGTTAATATGCCTATATCCAATGAAATTAAGTTCATCTCATTCGCAGACGGATGTACATTCAGGGGTGGATATGAGTTTTTGTTGTATTCTTAAAACGATCACTCTAGATTTTACCTTATGCAAAAGAAATTTGAAATGTTTGAAAAATTTCATGAATTTCTAGCAATGGTAAGTGGTTAAAGATCTTGCGAACTGATAGGGGTGGAGAAAAAGTTAGTAGATATGCAGTTCAAAGATCATTAATTTGATTTTGAATTATATCCAAACTTACCTCCCCAGAAATTCGAGTTGCATATTGATGATTAGTTACTACTCGTTGCCCAAATCCTTCTATGGTAATATAATTTCAGAATGATGCAATGGTTGTATACTTAATGTAAATCATTACTAAATTCATGGATGACCTAATTGAAATCTTAAGAAAAGGTAGAACTGTTAACCCTCGTTTGCATGTTTGTTAGCTATTCTAAGTGATTAAGGGTGGAGCATCCCATAGTCATTAGATAAGAAAGTGTTTGTTTAAACAAATACTATTTTTCTAAGAAAATGACTAAGTCTGAAAATAAAGTAGCAAATAAAGGAGATAATTTTTCTTGATTCCATAAGTGTTCTATCATCATATTCGTTACAAGATGATCTGACTGCCTCTGTTGTCTTAACACAACCGAAGAGGTCAATACCATTTAGTTTTCTTAGACATAATTCACGGTACCTTGTCGTAGTGGGAGAGTTTCAAGGAACTTTACCTTCTCATGCCTTGGAAGATACTAGTGATTAAAATCCATTGTGAGTTTAAATAAGTAATGGATTGTCAAGACAAGAAACTAAGAAGAAAGCCAAGAGAACTATGGTTTAATCAATTCACATGGAGTAACCTAAAGTTTTCTATTACAAGGACATGAAAGGAAATTTTCGTTAATAAGTCTATTCAATGGACATAACAAAACTGTTGGGTTTTATGCCCTAAATAAAACTCATTTCATATAATCAGATTTACTTATTATTAAAGATCAGAAATAACATTTTTATGTTGCATGGTTCACTTAATCAATTGCTTGTCTATTTGATTTATAAATTCATCCAAACCCCTTTTCACATACTTGATCATGTTTATTGTGTTGTCAACATAGTGGAAAATAAACATGACTATGTGAATAAAGTATTCCTAGATTTATCAGAACACTGGGTTTTACTGATATGACAATCTACAACAGAGTTTACTTACATTTGGAGAAATGTTATGTTCTTTCCAGAACATAGGTTAAAGTAAAGCTCAGGTTGGATGCATGGAGTATGCATTGGAATGGACCGATATTGAACTTTGAATTAGATTTTGAAACTTACCGTAAACATCTATTCAATTCAATATCATAAGTTGATCCTAGATCAAATGATCGAAATCCTGATATGGTTAGGCTCAATTTCAAGAGTATTATTCGTGTTCTTTGATTTGTTAGTTAAGCCTAATCTTTAGTCTGGGCAATACGTACATTTTGGGAACACGGTAGTGCAATTGAGTGGGAGCGCTAACATAAATATGGAATCTATAGCTTCTATTTGGCAAATAGAAGTAAAGGATTATTTCCTTCGAGCTTAACCAAACGAAGATAAATGGTGGAGATCTCATTTCACTTAGGTGAAATATCATTTATATAGGGTTAAGTGTTTTAAGGATAAAATACATTGTAGGGCATTACGGTAATTTAATCCCTCTACAGTGTAAATCATCTATATAGAGGATCATTGATCACATTAGGGTTATAACAATGGATAACTAATGACGTGTCTATATCGTGGAACATATAGAGCGTTTCTATATGACTGAGAGTGCAATTCCAAGTTCTAAGTGTGGATTCAATGAGCAATTAATAAGTTAGGGAAATTACTTGGTAAATTCGGTTCGACTTATTGGAAGCTCGGTTATATAGACCCATGGTCCCCATACTAGTTGAGGCCATACTGCTTGTAAGACTCAGTTAATTGATTTTAATTAATCAATTATAATTCTAAAAGTTAGACTATGTCTACTTTATGAATTCTCACAGTTTAAGGATGAAATCGTAAAGAAAAGGGTTTCTAGGTTAAATTATTAATTAAGAGACTTTGTATGTCTAATTAATAATTATTTTAAATGACAATATTATTTAATAATCTATTTTAGTTATTAAATAATTAGTTTTGGCATTTAAATGATTAGAATTGGAAAAATGGCATTTTTGGAGAAATTGAAATAAAATTGAGGAAACTGCAAAATCCAAGTGAGGCCCATATTCCCTCTATGGCCGAGCACTCCCTTTGTGTTTCCCAATTATTATTTTTTATTTTTTTAATTGTCATGTAATTGCTAATCAAAGCCTAGCTATAATAGGAAAGTGGTGAATCACACTAAATAAGGCAGTTAATCAATTACACAGTAAAAGAGGAAACTGTTTTATTTGGAAAGTTGTGCTCTCCCTTCTCCCTATATAAAGCAACCTTTGTGTCTCTTCTCATGCATGCTATCAGCCACGAAATTAAGAGAGAAAAGAGAGAGAATTTTCGAAATCCTTGTGAGATGAGTAGTGCCCACACACATCAAGTGGTATCTCAATCATAGTATGGAAGACTATGGAATTTCTGCATCAAAGAAGGAGAAAAGAAGATCCAGGTTCAGATCTTGGTGATGCTCTGCTACAGAAAGGAATCAAGGGCTAGAGATCTGAACGGAAGGAGTCATATTATTCCGCTGCACCCACTGTAAGGTTTTCTAACTTTATATGTGTTTATTTTCATTGTTTTAGAATTCATATTAGGTTGTTAATCCAACATACTTGTTAGTAAATCTAGATCCTGGTAAAATAATTTCCAACAAAAACTTCCTCTTCCTAGAGTTATAGGTTTGAGTTTATCTAAATCTATGGCTTGTGGTACACCTGGTAATTACTTACTCTAATGCAAGCATGAGATGCTGAAGCATTTTCTTTCCAATGGCAATCTATAGAAGCTTCACAACTTCTTAGATATACATTTTATTTATCTAAGGAAAAGTTTCAACTATTCCAGAGAAGATAAAGCCATAAACGAATTTCTTAAATCAACAGTGAGAGGTCTCAGATATGCTTTAGTATGCCTTAGACCAGACACATGCTGTTGAGTGGGAGTAATGAGTAGGTATCAGATTAATCCAGGAGAAAAACATTGGAAGACAATCCAGTAAATTTTAAGATTAAGAAGAGGAACTATATGTTAGTCAATAAGGCTGGTTTTGAAACTCTTAGACTACACCACATCAGATTTTGAGACTTGCCTATGTGCTAGAAAGTCTGCTGATGAGATGGTGATTACTTTGGGGGTGGAGTAGTAATTTTGGAGAAGTGTAAAAACCTATCTGAAATCTCTTTGTTTACCAAAAAGAGACTGAATGTTAAAGTTGCAAGAAAGGTACTTATTCAGTCTAAGGAAAGTTCTATACATTTGTGGCACCGTTCCAACTTGCCTTAACTACTAGGGTTACTTCCTGAATAACCAAGAAGTAGTTGCCAAAAGTATAGAATCCAGTATCCCAAGAGAGTAGACATATAGAGAGAGGAATTTCACATTATTAAGGATTTTGTGATTAAGGAAGAGTAATGGTGGAGAAGAGGTTGTGTTTAATTCAACCTATCAGATCCAATTACGAGGAGTTTACTACTATTACACTTGATTGGTATATCAAGGTGTTAATGATTATTTGAAATGCACATTTTGTTTTATATTAGTGCAAGTGGGAGTTTGTTGGGTTTTATGCCCTAAATAAAACTCATTTCAATATAATCAAATTTACTTATTAATAAAGATCAGAAATAACATTTTATGTTGCATGGTTCACATGATTTATTTCATGATTATATGTATATAATGTATGAATTCTTTTTTAAATCCAGAACATATGAGTTTGTTAAAGATTATAGTGTTGTCAGCACAGTTGAATATAATCTTAATTATATGTTCAAAAGTTTATTCCCTGATTTGTCAGAACACTGGATTTAGACTGACATGGTATAATGAGCGATAGGTATTCTTACACCTTGGAAAAGTGTTATGTCCTTTCCAGGAAATTGGCAAAGTTTACCAGTATCGGATGTATGGAGTATACATCAGAAGGGACCGATATTGAACTTTGATTAGTTATATTAAAACTTACCGTAATATCTATTCAATTCAATATCACCTGTTGATCCTAGATCAAATGATCTTAATCTTGATATGGTTAGGTTCAATCTCAAGAGTGTTATCCGTGTTCGTTGATTTGTTAGTTAAGCCTACTTTTGGGTCAGGGTGATACGTACATTTGGGAACACGGTAATGCAATTGAGTGGGAGCGCTAACATAAATATGGAATCTATAGCTTCTATCTGGCAAATAGAAAGTAAAGGATGATTTCCTTCGAGCTTAACCAAACAAAAATAAATGGTGGAGATCTCATTTCACTTAGCTGAAATATCATTTATACAGGGTTAAGTGTTTTAAGGATAAAATACATTGTATGGTGTTACGGTAATTTAATCCCTTTACAATGTAAATCATCTATATAGAGGGTCATTGATCACGTTAGGGTTATAACAATCGATAACTAATGACGTGTCAATGTCATGGAACATATAGAGCGTTCTATATGACTGAGAGTGCAATTCCAAGTTCTAAGTGTGGATTCAATGAGGAATTAATAAGTTAGGGAATTTACTTGGTAAATTCGGTTCGACTTATTAGAAGCTCGGTTATATAGACCCATGGTCCCCATACTAGTTGAGACCATACTGCTTGTAAGACTCAGTTAATATATTTTGATTAATCAATTATAATTCTAAAAGTTAGACTATGTCTACTTTATGAATTTTCACTAAGCAAGGGCAAAATTGTAAAGAAAAGAGATTTTAGGTTTATTTATTAATTAAGAGACTTTACATGTCTAAATTAATAAATATATTAAATGGCAATATTATTTAATAATTATTTTCAAGTTATTAAATAGTTAGAATTGGCATTTAAAAGGTTAAATTGGAAAATTGGCATTTTTGAGAAAACGGGAATGGAAAATAACAAAATGGGAAAGTTGAAAAGTGAGGCCCAATCCCTTTGTATGGCCGGCCATATGCATGAGAAATACCATTTGTAGTTTCCATTATTTTAATGCCATACAATTCTAACCTAAACCTAGAGGGTTTTGTATAAACAGAAAGTGTTGGCTTGAGAAAACACACACATCTTTTATCACATTAGTTTCCTTCAGAAAAGGCCACACACCACCTTCTCTCTCTCTCTTTTCTTCTCTGTAATTTCGAATTCCTTTGAGTGATCAGTAGTGCCCACACACATCAAGTGGTATCTCAATCATAGTATGTAAGACTATGGAAATTCTGCATCAAAGAAGGAGAAAAGAAGATCCAGATTCAGATCTTGATTATGCTCTGCTACAGAAAGGAATCAAGGGCTAGAGATCTGAATGGAAGGAGTCATATTATTCCGCTGCACCCACTGTAAGGTTTTCTAACTTTATATGTGTTAATTTTCATTGTTTTAGAATTCATATTAGGTTGTTAATCCAATATACTTGTTAGTAAATCTAGATCCTGGTAAAATAATTTCCAACATAGATATGTTGTTGTTCTAATCATATAGCTCCAATAGATTAGTGGCAGATTTGATTGGATGGCCAAAGCTCAAGCTATGTTCAGAATGTGCTGGTGTTTGCGCTCAACCACAGAGTTTTGTTGTGGTCGACCTAGACAAGAGTTGTACTCTATGACACCTTGTTGGGAAAAAAGGTTGTTAGATTTAATTCCTTTGCATTATCAGTTCGGACAGAGTTAATTGTGAGTTGATGTTGTGTATGAATGAGTCTAAAAAAATTTTGAATAATATTTGGAGCATCAGATTTTGAATATAACATGTAAGTTCATGTATTACGAGAATGATCATCAATAATAGCTAAAAAATAACAATATCCTTCTACAGAATTGATTGGATAAGGACCCCAATTGTCACTGCGTATTAAATCAAAAATTGTTGAAGCAAAGTTGTGGTTTGAAATAAATGGAAGTTTCTTTTACTTTGCTAATTGACATGTGGAGCAATGAAAATGATGCATAGAAGTAGAATGTTAATTGAATTTTTTGGTGATCATTACAGAAGGGTGTCCAAAGCGATTATGCCATTGGTTATTATGATGAACATTACAAGAAAGAAATATGTAGAGTATTTGCTGTAGCAAACTCTTGCTGGATGTAATAAAGATTGCCTAGCTTTTCAGTTGTCCTAATTTTTGATGTTTGTGACATTCCCTGTATATAACAATTTGTTGATGTAAACATTATGCCATTAGAACAAGTTTGTAAAAGAGCACTGACAGATAAGAGATTAAATCTCAATTGAGGTACAAAAAGCACATATGTTAGAGAGATTTTGCTATTTGTACGAACAGTGCCTTTTTTGTTTATGTTGTGCCATTAAGCAATATTACAGGGCATGAGGTTATAATTGACAGTTTGTGAAACATCTAATGTCATAGCAAACGTGGTGTGTAGCACCACTATCTGTGATCTAAAAGTTGTAGGGAAATGAAAAGATGATACCAGAGAAATTAGTTGTAGCAACTGCTTCAGTTGAGGTTGAAGTTGTAGGTTGAAGTTGCTGAGTTAACATTGAGATTAGTTGTTCGCATTGATCATTTGTGAGTTGAGATGGGTTGATATCCGTAGAAGGACCAAAAACTTGAGATGCCTAAGGAGTGGCACGATTGTTGTTCTGATTGCTTGGTTTTCTACTGGTGGAGGTAGATTGATCATTGGATCTGCGATTTCCATAACCAAGTGGAAAACCATGAAGAAAATAACACTTGTCTTTCAAGTGGCCTGGCTTATGGCAGTGAGAACATGTAGGTCTCATTCTTTTGTTTCTTGAAGCAAGATTAGCAGATGCTGATGGATCAAAATTGGTTTCAAGTGTGGGAAGGGGTTTGGTTGTAGCAGCATCCATTGGGACATTAGATCGAGTACCAAGAATTCTTTGCCTTTCTTGATGAACAATCACTGAGAAAACTTTATTTAATGGTGGCCAAGGATCAAGAAGGAGAATTTGATCTCGAACAACATGATAAGATTCATTTAAACCAATTAAAACTTGTAGTACTTGATCATGATTGAGCTATTCTTGAAATTGGACAGAAGCTGCACAAGTGCAAGGAATCCTAGGTTGAAATTGGTTGATTTTATCCCACATGGCTGTTAATTTGGTGAAATATGTGCTGACTGAATCATCACCTTGATTCAAGAAGATGATCGATTCATTGAGTTCGAAGATGTGTGGTCCATTCCCTTGATTGAAGCGATTGTTGAGTTCAGTCCACATTTGAGAAGTTGTATCCAGGTACATGATGCTCCTCTTGATATCAGGAGAAACAGAATGAAGAATCCAGGAAATGACCATTTGGTTGCATCTGATCCAAGAACTGAAAAAATGATCATTTGGTGGTGTTTTGGGAAGAGATCCATCAAGAAATGGGGTTTTATTTATGGCGCCAATGGAAATCTTGAAGTCGCGCTTCCATGGCTAAAAATTTCTGTCGATGAGGACAGGGGTGGCAAGGGCAAGGCCAGGGTGATCAGCTATACTCAGGTAATAAGGGCGTCTCACATCTTCATATGGAGGACAATCATTCAAGGAAGAACGATTCAGTCGAGATGGAGGATTTTGAGTATGGCCTGTATTTTGTTCTGGTTGTGGTGGTGGATCATCTTGATTTGAGGCATCGACCAATAGATCAGTAACAGTTGTTGTAGCGAAAGAGGTAGCTCTGGTGCGCACCATGGATTCAAGATTTGGAAGTGATGAAGAAGAAAATCACAAGTTTACTTCTGATACCATATTAGTGAAAACAAAGTAAAGTGAAAAGTTTCTATTGCTGAAGAAAATGTATTGAATCGAATCAAATGATTACAAGTGGTGAAGCTGGTATATATACCAGAAGAGTACAAACTGAAATAACGGAAATAACTAATTTTCCTATAAAAAACTTTAACTAACTCTAATAGAATAAAGTAGCATTTTTGCTATTTAAATTTGCAAAATGTGGTTTTCAAATTTGTACATCAGTTCTGTGTTTCTGATATTTAGTTTGTTTTTGACAGTTGATGTGTTTGGTGTTACCTCATGTGCAATACAATCTGTTGCAATTAAAATCAATCTGTTCCTAGGTCATGCTCGCTTGTAGAAAGTATGGCATTTGGAGCCAGTAGAAGTATTTTTATGTATGTTTGTTGAAGCTTTCTTAGAATTTTAATAACTTTATTAAGATTTTTTTGAAAATTTTTGTAATACCCTGAATTAAGAAATGGATCAGCAAAACCCTAACTAGATAATTATGTATAATTGAGGAATTATATTATTATATAGTTCAATATATGTGATTTTATATGAATTTTAATATATTAAAGACCCCGTTGGTGAGCCAGGGGCATTTTGGTAATTATGACCCGAGAAGGGTAAAATGATGAAATTAATTTAATTACGTGCCTAATAGAACTATATTATTATATAGTATGCCTGTGTTGTCTTTTCAGGTGTGTTCTGACAGATTAGCGCGGTATAGTCACAACCGGGAATTTCGGGCCGAATTGGGTTCGGACCCGAAATGTAAATTGGATTGATTATTTGGCATTTTATTTGATGAATGATAATCTGAAATTTATTTGAAATTAATTGAGTATTGAATGACTATTTTACCCTTGTGAGGGTGTATGTGGGTATTTAAGCCCTAAGGGCATTTTGGTCATTTGACCCCTAATTACTATGTTTGGAAAATGTGATTTTTGAGGAAATGAAATGTTAATTTCTGGTGGCTTTCCCCTCTCAGCCGAACCCTCTCATCCTCTCTAACCCTCTCATACTCTCTAACCCTCTTCTTCTTCAAACTTGATTTTTGAGAAGAAAGCTTGATTTTTAGCTTGGTTTGGAAGCTTGATTTGTGTTGGAAGCTTGGAGCTTGTTTGAGCAAGAGATTGAGGTACTTTCTAGCTAAAATTATATGAGTTGTTTGTTGAATTCATGGCTGAAATATGGTGATAAAAGCATGCTTGAGATTGTTTATTCTTGGTGTTGCATGCTTAGTGAATTGGATGTTGAAGCTTGTTAATCTCTTGATTTGTGTAGGATTGAGCTTAGAGTATGATTCTAGGTTCTTTTTCATGCTTGAATCTAATATTTACTTATTGTTTTACTGCTGGAAAATATTTGGTTGTTTTAGATGAAGCTCTTATTCAAGAGCTTGATGTTGCCATGAACATGCTTGAACTTTATGATTTTTTTATGCAATCTAAATTGAGGGATTAATTGCTGGATTTTAATGCTTGATAATGTGTTTTAAATCCTTAGTATTTGCTAGTTGTTGTAAGTGGATTGATTGAGAGTTTGGTTGTGAAAAGCAAGCTTGAGTTCATGGAACTCAAGCTTGGTGCTTTAATGGCACTTTTTGATTTTTAGTGCAATTGTTGTGTTTAAGTTGTGGAATATGTTTATTATGACATATATTGATGCTCTGGAAAGTTTGAGACTGTTTGGGGATGATTTGAGTGAGTTTTGGGGGTTTAAAGATTGAGAAATTTCGTGTTCTATGCCCAGACAACCGGAATTCTGGTTGGTTCAGGGCTGCTCCATCCGGAATTCCGGTTGGAGTTCATCGGGAAATGCTGAATTTTGTTTCGGCCATAACTTTTGACTCGGGACTCCGTTTGGGACGTTCTTTATACCGTTGGAAAGATCTTTTCGAGCTCTATGTGATTACTTGTATTTTAAATGCCATGAATTCATTTTATGAATGTGAAATCAGGGGTTAACCCTATTTGTGAAAATCCCAGATTGTGTGACTAGGATTACCATTACCTGGTCAGGAGCACCCGGGGATTCGGAATCTCTGCCTTTACGGGACAATACGTAAGACAGTAGTTGCACGTAGAGATATGCACGTTGGTGCTTATATTGAATATTATATTGGTGATAATTAGAAACTGAGATTAGGGTTATTACCCTAAAGTGAGCGGTTTAATGGCCTAGGGTTATTACCCTAGTAATTATTAATGTGTAAATGTTATGCCATGCTAAATATATTGTAATAAAGAATTATGCGCACAAGGCATAATTAAGTTAGACTCGGTAAATTAGTACCTTGAGTTTGATAGTAATGCGGTCTAGGGTTATTACCCTAGAATTTATGTGAAGGTAAGAAAGTCATGATGTACAATAATATTGCTAATCAAGTGAAAGCATGAATTAGGGTTATTAATCTCTATAAGTGATATTTTGAGCATGCAATGATATGTTATATGAGAGACTATTTGGTATGTAATTTAGGGTTATTACCCTAAGATTCTATATGTGTTTTGATATCTATTGAATACATGCATATATTTCAAGAGTTATGTGCATAAGACATAACTTGGTTAGACCTAGTATATTACTAGGATAAACCATTGAAAGAACTTAATGTATGGATTATGTAAATATATATAAATAGGGTTATGCGAGCAAGGCATAACCAGGTTAGACTGGGTAATTATAATCGAGATAAACCTTACTAAGGCCTTATTGTAAATAGACGTGTGAGCGTAACACGTAGGTCTATGCTACATAGACATATATAGACGTGTGGGAGCAACACGTAGGTCTGTGCTACATAGACATATATAGGCGTGTGAGCGTAACACGCAGGTCTATAGCAAATAGACAAATAGTGCAGTGGCACCAATAATTATATGATAAATATATATGTTGAGACTAAGGGTTATGCGCTCAAGGCATAACCAGGTTGGACTCGGCAACAAGAACTGAGATGAACTGATCTAAGGCCTTATTGTAAATAGACGTGTGAGAGCAACACGTGGGTCTACGCCACGTAGACATAAATAGACGTGTGAGCGCGACACGTAGGTCTACGCCACGTAGACATAAATAGGCATGTGAGTGTAACATGCAAGTCTGTGTCACACAGACAAATTTGAATAGCATTGTTGTTTATATTGTATGATGCGCATATTATTGATATGTTTTATACTGTCTTGCTGGGCTTGGCCCACGGGTGCTCTACTGTGCAGGAAAGGGTAGGACTTATGCTGATCAGCCATGAGTGCAGGAGCTGGACGAAGAATGTACATGTCCGGGCCATATCAGACCAAGCGGGTTAAGGGTCTATCAGTGATGAACTTTTGAATTCTATTTTGCCGTTTAGGTCGGCTAGAAATAAATGACTTGTAATAGCGTTTGTAAATATTTTTGGGATCCCAACTATTTTAAAAGTTTAAATATATTACAAGTTTATTTTCATTCTATTTAATATAAAAGTTTAAATTCTGCGCTATTTTGATTAGTAATCCCATTTAGGGGATTAGGGTTTCATAAGTATTTTGGGTAGCGTACCTATTTATTCAGGGCGTTACAATTTGGTATCAGAGCACCATGGTTTTTAAACTTCCTGTAGACCGGCCAAACATGTACATTCGTCGTCAGAGATAAGCTCGACTCATGGTGCAGTAAGTATTGAGAGTAAATACTTGACTATATGTGTGATCATCTGTTTACCGCTTTCCATTTTAGGCAGTATGCAAGCATCTAGAGTATGTATGTTATATGTGATGTCATGCTTTAAATGCTATATGATTAAGTGTTTATTTATATGAGGTAAATAGATGGGTTAGGGTTTAAGGCATTAAGTACGTAAGTGTGGTATTGGTGCTTAATTCGCTGGGGTTGTTGATTACACGGGTACTAGTAGTGGACCCTCTTTAATCATCTAGACCACAGGGCGAGTTAGTAGAGCCTGGTGTAGACCTAACCAATTCATCAAACTGCCCCCACCTCCGCAGAATTCGAGGAAATAATGCAGAGGTTGGCAATGCTAATCCTCCTGCTGAATGGCAGCAGATGTTTCAAGAAATGCGAAGTGTCATACTTCGTCAAGAAGAAGAGTTGCGACGATTAATGTAACCGGCTGCCCCTGTTGATCAAGTGTTACCACCAGCACCTGTGCCAATGGTGGGTAACCAGGGGTTTGTTATGCCGCATTGAGACTCAGTGTTTGAGCGGTTCGTAAAGCTGCAACCTCTGACTTTTCTAGGAGGTATTGACATAATTAAGGCCAAGCAGTGGATGAAGAGAGGACTGAATGCCACAATCAGTCGGGACTTGAAGGTTCCCACTTCATATGACACTTTGTACAAGAAAGTGATAGAGCTAGCCTTAATTGTTGAGGAGGCTGAATAATCTGTAATAAATGAGCAGACCGTAAAGGATGTCGTCATGACATTGAATCTGCCTGTTAGTGGTAACGTCAGTAAGGGGACCGACAGTGGCAACCCTGATTACAAACGAAAGGCTGAGGCTTTCGAAGTATCAGGGAGTAATAGAAAGTATCGGGGAAATTGAGGTGACCGTCAAGGTCACGAATCTTCTTCCAAGTCATATCTTGAATGTCTGAAATGTAAGAATCACCATCAGGGTGAAAGATGGGCGAAAGCTACGTAGTATACTTGATATAGATTATATGAATCGGACGTTCCAAGATTACCTGATTAGATGTGTGATCGTGTTTATCGATGACATCTTGGTGTAATCTGAAACAGATAAAGAACATGAGTTGCATCTCAGATCAGTTTCACAATGATTACGGGATAATAAGTTGTATGCTAAATTCAAGAAGTGTGAGTTTTGGTTATCCGTGTCTCATTTCTGGGGCACATAGTGGATAAAGATGGGATCATAGTGGATCTGACAATAATTGAAGCTGTTCGGGATTGGCCAGTACCGAAGTCAGCTACATAGGTCAGAAGTTTTCTGGGTTTGGCTGGTTATTATCGTCAGTTCGTTGAGGGTTTTTCAAAGATTGTTGTACCCTTAACGGAGCTGACCCGAAAGAACCAGAAGTTTGTTTGGACTGATCGGTGTGAGAAAAG
The DNA here is from genome assembly GCF_029168945.1 of Cannabis sativa. Lineage (NCBI taxonomy): Eukaryota > Viridiplantae > Streptophyta > Magnoliopsida > Rosales > Cannabaceae > Cannabis > Cannabis sativa. The sequence continues at coordinate 75,145,235 of NC_083601.1, forward strand.
TTTCCTGGAGTTAAAGCAACACTTGATTACCGCTCCTGTACTAACTCTTCCTTCAGATAAGGAAAAGTTTGTGGTATATTGTGATGCCTCGAGACAGGGTCTCGGCTGTGTGCTTATGCAGGCTGGGAGGGTAATAGCTTATGCTTCTCGGCAGTTAAAGGAGTACGAGCAGAGGTACCCTACTAACGATTTAGAACTCGCAGTAGTGGTATTTACGCTAAAGATTTGGCAGAATTACCTTTATGGCGAGAAATGTGAGATATACACTGATCATAAAAGTCTGAAATACTTCTTTACCCAGAAAGACCTGAATATGAGACAGAGGCGTTGGCTAGAGTTGGTGAAGGATTATGATTGTGAGATCCTTTATCACCCTGGTAAGGCCAACGTGGTTGCTGATGCCTTAAGTAGAAAGGGTCAGAGTCAATTAAATACGGTGAAGCAAATCTCCCAGCAGCTAGCAAATGAGATGACTCGAGCTAAGATTGAGTTGGTTGTAGGGTAATTAGCTAATATTACCCTGCAATTTACTCTTTTGGAGCGAATCAAAGAAGCACAAGTGCAAGATTCAGAATTAGTAAAAACTCGAGTTAGGGTTTCAGCTGGGAAGGCTAGTGATTTCTCAGAAGATGAAACGGGAATGCTGAGATTCAGGAATCGAGTTTGTATGCCCATGGATGAGAACATCAAGAAAGAGATCATGGATGAATCTCACACGACTCCTTTTTCAGTTCATCCAGGGTCAACAAAGATGTACCAAGACCTGAAAGCCATGTTCTGGTGGCCAGGCATGAAGAATGACATCGCGGAATATGTTGCCAAGTGCCTTACGTGTCCGCAAGTGAAAGCTGAGCACCGGCGACCTGCAGGGTTGCTGCAACCACTGAATATACCAGAGTGGAAATGGGAAGACATTGCTATGGACTTTGTGGTAGGTATGCCTAGAACCACGGGACAATTTGACTCTGTGTGGGTCATAGTGGACAGGTTTACAAAGTCTGCTCACTTTTTACCTGTTCGGACGAATTTCTCCATTGACCAGTATGCTAAGTTGTATGTTAGAGAAATTGTTCGTCTGCATGGTGTCCCAAAGTCCATTGTGTCGGATAGAGATCCGAAGTTTACATCAAGATTCTGGAAAAGTCCACATCGAGCTATGGGAACTCAGTTAAAGTTCAGCACAACTTTTCATCCTCAGACAGATGGGCAATCCGAGAGGACCATTCAAATTTTAGAGGACATGCTACGGGCATGTGTGCTTGACTTTGAGGGATCATGGGTAAAGTACCTTCCCCTGATCGAGTTTTCTTATAATAACAGCTATCAGGCAACAATCAGGATGGCCCCTTATGAACTTTTATATGGAAGAAAGTGTAGATCGCCCATTCATTGGGATGAAGTGGGTGAAAGAAAGTTCTTGGGTCCCGAAGCTGTTAAAAAAAACAAGTGAGGCAGTTGATAATATTAGAGCGCGAATGCTCGCGGCTCAGAGTAGGCAGAAGAGTTATGCTGATCCAAAGCGCAGAGATATTGATTTTTCAGGTCGGGGACATGGTATTTCTCTGAATATCTCCGATGAAAGGCATAAAACGTTTTGGGAAGAAAGGAAAGCTTAGCCTGAGGTTCATTGGACCTTTTGAAATCCTTGAGAAGATAGGGCAAGTAGCGTACAGGTTGGCTATGCCCCCAGCGCTGGCAGCTGTACATAATGTGTTTCATGTTTCAATACTTCGGAAGTATGTCTCAGACTCGTCCCATGTTCTGAGTTATGAAGCATTGGAACTTCAGCCGGACTTGTCATACGAGGAATAACCAGTGCAGATACTTGATAGAAGAGAGAAAGTCTTGAGAAGCAAGACAGTGGCACTGGTGAAAGTACTGTGGAAGAACAGTAAGGTAGAAGAGGCAACCTGGGAACTCGAGACGGATATGCAGCAGAAATATCCGGAGTTGTTCAAGTAAATTTCGAGACGAAATTTCTATAAGGAGGGGGTAATTGTAATACCCAGAATTAACAAATGGATCAGCAAAACCCTAACTAGATAATTATGTATAATTGAGGAATTATATTATTATATAGTTCAATATATGTGATTTTATATGAATTTTAATATATTAAAGACCCCGTTGGTGAGTGTTAAGCAAAAATTTTACATTTAGAATATTAAAAATAAATGCAAAACAGAATTTCACCTATGCTGAATTTATAGCATAAGAGTTTATTAATTTAAGTTTGACCCATCCAAGATTATAAGAATAACCTCTTAATTACAATCCTTTTATTTAAAGGAAATACCCTTTGATTCCAATTACGATGATATTAAAGATTTGAAATAAATTAGGGAAATTCGGGGTAAATTTTGAATTGCAGCTGAACTCAGTCAACTTAATTAACTGAGCTTCCTACATACCTTCTCTATGAAGGATCAAGCCACTTGTAGTTCAGAATACGGTATTTTAGAATTTGGATATAAGGATTCCGGTAGAAGACTACTTTCAGGAATCCTTCGCTATTTAAGAATTTAGAAAAATTCCTAGGTGGATGACCTTTTATGGAATTTTGGGAGTTGTGTTTTATACCATTTTTGTGGTATTGGCGACTGCACTTAGTCTTACCAACTAAGTTGCCTACGTATCCTTTTATAGGAATCAAGTCAAACGTAGTTCCGAATTTTTCAATTTTTTATGAGGTGAATGACCTCTTTTTCTTTGGAATGCCATTTAATTTGTTATGGCTTTGAATTTTAGTGCACTTTTTAATGTTTAGGTAGAATTACCATTTTTGAGATTTTTGTGAGGTTAATGACCTCTTTGAAATTTGGTGAGGTAAATGACCTCTTTAATATTCCAAGATTAATTTTGGTGAGCTCATTTAGAATTTTGTGCCATTTTATATGACTTTAGAATTTTACCACTTTTTGTGACAGATTTGAGTCTTGAAATCTCTTTATTATTATTTAAAATAAAGAGATTATTTGACAAATGTTTTAATTATTTACTCTAAAAAAAAATTAGAGAATAATTTATTTACCTCATATAAGATAATATTTTAAATTTAATCATTTTGAGATTTGGAATTTAAAATACTACTGTAATATATAAGATATTTAAATTACTAAATAATATCTTTTTTTTATAATTCTAATTCTAAACTGAATTATAAAAAATTTTAAGATATTAAATGATGTTATATTCTTGTATATATATATCCCTTTTGTTTAACACCACATATACACCAATATATAACTAAAACAAATATTTATGTCAGTAAGCCATTAATCAAGCTTTCCAATCAAGAAAGCTGCTCAATTTTCGTTCGCAGAGTAAGTCTTTCTCACTCTTATTATCTTTATTTTTTTTATAATCCATTAAATACATGTACATGCACAATTGTAACATGTGTTTTGCAAACAGACACATGGACTTCCATATTTAATTTCCTCAGCCTTCATATATTTACTTCGATTAAGGCTTGACTTTCATATTTTGTATCTATATGTATATACACACATATCGATAATAATTCAAAAGAGTGAATACACATATCCATACGATTTGATGAAACTGTATATATACGATTTTGAGTCTAATGATTTTTTTACCCTCTCGACCGCATCATTTAATCGGAATTGCTTCGTTCAATTGCGATAATTTCAAACAGTTTTTTTTTTTAACTTTTAATGTTTCTATTGGCTATATTAACTTATTTTTTCCAAGTTGAGTGAACCAAATGAAACCATAAAAATTTTCAATAAATCGGACAGTAAAACAGTATTAATTTTTTTTTTAAGATTTCATATATTTCACATGGCTATATCTCACTTTTTAAGATCTTTTGTGGCTAAAACAAAGCCTAGATCAATGTGGACCATGGAAAATATAAGAAAAATATTGGTTTGATTTTAGCAGCATAACAGTGTATAAAAAAAATGAGAATTTTCCTTTTATCTCTTGGCTATATCTCACTTTTGAAGATCTTTTGTGGCTCAAAAAGCCTAGATCAAAGTGGACCAAAGATAAAAGAGAAAAATTCATTAAAGCAAATAAAGATTTAGAGTGAAGAGCAAAGAATTTTACCTATCACTTACTGTGTAGAAACTCTTGCAGATGAAAATTTTATGCACAAAGCCTTCTCTCTTTCTTATTTTCTCTCCTGTTTCACTCTTACGTTTACTTCTGAAACTGCCCAAAAAAATCATCCTAAAAAAAAACCCTATTATGCTGCCCCTCTTCCCTTTTATAGAGACCATTTCTTTTTTTTTTTTTATTATTATTATTTTAATTTTTTTACTAACCACCAACTTAACGTAGAAATGGTGAGAGTGGAGAGAATATCTCCTATTTTCACTCTCATCTTGACTGACCATTTTTATCATACTATTATTATTATTTTTTTTCATTATTATTATCATTTTTTTTTATTTTATTCCTTTACATTTTGAATGGCTTATAAAGGAGGTAATTTATAATAATAATAATAATAATAATAATAATAATAATAATAATAATAATAATAATAATAATAATAATAATAATAATAATAATAATAATAATAACTTCTTTTTTTTTCGTTCAACAGATGCCCCTCAAGCATGTGCTTGACATTTATGTACATGTGTATGCTTGAGTTTCTCTGATTTAAAGGACTAATTTGTTTGCTTCTTTTTGTTTAGGCATGGATGCCTTTGGTATGCTTCATTCTCAGCGGGCTCCTGACGAGACGGGATCTGAAATTAAGTATGGGCCATCTTATCCACGGTCTGTACCACTGAAAGAAGTTCGGATTTCAGTGGTCCCACATGACATTGTTTCTTTATCAAAAATTGAGGATGTTAGTTCTGGTGACTTGCGATATTGTTATTCTAACGATCAAGAGGCCATCCAACACGTGCGACATTATGGCGCAGATTTCAAAGCTAGAGTTCTTGAATTGGTTGATAACAAAGTTGATGCTGACATTACTCACAAAGTTAATAGTGAGTTCTTTCCCAGCCTTCACCGCATTCTACTGGATAAGAAGGTTACTGGAAATTTTTCTTTTAGGGGGAGGGCCTAATTTCTCCCTTATCTTATGGAATGGACAGAGATGATTTTACGTCAGCATCCAGGTACCCTACGTGATGCTGAGATTTATGATGCCATATCAGTATCTAGGTACCCCTTCTTAATGGAACCAACTGTGTGGAGAGCTTTCACAGAACTTTGGGGGCCCTTAGCGAACACTTTTCACCATAGCAGCGACGAAATGGGTATTTCTTTGTATGACCTGAAGGTCATTGGCGGCTTACCGATTTTGGGGATTCCTTATGAAGAATTTATTCCCTTAAATGCAAAACTGATGCAAGGACCTATGCGCCGTCCAATTGTTGCAGAGCTTTTAAGGACTCACGCTCGAATTTGTGTCCATTTGAAAGTTACAAAAGTATCATGGCAGCAATGGGTTGAATATTTTTATAGAAAGAAGAAAGTTTTTGCAGGTGTTAAAACAACTTCTGACTCCAAAACTTCCAAAACTTCAAAGAGAACTTTTCCAAGAAAAGGGCATAAACAAGCAGATGTGCGCTCTCTTCCTTTAGAAGCATCCCGTGAATGTATCCTTGCAGCTTTTGTGTCTTTATGGTTAAGTCGATTTGTGTTTCCCTACCAAGGCTACGATGTGAGACCAGAGACTTTTTATATGGCTTCGTTGATGGCACAAGGGGTTGAAGTTTCATTAGCGCCTTCTGTTTTAGGATATATTTATCATGGTTTGAGTATCGGAGCTCTGCATATGCAAGGTCTGGGTGAAAGTTTCATGCTTGTACATTACGTACTGGGTTGGTTGGCTGAACACTTTCGTGATCTTTATATTGGTTGGAGTTCCCTAATTGACTTGCCTTTTTTAGGCAAGTATGCTGGAGTGCCACCTGAAGAGCCGAGTTTAAACATAGCCCGTCGTATCCTGAGGGAAGAAGATTATGTCATTCACCGACCATATTCTTTTCCTATTGAAGAAGATGTTGATTGTATAGACCATGAAGACTTATCTGATGATAAATTTGAAATGCTTGTTTCTATGCGTTCATCTATGTTGCCTGTGAGAGTAGGCAAGGACTTATTCATTGAACCATATTTTCCCAATAGATTCGCTCGCCAATTTGGATTTGATCAAGGTGTGCCATCGAATGAACTTCGTTCTAGTTTTTCTTGGAGGACACAATGTGGGATACTTGGTGTTGCTGAAGCTTGGGCATTACTATTGAGAAGGAACACTGGTATGCACTTTCATATTCCCAGTATCACTCGCATGGGTCAGTGTACTTGGTGGTATGGTCGTTGGTGGGTAAGAACTTGTATACCTTACTTAGGAAGATCCGTGAGAAATCTCCATTTAGAGTTAACCAAGGAACCCTATGTGGAAGAGGATCCTAAGTATGTCATTAAGGACATTCGAAAAATTTATTCCACCCTTGACGAGGTTTTTCTAAGATGTACTCCTGAAAAGCATGATTTTACTGATTCTGACTATGCCATCACTGGTGCTAACTACGTCGATGTTGAATCGGACATTGGATCAGAAAATGACCATTCTTTGGCTGCGCATTTCAAACGAGTGAAACGTGCAAAGCATGATGATTCTAGTCGTATTGAAGATGTCTCCTTCCCACTTTCTCAGAGTTCAGAGATGCCACCATCTGATGCTTGCTTTATAGCTTCTAGCTCTAGGGATGAAGAACTTATCGATTTTGACGGGTCTGATGATTATGTTGACAAGGGTTTTGACAATGAGGCATTGCCTATAGAGCCAGCCATTCTACCAGAACCGATTGTCTCAGCAAAGACAGATGTTCCATCATTAGTTGTTCCCTCAGATTCGCTTATTCCTCAACCGGACCCAGTGTTGACAGTGTCAGCTTCAGCAATCACCAACTCAGACTTGAATGAGCATACCAAAATGTTTGTGATCGAATGCATGAAAGACATTCTTCATTTGTCATCTTCTCTTTTGACCACATCAGATATTTCAAAACATCGTGCTGACGTGAGTATGCAACTCGACGTGTTGAGTACCCTTTGCGGGCATTATAAATGTGGTTTAGCAGAGGTTGCATGGTTCACTGATGCTGTCAATGATTTGCTCAAGGCCCAAGAAGAGTCTCTCGCTTCTGCTAAAGTTGTTGAGAATGCCCTTAGTCTTGATGAATCTCTTATCATGGATCTTCTCCGTCGTGATAAGGATAATTTGGCAGCTATAGATCATTTGTCCATATCTGTCACTAACAAGACAAAGGATTTTGAAGATTTTAAAGCAAAGGAAGCAGAGATTATTGCAGCGGAACTAGCCATACAACAACGAAGAGCTGAGTTTGAAGCCAATAAAGCATCGTTTGAGGTAGATCTTTCTAGTCTCAAAGATTCCTTGAAGGAGCAACAACATCTCGCTGAGGAGATAAGTCGGTCAAAGGACCAAGCTAGTGTAGAAAAATTCCATGAAGCTGAGAGAGCGAAAGCAACACTCAAGATTCAAGAAGAAAAAATCCAGAGGAGACTCAGCGCTTTGACTTTATTTCTCCAGATGGACTGAAGATCTTACAACTTTGCTTCTAAAACTTTTTAGCTTTAGTGTTAGTTTTAGTCTTTGTTAGCCTTTTTTTTTTTATTTGCCTTGAGGACTAATAGTATTTTGTCATTTAGACCTTTTAGAATTTTGACTCCTTTGTTAGGAGGAATAAAGAATATTATTTTTTTTTATTTTGTGGCTGCATCCAATTTTTGTTTAGATTGCCTACGTACCCTTTTCAGGGATCAAGCCGTTCGTAGTTCTTTACAATTTTTTTTTTAAGGAGATAATTTTTTATTTGGTGTGGCTGGGCCTAGTCATAAACTAGATTGCCTACGTACCCGAAGTGGGATCAAGCCTTACGTAGTTCATTGCACAGTCGCTTCTTTTTTTTTTTAAGTGCGCTGTCTACACCATGGGTAAATACCTTTTTGTTTAAGTGTAGAACTTTTTGATGAACTTCCCATTAACACACGGATAAATGCGTCGGCCTTCTGAATTTGAAAGTTCATATGCCCCTCTTAGGAAGACCTTAGTAACAACATAAGGTCCTTCCCATTTTGCCTCAAATTTGCCTTTCATCCTTCTAGTTATGAAAATTGGTCGTTTCACAGTAAGCACTAGATCTCCAACCGAAAAAGATCGAAATTTAACTTTCTTGTTGAATGACCCCGCTACCTGGGCTTGGTAAATTTCGAGCTTTTGTTGAATAGCAAGCCGCTTTTCATCTAATGCTTCAAGCTCGGCTAGACGGACTTGCACATTTTCATCTGGGTTTGTTAGCTGGGTAGCAATTCTTAATGAAGGTATTTGTACCTCCAAAGGTAACACTGCCTCAGACCCAAACACCAAGTTATAAGGTGTACAACCAGTCGCAGTCCTCACGGTGGTTCTATAAGCCCACAAAGCTTCTAGGAGGCGTTCATGCCAATCCCTCTTATTCTTTGTTGCAGTTTTCTTCATGATTTTGCATAACACTTTGTTAAATGCTTCTGCTTGACCATTTGAAGACGGGTTGTAACTAGCTGAGAAACTGTGCTTGAATTTGTACTTGTTCATCAACTTGACCATTGCCTTACATTTGAAATAAAGGGCATTGTCGGAGATAATTTTTGAAGGAACCCCGTATCGATAAATTACGTGGGTCCTTATAAAATCAGCGACATCTTCCGCCCGTACTTCTTTTAGTGGCACGGCTTCGGCCCATTTAGAGAAGTAATCTGTGATGGCCAAAATATACTTATGGGCTTTGGAAGAGGGTGGCGTAAAAGGACCAATGACGTCCATTCCCCAAGTTTCGAAAGGCCATGACAGTATAGAAGGATGGAGTGGTTGAGGGGGTTGATGTAGAAATCTCCATGTAATGGGCATGACTTACAACATTTAGAAAAATTAATTGCATCTTCAACCATAGTAGGCCAATAGTAACCCAACCGCTTTAATTGAGCTGACAATTTTGGGCCAGCTTGATGGGCGCCACATGTACCGGCATGAGTCTCTTGAAGTGCATGTGCCGCTTCTTCTATCGAGAGACATCTCAATAATATTCCATCGAATGAACGCTTGTACAATGTGTCATTAAAGACCACAAATCGAGGCGCTCTTCTTCTTACATCCACTCTTTTCTTCAAGTCTTCTGGCAAGACTCCTTTTTGGATGTAGTCTTTGATTGGCTGACGCCAGTCATTTTCATTTGCACTATCCAGGAAAGTTATCAAGTTGACTGTATTTTCTTCTTCAACTCTTTCCGTAGATTGGGATAATACATGGCGTTCCCCTATGGTAATTTGAATATCCCTTTCTTCAGGAAGTGTTAGCGATGCAGGTAAATTAGCCAATGCATCAGCTTTACCATTTTTTGATCTGGGGATGTGATTTAGAGTTATATCTTGAAATTGGCCAAGCAAATATTTAGCCTTTTCGTGATAAGGGACTAAATTCTCATGCTTGACGGCAAATTCACCACTCATTTGTTTAATAACCAAAAGAGAATCACCAAATACCTCCAATGATTGTATCTTCATTTCGAGTGCAACTTCGAGGCCGATAACTAATGCTTCATATTCTGCTACATTATTTGTGCATATAGCTAGAATATGGAAAGAGTAAGGTATCAGGCCTCCTGACGGTGTCACAAAGACAATTCCCGCACCTGCCCCACTACTTCTTGCTGCCCATCAAAATATAATTGCCACGATGAAGTATCAATTGCGAAGACTTCTTCATCTGGAAGATCCTCTCGCAACTCCATATCATCTGGAATTGGGTGTGCTGCCAGAAAATCAGCCAAAGCTTGTCCTTTTATTGCTTTTTGCGGGACAAAGTTAATTTCAAATTCTGATAACATCATGGACCATTTGGCAAGTCGTCCAGACAACACGGGTTTGGATAGGATATATCTTAGAGGGTCAGCTTTTGACACTAAAGTCACAGGATATGAGAGCAAATAGTGTCGTAGTTTTGTGACAGCAAAAATTAAAGCCAGACACACTTTCTCAATTGGAGGGTAGTTTTGTTCTGCCCCTACTAAAGTTCTACTTAGGTAGTAAAGAGCAACTTCTTTTCCCTCCTCATTATTTTGCGCTAGCATTGCTCCCAAGGAGCGGTCGAGTGAAGTGATATATAATATCAATGGCTTTCCTAAGATTGGAGCTCTCAACACTGGTGGGTGCAACAGGTACTCTTTAATGCTTTCAAAAGCATTTTGGCATGCCTCATCCCATATAAATGAGACATTTTTCTGCATCAATCGCAAAAAGGGTTGACATCTACCAGACAGGTTGGAGATGAATCTTCGAATATACGCAAGTTTTCCCTGTAGTCCACATAGTTGACGTAAATTACGCGGGGGAGGCATTTCCAAAATTGCTTTGATCTTTGCAGGGTCGATTTCAATTCCTCGATGTCTGACGATAAACCCGAGGAACTTTCCCGATGTTACCCCAAATGCACATTTTAAAGGATTCATCTTGAGATTGTGTTGCCTGAGCCTGTCAAAGACTCGTTTTAAATCATCAAGATGATTTGTCCTTTCTTTTGTTTTGACCACTAGATCGTCGACATAACATTCGACAGTATTGTGCATCATGTCTTCAAAAATTGTGGTCATTGCTCTTTGGTAGGTTGCCCCTGCATTCTTGAGGCCAAATGGCATAACTGTATAACAAAATATGCCTTTTGGTGTCCGAAAAGCGGTGAGTTCTTCGTCCTCGTGTGCCATTTTGATTTGGTTGTACCCAGAAAATCCATCCATGAATGATAAAGCATCAAAACCAGTGGTAGCATCTATCAATAACTCCGTGATGGGGAGTGGGAATTCATCTTTTGGGCAAGCCCGATTAAGATCTCGATAATCCACGCATATGCGGAGTTGCCCATTTTTCTTCATCACTATGACGATGTTTGCAAGCCAGGTAGGATACTGAACTTCCCGAATAAACCGACAGTCTCTCAACTTGTCAATTTCTGCCTCGACTTTGGGAAGTAATTATGGTCGAATCCTTCTTTGAGATTGTTTAATAGGGGTAGCATCTTTTGATACTGCCAACCTGAGCACAGCAACCTTTCGGTTTAACCCCGGCATGTCTCGGTATAACCAAGCAAATACATCTTTGTTCTCGCGAAGGACTTGTATGTATTGTGGTAACTCTTCTTCAGATAATAAAGCACTGACAAACACAGGCTTTGGATCATCCTCGGTCCCAAGATTGATCTCTATTAAGTCATCCACAGTTGCTTGTCCTCCATCTTCGAATTCCTGAGGTGCTGGTTGAAAGATGTCTATAAAATCTTCCGAAGGGTTTGAGCTTGAGCCTTCATCTTCTACGGTCAAGCTTTCTTCGAAAGAGAGGTAATTGACTGGAGCAAAATTTTCTCCATCTTCTTGTGTTTCATGCCCCCGAATAGTAATTCTCAAAGATTTCTTTTGTTTTGGCATCCACTGTTTTTGCTTTTTAGTTCCCTTTGACTGTGGAGCACTTGGGAAAACAAGCCTTTCGAATGTTGACACTCGTGGGGTGTATGTGCTTGGTTCAAGTCTATCAAATACTGAGACCCGCGGGGAAGGTGTAGGAACATCGTCGCTGTGAAACATTTTTTGTTCCTCCTCTGTTAACTCATCTGGTTCAAAAGAAGCTTTTAAACAATCACTATTTTGATGGATTGTGACTCCTTTTTGCTTCTTGAAATGAACATTTTTCTTCATTGTTTTGAAGGTTTTCGGAGTTACAGAAGTGGAGGACGTTTTATTAAGAGTAATGACTCTTTTATTTTTCTTGCTATCTTTACCAAAGGAAACTGAAATTTGCATTTTACCCTTGGGTAGTGACTGATCGATTTTCCTTAGTGGTAAAGTAAAGCTTGTCATCAGGGCTGTCATCGAATCTTCGATTGGTGTTAAAGCTTTTTGCCCTACTCCTCGTTGACTTTTAGGGATATACTTAAAGGTTCGTTTTTGGTTAGATACCTTCAAGTTCTCCTCGTTGGACTGAGGAGATTTCACAAGCGATAGTCGCTTAATTTGTGGAGAGTTTTGTATGACTGAGTTTTCGTGACGTTTGTTCTCCTCAGGTTTTCCTTTCAAGATGGTGACATTAGCTGGCTTGTAAAATTTTGCATCGGCATAATTCACCTGTTCCCCGTAAAAGGGATTCGGGTCTGCATTGACACTTTTGACTTTGCCTTCCTTGCAAAACTTAAAGCATTGGTGGAGTGTTGAAGGAATGACTCCATATTCATGAAGCCATGGTCGCCCTAACAACACATTGTAGGATGGGTCTGAATCGATAACATGAAATAAGGCTTCAGAATTTAACTCGCCTAATTCAATTTTTAGTGTGATACTTCCCCTTACTTTTTCTCCAGCTTGGTTAAAACCTTGAATAGTCAATGATGATGGAGACAATTGACGTGGGTGTAAACCAACATCTCTCAAAGTTTTAAGGGGAGTACATTCACAGCCGATCCACAATCCAAGATGATGCGGCTCACGCGATTATTAGCAACCATACCCGTCACATACAGAGGTCGATTATGTAAGGCAGCTCCCAACTGACGATCTTTATCATCGAAAGTTATGCACGCCATACAAGAGGTATGCGTCTCAAGTGATGTAGGTTTCACTGGCTCTATTTTCTCCGAATAAAATTCAGGACTTGTCAATGCGACAACAAGTGCATTTCTATGCTCAGGAGACATTTGCAGTGCATAAAAAACGCTTAAAAGAGCAGGGATGCGCTTTAGATGAGCCAATATATCATATTTTGCTCGCGTCATCTCATCTTCACCAGTGCTTTTACATCTTCGATTGTCATTGGCGGATTCTTGGTTGACCGAAGATGAAGGCTTTTGAAGGTCTTGTTTAGCTTTTTCAAGCTCTTTCGCCTCTTTTTCCTTCTTTGCAAAAATTTTCCGCCGCATATCTTGCAAGGTAATTTCATCTACCTCTTTTTCACTTTCAGGTGAGGTAGATTCAGGACCTTCTTTTGTTAAAGTCATGCAGCAATCCGACACACTGTCATTACAACTAGCTGCCTTGTCTCGTAACTCTTTTGGTAAAAACTCCTCCAGAGTTACTAGATTTCGTTTTGGTTGTTCGAGTTCGTTTCTTTTGGAAACGGCCTTTTGCTTGCCAATCCTTTTCTTACTCTTTTGATCCTTTATATCTGATCTACTCCGAAATTTGACTCCGGAGCTTCCAAATGGCTTCTGAGATGGAATTTTTACTGGTTTTTTCCGAGTACATGTTTGCCATGTACTTTCTAAATCCTCTTCAGTATCATACCAGTCCTCCCAAATTTCTAGATTAGGCTCTGTCATGAGCTCATATAATGTAGGAATATTTGGGTTTCCTGGCCTTGGCATGTCTGAGTGGGCTTGGACTATTGTAACTTCCTTGTCGACTTCAAATGCTACAGCAATTATGTCCCTTTGTGTGCGATCATTTGGTATTTGGTCATTCTTGGTTAGGGAAGTTGTATTTGTTGTCGCTTTCCCGAGAGAAGAGTCAATCTCAATCTCTTTTCTCTTGATCATGCCTTCGATAATGTTTTTGAGGATGTAGCAATCCGACAATGGGTGACTCACAATTTGGTGGTACCGACAATAATTTGGATCATTTGTCATACCAACCTCGTTGGGTCGTTTCGGCTCGGGGAGTCGTATTGCCTTAGCTTTTAACAACTCATCGAAAATTTGGTCGACATCATCATCGTCGAATGAGTACTTAACTTCTTTCCTTTCTTTGAGAGTTAATTTCTTTTGCGGCTCCCGTGCCTTCCCTTTATCTTTGTTGCCGGTATTGACAAAAGTTGCCATTGATTCTCCCTTCTTGAATGGCTTTTTATTTTCGAATCTCGGTGAGGGTTTGCCACCCCTTTGTCGAGAAATTTGTATTTCAACGTTGCAGGCCTTCGAGACGAGCTCATTAAAAGTTTTGGGTTCTGCTGTGCCCACAAAAGTTGCCACCTCAGGGTTGAGGTTTTTGGCGCACATTGAAACCGCCGCTTGTTCCGATATCCTTTCTGGACATTCGAGATTGAGATTTCTCCACCTGGTTATGAACTCATTAGCACTTTCACTAATTCGTTGCTTTGTTTCCACCAGGTCATGGAGACTTATGGTCTTCTTTGAGCTCACGAATTGTGCCAGGAAAGCTTTTTGCATGTCATCCCAAGTAGTTATCGATCCTGGGGGTAACTGAGTATACCAGGTGAAGCTACCTCTTTTAGAGATTGCACAAATTGCCGGATCAATAGTGCATCTGATTGGGTGGATTCACCACATGCAGAGGTGAAATAGGCCAAATGCTCATGAGGAGAACCATTAATTCCATCAAACTTTTCAAACTTTTGTCTGATGTAGTTTGGTGGAAATAGAATTTGATCATAGTAAGCCGGGTATGGCTTATGATATCCAAGAATGGGCATTGTTGCAGCCTGATATTCCCGAATACCCTCCATGATAAGAGCCTTTAGGTCCTGCTGAGGTTGGGCACCAGCTAGTGGTGGTTGCACACCTTGTGGTGGCGGTTGTGTGTTGCCTACAGGCGGCATGGAGGACGAGGATTGTTGCCCAATCTCATTCTCCTTTTGTCTCATATTAACTTGATGAGATAATTTTGTTGAGAGTCGGGCTACTTCTTCGTCCCTCTCAGCTAATAACCTTTGCAGTTCCTGAATCTTATCTTCATTACTGATTGTCCCAGTTACTAACACTGGCATATTTTTATCATTGCCAATGGTTAGTGCTTCGAACTGAGTAATGAGATCAGCAGACACCCCCTCACTGTGTTCAATATGGGGAGTGTCTTCTAAAGAGTGTTCAGATGTGCAACACTCCTCTTCCTGAACTTTTTCAACAGAGGGATTCACTGATTCCTGAATAGGAGTTGTACGCATGGCACGAGCTCTTGATCGAGTTACAGGGCCCGTGTAGGAAGTGGGCTTAATAGTTTAAGTGACCCTTGTTGGTCGGTACCCCTGGAGGAACATCCAATCACCATGTTCTTTTCGGAATGAGTTAGGGCTTGCTTTGGGCACCCTTACACTGTCACTTCTAACCTTCTTTGGGAAGGAGAAAGGCGTCCTACACCCCTCATCTAACAAAGGGTGTTCATTGATCTCAACAGATGCCCCCTGTTGACCTTGGCGGTTGACAGAGATTACGATCGGAGGCCTAATCGGGGTGCCTCCTACTGATTCCCTCATTTCAAGAGGGTTTGGTGAAGGTGAAGGTGAAGTGTTTGTCCCCCTCCTCCCTTTTGTCGCCTTCCTACCTCTCCGAGGTTGAGAAGTCGGTGTTGCCTCAGTTTCCTCCGCAGAGGTAACCATCACTGAGACGGTAGTGGGCAAGAAAATAGGAACAGAACCAATCAAGATACGCTCCCATTCTTGGATCATTACGCGGGAGCCAATCTTAGTTGGCTTCCCTTCTGTCTTGGCAACCTTTGCTGCCGACCTTTTCACTGCCCGGGCTTGCCTCTTTTTAAATCCCTTTGCTGCCTTGCCTCTTAAGGCCTGTGCAGTCTTAGTGATATTTTTCACACCTTTCCCTCTGCCAGCCTTTTTAGCTGGTGTAGGTGTCTTCACATTCTTTATTGGTTCGGGCACCCTGCATGAAATGAGTGCTTGATCAATAGACAATGCTGCCAAAAAGTGGCTCTTTTTCCCTCCTTGGGCAGAAGAGGTTGTGGGTAACTTGTGGAAGTAAACCGTGACTTGTGGTGCCATTTTTTCCTGAAAACAGTAAACATAATTAGCACCATAAAGTTAAAGTTGAATAATAGTCATCATATTTGGAGATGAAAAGGAGAATGAGTCCCACTGGGCGTGCCAAAAATTATGTTAAGCAAAAATTTTACATTTAGAATATTAAAAATAAATGCAAAACAGAATTTTGCCTATGCCGAATTTATAGCATAAGAGTTTATTAATTTAAGTTCGACCCATCCAAGATTATAAGAATAACCTCTTAATTACAATCCTTTTATTTAAAGGAAATACCCTTTGATTCCAATTACGATGATATTAAAGATTTGAAATAAATTAGGGAAATTCGGGGTAAATTTTGAATTGCAGCTGAAATCAGTCAACTTAATTAACTGAGCTTCCTACATACCTTCTCTATGAAGGATCAAGCCACTTGTAGTTCAGAATACGGTATTTTAGAATTTGGATATAAGGATTCCGGTAGAAGACTACTTTCAGGAATCCTTTGCTATTTAAAAATTTAGAAAAATTCCTAGGTGGATGACCTTTTATGGAATTTTGGGAGTTGTGTTTTATACCATTTTTGTGGTATTGGCGACTGCACTTAGTCTTACCAACTAAGTTGCCTACGTATCCTTTTATAGGAATCAAGTCAAACGTAGTTCCGAATTTTTCAATTTTTTATGAGGTGAATGACCTCTTTTTCTTTGGAATGCCATTTAATTTGTTATGGCTTTGAATTTTAGTGCACTTTTTAATTTTTAGGTAAAATTACCATTTTTGAGATTTTTGTGAGGTTAATGACCTCTTTGAAATTTGGTGAGGTAAATGACCTCTTTAATATTCCAAGATTAATTTTGGTGAGCTCATTTAGAATTTTGTGCCATTTTATATGACTTTAGAATTTTACCACTTTTTGTGACAAATTTGAGTCTTGAAATCTCTTTATTATTATTTAAAATAAAGAGATTATTTGACAAATGTTTTAATTATTTACTCTAAAAAAATTAGAGAATAATTTATTTACCTCATATAAGATAATATTTTAAATTTAATCATTTTGAGATTTGGAATTTAAAATACTACTATAATATATAAGATATTTAAATTACTAAATAATATCTTTTTTTTATAATTCTAATTCTAAACTGAATTATAAAAAATTTTAAAATATTAAATGATGTTATATTCTTGTATATATATATCCCTTTCGTTTAACACCACATATACAACAATATATAACCCAAAAAAAATATTTATGTCAGTAAGCCATTAATCAAGCTTTCCAATCAAGAAAGCTGCTCAATTTTCGTTCGCAGAGTAAGTCTTTCTCACTCTTATTATCTTTATTTTTTTATAATCCATTGAATACATGTACATGCATGATTGTAACATGTGTTTTGCAAACAGACACATGGACTTCCATATTTAATTTCCTCAGCCTTCATATATTTACTTCGATTAAGGCTTGACTTTCATATTTTGTATCTATATGTATATACACACATATCGATAATAATTCAAAAAAGTGAATACACATATCCATACGATTTGATGAAACTGTATATATACAATTTGATGAAACTGTATATATACGATTTTGAATCTAATGAATTTTTACCATCTCGACCGCATCATTTAATCGGAATTGCTTCGTTCAATTGCAATAATTTCAAACAGTTTTTTTTTTAACTTTTAATGTTTCTATTGGCTATATTAACTTATTTTTTCCAAGTTGAGTGAACCAAATGAAACCATAAAAATTTTCAATAAATCGGACAGTATAACAGTATTAATTTTTTTTTAAGATTTCATATATTTCACATGGCTATATCTCACTTTTGAAGATCTTTTGTGGCTAAAACAAAGCCTAGATCAACGTGGACCATGGAAAATATAAGAAAAATATTGGTTTGATTTTAGCAGCATAACAGTGTATAAAAAAAATGAGAATTTTCCTTTTATCTCTTGGCTATATCTCACTTTTGAAGATCTTTTGTGGCTCAAAAAGCCTAGATCAAAGTGGACCAAAGATAAAAGAGAAAAATTCATTAAAGCAAATAAAGATTTAGAGTGAAGAGCAAAGAATTTTACCTATCACTTACTGTGTAGAAACTCTTGCAGATGAAAATTTTATGCACAAAGCCTTCTCTCTTTCTTATTTTCTCTTCTGTTTCACTCTTACGTTTACTTCTTAAACTGCCCAAAAAAATCATCCTAAAAAAAAACCCTATTATGCTGCCTCTCTTCCCTTTTATAGAGACCCTTTTTTTGTATTATTATTTTTATTTTTTTTACTAACCACCCACTCAACGTATAAGTGGTGAGAGTGGAGAAAATATCTCCTATTTTCACTCTCATCTTGACTGACCATTTTTATCATACTATTATTATTATTTTTTTTCATTATTATTATCATTTTTTTTTTATTTTATTCCTTTACATTTTGAATGGCTTATAAAGGAGGTAATTTATAATAATAATAATAATAATAATAATAATAATAATAATAATAATAATAATAATAACTTCTTTTTTTTCGTTCAACAGTGAGCTAGGGGCATTTTGGTAATTATGACCTGAGAAGGGTAAAATGATGAAATTTATTTAATTACGTGCCTAATAGAACTATATTATTATATAGTATGCCTGTGTTGTCTTTTTAGGTGTGTTATGACAGGTTAGCGCGGTATAGTCACAACCGGGAATTTCGGGCCGAATTGGGTTCGGGCCCGAAATGTAAATTGGATTGATTATTTGGCATTTTATTTGATGAATGATAATCTGAAATTTATTTGAAATAATTTGAGTATTGAATGACTATTTTACCCTTGTGAGGGTGTATGTGGGTATTTAAGCCCTAAGGGCATTTTGGTCATTTGACCCCTAATTACTATGTTTGGAAAATGTGATTTTTGAGGAAATAAAATGTTAATTTCTGGTGGCTTTCCCCTCTCAGTCGAACCCTCTCATCCTCTCTAACCCTCTCATACTCTCTAACCCTCTTCTTCTTCAAACTTGATTTTTAAGAAGAAAGCTTGATTTTTAGCTTGGTTTGGAAGCTTGATTTGTCTTGGAAGCTTGGAGCTTGTTTGAGCAAGAGATTGAGGTAGTTTCTAGCTGAAATTATATGAGTTGTTTGTTGAATTCATGGCTGAAATATGGTGATAAAAGCATGCTTGAGATTGTTTATTCTTGGTGTTGCATGCTTAGTGAATTGGATGTTTAAGCTTGTTAATCTCTTGATTTGTGTAGGATTGAGCTTAGAGTATGATTCTAGGTTCTTTTTCATGCTTGAATCTAATATTTACTTATTGATTTACTGCTGGAAAATATTTGGTTGTTTTAGATGAAGCTCTTATTCAAGAGCTTGATGTTGCCATGAACATGCTTAAACTTTATGATTTTTTTTATGCAATCTAAATTGAGGGATTAATTGCTGGATTTTAATGCTTGATAATGTGTTTTAAATCCTTAGTATTTGCTAGCTGTTGTAAGTGGATTGATTGAGAGTTTGGTTGTGAAAAGCAAGCTTGAGTTCATGGAACTCAAGCTTGGTGCTTTAATGGCACTTTTTGATTTTTAGTGCAATTGTTGTGTTTAAGCTTTGGAATATGTTTATTATGACATATATTGATGCTCTGGAAAGTTTGGGAATGTTTGGGGATGATTTGAGTGAGTTTTGAGGGTTTAAAGATTGAGAAATTTCGTGTTCTCTGCCCAGACAACCGGAATTCCGGTTGGAGTTCATCGGGAAATGCTGAATTTTGTTTCGGCCATAACTTTTGACTCGGGACTCTGTTTGGGACGTTCTTTATACCGTTGGAAAGGTCCTTTTGAGCTCTATGTGATTATATGTATTTGAAATGCCATGAATTTATTTTATGAATGTGAAATTAGGGGTTAACCCTATTTGTGAAAATCCCGGATTGTGTGACTAGGATTGCCGGCACCTGGTCAGGAGCACCCGGGGATTCGGAATCTCTGCCTTTACGGGACAATAGGTAAGACAGTAGTTGCACGTAGAGATATGCACGGTGGTGCTTATATTGAATATTATATTGGTGATAATTAGAAACCGAGATTAGGGTTATTACCCTAAAGTGAGCGGTTTAATGGCCTAGGGTTATTACCCTAGTAATTATTAATGTGTAAATGCTATGCCATGCTAAATATATTGTAATAAAGAATTATGCGCACAAGGCATAATTAAGTTAGACTCAGTAAATTAGTACCTTGAGTTTGATAGTAATGCGGTCTAGGGTTATTACCCTAGAATTTATGTGAAGGTAAGAAAGTCATGATGTACAATAATATTGCTAATCAAGTGAAAGCGTGAATTAGGGTTATTAATCTCTATAAGTGATATTTTGAGCATGCAATGATATGTTATATGAGAGACTATTTGGTATGTAATTTAGGGTTATTACCCTATGATTCTATATGTGTTTTGATATCTATTGAATACATGCATATATTTCAAGAGTTATGTGCATAAGACATAACTTGGTTAGACCTAGTATATTACTTGGATAAACCATTGAAAGAACGTAATGTATGGATTACATAAATATATATAAATAGGGTTATGCGAGTAAGGCATAACCAGGTTAGACTCAGTAATTATAATCGAGATAAACCTTACTAAGGCCTTATTGTAAATAGACTTGTGAGCGTAACACGTAGGTCTATGCTACATAGACATATATAGACGTGTCGGAGCAACACGTAGGTCTATACTACATAGACATATATAGGCGTGTGAGCGTAACACGCAGGTCTATAGCAAATAGACAAATAGTGCAGTGGCACCAATAATTATATGATAAATATATATGTTGAGACTAAGGGTTATGCGCTCAAGGCATAACCAGGTTGGACTCGGCAACAAGAACCGAGATGAACTGAAGGCCTTATTGTAAATAGACGTGTGAGAGCAACACGTGGGTCTACGCCACGTAGACATAAATAGACGTGTGAGCGCGACACGTAGGTCTACGCCATGTAGACATAAATAGGCATGTGAGCGTAACATGCAGGTTTGTGTCACACAGACAAATTTGAATAGCATTGTTGTTTATATTGTATGATGAGCATATTATTGATATGTTTTATACTGTCTTGCTGGGCTTGGCTCACGGGTCCTCTACTGTGTAGGAAAGGGTAGGACTTATGCTTATCAGCCATGAGTGCAGGAGCTGAACGAAGAATGTACATGTCCGGGCCATATCAGACCAAGCGGGTTAAGGGTCTATCAGTGATGAACTTTTGAATTCTATTTTGCCGTTTATGTCGGCTAGAAATAAATGACTTGTAATAGCGTTTGTAAATATTTTTGGGATCCCAACTATTTTAAAAGTTTAAATATATTACAAGTTTATTTTCAATCTGTTTAATATAAAAGTTTAAATTCTGCGCTATTTTGATTAGTAATCCCGTTTTGGGGATTAGGATTTCATAAGTATTTTGGGTAGCGTGCCTATTTATTCAGGACGTTACAATTTTAGAATAGATTTAGCTTTTATTATATATTGTAACAGTACATGACACATGAGAGCTATAGTTATTAGTTGATTACTATTGAATTATTATTAGTTTCAGAACTCTCATGTGTCATGAGGGTATATGCATTGGAGCTATGTGGCATACATTGCAGCAAAATAAAGTAGCAACATGTGGCTGGGATGGAATTATCAAGTACTGGTTAGTAAAAAGCCATGTTATGCACTCATATGTCATTTATATTTATTATTGATGATCTACTCATGCATTTTGGTGGTTACATATAAATGACAATTGTTGATAGTTAAGGAGGATAAAGCCTGAATCTTCTTGTGAATATTTCATTGCACATGACACCATGATTTGTATTTTATTAAACATTGAATTGCTGAGAAGTGTTTTTATTTACATATTGGAATAGAGAAAAAAAGAAAAAATAGTTTATGAACTTCCTTTTATGTTTCAAATACCCTAATTCAAAAGTGACATTTATCTTGATTAAATTATAGTTTGCTTGTAGCTTGGAATATATTGATTGTCACTACAACTCCATATGTGGCTCTGAAGGTTTTTCAAAATGAAGAATATGATACAAAAGTTTATGACTTTTCATTTGCTTTTTTCTTTTAATATCTATATTTTACCTTTGTATAATATTTTTTTATATGGAACGATGATACTCTCATCTCTATAATAGTTTTTAATAGTCTTCTATTTTATCTTTGCTTGTAATAAGAGTATGCTTAAATAATTGAGTGAGATTTATGCATTTAATATGTAAAATAATTGTGTGAGATTTATGCTTAAATTTACTTTTGACTTGTGGCATGAGTTGGTTCTAACTTGTGTTTTGATGTCCAAATCAATTGGCTATGTATATAGTCAAATTTCTAAGGGATTGAGAATTAAATGATCAGCTCAAATTATCGCTGATGCAGAGATTTCCATTTATAGACAAAGTACAAATACAAAGGAATGTACAAGAGGCAATCTCAGCCTTACACGTGTATAACAAATCATTACAAAGATGGAATCTTTAAAATCAGTGCCTAACGGAATTGACGTGACAGCTGCAATGCAATGATTGCCTCGGGATTGCTATATGCTCCAACAGATTAGGGGACACCTCATAGGACTGAAATACCCCTGCATAATTTATCCTGTAACACCACCTCTCAAGCGAGAGGGTGATTCAATCACACCAAGCTTGTCCACTAGAAACTTGAACCGAGAGTGGGAGAGGCCTTTGGTCAAGCAATCCGTAATTTGATCATGCGATGGAGCATACCGAATTTGTAGCTGCTTTTGAAGTACTTTGTCTCTCACAAAATGAATGTCCAACTCAATGTGCTTGGTTCTTGCATGATAAACAGGATTGGCAGCCAGTGCGCTTGCACTCATGTTGTCACACCATATTATAGGTGCAGCTGGCAGTTTAAACTTCATCTCCTTAAGTAGTTCTTGAAGCCATGCAAGTTCTGCAGCAAGCTGAGCAAGAGCCCTATACTCAGACTCGGTACTTGATCGTGCCACCACTGTCTGCTTCTTGGAAGACCATGAGATTAATGTATCTCCCATAAATACACAATACCCTGCAATTGACTTTCAATCATCTGGGCAGCAAGCCCAGTCTGCGTCGAAAAAACCAGTAAGAGACAGCATGTCACTCGGAGTGATGTGAATACCATGATTCAAAGTTCCTTTTAGATACCTCAACACACGCTTTGTTGCATTCCAATGAACGTTAGTAGGACTCTTGAGAAATTGGCTAAGCTTGTTAACCGCAAAGGAGATATCGGGTCTTGTGTGACTTAGATATTGGAGTGCTCCTATGACACTTCTGTAGAGAGAGGGATCGGTCATAGGCTCACCATCATGGATTGATAATGGTTTGTTGGTTGTCATGGGAGTAGGACTTAGTTTCAAGCTAGACATGTTCACTCTTTGCAGCAGCTCTGAGATGTATTTCCCTTGTGTTAAATAGAGACCAGTTTCATCTCTAAATGCTTCAATTCCAAGGAAGTAATGTAAACCTCCTAGATCCTTGAGGGAAAAGATTTTGTTCAGCCGAGTTATGAAAAACCCAAGCTCCTTTGATTTTCTTCCTGTGACAACAATATCGTCAACATATATCAGAACCATAATCACATAGTCAGGTTGTTTTAGCATAAAGAAGGAGGTGTCAGCCTTAGAGTTTTCGAAATTCCATTGCTGTAGTGTGTCTTTGAGCCGCTCATACCAGGCCCTAGGGGCTTGTTTCAAGCCGTAAATTGATTTTTCCAACTTACAAACATAGTGTGGCTTTGTTGGATCCTCAAACCCCTGTGGTTGTGTCATGTAAACCTCCTCATCAAGGACACCGTTGAGAAACGCATTGTTAATATCAAGTTGTCTTATATCCCAGTTGTAAGCCACGGCTATTGTCAAGACAACCCGAACAGTAGAAGCTTTTATCACAGGGATGAAAGTCTCTCCAAAGTCAAGTCCTGGCCTTTGATGAAACCCTTTTGCCACAAGGCGAGCTTTGAGACGTTGAACCGACCCATCTGCATTATACTTAATCTTATAAACCCACTTGTTGCCAACTATATGATAGTCCGGAGAAGGAGGCACCAAATACCATGTCTTGTTCTTGCGAAGAGCGACCATTTCAGTACCCATCGCATTATTCCACCCCTCATGGAGGAGTGCCTCCTGGACAGAAGAGGGCTCACGAAGGGGCTGCTGTGAAGTGGCTGTAGAAAGCAAAATTTGTGGCTTGAAAATGCCAACTTTCCCACGAGTTATCATAGGATGATGCGGCTGAACTGATGCAGAAGGTAGTTGTTGAGCAGCAACCACTTGTTCTGGTTGCGAGGAAGGTGTACCAGTAACACGTTGTGAGCCTTAAAACTGAACCAGGACTTGCAGAGGAATTATCATCAATAGAAGTGGGAAACAAACCAGAATTACCATGAGGGACAGCAGAGATTGGTGAGCCATGATCAATAGAAGTACATACCTGATCTTGTGTGGAAGGAGGATGGGATGGTGGTTCTGTACTGGGAAAGGATGACTGAGTGTTGAAGGGTAATTGAATCCAGGTACTCGGCATGGTGATGATGACTGACTTTTCAGGTTGGTAGTTGTTAAGAAAACCGAAATGGAAGGGGAATTCCTTTTCATTAAAAACAACATGCCTAGATATATATATATTCTCCCATGCGGACTTAGACACTTGTAGCCCTTATGCACATTGCTATAGCCAAGATTCACACACTTAATAGAATGGTACTGAAACTTATGTGTTTGATAAGTTCTCAGACAAGGAAAACAAGCACACCCGAATACTTTAAGAAACTTGTAATCAGGTGTCTTTGAGTGTATGACTTCATAAGGAGATTTGTGATTAAGTATGGTGGTTGGAAGTCTATTTATAAAATAGACAGCTGTCTGAAAAGCATCAGACCAATACTTTTGTGGCATAGCAGCCTGTGCAAGAAGTGTGAGCCCCATTTCGACAATGTGTCGATGTTTACGCTCAGCTCTCCCATTTTGAGCTAAAGTATTGGGGCAAGAGTGATCGAAAAGAATACCATTCTGTGCAACTAGAGTCGAGAATGCCTGAGACTCCCCTCCCCAATCAGTTCTTAATTTCTTAACTTTTCTACCAAATTGAGTTTCAGCCATGGCCTTGAATTGAACAAAGGCAGCCAAGGCATCTCACTTGTTTTTGAGTAAATACAACATTGTGTATCTACTGTGATCGTCGAGGAAGTGAATATAGTATTTGAAGCTTGTGTGTGAGGCAATGGGGGCTGGTCCCCATAAATCCGTGTGCACCAGATCCGAAAGACCAGTCGCCCTTGACTATGAGTTTTGAAAAGGTAGAGCATGTGATTTTCCAAATCGACAAGCATCACAGAAACTTTGAATTTCATTAATAGGAAATTTTACTTTTGACGTTTTTAGAACTTGATTTAGTACATTAATGGAAGGATGTCATAGACGTCTATGCCAAATGTCTTTTAGGGAATTAGAGAAAACTTGATTAACAGACGAAAGTGCGCGGCTACAGCAGAGAATGGTGAGGCAGATTGAGATGATTGTGGTGAAGTGTGAAGTTGATAGAGGCCATCTTTAAGTGTCTCGTGCAGAACCACCTTCCCTGTGCTTTGGTCCTTCACACAACAAAAATCAGAAAAGAATTCCATAGAGACATTATTATCTGTTGTTAGTTGAGATACACTAATCAAGTTCTTTGAAATACTAGGGATATGTAGCATATTTTTTAGCAGCAAAGGGTTAGAAGACTTAGTTTGAATTACACCAGATCCAACATGTGAAATAGGAAGTTTCCTGCCATCACCAATGGTGATTTGTTCCTTACCCTCATACTCAGTTTTGGCTTGTATCTTGCCTGGATCCGAAGTTAGATGGTTGCTAGCTCCGCTGTCTGCATACCAATTATCATCATTGAGCATCTCAGGTGTGGCAATGAGTGCTGAAAACTGCTTGTCTTGAGATCCAGCAGTGTTGGGTTGATTCCCCATGTAAGTTTCATCATATCTGTTATAACAGATCACTGCGGAGTGGCCATACTTGCCACAAACTTGGCAAGTTGGTTTTGGGCCATTTGCTCTTCCTCCTCCTCTTCCTCTGCCTCGGAAACCTCCTCCTCTAAACTGTCCAGATGCCTGCTGATTTCCTCTTCCACCACTGGTATTTGGATTGAATCTTCGCTGCCCTCCTGTGTTGTGAGAGTTGTTGGATCCATATGGCTTCTGTGCCATATTTGCAAACATATTCCCAACAAGCTTGCTGTTGGTTGAGATAGCATTGAGCCTCTCAAGCCTTCCATTGAAACTTAGCAGAGAGTTTTGAAGTTGTTGCCATGTTGTGTGAGTTTGAGACTCGATTAGCACAACTATAGATAAGTGTTGGGTTTTATGCCCTAAATAAAACTCATTTCATATAATCAGATTTACTTATTAATAAAGATCAGAAATAACATTTTATGTTGCATGGTTCACATGATTTATTTCATGATTATATGTTTATAATGTATGAATTCTTTTTAAGTCTAGAACATATCAGTTTGTTAAAGATTATAGTGTTGTCAGCACAGTGGAATATAATCTTTATTATATGTTCAAAAGTTTATTCCCCGATTTGTCAGAACACTGGATTTAGACTGACATGGTATAATCAGCGATAGGTATTCTTACACCTTGGAAAAGTGTTATGTCCTTTCCAGGACATTGGCAAAGTTTACCAGTATCGGATGTATGGAGTATACATCAGAAGGGACCGATATTGAACTTTGATTAGATATATTAAAATTTACCGTAATATCTATTCAATTCAATATCACTTGTTGATCCTAGATCAAATGATCTTAATCCTGATATGGTTAGGTTCAATCTCAAGAGTGTTATCCGTGTTCTTTGATTTGATTAGTTAAGCCTACTTTTGGGTCAGGGTGATACGTACATTTTGGGAACACGGTAGTGCAATTGAGTGGGAGCGCTAACATAAATATGGAATCTATAGCTTTTATTTGGCAAATAGAAAGTAAAGGATAATTTCCTTCGAGCTTAACCAAACGAAGATAAATGATGGAGATCTCATTTCACTTAGCTGAAATATCATTTATACAGGGTTAATTGTTTTAAGGATAAAATACATTGAAGGTGTAGCGGTAACAGTAGTGCCTTTTCAATGTAAATCATCTATATAGAGGATCATTGATCACATTAGGGTTATAACAATGGATAACTAATGACGTATCTATATCATGGAACATATAGAGCGTTCTATATGACTGAGAATGCAATTCCAAGTTCTAAGTGTGGATTCAATGAGGAATTAATAAGTTAGGGAATTTACTTGGTAAATTCGGTTCGACTTATTGGAAGCTCGGCTATATAGACCCATGGTCCCCATACTAGTTGAGACCATACTGCTTGTAAGACTCAGTTAATTGATTTTAATTAATCAATTACAATTCCAAAAGTTAGACTATGTCTACTTTATGAATTCTCACAGTTTAAGGATGAAATTGTAAAGAAAATGATTTCTAGGTTTAATTATTAATTAAAAGAGTTTGTATGTCTAATTAATAATTATATTAAATGACAATATTATTTAATAATCTATTATTAAATAATTAGTTTTGTCATTTAAATGATTAGAATTGGAAAAATGGCATTTTTGGAGAAGTAGAAATAAAATTGAGAAAACTGCAAAATCCAAGTGAGGCCCATATCACCCTATGGCCGGCCACCACTTTGTGATTTTCCCAATTATTATTTTCAATTTTAATTGTCATGTAATTGCTAATCAAAGCCTAGCAAAAATAGGAAAGTGGTGGATCACACTAAATAAGGCAGTTAATTGATTACACAGTAATTAAGGAAACTGTTTTATTTGGAAAGTTGTGCTCTCCCTTTTCCCTATATAAAGCAACCCTTGTTCTCTTCTCTTGGATGCCGTTGTATGCTTAAGACAACGAAATTAAGAGAGAAAAAGAGAGAAAATTTCGAAATCCTTGTGAAATGAGTAGTGCCCACACACATCAAGTGGTACCTCAATCATAGTATGTAAGACTATGGAAATTCTGCATCAAAGAAAGAGAAAAGAAGATCCAGGTTCAGATCTTGGTGATGCTCTGCTACAGAAAGGAATCAAGGACTAGAAATCTGAACGGAAGGAGTCATAATATTCTGCTGCACCCACTGTAAGGTTTTCTAACTTTATATGTGTTTATTTTCATTATTTTAGAATTCATATTAGGTTGTTCATCCAACATACATGATAGTAAATAGATCCTGGTAAAATAATTTCCATCAACTGGTATCAGAGCCATGGTAATGATTTACTTTCATGTAATATGAATTAAAACGATGTTATATATGTTTTTGTGTTGATTTGGATGCTTTCATGTTGGTTTATGTGTTGTTTGATGAATGTTGATGTTGTACAGTATTTTCTCCATGAAAAATATTTTTTTGATTTTTGAAAATATTTTATTTGGATTCCTTGTGAAAAATAAGCAATTTTGTTTTTTACGGAACTTGATTCCGATAAAAATTGAAAAAGTTATGAATTTTGGAAAATCATAATTTCGGGTATGCATGGGTGCTCTATCGCAACCCACCCGCACGCGCGTGACACGTCCGTGTCACCCTGCATCTCGCCCAGATGCACCCTGCAGCTGACCGAGTTTTCTCAGTCATGCACCCTACTGGGCTGCTAACCCAAAATTGCGATTTTTGGGATTTTTTCCCAAAAATCAAATTTTTTCATGGGATTGTTTCCCAAAATTTATTTTTCCTTTTTTAAATATTTCTATTTTGGAATGTTTCCAATTTTAAATATTTCCTATTATGGTCAGATTTAAAAATTTGTTAACTTCTTTAATATTTATTTATTATTTAATTATAAGATTAGATATTTTGATATTTAAGATATTTTAAATTAAAAGATAACTTTGTCTTTTAATTTAATATATTATATTAAAATTATCTTATATGGCAAATTAAATAATTAATAAATTTGAAATTAACATAGATATTTTTATAGATATACTTACCATAATATTTTCAAATTCAAAATTTGTTATTTTGTTAAATATTTAATCATTTATAAATTATAAGTTTAAAAATGATATTTTTTCTATATATATCATTTTTTCCTTATTAGAAATTTATAAATCATATCTTAAATATTTAAATAACATAGATATTTTTGTAGAGATTTGAATATTGCTTAATTTGAGATATTTTGACATATAATTATGGTAATTATTATTCATTTATTATTTTATTCCTAAAATAATAATTATCTAACCAAATCTATTTTAAAATTGGTTTATTTTATTAAATTATAAGATCTGAAAGTGATATTGAAGATTTTTTCCTTTCAAATCATTGATCTTATTATATATTTAATTTAATTTAATTCAAATAAACCTAGATATTTTAAAATTAGTTTCCTTTATTTGGTTAGTTTAAGAATAATAATTTAATTATATTAATATCTTATTTCACATCTGTTACATGGACAATGTTTGTTTATTTATATTGTTTATTCAAAACTTTTTTAACAAACCTATTATTTATCTGATCTAAATTGCTATGATTAAATTGTTGACAGATCCAATGGTCTGATGTTAATCATAGTCCAATTGACGATAGATCTTATAAATAATTTGTAACAGGTAAAATTTGTACTTCTTTCATCTGTGTAAACCTAGTAACATGATAGGGCCCATCCAAATCATTTGACCTGTGTGAGCCTATATGTTTGATATTGGGCTTAGATGCATATAGGAAGCCCATTTAAGTTTTTACTAAGTAAATGGACTAGGTTGCTAAAATAAATTTTTACATAAGTAAATTTATTTAGGCCCAATTAGATTTGGGCTTATTCAATGAAGAACAATTGTTTATTTAAAGGTTAAATTCCTCTCTTTTGGGCCTTGTGTGAGAGTTGGGGGCCAATAGAAGTGGGTACGACATACTGAACCCAGCTCCCCCTCACATGAACTACCCCAATTGTAAAGGCCCATTTGCCTTATTTAAATAATTGTATTAGGTTAATTATATTAGTCTAACCTGATTAAAATTGAATTAGCAACATAATTAACTTTTAAAATATATGAAATTTATTTTTCATTGTAATATTTTAAAGTTAATTGTAGAAAAACACTTAGTTAATGATATATTCTAGATAGTTATTTCTAGTACTAATTATTATTTCTAATATTAAATAGGAAAATATCATTGATTGTGAAATTAATTGTTTCATAATTAATTTTGGTACAATGTAAGTTTAGTTCCTAGTATTAAACTAGAATTAATAATTAAGTTTCCTCTTTACTTAATTATTTATTTCTTGAATTTAATACATTTAATTAAAATGAAAATTTCAATATCTAAGTTGATTTTCATCATGATACTTTAATATTGTTATTTTCATGTTATTTAATTAAAGTTGAAAATTATTTTAAGTTTGGAATCTTATTTCAAAATAACCTAAGTTTGAATAATTTTCAAAATATATTTTATTTTATTTTATTAATCATTTCCCAAAATTTCGAAATTGCATTTCTTTAATGCAAAAATTTCGAATTTTATTTAAAAAATAGATTAAGTTGAAAATTATTTATTTAATTTTGGACCAACTTAAATAAGTGACTTTTTCATTTAATGGTTAATTAAAATAAATGAACTAAAATATATTATAATTAGAAATAGAATTAATTAGTCTACGAAAGTCTAGATAGATATTATCTGTTTTACTTGAGGTATTTTTCTAGTGCATTTAATTAAATAGAAAATTAATATTTAAATTGATTTTTTAATCATAATACTTAAATATTTGAAATTTTTCTTAGATATTTAATTAAATAGGGAAATTATATTTTTTGTTGAAAATTAATTTTTATTAATTTTGGGCCAACATAAAATTAGAGTAATTTTCCAAGATTTATTTTATTTTATTTTAAAAGCATGTTCGAAATGCAATATATATTTATAGAAAATTAAATTTGAGTTATAAATTAATTTAAATTAATTTTGAAACAACTTAAATTGAAGAATTTTCTAAATATTTATGGAAATTATTACTAAGATGGAAATAATTCACGTTATTTTCATATCCATCTAAGTATAATTTATAAATATTACATTAAAATTTATATTTAGAATTTTTCATTCTAAATTGGAAATTTTAATTAAATAAATATATATTTAAAATAAATTGATTAAAATAAATATTAGAAGAAAATACAACCCTTCATTAAATAATGAGCTTTATTATTATAAGGATATTCGATCTCCATTGTTGGTTTTACATAGCTATTGTTTTAGTGAGTAATCCTCCCTAATGGAGGAACGTTCATTAGCAAGTTAGCACCGTTTAATCTCGAAAGATAAGTAATCTTGTAAGTTTTTTATATAGTTTATGACCACCCTAATGGTGGCGACTGTATAAGACTTGCAAGAATATGGAACAATGGTGGAAGCTCATAAGATACAATAGCCTTGACTCTCACCTAAACGGGACAACGCGGATTCACATCTTGATCGAATAAAAGGTTGCTAGAATGTTTGACATTTTAGATGAGCTGACAACTCTATTCAATGAATGGTAGCTTTGACTCTCGCCTAAACGGGACACTGATATCAGTTTGTTGAAAACCTTGGAAATTATTTAGGATTGTATGTTTTAGTATTTTCACTTGTCATTCCTACTTGCTATTGTTGGGTTTTATGCCCTAAATAAAACTCATTTCAATATAATCAGATTTACTTATTAATATAGATCGGAAATAACATTTAATGTTGCATGGTTCACATGATTTATTTCATGATTATATGTACATAATGTACAAATTCATCTGAAACCCTTTTCACATACTTGATCCTGTTTATTGTGCCGTCAACACATTGGAAAGTAAACATGACTATGTGAATAAAGTTTCCTAGATTTATCAGACACAGGGTTTTACTGATATGATAATCTACAACAGAGTTTACTTGCATTTGGAGAAGTGCTATGTTCTTTCCAGAGCATTGGTTAAAGTAAAGCTCAGGTTGGATGCATGGAGTATGCATCGGAAGGGACCGATATTGAACTTTGACTTAGATTTAATTAAACTTACCGTAATATCTATTCAAGTCAATATCGCCTAGTTGATCCTAGATCAAATGATCTTAATCCTGTTATGATTAGGCTCAATCTTGAAAGGCTATTCGTGTTCCTTGAATTGTTAGTTAAGCCTACCTTTTGGTCAGGGTGATACGCACTTTTTGGGAACACGGTAGTGCAATTGAGTGGGAGCGCTATGATAAACATGGAATCTATAGCTTCTATCTGGCAAATAGTAAGCAAAGGATGATCTCCTTCGAGCTTGACCAAACGAATATAAATGGTGGAGTACTCATTTCACATAAGCTGAAATATCATTTATACGGGGTCAAGTGTTTTAAGGAATAAATACATTGTAGGGTGTAACGGTAATCTAATCCCTTTACAGTGTAGATCATTCATATAGAGGATCATTGATCACATTAGGATTATAACAATGGATAACTAATGATGTGTCTATATGGTGGAACATATAGAGCATTCTATATACTGAGAGTGCAATTCTAAGTTCTATGCGTGGATTCAACGAAGAATTAATAAATTAGTGAATTTTAGTGCTAAATTCTTGATCTACTTATTGGAAGCTCGGTTATATAGACCCATGGTCCCCCCACTAGTTGAGATAATATTGCTTGTAAGACTCATGTAATTGGTTTTGATTAATCAATTATAATTCTCAAATTAGACTATGTCCATTTGTGAATTTTTCACTAAGTAAGGGCGAAATTGTAAAGAAAGAGTTTATAGGGGCATATTTGTTAATTATGATACTTTGTATGGTTCAATTAATAAATATGATAAATGACAATATTATTTAATAATTATTTATAGTTATTAAATAGTTAGAATTGGCATTTAAATGGTTGAATTTGAAAAGATAAAACTGCAAAATTGCAAAAAGTAAGGCCCAAATCCACTTGTATAGGGCTGGCCACTTTTGTAGGAAATTTAAACTGATTTTTTCATTATTTTAATGCCAAATAATTCAAACCTAACCCTAGTGGAATGCTATAAATAGATAGTGAAGGCTTCAGAAAATTGACACTAAATTTCTACACTTAAATTTTCTATCTTTCCTTCAGAAAAAACTTGAGCCTTCTCTCTCCCTATCTTTGGCTGAACCCACTCTCTCTCTCTTCCTCATTGAGATTTCGAAATCCTTAGTGTATGAGTAGTGCCCACACACATCAAGCAATACCTCAATCATAGTGAGGAAGATCGTGAAGAAAGATCATCAGCAAGAAGGAGTTTCAGCATCAAAGATTCAGAGAAAGAGATCCAGGTTCAGATATTGATAATGCTCTGCTACAGAAAGGAATAAAGGGCTAGATATCTGAACGGAAGGAGTCATATTATTCCGCTGCACCCAATGTAAGGTTTCTTAAACTTTATATGTGTTTATTTCATCGTTTTAGAAAGTTCATATTTAGGATGTTAATAAACATACTTGTAAGTAGATCTAAGATCCTGGTAAAATAATTTCCAACAACTGGCCTCAGAGCCATGGTAATTGATTTACTTGCAAGAAATTTGGACTTTAAAACGATTGTTTGTATGTTCTTTGGATGGTATCATGTTGTATTGAGTGTTATTTGATGATTGATTGATGTTTGTGAAATTTTCGTGAAAAATAATTGTGATTTCGTTTCTGGAATTATTTTTATTGGATAGTATGGAAAAAATTAAGCAAGTTAGCCTTTTACAGAACTCAATTTGGATTTTATTTGAATTAATTATGATTTTTTGAAGATTTGACAAAATCGGAATTTGTCTTGATATTTTCGTGCGATCGCAGAACTGTCCGTACAGTTTCGAATTTTTTCTTTTTTCTTCAATTTTTCATACTTTTTCATGGAATTAACTTCCAATTTTTTGTATGGTTTTGTATATATACTATTACTATTCCTAATTCAATTCTAATTATCATTTTGAATTAATTTAATTTTTTTTTAATTTAATTCAAAATATTAGTGTAATTTGAATTTGAATAGAATTAGTATTTATCTTTTTGCTTAAAAATCTATCTTATTTTTAAATTTGATTATATTTTTTTAAATTTAAGGTCAGATTTTATAAGATATTTATAATATCTTTTAAGATATTTATAATATCTTTTAAGATATTTTAAAAATATCTTATTTTTTAAGATATTTTTTTAATAATATCTTATCTTTTAAGATTTTTTTTTAAATCTTTTTAGATATTTTGACCTTATTTAAATTTAAAATAAGATATTTATAATCATGTAATTTTAAATAGATATAAGATATTTTGCTAATTTTTTAAATTTTGTTATTTTATTTATTTAAATTACATTTAAAATTTGGAAAAGATATTTATTTATCTTTTCTAATTTTTTATTTAATTTTTATTTATAAAATAACATTTGAAATTTAAAAGTAGTTAGCAAATTTTTGAAATGATATTTAGGTTGGTTGAAACCTAATTTTTCAAAAATTGTAGGTTTAATTTTAAATTTTTATTTAAACTTTCGAATATTTTTTTTAATTTTTTAAAAATTTTCGAAATTTTTTATTTTTTATTTATTTAATTAATTATTTTCGAAATTAAATATTTATTTAAAATTAAATAAATCCTACTTCCAACTATCCAGCTAACCTTGTTGCAGGAGTATGTGATTTTAGCTTGTTTGTAAGTTTTCAAAACCTATTATTACTTGATTGCAAATAGCCATGGTTACCTTTTGCCAGATCTAATGATCTGATGGCTCCCTTGGTCAAGATAATAATTTGTAACAGGTATATTTACAATCTTCTTTCATCTGTGTATGACCTAGCAACATGATAGGACCCATCCAAAGTGTGCCTGTGTGAGCCTATGTGTTTAATTTGATTATAGATACATATAGGTTGTTGTTGCTAAAATAAATTATCATAGTTCTTGATAGAATTTATTTAGGCCCATTTAGTTATTGGGCTTATTCAATTAATAACAGTTGTTCTTATTAAGGTTAAATTCCTCTCTTTTGGGCCTTGTGTGAGAGTTGGGAGCCATAGAAGTGGGTACGACATACTGAACCCAGCACCCCCTCACATGAACCACCCCAATTGTGAACGCCCATTTGCCTGATTTGAATGACTGTACTAGGTTAATTACATGGTTTAACCTAATAAAATTGATTAGCAACATAATTAATTTCATTTATTTTGAAATTAATTTAAGAAAAATATAGTTTAAAGAATTTTTTATTCTAAGCTAAACTATATGTATTTTCTTGTATTTAATTAAATATAGAATTATAACCATCTAGATTCTTTCTGGAGCTTAATTTAAATTTTTCATTAAATATTCCTATTTAAGTTGATATTTAGTTATTTACAACTAACCAACTTAAATTTGAATATCTTTTGAATTTCAAATTTCAAAATTAAGTTGAGGAATTTTAGGCATTGGTTATTAAGATTCTTTAGATATTTTTTAAGTTAATATCTTTTCAAATATTAACTTAAAATGAAATATTTTTGAATTAAGTGGTTACAACTTAATTTTTGATATTTAATTAAATTTAAATTTGAAAAATATTTAAGTTCTAGATTTTTTTTCTAGTACAACTTAAATTAGATATTTTTTCAAATTTTGTGGAAAAGATACTTAGTCAAATAAGATATTTTCTAGATAGTTATTTCTAGACTACTTATTAATTCTAATATTAAATAGGAAAATATTATACATTGTGAAATTAATTATTTAAATAATTAATTTTGGTACAATTTATTTTAAGTATATTTTTCCTAGTATTAAACTAGAGATTAATAATTAAGCCTTCTCTACACTTAATTATTTATTTCTTGAATTTAATACATTTAATTAATTTGAAAATTAAATATCTAAGTTGATTTTTATCATCATACTTAAATATTTCTTTTTCATGACATTTAATTAAGTAGAAAATTATTTTTAGTTGAAATTTAATTTTTCAACTAAATTTAAATAATTTTCAAAATATATTTTTTTTCTTTATTTTATTAATCAATTTTCGAAATTGCATTTCTTAAATGCTATAATTTCGAATTTTATCTTGAAAAATAGATTAAGTTGTAAATTAATTATTTATTTTAATTAATTCTTGGATCAACTTAAATCAATGATTTTTTCATTTATTGATTAATTTAAAATAAATTGAATTAAAGTATATTATTAGAAATTGAATTAATTAGTCAAAGGAAAATCTAGATAGGTGATATTTTTGCTTGAAGTATTCTTCTAGTGTATTTAATTAAATAGAAAATTAATATTTAAGTTGATTTTCATCATCATACTTAAATATTTGAAATTTTTCTTATATATTTAATTAAATAGGAAAATTATATTTTTTGTTGTAAATTAATTTTATTAATTAATTTTGGGCCAACATTAAATTAGAATAATTTTTCCAGGATTTATTTTTTATTTTAATATGCATTTTTCGAAAATTGTATTCTTATATACTTTAAATTTTTGAAATGCAATATATATTTATAGAAAATTAAATTTGAGTTGTAAATTAATTTAAATTAATTTTGTAACAACTTAAATATTTTTTCAAAATATTTATTGGAAATTATTACTAAGATGGAAATAATTCATGTTATTTTCATATCCATCTAAGTAAAATTTATAAATATTAAATTAAAATTTATATTTAGAATTTTTCATTCTAAATTGGAAATTTTAATTAAATAAATATATATTTAAAATAAATAGAATAAATAAAGAGAATAAAAGAAAATACAACTCTTTTTAAATAATGAGCTTTATTATCAAAAGATATTCGATCTCCATTGTGGGTTTTACACCGCGTTTGTTTTAGTGAGTAATCCTCCCTAATG
Source organism: Cannabis sativa (assembly GCF_029168945.1). Taxonomy (NCBI): domain Eukaryota; kingdom Viridiplantae; phylum Streptophyta; class Magnoliopsida; order Rosales; family Cannabaceae; genus Cannabis; species Cannabis sativa. Next base: position 75,181,948 of record NC_083601.1, read on the forward strand.
GAGGAACGTTCATTAGCAATTTCGCACCGTTTAACCTCGCATGATAAGTAGTTTGTAAGTGTTTTGTATGGTATGGATCACCCTAATGGTGGCGACCATACTTGACTTGCAAATTATGAAACAATGGTGGAAGCTCATAAGATAGAATTGCCTTGACTCTCGCCTAAACGGGACAACGCTGAATTCCAATCTTGATCGAATAAAAGGTTGCTGGAATGGTTATCATTTTAGATGAGCTGACAACTCTATTCAATGGATGATGCTTTGACTCTCGCCTAAACGGGACACTGTATCAGTTTGTTGAAAAACCTTGGAAATTATTTAGGATTGTATGTTTTAGTATTTTCACTTGTCATTCCTACTTGCTATATGCTTATAATTTCTGAATTGTGTATGAATTTATATTGAACCATGTTATTTTCTGTTATTAAGTTGTAGTTTAATTTTGAATCTTCATTGTTGGTCTAACATGTTTGTTTTTCTAATGAGATAAATCCCTAATGGATTTTCACCATTAGACATACATAATAGTGTAAGATCTCGAAAGATAAATATTGTATATGCAACATCTAGCTGTTCATCAATTGATGACACCTTAGACTAGTATTTTTACAATATGAAACAAGAAGATTACATAAATAAGATTACTTTGTCTTTCGCTAATCGAAGCATCGTTGGGTTCTTATTTATAAACGAAATTATCCTAATTCCTCTTAGCTTCTTCATTTCGAATTAGCTTCAAAACATATCATTGGATGAATGGTCTATAAATCATTTCATGTCATTATATTTTCTCTTAAGAAATTAAATGACGCATATGATTATAATCCCGAAATTCTATTCCCAATTGATATAAATCCTCAATCTTAGAAATCTCCTACTTGTATGGGCAAATCTGACTTAGAGTTTGTATTAGTAGTGGTGGTCCAAGAAAGAATTACTCATAATATTTGGTATAAATTTAAGTCTTTGACTTTAATTTTAGAATCCAAACAGAAATTTTATTATATTTCTAATTCAAGAATACAATACAGTTACACTTTCTCAAGTGTTTAATATCCATCTTCTATTATTGGATTAAAACTGTATGGAATATGAGTTAGGTATTCTGTGACCAGGATCCACTTGCAGTATTCTAAGAACTCTTTGATGTAACTAAAACCTATGTCATCATAGACACTACCACATTTTCTTAATCTATGGCATTTGTATCTTGTTCATAGTGGATTTGACAAGATCAATCTCTGCAAAGAGTTAATATGCCTATATCCACTGAAAGTAGTTCATCTCATTCGCAGATGGATGTACATTCAGGGGTGGATATGAGTTTTTCGTTGTATTCTTAAAACGATCACTCTAGATTATACCTTATGCAAAGAAATTTGAAATGTTTAAAAAATTTCTTAAATTTCTAGCAATGGTTAAAACCATTAAGGTAAGTGGTTAAAGATCTTGCGAACTGATAGGGGTGGAGAAATAGTTAGTTGATATGCAGTTCAAAGATCATTAATTTGATTTTTGAATTATATCCAAACTTACCTCCCCAGAAATTTCGAGTTGCATGTTGATGATTAGTTACTAGTCGTTGCCTAAATCCTTCTATGGTAATACAATTTCAGAATAATGTAATGGTTGTATACTTAATGTAAATCATTACTAGATTCATGGATGACCTAATCAAAATCTTAAGAAAAGCTAGAACTGTTAACCATGGTTTCTTAGCTATTCTAAGTGATTAGGGGTGGACCATCCCATTGTCAATAGATAAGAAAGTGTTTGTTCAAACAAATACTACTTTTCTAAGAAAATGACTAAGTCTGAAAAACAAGTAGCAAATAAAGGAGATATTTAATTCTTGATTCCAAAAGTGTTCTATCATCTTATATAATATATGATGATCCCACTGCCTCTGTTGTCTTGTCACAACCAAAGAGGTTAATACCATTTAGTTTTCTTCGACATAATTCACGGTACCTCGTCGTAGTGGGAGAGTTTCTAGGAACTCACCTTCTTATGACTTGGGAGATACTAGTGATTAAAATCCATTGTGAGTTTAAACAAGTAATGGATTGTCAAGATAAGAAACTAAGAAGAAAGCCAATAGAACTATGGTTTAATCCATTCACATGGAGTAACCTAATGTTTTCTATTACAGGGACATAAAAGGAAATTTCCGTTTATAAGTCCATTCAATGGACTTAACAAATCTTCCTGTTCCTAGTATTATAGGTTTGAGTTTATCTAAACCTATGGCTTGTGGTATACCTGGTAATCACTTACTCTAATGCAAGCAACTTACTTTAGTAAGATGCTGAAGCATTTTCTTTCTAATGGCAATCTATAGAAGCTTCACAACTTCTTAGACATAGATTTTATTTATCTAAGGAAAAGTCTCAACTATTCCAGAAAAGATAAAGCCATGAAAGAATTTCTTATATCAACAGTGAGAGGTCTTAGATATGTTTTTGTATGCCTTAGACCAGACACCTGCTGTTGAGTGGGAGTAATGAGTAGGTATCAGATTAATCCAGGAGAAGAACATTGGAAGACAATCAAGTAAATCTTAAGATAAAGAAGAGGAACTATATGTTAGTCTATAAGGGTGTGTTTAAGACTCTTAGACTACACCATATCAGATTTCGAAATTTGCCTTTGTGCTAGTAAATCTTTCTGATAAGATGGTGGTTACTCTGGGGGTGGAATAGTGATTTTGGAGAAGTGTAAAAACCTATCTGAAGTCTCTAGGTCTACCAGAGAGAGACTGAATGTTAAAGCTGCAGGAAAGGTACTTATTCAGTCTAAGGAAAGTTCTATACATCTTTGGCACCATTCCAAATTGCCTTAAACTACTAGTGTTAATTTCCTGATTAACCAAAAGTAGTTGCCAAAGGTATAGAATCCAGTATCCCAAGAGAGTAGACATATAGAGAGGAATTTCACATTATCAATGATTTTGTGATTAAGGAAGAGTAATGGTGGAGAAAAGGTTGTGGTTAATTCAACCTTTCAGATCCTATTACGAGGAGTTTACTACTACTACACTTGATTTGTATATCAAGGTGTTGAGATTATTTGAAACGCACTTTTTGTTTTATATTAGTGCAAGTGGGAGTTTGTTGGGTTTTATGCCCTAAATAAAACTCATTTCAATATAATCAGATTTACTTATTAATATAGATCAGAAATAACATTTAATGTTGCATGGTTCACATGATTTATTTCATGATTATATGTACATAATGTACAAATTCATCTGAAACCCTTTTCACATACTTGATCTTGTTTATTGTGCCGTCAACACATTGGAAAGTAAACATGACTATGTGAATAAAGTTTCCTAGATTTATCAGACACATGGTTTTACTGATATGATAATCTACAACAGAGTTTACTTGCATTTGGAGAAGTGCTATGTTCTTTCCAGACCATTGGTTAAAGTAAAGCTCAGGTTGGATGCATGGAGTATGCATCGGAAGGGACCGATATTGAACTTTGACTTAGATTTAATTAAACTTACCGTAATATCTATTCAAGTCAATATCGCCTAGTTGATCCTAGATCAAATGATCTTAATCCTGTTATGATTAGGCTCAATCTTGAAAGGCTATTCGTGTTCCTTGAATTGTTAGTTAAGCCTACCTTTTGGTCAGGGTGATACGTACTTTTGGGAACACGGTAGTGCAATTGAGTGGGAGAGCTATGATAAACATGGAATCTATAGCTTCTATCTGGCGAATAGTAAGCAAAGGATGATCTCCTTCGAGCTTGACCAAACGAATATAAATGGTGGAGTACTCATTTCACATAAGCTGAAATATCATTTATACGGGGTCAAGTGTTTTAAGGAATAAATACATTGTAGGGTGTAACGGTAATCTAATCCCTTTACAGTGTAGATCATTCATATAGAGGATCATTGATCACATTAGGATTATAACAATGGATAACTAATGATGTGTCTATATGGTGGAACATATAGAGCATTCTATATACTGAGAGTGCAATTCTAAGTTCTATGCGTGGATTCAACGAAGAATCAATAAGTTAGTGAATTTTAGTGCTAAATTCTTGATCTACTTATTGGAAGCTCGGTTATATAGACCCATGGTCCCCCCACTAGTTGAGATAATATTGCTTGTAAGACTCATGTAATTGGTTTTGATTAATCAATTATAATTCTCAAATTAGACTATGTCTATTTGTGAATTTTTCACTAAGTAAGGGCGAAATTGTAAAGAAAGAGTTTATAGGGGCATATTTGTTAATTATGATACTTTGTATGGTTCAATTAATAAATATGATAAATGACAATATTATTTAATAATTATTTATAGTTATTAAATAGTTAGAATTGGCATTTAAATGGTTGAATTTGAAAACTGGCGTTTTTGAGAAAATCAGATGCAGAAAAGATAAAACTGCAAAATTGCAAAAAGTAAGGCCCAAATCCACTTGTATAGGGCTGGCCACTTTTGTAGGAAATTTAAACTGATTTTTTCATTATTTTAATGCCAAATAATTCAAACCTAACCCTAGTGGAATGCTATAAATAGATAGTGAAGGCTTCAGAAAATTGACACTAAATTTCTACACTTAAATTTTCTATCTTTCCTTCAGAAAAAACTTGAGCCTTCTCTCTCCCTATCTTTGGCTGAACCCACTCTCTCTCTCTTCCTCATTGAGATTTCGAAATCCTTAGTGTATGAGTAGTGCCCACACACATCAAGCAATACCTCAATCATAGTGAGGAAGATCGTGAAGAAAGATCATCAGCAAGAAGGAGTTTCAGCATCAAAGATTCAGAGAAAGAGATCCAAGTTCAGATATTGATAATGCTCTGCTACAGAAAGGAATCAAGGGCTAGATATCTGAATGGAAGGAGTCATATTATTCCGCTGCACCCAATGTAAGGTTTCTTAAACTTTATATGTGTTTATTTCATCGTTTTAGAAAGTTCATATTTAGGATGTTAATAAACATACTTGTAAGTAGATCTAAGATCCTGGTAAAATAATTTCCAACAGCTATATGCTTCATAATTTCTGAATTGTGTATGAATTTGTATTGAACCATGTTATTTTCTGTTATTAAATTGTAGTTTAATTTCGAATCTTCGTTGTTGGTCTAACTTGATTTGTTTTTCTAATGAGATAAATCCCTAATGGATTTTCACCATTAGACTAACATAATAGTGTTAGATCTCAAAAGATAAATATTGTATATGCAACATCTAGCTGTTCATCAATTGATGACACCTTAGACTAGTGTTTTACAATATGAAACAAGAAGATTGTATAAATAAGATTACTTTGACTCTCGCTAATCGGAGCATCGTTGGATTCTTATTTAAAACGAAATTATCCTAATTCCTCTTAGCTTATTCATTTCGAATCAGCTTAAAGACATATCATTGGATGAATGGTCTATAAATCATATAAAGTCTTATTTTCTCTTAAGAAATTAGATGACGCATATGATTATATTCCCGGAATTCTATCCCTAAATGATATAAATCCTCAATCTTAGAAATCTCCTACTTGTATTGGGAAATCATAGAGTTAGATTAGTAGTGGTGGTCCAAGAAAGAATTACTAATTATACAGTTACACTTTCACAAGTGTTTCATGACCATTTTCTTTCAATGGATTTAAACTGTATGAGTTTAGTATTCTGTGACCAGAATCCACTTGCACTATTCTAAGAACTCTTTGATGTAACTTAAGTCATCAAAAGATACAACCACGTATTTTATAAATCTAAGGCATTTGTATCTTGATCATAGTGGTTTTGATAAGATCATTCTCTGCAAAGAGATAATATGCCTATATCCACTGAAAGTAAGTTCATCTCATTCGCAGATGGATGTACGTTCAGGGGTGGATATGAGTTTTCGTTGTATTCTTAAAACGATCACTCTAGATTTTACCTTACGCAAAAGAAATTTGAAATGTTTGAAAAATTTCATGAATTTCTAGCAATGGTAAGTGGTTAAAGATCTTGGGAACTGATAGGGGTGGAGAAAAAGTTAGTTGATATGCAGTTCAAAGATCATTAATTTGATTTTGAATTATATCCAAACTTACCTCCCCAAAAATTTGAGTTGCATATTGATGATTAGTTACTAGTCGTTTCCTAAATCCTTCTATGGTAATATAATTTTAGAATGATGCAATGGTTGTATACTTAATGTAAATCATTACTAGATTCATGGATGACCTAATCGAAATCTTAAGAAAAGCTAGAACTGCTAACCCTAGTTTGCATGTTTGTTAGCTATTCTAAGTGATTAGAGGTGGAGCATCCCATAGTCATTAGACAAGAAAGTGTTTGTTTAAACAAATACTACTTTTCTAAGAAAATGACTAAGTCTGTAAATAAAGTAGCAAATAAAGGAGATAATTTTTTCTTGATTCCATAAGTGTTCCATCATCTTATTCATTACAAGATGATCCCACTTCCTCTGTTGTCTTAACATATTCGAAGAGATCAATACCATTTAATTTTCTTAGACATAGTTCACGGTACCTTGTTGTAGTGGGAGAGTTTCTAGGAACTCACCTTCTTATGACTTGGAAGACACTAGTGATTAAAATCTATTGTGAGTTTAAACAAGTAATGGATTGTCAAGATAAGAAACTAAGAAGAAAGCCAAGAGAACTAAGGTTTGATCCATTCACATGGAGTAACCTAAAAGTTTTCTATTACAAGGACATGAAAGGAAATTTTCGTTTATAAGTCTATTCAATGGACTTAACAAAAGTTCTTGTTCCTAGTATTATAGGTTTGAGTTTATCTGAACTTATGGCTTGTGGTATACCTGGGAATTACTTACTCTAATGCAAGCAACTTACTTTAGTAAGATGCTGAAGCATTTTCCCTTTCATGGCAATCTATAGAAGCTTCACAACTTCTTAGATATAGATTTTATTTATCTAAGGAAAAGTCTCAACTATTCCAGAGAAGATAAAGCCATGGAAGAATTTCTTAAATCAACAGTGAGAGGTCTCAGATATGCTTTTGTATGCCTTAGACCAAACACGTGCTGTTGAGTGGGAGTAATGAGTAAGTATCAGATTAATCAAGGAGAGGAACATTGGAAGACAGTCAAGTAAATTTTAAGATTAAGAAGAGAAACTATATGTTAGTCAATAAGGTTTTTTTTTTTTTGAAACTCTTAGACTACACCACATCAGATTTCGAGACTTGCCTGTGTGCTAGAAAGTCTGCTGATGAGATGGTGATTACTTTGGGGGTGGAGTAGTGATTTTGGAGAAGTGTAAAAACCTATCTGAAATCTCTTAGTCTACCAGAGAGAGACAGAATGTTAAAAGTTGCAGGAAAGATACTTATTCAGTCTAAGGAAAGTTCTATACATTTGCGGCACAATTCCAACTAGCCTTAACTACTAGGGTTACTTCCTGAATAACTAAGAAATAGTTGCCCAAAAGTATAGAATCCAGTATCCCAAGAGAGTAGACATATAGAGAGGAATTTCACAATATCAATAATTTTGTGATTAAGGGAAAGTAATAGTGGAGAAGAGGTTGTGTTTAATTCAACCTGTCAGATCCTATTACGAGGAGTTTAATACTACTACACTTGATTGGTATATCAAGGTGTTAATGATTATTTGAAATGCACTTTTTGTTTTATATTAGTGCAAGTGGGAGTTTGTTGGGTTTTATGCCCTAAATAAAACTCATTTCATATAATCAGATTTACTTATTAATAAAGATCAGAAATAACATTTTATGTTGCATGGTTCACATGATTTATTTCATGATTATATGTCTATAATGTATGAATTCTTTTTAAGTCATGAACATATGAGTTTGTTAAAGATTATAGTGTTGTCAGCACAGTGAAATATAATCTTTATTATATGTTCAAAAGTTTATTCCCTGATTTGTCAGAACACTGGATTTAGACTGACATGGTATAATTAGCGATAGGTATTCTTACACCTTGGAAAAGTGTTACGTCCTTTCCAGGACATTGGCAAAGTTTACTAGTATCGGATGTATGGAGTATACATCGGAAGGGACCGATATTGAACTTTGATTAGATATATTAAAATTTACCGTAATATCTATTCAATTCAATATCACCTGTTGATCCTAGATCAAATGATCTTAATCCTGATATGGTTAGGTTCAATCTCAAGAATGTTATCCGTGTTCTTTGATTTGATTAGTTAAGCCTACTTTTGGGTCAGGGTGATACGTACATTTTGGGAACACGGTAGTGCAATTGAGTGGGAGCGCTAACATAAATATGGAATCTATAGCTTCTATTTGGCAAATCAAATGTAAAGGATGATTTCCTTCGAGCTTAACCAAACGAAGATAAATGATGGAGATCTCATTTCACTTAGCTGAAATATCATTTATACAGGGTTAAGTGTTTTAAGGATAAAATACATTGAAGGTGTAGCGGTAACAGTAGTGCCTTTTCAATGTAAATCATCTATATAGAGGATCATTGATCACATTAGGGTTATAACAATGGATAACTAATGACGTGTCTATATCATGGAACATATAGAGCGTTCTATATGACTGAGAGTGCAATTCCAAGTTCTAAGTGTGGATTCAATGAGGAATTAATAATTTAGGAAATTTACTTGGTAAATTCGGTTCGACTTATTGGAAGCTCGGTTATATAGACCCATGGTCCCCATACTAGTTGAGACCATACTGCTTGTAAGACTCAGTTAATTGATTTTAATTAATCAATTATAATTCTAAAAGTTAGACTATGTCTACTTTATGAATTCTCACAGTTTAAGGATGAAATTGTAAAGAAAAGGGTTTCTAGGTTTAATTATTAATTAAAAGACTTTGTATGTCTAATTAATAATTATATTAAATGACAATATTATTTAATAATCTATTATTAAATAATTAGTTTTGGCATTTAAATGATTAGAATTGGAAAAATGGCATTTTTGGAAAAATAGAAATAAAATTGAGGAAACTGCAAAATCCAAGTGAGGCCCATATCACCCTATGGCCGGCCACCACTTTGTGATTTTCCCAATTATTATTTTCAATTTTAATTTCCATGTAATTGCTAATCAAAGCCTAGCAAAAATAGGAAAGTGGTGGATCACACTAAATAAGGCAGTTAATTGATTACACAGTAATTAAGAAAACTGTTTTATTTGGAAAGTTGTGCTCTCCCTTTTCCCTATATAAAGCAACCCTTGTTCTCTTCTCTTGGATGCCTATGTATGCTTAAGACCACGAAATTAAGAGAGAAAAAGAGAGAAAATTTCGAACTCCTTGTGAGATGAGTAGTGCCCACACACATCAAGTGGTACCTCAATCATAGTATGTAAGACTATGGAAATTCTGCATCAAAGAAAGAGAAAAGAAGATCCAGGTTCAGATCTTGGTGATGCTCTGCTACAGAAAGGAATCAAGGGCTAGAGATCTGAACAGAAGGAGTTATAATATTCCGCTGCACCCACTGTAAGGTTTTCTAACTTTATATGTGTTTATTTTCATTGTTTTAGAATTCATATTAGGTTGTTAATCCAACATACATGATAGTAAATAGATCCTGGTAAAATAATTTCCAACAATAAGTACTCTGCATCCAAACCAGAAAGCACATTATAAATTAGATGTCTCTCAGGATATGGCTCACCTGCTGACGCCAAAGAGTCAGCCCACATGCGTTTCATCTTTAAATAATCAGCCATGGTTTGAGACCCCTTACGAGTTTTTTGGATTTTGGTTCTCAAATCATCCATGTTAGCTCTTGAATGAGCTCCATACAGTTCTTCCAAAGAATTCCACAGGGCAAGAGCAGTTTGACACCCCATTACTTCTGAGGCGATAGCTTCTGTCATCGACCCGTATAACCACCCCATAAGAAGTTGGTCATAAACCAGCCAGGTTTCGTACTCCGGGTTCACATCCATTCCAGATCCAGTGACTCCTTCAATTGGTGTGCCTGTCGTAATGAACTCTGGTGGAGTTGGTCGAGATCCGTTTATAAATCCATCAAGTCTGTGTCCGCGGATGATGGTGTTTACCATGGTTTTCCAGAGGGGAAAGTTGTTGCGGTCAAGTTTCAAAGAAAAAGGTTGGCTTAGGGTGTTACTGAAGGGGTTAGAAATAGGAGGAGTAGAGGATGAAGATGAAGTTGGCACCATTGTAGTGACTGGTACAGGGGTCTGTCCAGTTGGAGTCTGATCTCCCTGATTTGTTGCTCCTTGAGCTGTTGAAGAATGGTCCTGAGGAGTCGACATTTGCGTAGGCAAATCCGCTCTGATACCAAGTCAAATTTCTAAGGGATTGAGAATTAAATGATCAGCTCAAATTATGGTTGATGCAGAGATTTCCATTTATAGACAAAGTACAGATACAAACGAATGCACAAGAGGCAATCTCAGCCTTACACGTGTATAACAAATCATTACAAAGATGGAATCTTTAAAATCAATGCCTAACGGAATTGATGTGACAGCTGTAATGCAATGATTGCCTCGGGATTGCTATATGCTCCAACAGATTAGGGGACACCTCATAGGACTGAAATACCCCTGCATAATTTATCCTGTAACATATATGTCCAACTAATAGTTGGTTCTGGCAAGTATATATAATAAGCATTACTATTCTATATATCTCTACAGAAGATGATTGAAGGTTGTATACCATTTTTAGCGAAGCAAGATACTGAAGTTTCTAAACTATATTCTGCAAGCAATCACCCACCTTTTATATCTCAAGATGTTATTGTTTAGTTGTGTTACATCTCAATGTATTTATTCTTATGTCTTGTGCCACTATACTGGTTTTGACAAATGATCATATATACATACCTATTATGAAATGCTGATTTAGATGTTTAATATATTTCAGGTTTGAAAGTTGGTTCGATACCTTTCTGTTTACCAAGATTTAGTGATTTCAAGCAAATATCAATTACAAAGAAAAGCCAAGTAAGAATTTCGTTCTTATTTGTTTTTCTAATATTGTAATAAATGTCAGTGAAGATCTTCGTAGTCTTGATCATCCCACTCAAACGTCTCTATTGAGCTTATTGAAATTACCTAATTGAAATGCAATCTCTAACTTATTGTGAAATTATACCTTATTGTGAAATTACCTAATCCAAAACCAATTTCTGGATTCTCCATGAAAAGAATTCAATAAACTCCCATCATCAAATAATAACTTACTCTGAAATTTCCTAATCGAAAAGCAAAAGAGTTTTGGATTCTCTGTGAGAAGTATTCAATAAACCCTCATCATCAAAGTATACATTACTGTGAAAAATATCAATACACTACATAAATAATATTTTTTTGTTGTTGGAAAGAAATGCATAAGTAGTGTTGACTTGATCAAATAACACAGTAAATTAATTTAAAGAATTTACACTATTTTTTCCAAATTACTTTTATATTTTCTACTATTAATTATCAATTTATATTAAATTATTTATCTTTTACTTGCATATGATATTTAAAAAAAAATAACCTAACATAAAACATAAAATTAAGCAATATTAATCTAATATATATACATATATAATATATGAAGAAAATTTTAATGGTTACATCAAATATCAAATATATATAATCATGATAGTTATATTTACTTTTAACCGTTAGATCACTATTTAACGATTGTGATTAATTTAAAAATTTACGAAAAATAATTCATAACTTGCTTGTAACTTAATACTAATCTAATTTTATTTATTTTCTTAAAATAAAAAAAAAATAAAAAGAATTATAAATATTAATTTTTAAAAAGGTTTTATTAAACATTTTAATCAAAAATTAATTCATTTTAAATACATAATCGATTTAAGTTTAAAAATATAAATTTTATCCGTTAGTAATCTATTATAGCAAGTCATAAACAATGTAACTATCATAATTATATTTTTACGTAACTATTAAATACTTACCCTATATATTTATAAAAAAATATTCTCTTTCCTAAAAAAGAAAATTGCTTAAGGAATATGTTTATTTACATATAAAAAGTATTTTTTTAAAATAATAAATTAGAAAACTTATATGTAATTTACTACTCTTTATTTGTATACTAAGTTGAGATTAAGTGCAATATACAAGTACTAAAAAAAAAAATTAATGTATAATAATTTTAATTGTTACAATAAATAATGTTTTTTATAATTTAATTTTATGAATAGTATTAGTTTAAATATAAAAAACGTTAAATAGTATAAGAAGAAAATATAATTAAAGAAGATAATACATAATAATTAATATTTTAAAAAGAAAATTAAAGACTATCTAAAATTTAAATATAAAATACATTTGCTGAACCGTGTAGAACTTTTATGTGAATCTTTTGAGTTATTACTTCATCTAATTTTGTGGATGATTTCATAATAAACCAGCATCTAGCCCGGTTGCAAGGTAAGGTTTATAAATATGAGTAATAGAGAATGTAATGTTTGATCTACAAAAGCTAACAGACAAGAAATGAGTTTGGCTTATGGTGGGTACAGATAAAGCCATTGCTGGTGCAGCACAAAATTGAAGATGCTCTTATTCGGAGAAGAACCTATATGTTAACATGTTAGAGACTAGTAAAAGTGAAGTACTCATAAAAACAGCACGCAGTGCCATCATTGTTAGTCTCGATTACAAGATTCTCTATGAGTTTACATAGAAAATATTTGTTACATGACAATGGCCAAAATTGATAAAAACAGCAGGAAGTGCCAATTGATTGTTCTTGAAGCAGAAGTTGTGTATTCCTGCAAGATGGCACCATTACATTATTTCAACTTCAACAGAATAATTCTTAATCTAGAGTGGCTAATATAGAGATCGGGAACGATGACAAGGACAAAGGCAATCATGTTATTGCATAGAAATATGAACACATTGTGGACACAATAATGTATGGCCATGATTCCTTGACATTGGATGAATTATACTCCAAATGGACAAGGCAGTGATGAGTTTTGAAGTTAGTTTGCAATTTGCAAAAATTTCATAAATTTTTAGCTTTATAAGAACCTGAAGCTTACTTGAAATTGGGGTCAGCTGTTACTATTGTTGTTGGAACAAGATGTAATGCTAAGGCATCATAAATCTCTTCAATAGACTTTCAAGCAATGAAATCAAAAGAGTCAATAATTTTTAAGTTGAACTATCAATCTAAATAGCTTAAAATATCAATAATATGGCGAACCTGTCCTCTACTACTAAATTTTCCTTCTTTTGACAACAAATAACATGTATACACTTTCAGATAGCGTCAGCTCAAAATCCCATTGAGTATGAGTAATTTATACACGACAGAGAGAGATTAACACATAGTTATCCTTCCGAGAGAGTGAAAGAGTGTGATGATTGGAAAATAAAGAGTTTTACATTGTTTTGAGTGAAGATAGATCTGCATTTATATAGAAAAATTCATCGTTTAATTTTAGATTCATCAAAGCTATAAAAGTAAGTTTTTCATACACGTATACATAAGAACTTCCACTAATCATCCAAATAATGATTATATAACGTTTCCGCTGATAAAAAATATGATACAAGATTAGAGAAAAAAATCACAAAGTAAAAATAACAATATACAAATAATAAATCAATTCAAAATTGAAAGATACATGTTTCTCAAAAATGAAATTATAAGCAAATGGATATCAATATATAAATTTCTTCACATGAGAAAGCTCAAACCCTCTCAATTGTCTCACCTATAATCAATAGGTATACATGTTATATTTTTCTTCTTTTGCCATGATGATGGATTTTTTCTCCGATTATTGGTATTGATCCAGATCAAAATCAGTTAAGAAAACAAAAACAATTTGATAATCTGAGTAAGACTTTTCTTTTGATTAAGGTGGCATAGATGGCTACAGGGATTTGGTTTCTCGTAGCTCTATCGTTGTATGAAACCAAAACGACAATGATGGCTTCTGGGGATACTCGGGGATGTTACCTTAATGATTTTCGTGGAATTAGGTTTGTGATCATAAGTTTTTAATTTTTTACCGGAATTAAATTTATAGTTAGATAATCACTTTTAATATATAAAGATATGAAAAATTGTTTTTTAAAAGGAGAATTACCTCGTATACTATTTTTTTAACTTTTTTTTCAAATTTACGGTTTGGATTTCTAAAGTAGTTGCAGCGCTAGTTGCAATATGAGTTTCTATTTTTTGTTACAATTTAGGTTGCAGAACGCTAGTTGCAATAGGAGTTTCTATATAGAATTTCGTAAAAATACAAAAAAAAAATGTTTTGAAATGTAAAAATGAAAAAGCACTACCTATAAGTAAAATATATGTGGAAAGAATTATTGTTTTTTTTTTAGAAAACAAAACTAAAAATAATTTAATTGTAAGTAATTGTTATTTTTTGTAATAATGAATAATAAGAATGTGAATCAAAATTAGTCTATTAAAATTAGGGTTGTTTATATAAATTAAAAAACCGTGGTTTAAATCCGGACCACGATGAAAATTCGAACCACTGCCGTAATTGGGGAAACCGTTTTTGGTGGTTTGGTCAATCCGGACCGTTTACGGCGTAATGGTTCAGTTGCGGTTCGTAATAAATAGTTAACGGTTAAACCGGATTAGACCGTTTATAATAAATAATTAATTTTATATATATTTTATATATAACTATATGTATAATTTTGAACTTTTTTGTGTGTCAAGTTTTTTATTGCATGAATTTTAAATTTTTATGTTATGTTTGACCTTTGGTAATATTTTATATCATTATTTATATGCTATAGATCTATTACTTATCATGTTAAATATATATTTTGAAAAATAAAATTAAAAACTTAGTAAAAATAGTACAATTATTTAAAAAAAAATAAGAATAATATAAATTTCACTTAAACTGTGGTTTCGAACCAAACCAAATCGTTCTTAATGGTTTGGTTTGAGAAATTCATTGGTCTAGTTTGGTTTCTAATATTCAAAATACTGTTATAATGGTTTGGCTCAAAAACTATGAAAAATTCGGACCAAATCAATCTGTGAATACTCCTAATTAGAATAATTGTTTAAAATTTTTATAATGATCCAAATTTTGTGGTATTACTAATATACAATACAATATCTTATAAAGTGTATTCTACATGTCAATTTTTTTTAATTTATGTCCTCACATATACTCATCCATATTTTTCTACTATCCATATTAACTGTGTTAAAAAAAAAAGATAATTTATGTGGCAATCTCCTTTAAAATGATAATGGTGGACACCTTATAAATAAGTGACAGGTAAGGCTTATGAAATATGGTAGTTTTTCTACTATTCTATTTTGTGATTAATTTTTTACAAGATTTTGTTGTGAAGAAATGATTTTTTCTTATTTTATTCAATGAAAAAGGGATACAATTTATAGGACTTTGGAACTAAAAATAGAATATACTAATTGATTACAATTGATTTAGAAATTACTAATTGATTTGTAGAAATCACTAATTGATTTGTAGAATATTTCAACACTCCCCCTCAAGTTGGTGCATATATGTCTATCATGCCCAACTTGTTCACAAATTTTGAAAATATGCGAACTGAGACTGCTTTGGTGAGAATATCTGCTAGTTGATCTTCTGATCGAATTTCCTGTAGCTCTAGACTTTTCTCCTCTAATTTTTCTTTGATAAAAAATCGATCAATCTCAACATGTTTTGTTCGATCATGATGAACCGGATTATAGGCCATATCACGAGCGGACTTGTTATCACAGTATAACCGAATAGGTGTAATTGTAGCATAGCCTAAATTCTGAAGGAGTAATTTCAACCACAATCCTTCACAAACACCAAGGGCTAGTCCTCATAGTTCAGCTTCACCACTCGATCGAGCAACCACACTTTGTTTCTTGCTCCTCCAAGACACAAGATTCCCACCCACAAAGGTAAAATACCCAGAAGTAGAACGCATGTCATTTTTATCGCCAGCCCAGTCAGCATCTGTGTACACATCGATGGTTTGTTCTTCTGTCTTTCTAGAGAACAAAATTCCTTTCCCAGGGGCTAACTTCAAGTATCTCAAAATTCGTGTGACTGCATCCATATGCTGCTTACCTGGGTTGTGCATAAATTGGCTGAAAATGCTCAAAGCATAAGCAAGATCTGGTCTTGTATGGGCTAAGTACATTAGTCTGCCAACAAGTCTTTGGTATCTCTCTTTATCAACGGGAACTTGATCATCTTCCATTCGTAATTTTAATCCTTCTTCAATTGGCGTATTTATTGGTTGACATGCAGACATCCCTATCTCCTTCAAGAGATCTAAAGCATATTTTCTTTGGGACAAGAAAATACCTCTTTTAGATCGAGATACTTCTATTCCCAAGAAGTATTTCAATGGGCCTAAATCTTTCATTTCAAATTCTCTCGACAAGTAATTTTGAAGAGCCTTTCTTTCAACTGGATCATTTCCTGTTACTACCATGTCATCGACATAGATAATAAGTGCAGTTAATTTGCCGTCTTGCTTCTTCAAGAACAAAGTATGGTCTGAATTGCATGGGTGATAACCAAATGCAACCATAGACTTTGTGAATCTTCCAAACCAAGCCCTGGGAGATTGCTTCAAACCATACAACGATTTCTTCAATCTGCAAACTTTTAGGCTTTGCATCTAACACCATGCATCCTGGGGGAAGATCCATGTAGACTTCTTCAGTGAGTTCTCCATGTAAAAATGCATTTTTTACGTCAAACTGTTGTAGAGGCCACCCAAAATTAGCAGCTAAGGATAATAAGACCCGAACGGTGTTCATTTTTGCAACAGGTGCAAATGTCTCTGTGTAGTCAATTCCATAAGTTTGAGTATACCCTTTTGCCACCAATCTTGCTTTAAAACGTTCAATTGTACCATCAGCTTTGTATTTCACCGAAAATATCCATCAACATCCAACAATTTTCTTTCCTGTAGGACGATCCACAATCTCCCATGTTTGATTCTTCTGTAAGGATGCCATCTCTTCATTAATTGCAGCGTTCCATCTTGGATCAGTTAAAGCTTCCTGCACACTGTTAGGAATAGATACATTAGATAATTGATATACAAATGACTAATTTGATTTTGACAATTGATGTGTAGACACATAATGGTTCATGGGATATCTTACTTTACTAGACAGTTCAGGTTCATATGTTGGTTTTGGAATACCTCTTGTGAGACGGTGTGGTAATTGTCTTTTAGATGACTCAGGAATATCCTCAACTAACGATTGGTTTGGTATATTAATCAAGAGATCCTGCAACTCTACATCTGAAGTTTTTTGTTGATCTGAATTACCCCTCATATCCAAGCATTCATCACTAGAATCTAATTCATTTAGTTCTATGTTTTCATGCAAGGTGTCACCACTTGTATCCAATTCTACACTTTCATCAGATTTTTTTTCCATATCAAGCCTTACCTCTTCTGCATCTGTCACAAGGTTGTATTCAAAAGTTTGAATTTCTTCAAGATACTTCCCTTGAAATTCAACCTCAGAGTAATACATTACGGTAGCGTTTGGTAACACTTTTTTAATCAGTTTTCTGTTTTTAAAAGTAGAAAAGTGAAAATATTTTTTAAAAACATGTTCTATAAAACTGTTTTTACTTTTCAATTTTATAATTAGAAATCAAAATTTTAAAAACAAAAAGAATCACTTTCAATATTTTTTTAAACAGTTTTTTTTCTTAATTAATCTTTTAGATTAGGACCAGACCCGGACCCAAATCCCCTCCCTACGGCCCTGGCGTTAAACCCGACTTTTGACTTGAACCCGAATTCGACCCCGGACCTAGACCCGACTTAAATAAAATCAAAAAATAAAAATAAAAATAAACTTTATAGAACACACTTTTGTTTTCTGTTTTTAAAATTGAAAAACAAAAGTGGTTACAGAACGCATTTTTGTTTTTCAAAAACAAATTTTTTAAAAACAAAAATTTTACTTTCATTTTGTGATTAAAAAATTAAAAAACAAAAGTGTTACCAAACGGCACCTACATCTGTTGGAAATTATTTTACCAGGATCTTAGATCTACTCAAAAGTATGTTGTTTAACACCCTAAATATGAACTTTCTAAAACGATGAAATAAACACATATAAAGTTTAGGAAACCTTACATTGGGTGCAGCGGAATTAAATAACTCCTTCCGTTCAGATCTCTAACCCTTGTATCATTTCTGTCGCAGAGTATTATCAAGATTTGAATCTGGATATCTTTCTCTGAATCTTTGATGCTGAAACTCCTTTTGCTGAAGATCTTTCTTCACGATCTTCCTCACTATGATTGAGGTATTACTTGTTGTGTGTGGGCACTACTCTAATCACTAAGGGTTTCGAAATATGAAGGAAGAAGAGAGAGAGAGAGAGTGGTGGCCAAAGATAGAGAGAGAGGCTCAGGTTTTTTTGAATGAGAAGTGTAATTTTCCTAAAGCTTTCACTACCTATTTATAGCATTCAACTAGGGTTAGGTTTGAATTATTTGGCATTAAAATAATGAAAATATCAGAGGTAAAACCCTATAAAAGTGGCCGGCCATGGCTTATTGGATTTGGGCCTCACTTTTTGCAATTTTGCAGTTTTATCACTTTTGCATCTGATTTTCTCAAAAACGCGAATTTTATAAATCAGCCATTTAAATGCCAATTCTAACTATTTAATAACTATAAATAATTATTAAATAATATTGTCATTTATCATATTTATTAATTGAACCATACAAAGTATCATAATTAACAAATATGCCCCTAACAACTCTTTCTTTACAATTTCGCCCTTACTTAGTGAAAAATTCACAAATAGACATAGTCTAACTTGAGAATTATAATTGATTAATCAAAACCAATTACATGAGTCTTACAAGCAATATTATCTCAACTAGTGTGGGGACCATGGGTCTATATAACCGAGCTTCCAATAAGTAGATCAAGAATTTATTACTAAAATTCACTAACTTATTAATTCTTCGTTGAATCCACGCATAGAACT
Organism: Cannabis sativa; assembly: GCF_029168945.1. Lineage (NCBI taxonomy): Eukaryota > Viridiplantae > Streptophyta > Magnoliopsida > Rosales > Cannabaceae > Cannabis > Cannabis sativa. Next base: position 75,200,934 of record NC_083601.1, read on the forward strand.
TAGAATTGCACTCTCAGTATATAGAATGCTCTATATGTTCCACCATATAGTTACATCATTAGTTATCTATTGTTATAATCCTAATTTGATCAATGATCCTCTATATGAATGATCTACACTGTAAAGGGATTAGATTACCATTACACCCTACTATGTATTTTATCCTTAAAACACTTGACCCCGTATAAATGATATTTCAGCTTATGTGAAAGGAGTACTCCACCATTTATGTTCGTTTGGTCAAGCTCGAAGGAGATTATCCTTTGCTTACTATTCGCCAGATAGAAGTTATAGATTCCATGTTTATGTTAGCGCTCTCACTCAATTGCACTACCGTGTTCCCAAAATGTACGTATCACCCTGACCTAAAAGTAGGCTTAACTAACAAATCAAAGAACACGAATAGCCTCCTGAGATTGAGCCTAATCATAACAGGATTAAGAACATTTGATATAGGATCAACTAGGCGATATTGACTTGAATAGATTTTACGGTAAGTTTAATAAATCTAAGTCAAAGTTCAATATCGATCCCTTCCGATGCATACTCCATGCATCCAACCTGAGCTTTACTTTAACCAATGTTCTGGAAAGAACATAGCATTTCTCCAAGTGCAAGTAAACTCTTGTTGTAGATTATCATATCAGTAAAACCCTGTGTCTGGTAAATCTAGGAAACTTTATTCACATAGTCATGTTTACTTTCCAAAGTGATGACAACACAATAAACAGGATCAAGTATGTGAAAAGGGTTTCAGATGAATTTATAAATCAAATAGACAAGCAATTGATAAAGTGAACCAAAACATACATGAATGAATGAAAAATACTTATGTTTCTTTATTGATGTTAAATAAAATAGATTACATTGAAATGGAGTTTTATTTAGGGCAGAAAACCCAACAAACTCCCACTTGCACTAATATAAAACTAATCAGTACATATCAATTAATCCTAAATTCTGACGATACTTTTCAAATGCTGTCACGGGCAAGACTTTGGTAAATGGATCAGCTAGGTTGTCCTCTGTGTCAACTTTCTCAACTAGTACATCCCCTCTTGCCACGTATTCTCTGATAATGTGATACTTCCTTTCAATGTGTTTGCTTCTCTTGTGGCTTCGAGGTTCTTTACTGTTTGCTATTGTTCCATTGTTATCACAAAGTAGGACCAGAGGCTTTTCCATTCCAGGAACGACACCTATACTGGTGAAGAGCTTTGTTAGCCAGACAAGTTCTTTAGCAGCTTCGACTGTAGCTATGTATTCAGCTTCCATAGTCGAGTCAGATATCGCGGTTTGTTTTGCACTTCTCCAAACCACTGCTCCACCCCCAAGAGTAAACACCATCCCATATGTAGATTTCCTGTCTTCAAGACTTGCCTGGAAATCTGAATCAGTGTAGCCTATGGGATTTAAAGCACCACCCTTGTAGACTAACACAAGATTCCTTGTACTCTTTAAGTATTTAAGAATATACTTAACTGCATTCCAATGTTCATGTCCTGGATTAGACTGATACCTGCTCACGATTCCAACTGCATAGCAGATGTCAAGTCTAGTGCATAACATTGCATACATTAGACTTCCAACTGCAGAAGCATAGGGAATTTTTGCCATGTCCTCTATCTCTTGAGGATCAGTCGGAGACTGTTCCTTAGATTGAAGAATACCATATCTAGAAGGCATGTTTGCCCCATTGGTGTTATTCATGGAGAATCTCTCTAAAACTTTATCAATGTAGGTTGTTTGAGAGAAAGCAAGAGATCTGTTCTTCCGGTTTCTGATAATCTGAATACCAAGAACATAGGCTGCTTCACCCAAATCTTTCATATCGAATTGAGTGTCGAGCCATTCCTTGATGTGAGTCATTTCCTTGACATTTTTCCAATAATCAAAATGTCATCAACATAAAGGATTAGGAGTACTACTACTTGGTCTTCCTTGAGTTGGTAAACACAAGGTTCATCTTCATTCTGAAGAAAGTCGTAGGTCTTGATGATTTCATCAAACCTTTTGTTCCATGAGCGAGAAGCTTGCTTAAGTCCATAGATAGACCTATTTAATTTGCAAACTTTATTTTCCTGCCCAGGAAGGACATAGCCTTCTAGTTGCTCCATATAGATGGTTTCTTCAAGTACCCCATTAAGGAAGGCAGTCTTGACATCCATTTGCCAGATTTCGTAATCGAAAGCAGCGGCTATGGAGAGAAGAATTCGGATGGATTTGAGCATGGCAATAGGACTAAAAGTTTCCTCATAGTCCACACCTTCTCTTGGGGTATAACCCTTGGCTACAAGTCTAGCTTTAAAAGTTTTGACTTCGCCTCCAGCTCCTCTTTTCTTCTTGTAAACCCACTTGCATCCTATCGGATGATAGTCGTCAGGTGCGTCTACATATTCCCAGACTTTGTTCTTTTTCATGGAATCCATTTCTGAATCCATGCCTGCTGACCATCGTTTCCGTTGCGGACTAGCCATTGCCTGTTTATAGGTTAATGGATCGTCATCAATACCGTCACCTACGACCATATTGATTTCACCATCCAAGCCATAACGAGCTGGTTTTGTTGAAACCCTTCCACTACGACGAGTTGCGGTGATCTTCTGAACAGATGCTTTAGTAGTAGATTTCTCAGTTGGTTCGACTGAGGGAGTGGGATTGTCTTCTTCACGAGTGGAAGAGGACGGAACATTGGAAGGACTTATATCTGAAAGCAATTCCTCTAGAAAAATTTTACTTTTCGGTTTGTTGTCTTTAATATAGTTCTCTTCAAGGAAAGTAGCATTTGTAGAAACAAACACTTTGTTATCCTTGTGACTATAAAATAGTCTACTCCTAGTCTCTTTAGAATTTCTGACAAACATGCGTACTTCGGTACGTTATTCAAGTTTTCCTTCTTTCTTCCTTAAGACATGAGCAGGGCACCCCCAAATTCTGTAGTGGCGTAAACTACGTGTACGACCATTCCAAAGTTTGACGGGTGTCTTAGAGACTGCTTTAGATGGAACAACATTTAAAATGTCATTTTCCATCTGAATAGCATATCCCCAGAAGGACGTAGACAGAGTTGAATAACTCAGCATAGACCTAACCATTTCCAAAAGAGTGCGATTTCTTCTTTCTGCAACTCCATTTTGTTGTGGAGTGCTTGGGGAAGTGTATTGGGATTCAATTCCAAGTTCAATTAAATGATCTTTGAACTGCATATCCATATATTCTCCACCCCTATCAGTTTGCAAGATCTTTAATGATTTACCTAATTGGTTTTGAGCCAAAGCATGAAACTCCTGAAACTTTTCAAACGTTTCAGATTTCTTTTGCATTAGGTAAGGAAAACTATATCTAGAGTAATCGTCAATGAAAGTGACAAAATACTCATAACCACCACGAGCTTTAACATTCAAAGGTCCGCAGACATCGGAATGCACTAACCCTAGTTGGATTTTGGCACGCTCTCCTTTTGCAGAGAAAGAACGTTTAGTCATTTTTCCTTCTAGGCAGGACTCGCATACTAGCAGTTCACCTAAGACGACATTTTTCAATGGACCGCCTTTGGTTAGCCTATTGAGTCTATCAAAGCCTATATGACCTAAACGTAAATGCCATAGATAAGTTTGATCATCATTATCAATCTCTTTTCTTTTGATGTTTCTAGGTTTAGCTACATTGAAAAGTTCACTATTTAGTGAGATTTGTGTATTCGGTCTTAAAACATAAAGCCCTTGTTCCATGGTAGCAACACATATTTGAAATCCATTACGAGAAATTGAACAATTTGTACTCGAAAAATTCAATAAATAAGATTGTGTTTGCAAACATGAGACACTAATCAAGTTTCTACTAAAGTTTTGAATAAATAAAATATTTTCTAAAATTAAAAATCTTTGTTGAAACTTGATGCGGGCTTTTCCTCTAGCTTTGACCGATACTAACTCGCCATTGCCAACTTTAAGCTTTAACTCTCCTGGAAGCAGATTTTCCCAAGTTTTAAGCAACTGCAGTGAAGAATATACATGGTTAGTAGACCCAGAATCAACAATCCAGACAGATTTGTCATTCTCTAAAACACATGATTCAAAGACAAAAGCATTACCTTCGTTTGAATTGTTTAGAAGCATGGGACATCGTTCTTCTTGATGTCCCTTTTCATTACAATTCAAACATAGAAGATTATGTCTGATAATTGTACTTGAAGAAGCAGCTTTGATAGATCCTTCATACCTAGTCATTTTCCTCTGATTATGAATTGCAAACCCAGGGGAACCCATTGCAATCAGATTCCGTTCATGGGCTCGTAATTCTGCTTCGAGCTTGTCCATGTCAGAAGAGCTGAAATTGTTGATCATATAAGAAATAACAAATTCATTATACTCCGGAGGAAGACTATTAAGGATGCGTTGGACCCATTGTTCTCTTGATAAATCAATCCCTAGTAGATTTGCCTTTTGGAACTTCAGATTCATCATCAACAGGTGCAAGTTTATGCAACTACCAAGATGCATTTTCACACTATAGAGTTCTTTTGCTAAGATATTAACTAGGAGAGGATCGGGGTGAGGGTAATTCATAATGACACTACAACACATCAATAAAAAAGAAGTAAGGTTTTGGTTCATAAATTCATACACATGTTCAGAAAATAACAAATAATCACATATGTTATAGAAATACTAAATCTAACAAAGTTTATTTTCCAAGGTCTTTCAACAAACTGATACAGTGTCCCGTTTAGGCGAGAGTCAAAGTATCATCCATTGAATAGAGTTGTCAACTCATCTAAAATGATAATCATTCTAGCAACCTTTTATTCGATCAAGATTGGAATTCAGTGTTGTCCCATTTAGGCGAGAGTCAAGGCAATTCTATCTTATGAGCTTCCACCATTGTTTCATAATTTGCAAGTCAAGTATGGTCGCCACCATTAGGGTGATCCATACCATACAAAACACTTACAAACTACTTATCTTTCGAGATTAAACGGTGCGAAATTGTTAATGAACGTTTCTCCATTAGGGAGGATTACTCACTAAAACAAACGCGATGTAAAACCAACAATGGAGATCGAATGTCTCTTGATTAAAAGCTCATTATTTTAAAAAAAAAAATATGTATTTTGTATAATCATTTTATTCGATATTATGATGATGAAAAATTACAAATTAAAGTTGGTTTAAATAAAAAATCAACTTTAATTAATTTTCAATTATTGTTTAATTCAAAAAATAAATTCGAATAAATATCGAACAAGTTCCATATTATAATAATGAAAAGTTACAAATCAAAGTTGGTTTAAATAACAAATCAACTTTAATTAAATTTCAATTATTATTTAAATTCAAAAAATAAATTCGAATATAATGGAACAAATTTGAAAATATCTTGTTTAACTTGTTTTAGAAGACTCTAAAAAAAATTAACTTAAATATCTTTCAAATCAGATTTAATTAAATTAAAATTAAGTTGAAACCACTTAATTTAAAATATTCCATTTTAAGTTAATATTCGAAAAGATATTAACTCAAAAAATATCTAAAATATTCCATTTTAATATAATATTCGAAAAGATATTAACTTAAAAAATATCTAAAGAATCTTAATAACCAATGCCTAAAATTCCTCAACTTAATTTTGAAATTTTAAATCCAAAAGATATTCAGATTTAAGTTGGTTAGTTATAGATAACTAAATATCAACTTAAATAGGAATATTTAATGAAAATTTTAAATTAAGCTGCAGAAAGAATCTAGATAGTTATAATTCCATATTTAATTAAATACAAGAAAATACATATAGTCTAGCTTAAAATTCTTTAAACTATGGTTTTCTTAAATTAATTTCAAAATAAATGAAATTAATTATGTTGCTAATCAATTTTATTAGGTTAAAATAATTTAATTAACTTAGTACAGTTATTCAAATCAGGCAAATGGGCCTTCACAATTGGGGTGGTTCATGTGAGGGGGTGCTGGGTTCAGTATGTCGTACCCACTTCTATGGCTCCCAACTCTCACACAAGGCCCAAAAGAGAGGAATTTAACCTTAAAATGAACAACTGTTATTAATTGAATAGGCCTAATAACTAAATGGGCCTAAATTAAATCTATCAAGAACTATGACATTTTATTTAGCAACAACAACATATATGCATCTATAATGAAATTAAACACATAGGCTCACACAGGCACACTTTGGATGGGTCCTATCATGTTGCTAGGTCATACACAGATGAAAGAAGATTGTAAATATACTTGTTACAAATTATTTACTTGACCAACGGAGCCATGAGTTAAAATCAGATCATTGGATCTGTCAACAAGTTAACCATGGCTATTTGCAATCAAGCAATAATAGGTTTCAAAAAAAAATTTACAAACAAGCTAAAAAGACATACTCCTGCAACAAGGTTAGCTGGATAGTTGGAAGTAGGATTTATTTAATTTTAAATTAATAATTTCGAAAAAATAATTAATTAAATAAATAAATAATTAATTTTCGAAAATTAAAAAAAAATTAAAAAATTTCAAAATTGTAAAAAAACATTTAAAATTAAACCGACAATTTTTAAAAAATTAGGTTTCAACCAACCCAAATATCATTTCAAAATTTGCTAACTACTTTTAAAATTTAATGTTATTTTATAAATAAAAATTAAATAAAAAATTAAAAAAGATAAATAAATATCTTTTTTAGATTTTAAATATAATTTAAATAAATAAAATAAAAAAATTTAAAAGTTAGCAAAATATCTTACATCTATTTAAAATTACATGACTATAGTTATCTTATTTTAGATTTAAATAAGGTCAAATTATTTAAAAAAAAAAATAATTTTAAAAAATTTAATATCTGACCTTAAAATTAAAAATAAGATAAGATATAATCAAATTTAAAAATAAGATAGATAATTAATCAAAAAATATAGATATTTACTATTTTTCAAATTCAAATTACACTAATATCATGAATTAAATTTAAAAAATATTAATTAATTTAATTATGATAATTAGAATTGAATTAGGAATAGTAAATGTATAAATACAGAACTACACAAAAAAATCAGAAGTTAAATCCATGAAAAAGCATGAAAAATCGAAGAAAAACGAAAAAATTGCGAGCTGTACGGACGTGATGCTGTGCATACCCGTCCGCGCGCGCAAAGAGGTGATTTGGGCGAGCAACCTCGGCGGCAGCAGGATTTGCATGAAATCCGCGCGCGCAGGAGGTGTGATGCTCAACCCTGATTTTTTCGAAACTTCAAAAAATCATAACTAATTCAAATTAAATCGAAATTTAGTTCTGTGAAAAAGTAACTTGCTTAATTTTTTCCATACTATCCAATAAAAATAATTCCAGAATCAAATATTCAATTATTTTTCACGGAAATTCACAAACATCAATCAATCATCAAATAACACTCAATACAACATGATACCATCCAAAACATCAAACAATCGTTTTAAAGTCCAAATTTCTTGGAAGCAAATCAATTACCATGGCTCTGATACCAGTTGTTCGAAATTATTTTACCAGGATCTTAGATCTACTCACAAGTATGTTGTTTAACACCCTAAATATGAACTTTCTAAAACGATAAAATAAACACATATAAAGTTTAGGAAACCTTACATTGAGTGCAGCGGAATTAAATGACTCCTTCCGTTCAGATCTCTAACCCTTGTATCCTTTCTGCCGCAGAGTATTATCAAGATCTGAACCTGGATCTCTTTCTCTGAATCTTTGATGCTGAAACTCCTTTTGCTGAAGATCTTTCTTTACGATCTTCCTCACTATGATTGAGGTATTACTTGTTGTGTGTGGGCACTACTCTAATCACTAAGGGTTTCGAAATATGAAGGAAGAAGAGAGAGAGAGAGAGTGGCGGCCAAAGATAGAGAGAGAGGCTCACGTTTTTCTAAATGAGAAGTGTAATTTTCCTGAAGCCTTCACTACCTATTTATAGCATTCCACTAGGGTTAGGTTTGAATTATTTGGCATTAAAATAATGAAAATATCAGAGGTAAAACCCTATAAAAGTGGTCGGCCATGGCTTATTGGATTTGGGCCTCACTTTTTGCAATTTTGCAGTTTTATCACTTTTGCATCTGATTTTCTTAAAAATGCCAATTTTCTAAATCAACCATTTAAATGTCAATTCTAACTATTTAATAACTATAAATAATTATTAAATAATATTTTCATTTATCATATTTATTAATTGAACCATACAAAGTATCATAATTAACAAATATGCCCCTAACAACTCTTTCTTTACAATTTCGCCCTTACTTAGTGAAAAATTCACAAAAAGACATAGTCTAACTTGAGAATTATAATTGATTAATCAAAACCAATTACATCAGTCTTACAAGCAATATTATCTCAACTAGTGTGGGGACCATGGGTCTATATAGCCGAGCTTCCAATAAGTAGATCAAGAATTTATTACTAAAATTCAGTAACTTATTAATTCTTCGTTGAATCCACGCATAGAACTAAGAATTTCACTCTCAGTATCTAGAATGCTCTATATGTTCCACAATATAGACACATCATTAGTTATCCATTGTTATAATCCTAATTTGATCAATGATCCTCTATATGAATGATCTACACTGTAAAGGGATTAGATTACCGTTACACCCTACTATGTATTTCATCCTTAAAACACTTGACCCCGTATAAATGATATTTCAGCTTATGTGAAATGAGTACTCCACCATTTATGTTCGTTTTGTCAAGCTCGAAGGAGATCATCCTTTGCTTACTATTTTCCATATAGAAGCTATAGATTCCATGTTTATGTTAGCGCTCACACTCAATTGCACTACCGTGTTCCCAAAATGTACGTATCACCCTGACCTAAAAGTAGGCTTAACTAACAAATCAAAGAACACGAATAGCCTCCTGAGATTGAGCCTAATCATAACAGGATTAAGAACATTTGATCTAGGATCAACTAGGCGATATTGACTTGAATAGATTTTACGGTAAGTTTAATAAATCTAAGTCAAAGTTCAATATAGGTCCCTTCCGATGGATACTCCATGCATCCAACCTGAGCTTTACTTTAACAAATGTTCTGGAAAGAACATAGCATTTCTCCAAATGCAAGTAAACTCTTGTTGTAGATTATCATATGAGTAAAACCCTGTGTTTGATAAATCTAGGAAACTTTATTCACATAGTCATGTTTACTTTCCAAAGTGATGACAACACAATAAACAGGATTAAGTATGTGAAAAGGGTTTCAGATGAATTTATAAATCAAATAGACAAGCAATTGATAAAGTGAAGCAAAACATACACAAATGAATGAAAAATACTTCTGTTTCTTTATTGATGTTAAATAAAATAGATTACATTGAAATGGAGTTTTATTTAGGGCATAAAACCCAACAACATCTTCATGGAAAATAACATCCATAGTAATAAACATGCATCGAGTAGGGGGATGATAACATCTATACCCTTTTTGATGCAATGCATATCCAACAAACACACATTTCAAGGCTCGAGGCATAACTTACTTCGTTGATCTTTGGGAAGGTGAACATATGCAACGCAACCAAAGACATGGGGTGGTAGATTGGGAACACTGGGTGCTACAACTGCGTCAGTGAGAGCTTGTAATGGTGTCTTAAAGTTGAGTGATCTTGAAGGAACTCGATTGATGAGGTAGGCAGTTGACATGAGAGCTTCACCCTAGTAATGAGTGGGCATGTGTGCTTCAATGAGAGAAGCCTAGAAAACCTCCAATAAGTGTCTATTTTTTCTTTCGGCAATACCATTTTGTTGTGGTGTATCTCGACAACTGGTTTGATGAATAGACCCGTGAGAGTCTAAGAATTGTTGAAGCTCATTATTGTTATACTCTCCCCCGTTATCACTGCGAAGTACTTGTATCTGGGCATTATATTGTGTTCTGACAGTATTGTAGAATTTTTTAAATAATACAGTAACTTCTGATTTGGATTTCATGAGGCATAACCAGGTCATTCGAGTACAATCATCAATAAATGTAACAAACCAATAAGAGCCTCCAAATGTAGGAACTTTGGAAGGGCCCCAAACATCAGAATGAACAATCATAAATGGATTTGGACTTTTATTCAAAATCAAAGGAAATGAAGCAAGATGGCTTTTAGCAAGTTCACAAACATCACATTTGAAAGTAGAAATATCCAAATCAGTAAACAAAGTAGGAAACAAACATTTTAAGTATCCAAAGGAGGCATGTCCTAAACGTCGATGCCAAAGCCAAATTTTAGTTGATTTCTTGGTACTATTGACGGTGAAAGCCTGTTGCAGCTTGACACAACTTGTTGACTTCAAATCCAAGTAATACAACATCCCTTTCTTTATACCATAACCAATCGTTTGTTGAGTCTGAATATCCTTAAACACAAAAGAGTTAGGACCAAAAATAACCACACAAGACAAGGTATTAGTAATTTGTGAAACAGATATAAGATTATAGTTCAAAGAAGGAACTACCAACACAGAATCAAGATGTAAAGTGTTAGTAAGATGACATTGTTGGGTTTTATGCCCTAAATAAAACTCTTTACAATCTGATTAATTATCAATATAAGAAATTTGAAGTGATTTATGTTTGCATGAATTTTACATGCTAATGGTTTAATATGTTTATTACATTTTCACACAAAATCAGTTAAATCCAGATCATATGTTTATTCACGATTACAGTATTGTCAACACAGTGGAATGTAATTGTGATCATATGAATCAAAAGACTAAGTCCCTGTTTCATCAATATTTTGGATTTACACTAATGTGATAATCAGCGATGATGTGTACTTACACTTGGAGTAAGTGTTATGTTCTTTCCAGGACATTAGTAAAGTATACTGGTTTCGAATGTATGGAGTATACATTGGACTAGACCGATATTGCAACTTAGTTAAGATATTATAAACTTACCGTTATATCTTTCCAAGTCAATATCAGTAGTTGATCTTAAGATTAAAAGAATCTAAATCCTAATATGCTTAGGCTCAACTCAGGAGTGTTATTCATGTTCTTTGATTTATTAGTTAAGCCTACTTTTGGGTCAGGGTGATACGTATATTTTAGGAACATGATAGTATGATTGAGTGGGAGTGATGAACATAAATATGGAATCTATAGCTTCTACTGGTGTATAGAAGTCAAGTGATGATGTAATGACCGCTCTAGTAATGTGGATTAGAAAAGGCAATTAGCACTAATTTTTATTATTTTATTATTTTATTAATATTTGTGAATTAATTTTGATTATGGACCCCAATATTTAGAAATAAATATTAGAGTTATAATTTCTCAATTCTGGAGATTTTATTAAACTCTAGGGGTATTATTTAGCTTATATGTGAAATATGTTAATTTTGTAATTTTTGCTCGGCGACAACGGAAAATGCGATGGATGGCTAGATAATCACATGAGTAAGTTTAGAACCCTATTTTATAGTGGGGGATATTTTAGAGAAAATAAATTATCGGGTTTGAGCGGGGTTATGGAAATTGACCATTTTACCCCTAGTTTCAAAGAAATACCTTAGTTTAAGTCTAAGGGTATTTTTGTCATTTGAAGGGATAGGAGATAGGTGGCTCTTTTGTTGATTGACACCTAGGAAGGTTACTTTCAGCCAAGATTAGTTAATTCTTTCCCAATTTGGAAAATCAAAGAAAAAGGAATTAGAAAAAAACCATTTTCTCTTGGACTCTTCTCTCTTTCTTTCGGCTGGGACAACCTAGGGCAAGCATCAATTTTCTTTTCCATTTCTCTGAGTTTTCAGCAAGAATTCAAGGGGGGAAATCAACCTAAGGTAAGCCCTAATGGTCCTCTTCTCTAATTTTCAAGTTTTGAATTAGTTGAAGTAGTGAAATTGTGTTATAGGAGCTGTTAGGGTTTGTTATTTGTTTGGTTTGAATTCTAGGGTTAGTATGAGTTGAGTTTAGCCCATAGCAGCTGGTTTTGAGGTTTATGGTTGGTTTTATGCAACTTTGAACATTGAGTTCAAAGCTTTAAAGCTTTAATGGCAAGTTGATATTTATTGTGTTTTTCTGTGAAATACTGGCTGGGTTTTATTGTGTATGCATTGTTTAGGTATCTTTTGGAAAGTTTGGTAAAGTTTGGAATTGATTTGAATCAAGGGGGACAAATTTTTGGGTTTCTGCAGATGAACCGGAATTCCGGTTCTGGGTGGTCTGTACCAACCGGTCGACCGGTTGGTGACCCAGAACCGGGATACCGGTTGGATCCGGTCTGCCTGTTGGGTATTTGTCCAGAACCCTAGTTTTAGCCAATTTTGGGTTATATAGGGTTTTGCCATGAGGTTTATTGATAGAGGAACATTTAGTTTCGGGTTTTAAGTCCCGGAAAGTGATTTGGCGAATCACTCATATGTGTTATCATTCTTGTGATTAGGGCATCCATCTAGCACGTAAATTCCGTTCAGGTCGGCCAGCACACTTGAATTCGGAAAACAGGTAAGAACTGTGTATAATGTATGATGTGATTATCTGAATGTGTGTATATGTGTTTATATATGCATGCTTGAATTATGTTAAACACTACCAACACTTGTGTGAGTGTATTGGTACAGTGATTGTTGTTAATTAGAGTACGATACAGTGATACTAACACAAGTATAGAAAATGCTAAGGTGTGTGGTACATCACTCAGTGATACTCAGTGATCGGGATAAACCCTACCAACACTCGTACAGTGAGGTACGTTGTGTATGTGGTATAGTGGTTGTACCCTGGTATTGAACGTTCATGCTCATCTGTTAAGCTCTGTAAATAGGTGTATGGGCGCCTATTTACAGGTCGGAAATTATATGGTATGTTATATGCATTTCTTACTGAGTCTGTTGACTCACAGTTTCTGCTTTCATGTGTAGGTAAAGGAAAGGCGAAGGCTGAACAGGAGTGAACCTGAGCTCGGGTGAGATTGTACATGTCAAGCAGCGCGACCTGGAGTGTTCGGTCTCGGGACATCTGGGTGTTATATTTTGAAAGTCGCTGTGCGACCCAAAACTTGTATATTTTGAATGTAAAGTTTAAACAGTAAATTTTCAAAAGTTTGAAATCGGGATCCCGGGATTTGTAAATATTATATTATTTTATAAAAGTTTAATGTTTAAAGCATAAATTTTAATTTGACACGTTTTTCAAGAAATTACTTTGATTAGCAAAGTTTGCACAATAATTGAAAAAAACACTGTAGCGTGCCTTAGCATTAGGGCGTTACAATTTTGGTATCAGAGCCGCCAGGTTTGTCTACCGAAGCTTGCTATGACATGTACAATCTTCATCAGAGAAAGCTCGGTTCACGGTTCAGTAAGCCCGTACTTGTTTAGTATTTTAAATAAGTGTGATGTAAAAGCATGTTAGGAAGCATATTAGATTTAAATTAAATATATTTCTTTAAAAAGAAAAGAAAGTGCGTTGCCTTTTTGCTATTAAGAGCGGAGTTAATTTTGATCGCCGTCTAACCTGCCTACCTTATGGATTCGCAGGCTAAGTCCTATTAAATGGACGCCCCGCGAAATACAAGAAGCCAGGGTGGCATGGTTGAGGCCGGAGGCGGTCAGGGGAATCCTCAAAATCCCCGTGGTCGCGGCCGTGGCCGTGGCAGAGTTCAGGGTGGTCGCCCTGTAAATCCACCTCAAGCTCCTCCTGATTGGGAGCAAAGATTTGCTGAAATGCAAGAGAGAATTCGTCAGCAAGATGAAGAGATCCAAAGATTGAGGCAGCAGGGTCCTCCTGCCGTGCCTCCTCAACAAGTTTAGGCCGTTGCAGTTCCAGCGGTGCCAACAGAACAACCTGTTGTTGGCAACCGTATGGAACCGTTGTACGAAAGATTTCGAAAACAGGCACCTCCAGTGTTTCTGGGAGGCCCTGATGTGATGAAGGCCGAGCAATGGCTTTCGATGATTGAGCGCATTCTCAACTTTATGGGAGTGGTTGGAAATGATCGAGTAACCTGCGCCACTTTCCAGCTTCAGGAAGATGCTCTCGTGTGGTGGGAATTGATAACCCTCACACGGGACGTCACGCTGATGACCTGGGAAGAATTTAGGGAGTTATTCAACTCCAAGTATTACAATGAAGCGGTCCGCAGTGCAAAGCGGAAAGAGTTCACTGATCTAGTTCAGACTGAGGGTATGTCAGTCACTGAGTATACAACAAAATTTGATCGGTTGGCTAAGTTGGCGGTAGGAATTGTACCCACGGACTTCAGTAAGAAAGAAAAATATTTAGCGGGTTTGAGTGCAAAGATCCGGCATGATCTGGTTATTACCACTACCGAAGCAACCACGTATGCAGATATGGTTGAGAAGGCTTTGAGAGCCGAGGGTGCAGTAAAATTTCTCAGGAGCCCCGGGTGACTCCGAGTGTTGGTGGAACCCCCACTATTCCTACTCCTGTTTATGGTAGGGATGGTGGTGACTCCACCATTGAGCAGAAAAGAAAAGTTGTTCCAGTTTCTGGTGGCTCGGGGCAAAGCAAGCGGTTCCGTGGGAACCAAGGTAGAGGAGGACGACAGGGTTATTCTTATCCTGAGTGTCCAAGGTGCAAGAAACATCATCCGGGAGAGTGTAACCGGAAGACATGCTTTTTATGTGGCATGGTGGGGCATTTCAAGAAAGATTGCCCCCAGGCAAAGAAAGAGGAGCCAAAAGTCGAGATGAGACCGGTTCCTGCTCGTGTGTTTGCCATTACCCAAGCTGATGCTGCAGCCAGTCCTTCTGTTGTGACAGGTCAGCTTCCCGTCAACAACTTGTTATTTACAGTATTATTTGACTCGGGAGCTACACGTTCATATGTGGCTACAAGGGTGATTGATCTTTTGGGTAGCCTTGTGACATTTTAGAAAGAGGGTTTGGAACCCTAATGCCTAGCGGGGAATTGGTTATCTCTAATAGGCGCATTAGGTCTATGCCGATTAGGATTGAAGATAGGGAATTGAGTACTGATCTCATAGAATTGAAACTAACTGAGTTTGATATTATACTGGGAATGGATTTCTTATCCAAGTATTCGGCCAGTATAGATTGTAGGCGTAAAATGGTGACTTTTCAGCCGGAAGGTGAAGATCCATTTGTTTATGTTGGATCGGTTCGGGGGTCTCGAATCCGGTTATTTCGTGTTGAGAACTAGGGATTTACTATGCAATGGTTGTGTAGGATTTCTAGCAGTAGTTTTTGACTCCAGCAGACCTGAAACATTTGGGCCTGAGGTAGTCAGGGTGGTGAAAGATTTTCTTGATGTGTTTCCCGAGGAATTGCCGGGATTGCCGCCACAGCGAGAGATTGATTTTGTAATTGATTTGGCACCTGGAGTCGATCCTGTTTCTAAAGCTCCATATAGGATGGCTCCAGCAGAACTCAAGGAGCTTAAGTTACAACTTCAGGGGATGCTTGATATTGGGTTTATTCGACCTAGTGTATCGCCCTGGGGAGCTCCGGTTCTTTTTGTGAAAAAGAAAGATGGTTCTCTCAGAATGTGTATTGATTATCGGGAACTGAACAAGCTGACGATTAAGAACAAGTACCCGTTGCCTAGGATCGATGATCTGTTCGATCAGCTTCAGGGAAAGACAGTGTTTTCGAAGATTGATTTACGGTCTGGTTATCATCAACTCAGAATTCGGGAGGAGGACATACCAAAGACTGCTTTTAGAACCAGATATGGGCACTATGAGTTTCTGGTAATGTCGTTCGGATTGACCAATGCTCCTGCAGCCTTTATGGATCTCATGAATAGGGTGTTCAAGGATTTCCTCGATAACTGCGTTATAGTGTTTATCGATGACATTCTTGTATACTCTCAGTCAGAAGAGGAGCACGAGCATCATCTTCGAATGGTGTTACAGCGACTTAGGGATCACATGCTGTATGCCAAGTTCAAAAAGTGCGAATTCTGGTTGTCTGAGGTGTCCTTTTTGGGTCATATTATTGGGAAAAATGGAATTATGGTTGATCCAAACAAGATATAATCAGTGAAGAATTGGCCGAGGCCCAAGTCTGTGACAGAAATTCGAAGTTTTCTCGGGTTAGCAGGGTATTATCGACGTTTCGTCGAAGGATTTTCTAAACTTTCTATGCCCCTAACTGAATTGACCAAGAAAAATCAGAGATTTGTGTGGTCAGATAAGTGTGAATCAAGTTTTCAGGAGTTGAAGCAGCGATTGATAACAGCTCCGGTGTTAGCTTTGCCATCGAATCAAGAGAAATTTGTTGTTTATTGTGATGCATCCAGACGGGTGCGGGATGCGTTTTGATGCAAGCGACGAGTCATAGCCTATGCCTCTCGTCAGGCGAAGGATTATGAGCAGCGTTACCCAACTCATGATTTAGAGCTCGCCGCTGTGGTTTTTGCTTTAAAGATTTGGCGACATTATCTTTACGGTGAAAAGTGTGAAATTTATACTGATCATAAAAGTCTTAAATACTTTTTCACCCAAAAAGATTTGAATATGAGGCGAGTAGAAGGTGGTTGGAGTTAGTTAAGGACTACGATTGCGAAATATTGTATCACCCGGGAAAGCCAATGTGGTGGCCGATGCTGCGAGCGAAGGGTCCGGGCAAGTGTGTACTACAATTATGATAGCTCCTCAACTAGCCTCAGAAATGGTTAGTGCGGGAATTGAGTTCGTGGTCGGGAAATTACATAATTTAACACTCCAATCTGATCTGTTGGAGAGAATCAGAAAGGCACAACTGGAAGATCCCGAGCTAGTTAAAGTTCGAGATGAGGTGGTGGCTGGTCGGCCTAGAGGTTTTTCAATCTCGAGCAGTGGAATGTTGTTATATAAGGCTCGAGTCTGTGTTCCTTGTGTGAATGAGCTTAAGAAAGAAATGCGGATGAAGCTCACACCACTCCATATTCGTTGCATCCGGGAACCACCAAGATGTATCAGGATTTGAAACCCTACTTCTGGTGGTATGGGATGAAAAGAGATGTGGTGGACTATGTGTCTAAATGTTTAACACTGCCACAGATTAAATTTGAACATCGAGGGCGGCAGGGTTATTGCAACCCTTAATCCTTCCAGAATGGAAGTGGGAGGACATCGCAATGGACTTTGTAACTGGGTTACCTAGAACTACAGGGATGTATGATTCTGTATGGGTCATCGTGGACAGATTCACAAAGTCAGCTCACTTTCTACCAGTGAAAGTTACCTATTCAGTGGATCAGTATGCTGAATTGTATGTGAAGGAGATAGTTCGTCTCCATGGAGCCCCTAAATCTATTGTATCAGACAGGGATCCAAAGTTCACATCGAAGTTTTGGGTGAGTCTCCAGAAGGCTATGGGTACCAAGTTAAAGTTTAGTACAGCCTTTCACCCTCAGACTGATGGTCAGTCAGAAAGAACTATCCAGATTTTAGAAGACCTATTGCGAGCCTGTGTCATGGACTTTGAGGGTTCATGGGTTAAGTACTTGCCTCTAATTGAATTCTCCTACAACAACAGCTACCAAAGTACAATAGGGATGGCTCCCTATGAGATGTTATATGGTAGAAAATGTCGTTCTCCTATTCATTGGGACGAGACAGGAGAAAGGAAGTACCTGGGTCCTGAGTTAGTGCAGAGGACCAATGAAGCTATTGATAAGATCAAGGCTCGGATGCTTGCTTCTCAAAGCAGGCAGAAAAGTTATGCTGATCCGAAGCGCAGAGATGTCACATTTCAGGCAGGGGAACATGTTTTCCTGCGAGTTTCACCCATGAAGGGTGTTCGGCGCTTCGGGAAGAAGGGTAAGTTAAGCCCTAGGTTCATTGGGCCATTTCAGATACTCGAGAAGGTCGGGCAGGTAGCGTATCGGCTAGCCTTACCACCAGCATTATCAGCTGTTCATGACGTATTTCACATCTCTATGTTAAGGAAATACGTGTCAGACCCGACTCATGTCTTGAGTTATGAAACCCTTGAACTACAACCAGACTTATCCTATGAAGAGCAACCTGTTCAGATTCTGGATAGAAAAGAAAAAGTTCTTCGCAACAAGACTATTGCACTAGTTAAGGTGCTCTGGAGGAACAGTAAGGTGGAAGAAGCCACCTGGGAATTTGAGTCAGATATGAGGACTCAACATCCAGAGATATTCAGGTTAGATTTCGGGGACGAAATCCTATTAACGGGGGGATAATTGTAATGACCGCTCTAGTAATGTGGATTAGAAAAGGCAATTAGCACTAATTTTTATTATTTTATTATTTTATTAATATTTGTGAATTAATTTTGATTATGGACCCCAATATTTAGAAATAAATATTAGAGTTATAATTTCTCAATTCTGGAGATTTTATTAAACTCTAGGGGTATTATTTAGCTTATATGTGAAATATGTTAATTTTGTAATTTTTGCTCGGCGACAACGGAAAATGCGATGGATGGCTAGATAATCACATGAGTAAGTTTAGAACCCTATTTTATAGTGGGGGATATTTTAGAGAAAATAAATTATCGGGTTTGAGCGGGGTTATGGAAATTGACCATTTTACCCCTAGTTTCAAAGAAATACCTTAGTTTAAGTCTAAGGGTATTTTTGTCATTTGAAGGGATAGGAGATAGGTGGCTCTTTTGTTGATTGACACCTAGGAAGGTTACTTTCAGCCAAGATTAGTTAATTCTTTCCCAATTTGGAAAATCAAAGAAAAAGGAATTAGAAAAAAACCATTTTCTCTTGGACTCTTCTCTCTTTCTTTCGGCTGGGACAACCTAGGGCAAGCATCAATTTTCTTTTCCATTTCTCTGAGTTTTCAGCAAGAATTCAAGGGGAAATCAACCTAAGGTAAGCTCCTAATGGTCCTCTTCTCTAATTTTCAAGTTTTGAATTAGTTGAAGTAGTGAAATTGTGTTATAGGAGCTGTTAGGGTTTGTTATTTGTTTGGTTTGAATTCTAGGGTTAGTATGAGTTGAGTTTAGCCCATAGCAGCTGGTTTTGAGGTTTATGGTTGGTTTTATGAACTTTGAACATTGAGTTCAAAGCTCTAAAGCTTTAATGGCAAGTTGATATTTATTGTGTTTTTCTGTGAAATACTGGCTGGGTTTTATTGTGTATGCATTGTTTAGGTATACTGGAAAGTTTGGTAAAGTTTGGAATTGATTTGAATCAAGGGGGACAAATTTTTGGGTTTCTGCAGATGAACCAGAATTCCGGTTCTGGGTGGTCTGTACCAACCGGTCGACCGGTTGGTGACCCAGAACCGGGATACCGGTTGGATCCGGTCTGCCTGTTGGGGATTTGTCCAGAACCCTAGTTTTAGCCAATTTTGGGTTATATAGGGTTTTGCCATGAGGTTTATTGATAGAGGAACATTTAGTTTCGGGTTTTAAGTCCCGAAAAGTGATTTGGCGAATCACTCATCTGTCTTATCATTCTTGTTATTAGGGCATCCATCTAGCACGTAAATTCCGTTCAGGTCGGCCAGCACACTTGAATTCGGAAAACAGGTAAGAACTGTGTATAATGTATGATGTGATTATCTGAATGTGTGTATATGTGTTTATATATGCATGCTTGAATTATGTTAAACACTACCAACACTTGTGTGAGTGTATTGGTACAGTGATTGTTGTTAATTAGAGTACGATACAGTGATACTAACACAAGTATAGAAAATGCTAAGGTGTGTGGTACATCACTCAGTGATACTCAGTGATCGGGATAAACCCTACCAACACTCGTACAGTGAGGTACGTTGTGTATGTGGTATAGTGGTTGTACCCTGGTATTGAACGTTCATGCTCATCTGTTAAGCTCTGTAAATAGGTGTATGGGCGCCTATTTACAGGTCGGAAATTATATGGTATGTTATATGCATTTCTTACTGAGTCTGTTGACTCACAGTTTCTGCTTTCATGTGTAGGTAAAGGAAAGGCGAAGGCTGAACAGGAGTGAACCTGAGCTCGGGTGAGATTGTACATGTCAAGCAGCGCGACCTGGAGTGTTCGGTCTCGGGACATCTGGGTGTTATATTTTGAAAGTCGCTGTGCGACCCAGAACTTGTATATTTTGAATGTAAAGTTTAAACAGTAAATTTTCAAAAGTTTGAAATCGGGATCCCGGGATTTGTAAATATTATATTATTTTATAAAAGTTTAATGTTTAAAGCATAAATTTTAATTTGACACGTTTTTCAAGAAATTACTTTGATTAGCAAAGTTTGCACAATAATTGAAAAAAACACTGTAGCGTGCCTTAGCATTAGGGCGTTACAGATGATTCCCTTCGAGCTTAGCAAATAGAAGTAAATGGATGAGCTCTTGTTTAAGTGACTAATTCTTAGATCACTAAACACCATTTACAGGTAGCTAAGTGTTTTAAGGGGCAAAATACATTGAGGGGTGAGAACGGTAAAATTATCCCATCTCGATGTAAATCATCTATATAGAGGATCTTTGATCACAATAAGATTATAACAATGGTTAAATGAGATAGCATATCTATATCGTGGAACATATAATATGCTCTATATAAGTCTGAGAGTGCAATTCTAAGTTCTAAGAGTGGATTCAACGAAGAATTAATAAGTAGGAATTTACTTAGTAAATTCGGTTCACTTATTGGAAGCTCAGCATATAGATCCATGGTCCCCATTCTATTTGATAACATACTACTTGTAAGACTCAATAATTGATTTGTGATTAATCAATTATAATTCTAAAGTTAGACTATGTCTAATTTGTGAATTTTCACTGAGCAGGGGCGAAATTGTAAAGAAAAGAGATTCTAGGTTTATTTATTTATTAATGGACTTTATATGTCTAGTTAATAATTAAATTAAATGAAAATATTATTTAATAATCTATTTTAGTTATTAAATAATTAGTTTTGGCAATGAAAAGGTTAGAATTGGAAAATTGGCATTTTTGAGAAAATAGAAATAAAATTTGTTAAAACTGCAAAAACAAGTGGGCCCATTACTTAAACCTTGGCCGGCCACTTTATGTGGAATTTCAAATTGATATTTTCATTATTTTAATGCCAAATAATTTCTAACCTAAACCTAGTAGTTTCCTATAAATAGAAAGTGATGGCTCAGTCAAACATAAGTTTACAATAACCTTTTCTGTCAGAAAATTCTCTCTTCAGAAAAACTGAGCCTTCCCTTTTCTATACCTTGGCCGAAACTCCTCTCTCTCTCTTTTCTTCTTCTAAATTTCGAACCCTAGTGATAGAGTAAGTGCCCACACACAGCAAGTGGTAACTCAATCATAGATTGGAAGACTGTTGGAAATTACTTTACCAGGATCTTAAATCTACTCACAAGTATGTTGATTAACACCCTAAATATGAACTTTCTAAAACGATGAAATAAACACATATAAAGTTTAGGAAACCTTACATTGGGTGCAGCGGAATATAATGACTCCTTCCGTTCAGATATCTAGCCCTTGATTCCTTTCTGTAGCGGAGCATTATCAATATGTGAACCTGGATCTCTTTCTCTGAATCTTTAGTGCTGAAACTCCTTCTTGCTGAAAGTCTATCTTCACGATCTTCCTCACTATGGTTGAGGTATCACTTGCTGTGTGTGGGCACTACTCATACACTAAGAATTTCGAAATTCAATGAAGAAGAAAAAGGAGAAGAGATCGGCCAAAGATAGGGAGAGAGAGAGAGGCTCAGTTTTTTTTCTGAATCAGAAGTGTAATTTTCCTGAAGCCTTCACTATCTATTTATAGCATTCCACTAGGGTTAGGTTTGAATTATTTGGCATTAAAATAATGAAAATATCAGTTTAAATTCCCTACAAAGCCGGCCATGCCATGTGCAATTGGGCCTCACTTTTTGCAATTTTGCAGTTTTATCTTTTCTGCATCTGATTTTCTCAAAAACGCCAATTTTTAAATTCAACCATTTAAATGCCAATTCTAACTATTTAATAACTATAAATAATTATTAAATAATATTGTCATTTATCATATTTATTAATTGAACCATACAAAGTATCATAATTAACAAATATGCCCCTAAAACTCTTTCTTTACAATTTCGCCCTTACTTAGTCAAAAATTCACAAATAGACATAGTCTAATTTGAGAATTATAATTGATTAATCAAAACCAATTATATGTGTCTTACAATCAATATAATCTCAACTAGTGTGGGGACCATGGGTCTATACAATCGAGCTTCCAATAAGCAGATCAAGAATTTATTACTAAAATTCACTAACTTATTAATTCTTCGTTGAATCCACGTATAGAACTTAGAATTGCACTCTCAGTATATAGAATGCTCTATATGTTCCACCATATAGACACATCATTAGTTATCCATTGTTATAATCCTAATTTGATCAATGATCCTCTATATGAATGATCTACGCTGTAAAGGGATTAGATTACCGTTACACCCTACAATGTATTTAATCCTTAAAACACTTAACCCCGTATAAATGATATTTCAGCTTATGTGAAATGAGATCTCCACCATTTATTTTCGTTTGGTCAAGCTCGAAGGTGATCATCCTTTACTTACTATTCGCCAGATAGAAGCTATAGATTCCATGTTTATGTTAGCGCTCCCACTCAATTGCACTACCGTGTTCCCAAAATGTACGTATCACCCTGACCCAAAAGTAGGCTTAACTAACAAATCAAAGAACACGAATAGCCTCTTGAGATTGAGCCTAATCATAACAGGATTAAGATCATTTGATCTAGGATGAACTAAGCGATATTGACTTGAATAGATATTACGGTAAGTTTAATAAATCTAAGTCAAAGTTCAATATCGGTCCCTTCCGATGCATACTCCATGCATCCAACCTGAGCTTTACTTTAACCAATGCTCTAGAAAGAACATAGCATTTCTCCAAATGCAAGTAAACTCTGTTGTAGATTATCATATTAGTAAAACCCTATGTCTAATAAATCTAGGAAACTTTATTCACACAGTCATGTTTACTTTCCAATGTGTTGACAGCACAATAAACAGGATCAGGTATGTGAAAAGGGTTTCAGATGAATTCATACATTATGTACATATAATCATGAAATAAATCATGTGAACCATGCAACATTAAATGTTATTTCTGAACTATATTAATAAGTGAATATGATTATATTGAAATGAGTTTTATTTAGGGCATAAAACCCAACAAACTCCCACTTGCACTAATATAAAACAAAATGTGCATTTCAAATAATCTCAACACCTTGATATACAAGTCAAGTGTAGTAGTAGTAAATTACTTGTAATAGGATCTGAAAGGTTGAATTAAACACAACCTTTTCTCCACTATTACTCTTCCTTAATCACAAAATCATTGATAATGTGAAATTCCTCTCTATATGTCTACTCTCTTGGGATATAGGATTCTATACCTTTGGCAACTACTTCTTGGTTATTCAGGAAGTAACACTAGTAGTTAAGGCAATTTGGAATGGTGCAAAAAATGTATAGAACTTTCCTTAGACTGAATAAGTACCTTTCCTGTAACTTTTGACATTCAGTCCCTTTCTGGTAGACCTAGAGACTTCAGATAAGGTTTTACACTTCTCCAAAATCACTATCCCACCCCCAGAGTAATCACCATCTTATCAGAAAGATTTTCTAGCACAAAGGCAAATTTCGAAATCTGATGTGGTGTAGTTTAAGAGTTTTAAACACACCCTTATAGACTAACATATACTTCCTCTTCTTTATCTTAAGATTAACTTGATTGTCTTCCCATGTTCCTCTCCTGGATTAATCTGATACCTACTCATTACTCCCACTCAACAGCAGGTGTCTGGTCTAAGGCATACAAAAGCATATCTAAGACCTCTCACTGTTGATTTAAGAAATTCTTTCATGGCTTTATCTTTTTTGGAATAGTTGAGACTTTTCCTTAGATAAATAAATTCTATGCCTAAGAAGTTGTGAAGCTTCTATAGATTTCCATTAGAAAGAAAATGCTTCAGCATCTTACTAAAATAAGTTGCTTGCATTAGAGTGAGTAATTCCCAGGTATACCACAAGCCATAGGTTTAGGTAAACTCAAACCTATAATACTAGGAACATGAAGTTTTGTTAAGTCCAGTGAATAGACTTATAAACGAAAATTTCCTTTTATGTCCTTGTAATAGAAAACTTTAGGTTACTCCAAGTGAATGGATTAAACCATAGTTCTATTGGCTTTTCTTCTTAGTTTCTTATTTTGACAATCCATTACTTGTTTAAACTCACAATGGATTTTAATAACTAGTGTCTTCCAAGAAGGTGAGTTCCTAGAAACTCTCCCACTACGACAACGTACCGTGAATTATGTCTAAGAAAACTAAATGGTATTAACCTCTTCGGTTGTGACAAGACAATAGAGGCAGTGGGATCTGTTGGGTTTTATGCCCTAAATAAAACTCATTTCAATATAATCAGACTTACTTATTAATATAGATCAGAAATAACATTTAATGTTGCATGGTTCACATGATTTATTTCATGATTATATGTACATAATGTATAGATTCATCTGAAACCCTTTTCACATACTTGATCTTGTTTATTGTGACGTCAACACATTGGAAAGTAAACATGACTATGTGAATAAAGTTTCCTAGATTTATCAGACACAGGGTTTTACTGATATGATAATCTACAACAAGAGTTTACTTGTATTTGGAGAAATACTATGTTCTTTCCAGAACATTGGTTAAAGTAAAGCTTCGAGTTGGATGCATGGAGTATGCATCGGAAGGGACCGATATTGAACTTTGACTTAGATTTAATTAAACTTACCGTAAAATCTATTCAAGTCAATATCGCCTAGTTGATCCTAGATCAAATGATCTTAATCCTGTTATGATTAGGCTCAATCTTGAAAGGTTATTCGTGTTCCTTGAATTGTTAGTTAAGCCTACTTTTAGGTCAGGGTGATACGTACATTTTGGGAACACGGTAGTGCAATTGAGTGGGAGCGCTAGCATAAACATGGAATCTATAGCTTCTATCTGGCAAATAGTAAGCAAAGGATGATCTCCTTCGAGCTTGACCAAACGAAAATAAATTGTGGAGATCTCATTTCACATAAGCTGAAATATCATTTATACGGGGTCAAGTGTTTTAAGGATAAAATACATAGTAGGGTGTTACGGTAATTTAATCCCTTTACTGTGTAGATCATTCATATAGAGGATAATTGATCACATTAGGATTATAACAATGGATAACTAATGATGTGTCTATATGGTGGAACATATAGAGCATTCAATATACTGAGAGTGCAATTCTAAGTTCTATGCGTGGATTCAACGAAGAATTAATAAGTTAGTGAATTTTAGTGTTAAATTCTTGATCTACTTATTGGAAGCTCGATTATATAGACCCATGGTCCCCCCACTAGTTGAGATAATATTGCTTGTAAGACTCATGTAATTGGTTTTGATTAATCAATTATAATTCACAAATTAGACTATGTCTATTTGTGAAATTTTCACTAAGTAAGGGCGAAATTGTAAAGAAAGAGTTAATAGGGGCATATTTGTTAATTATGATACTTTGTATGGTTCAATTAATAAATATGATAAATGACAATATTATTTAATAATTATTTATAGTTATTAAATAGTTAGAATTGGCATTTAAATGGTTGAATTAGGAAATTGGCATTTTTGAGAAAATCAGATACAAAAGGTGTTAAAATTGCAAAATTGCAAAAAGCAAGGCCCAATCCACTAAGTGTAGGGCCTGCCACTTTTGTAGGAAATTTAAACTGATATTTTCATTATTTTAATGCCAAATAATTCAAACCTAACCCTAGTGGAATGCTATAAATAGATAGTGAAGGCTTCAGGAAAATTACACTAAATTTTCTACACTTCTGATTCAGAAAAACTGAGCCTTTCTCTCTCCCTATCTTTAGCTGCCACTTCTTCTTTCTCTTTCCTCTTGAATTTCGAAATCCTTAGTGTATGAGTAGTGCCCACACACAGCAAGTGATACCTCAATCATAGTGAGGAAGATCGTGAAGAAAGATCATCAGCAAAGGAGATTCAGCATCAAGGATTCAGAGAAAGAGATCCAGGTTCAGATATTGATAATCCTTCGCTACAGAAAGGAATCAAGGGCTAGATATCTGAACGGAAGGAGTCATATTATTCCGCTGCACCCAATGTAAGGTTTCTTAAACTTTATATGTGTTTATTTCATCGTTTTAGAAAGTTCATATTTAGGGTGTTAATAAACATACTTGTGAGTAGATCTAAGATCCCGGTAAAATAAATTCCAACAACTGGCCTCAGAGTCATGGTAATTGATTTACTTGCAAGAAATTCGGACTTTAAAACGATTGTTTGTATGTTTTTGGATGGTATCATGTTGTATTGAGTGTTATTTGATGATTGATTGATGTTTGTAAATTTTCGTGAAAAATAATTGCGATTTTGTTTCTAGAATTATTTTTATTGGATAGTATGGGAAAAAATAAGCAAGTTAGTCTTTTACAGAACTCAATTTTGATTTTATTTGAATTAGTTATGAATTTTTGAAGATTTGAAAAAATCGGGGCTGTGCTGAAATTTTCCTACGATCGCGAAACTGTCCGTACAGTTCACAATTTTTTTGTTTTTCTTCGATTTTTCATGCTTTTTCATGGAATTAACTTCCGATTTTTGGTATAGTTTTGTATTTATACTATTACTATTCCTAATTCAATTCTAATTATCTTTTTGAATTAATTTAATATTTTTTAAATTTAATTCAAGATATTAGTGTAATTTGAATTTGAACAGAATTAGTATCTATCTTCTTGCTTAAAAATCTATCTTATTTTAAAATTTGATTATATCTTATCTTATTTTAAATTTAAAAATAAGATATTTATAATCATATAATTTTTAAATGATATAAGATATTTTGCTAATTTTTTAAATTTTGTTATTTTATTTATTTAAATTACATTTAAAATTTGAAAAAGATATTTATTTATCTTTTCTAATTTTTTATTTAATTTTTATTTATAAAATAACATTTAAAATTTAAAAGTAGTTAGCAAATTTTTGAAATGATATTTAGGTTGGTTGAAACCTAATTTTTCAAAAATTGTAGGTTTAATTTTAAATTTAAATTTTTTAAAAATTTCGAATTTTTCAAATTTTTTTAAATTTTTCGAATTTTTTTTTATTTAATTAATTATTTTCGAAATTAAATATTTAATTTAAAATTAAATAAATCCTACATCCAACTATCCAACTAACCTTGTTGCAGGAGTATGTGTTTTAGCTTGTATGTAAGTTTTCAAAACCTATTATTACTTGATTGCAAATAGCCATGGTTACTTTTTGCCAGATCTAATGATCTGATGGCTCCCTTGGTCAAGATAATAATTTGTAACAGGTATATTTACAATCTTCTTTCATCTGTGTATGACCTAGCAACATGATAGGACCCATCCAAAGTGTGCCTGTGTGAGCCTATGTGTTTAATTTGATTATAGATACATATAGGTTGTTGTTGCTAAAATAAATTATCATAGTTCTTGATAGAATTTATTTAGGCCCATTTAGTTATTGGGCTTATTCAATTAATAACAGTTGTTCTTATTAAGGTTAAATTCCTCTCTTTTGGGCCTTGTGTGAGAGTTGGGAGCCATAGAAGTGGGTACGACATACTGAACCCAGCACCCCCTCACATGAACCACCCCAATTGTGAAGGCCCATTTGCCTGATTTGAATGACTGTACTAGGTTAATTACACTAGTTTAACCTAATAAAATTGATTAGCAACATAATTAATTTCATTTATTTTGAAATTAATTTAAGAAAATTATAGTTTAAAGAATTCTTTATTCTAAGCTAAACTATATGTATTTTCTTGTATTTAATTAAATATAGAATTATAACCATCTAGATTCTTTCTGGAACTTAATTTAAATTTTTCATTAAATATTCTTATTTAAGTTGATATTTAGTTATCTACAACTAACCAACTTAAATCTGAATATCTTTTGAATTTCAAATTTCAAAATTAAGTTGAGGAATTTTAGGCATTGGTTATTAAGATTCTTTAGATATTTTTTAAGTTGATATCTTTTCGAATATTAACTTAAAATGGAATATTTTCAAATTAATTGGTTACAACTTAATTTTTGATATTTAATTAAATTTAAATTTGAAAATATTTAAGTTCTAGATTTTTTCTAATACAACTTGAATTAGATTTTTTTTCAAATTTTGTGGAAAAGATACTTAGTCAAATAAGATATTTTCTAGATAGTTATTTCTAGACTACTTATTATTTCTAATATTAAATAGAAAAATATTATAAATTGTGAAATTAATTATTTAAATAATTAATTTTGGTACAATTTATTTTAAGTATATTTTTTCCTAGTATTAAACTAGAGATTAATAATTAAGCCTTCTCTACACTTAATTATTTATTTCTTGAATTTAATACATTTAATTAATTTGAAAATTAAATATCTAAGTTGATTTTTATCATCATACTTAAATATTTCTTTTTCATGACATTTAATTAAATAGAAAATTATTTTTAGTATAAATTTATTTTTCAACTAAATTTAAATAATTTTCAAAATATATTTTTTCTTTATTTTATTAATCAAATTTCGAAATTGCATTTCTTAAATGCTGGAATTTTGAATTTTATATTGAAAAATAGATTAAGTTGTAAATTAATTATTTATTTTAATTAATTCTTGGATCAACTTAAATCAATGATTTTTTTTCATTTATTGATTAATTTAAAATAAATTGAATTAAAGTATATTATTAGAAATTGAATTAATTAGTCAAAAGAAAATCTAGATAGATGATATTTTTGCTTGAAGTATTTTTTCTAGTGTATTTAATTAAATAGAAAATTAATATTTAAGTTGATTTTCATCATCATACTTAAATATTTGAAATTTTTCTAATATATTTAATTAAATAGGAAAATTATATTTTTTGTTGTAAATTAATTTTATTAATTAATTTTGGGCCAACATTAAATTAGAATAATTTTTCCAGGATTAATTTTTTATTTAAACATGCATTTTCGAAAATTGTATTCTTAAATACTTTAATTTTTCGAAATGCAATATATATTTATAGAAAATTAAATTTGAGTTGTAAATTAATTTTGTAACAACTTAAATTGAATATTTTTCTAAATATTTATTGGAAATTATTACTAAGATGGAAATAATTCATGTTATTTTTATATCCATCTAAGTAAAATTTATAAATATTAAATTAAAATTTATATTTAGAATTTTTCATTCTAAATTAGAAATTTTAAATAAATATATATTTAAAATAAATAAATTAAATAAAGAGAATCAAAGAAAATACAACTCACTTTAATAATGAGCTTGATTATTATTAAGATATTCGATCTCCATTGTTGGTCTTACAAAAGTTAAATGTTTTCAATATAACCTCGAGACGCTAGACTTCGTCCCCCTATGGATGGTTATTCGTTGAACGCATTTAACACCGTAAGATTTCATTTGATAAGTGTTTTGTAAGTTTTCGTCTCTATTAGACTCTCCCCTACGGTGACTACTTAGAGATAAACTTACGAAACATGAAACAATGGTGGAAGCTCATAAAATGAGAATAACTTTGACTCTCGCCTACCGGGACAACGTTGGATTCTTATTTTGATCGAATAAAAGGTTGCTAGAATGGTTTCTATTTTAGATGAGCTGACAACTCTATTCAATGAATGATACTTTGACTCTCGCCTTAGGGACCCGTATCGGTTGTTGAAAACCTTGGAAATTATTTAGGATTGTATGTTTTAGTATTTTCACTTGTCATTCCTACTTGCTATATGCTGAATTGTGTATGAATTTATATTGAACCATGTTATTTTCTGTTATTAAGTTGTAGTTTAATTTCGAATCTTCATTGTTGGTCTAACATGTTTGTTTTTCTACTGAGATAAATCCC
Organism: Cannabis sativa; assembly: GCF_029168945.1. NCBI lineage: Eukaryota > Viridiplantae > Streptophyta > Magnoliopsida > Rosales > Cannabaceae > Cannabis > Cannabis sativa. The sequence continues at coordinate 75,230,840 of NC_083601.1, forward strand.
TAATGGATTTTCACCATTAGACATACATAATAGTGTAAGATCTCGAAAGATAAATATTGTATATGCAACATCTAGCTGTTCATCAATTGATGACACCTTAGACTAGTATTTTTACAATATGAAACAAGAAGATTACATAAATAAGATTACTTTGTCTTTCGCTAATCGAAGCATCGTTGGATTCTTATTTATAAACAAAATTATCCTAATTCCTCTTAGCTTATTCATTTCGAATTAGCTCAATAATATATCATTGGATGAATGGTCTATAAATCATTTCATGTCATTATATTTTCTCTTAAGAAATTAAATGACGCATATGATTATAATCCCGAAATTCTATTCCCAATTGATATAAATCCTCAATCTTAGAAATCTCCTACTTGTATGGGCAAATCTGACTTAGAGTTTGTATTAGTATTGGTGGTCCAAGAAAGAATTACTCATTATATTTGTTTGAATTTAAGTCTTTGACTTTAATTTTAGAATCCAAACAGAAATTTTCTTATATTTCTAATTCCAGAATACAATACAGTTACACTTTCTCAAGTGTTTAATATCCATCTTCTATTAATGGATTAAAACTGTATGGAACATGAGTTAGGTATTCTGTGACCAGGATCCACTTGCAGTATTCTAAGAACTCTTTGATGTAACTAAACCTAAGTCATCAAAAGACACTACCACATTTTTTTAATCTATGGCATTTGTATCTTGTTCATAGTGGATTTGACAAGATCAATCTCTGCAAAGAGTTAATATGCCTATATCCACTGAAAGTAGTTCATCTCATTCGCAGATGGATGTACATTCAGGGGTGGATATGAGTTTTTCGTTGTATTCTTAAAACGATAACTCTAGATTATACTTTTTAGCAAAGAAATTTGAAATGTTTGAAAAATTTCATTAATTTCTAGCAATGGTTAAAACCATTAAGGTAAGTGGTTAAAGATCTTGCGAACTGATAGGGGTGGAGAAATAGTTAGTAGATATGCAGTTCAAAGATCATTAAATTGATTTTTGAATTATATCCAAACTTACCTCTCCAGAAATTTTGAGCTGCATATTGATGATTAGTTACTAGTCGTTGCCTAAATCCTTCTATGGTAATACAATTTCAGAATGATGTAATGGTTGGGTACTTAATGTAAATCATTACTAGATTCATGGATGACCTAATCAAAATCTTAAGAAAAGCTAGAACTGTTAACCATGGTTTGTTAGCTATTCTAAGTGATTAGGGGTGGACCGTCCCATTGTCAATAGATAAGAAAGTGTTTGTTCAAACAAATACTACTTTTCTAAGAAAATGACTAAGTCTGAAAAACAAGTAGCAAATAAAGGAGATATTTAATTCTTGATTCCAAAAGTGTTCTATCATCTTATATAACATATGATGATCCCACTGCCTCTGTTGTCTTGTCACAACTGAAGAGATCAATACCATTTAGTTTTCTTAGACATAATTCACGGTGCCTTGTCGTAGTGGGAGAGTTTCTAGGAACTCACCTTCTTATGACTTGGGAGACACTAGTGATTAAAATCCATTGTGAGTTTAAACAAGTAATGGATTGTCAAGATAAGAAACTAAGAAGAAAGCTAATAGAACTATGGTTTAATCCATTCACATGGAGTAACCTAAAGTTTTCTATTACAAGGACATAAAAGGAAATTTTAGTTAATAAGTCTATTCTATGGACTTAACAAAACTTCCTGTTCCTAGTATTATAGGTTTGAGTTTATCTAAACCTATGGCTTGTGGTATACCTGGTAATTACTTACTCTAATGCAAGCAACTTACTTTAGTAAGATGCTGAAGCATTTTCTTTCTAATGGCAATCTATAGAAGCTTCACAACTTCTTAGGTATAGATTTTATTTATCTAAGGAAAAGTCTTAACTAATCCAGAAAAGATAAAGCCATGAAAGAATTTCTTATATCAACAGTGAGAGGTCCTAGATATGATTTTGTATGCCTTAGACCAGACACCTGCTGTTGAGTGGGAGTAATGAGTAGGTATCAGATTAATCCAGGAGAAGAACATTGGAAGACAATCAAGTAAATCTTAAGATTAAGAAGAGGTACTATATGTTAGTCTATAAGGGTGTGTTTAAAACTCTTAGACTACACCATATCAGATTTCGAAATTTGCCTTTGTGCTAGTAAATCTTTTTGATAAGATGGTGGTTACTCTGGGGGTGGAATAGTGATTTTGGAGAAGTGTAAAAACCTATCTGATGTCTCTAGGTCTACCAGAGAGGGACTGAATGTTAAGGTTGCAGGAAAGGTACTTATTCAGTCTAAGGAAAGTTCTATACATTTTTTGGCATCATTCCAAATTGCCTTAAACTACTAGTGTTAATTTCCTGATTAACCAAAAGTAGTTGCCAAAGATATAGAATCCAGTATCCCAAGAGAGTAGACATATAGAGAGGAATTTCACATTATCAATGATTTTATGATTAAAGGAAGAGTAATGGTGGAGAAAAGGTTGTGTTTAATTCAACCTTTCAGATCCTATTACGAGGAGTTTACTACTACTACACTTGATTTGTATATCGAGGTGTTGAGATTATTTGAAACGCACTTTTTGTTTTATATTAGTGCAAGTGGGAGTTTGTTGGGTTTTATGCCCTAAATAAAACTCATTTCAATATAATCAGATTTACTTATTAATATAGATCAGAAATAACATTTAATGTTGCATGGTTCACATGATTTATTTCATGATTATATGTACATAATGTACAGATTCATCTGAAACCATTTTCACATACTTGATCTTGTTTATTGTGCCGTCAACACATTGGAAAGTAAACATGACTATGTGAATAAAGTTTCCTAGATTTATCAGACACAGGGTCTTACTGATATGATAATCTACAACAAGAGTTTACTTGTATTTGGAGAAATACTATGTTCTTTCCAGAACATTGGTTAAAGTAAAGCTCAGGTTGGATGCATGGAGTATGCATCGGAAGGGACCGATATTGAACTTTGACTTAGATTTAATTAAACTTACCGTAAAATCTATTCAAGTCAATATCGCCTAGTTGATCTTAGATCAAATGATCTTAATCCTGTTATGATTAGGCTCAATCTTGAAAGGCTATTCGTGTTCCTTGAATCGTTAGTTAAGCCTACTTTTAGGTCAGGGTGATACATACATTTTGGGAACACGGTAGTCCAATTGAGTGGGAGCGCTAGCATAAACATGGAATCTATAGCTTCTATCTGGCAAATAGTAAGCAAAGGATGATCTCCTTCGAGCTTGACCAAACAGAAATAAATGGTGGAGATCTCATTTCACATAAGCTGAAATATCATTTATACGGGGTCAAGTGTTTTAAGGATAAAATACATAGTAGGGTGTTACGGTAATTTAATCCCTTTACTGTGTAGATCATTCATATAGAGGATAATTGATCACATTAGGATTATAACAATGGATAACTAATGATGTGTCTATATGGTGGAACGTATAGAGCATTCTATATACTGAGAGTGCAATTCTAAGTTCTATGCGTGGATTCAACGAAGAATTAATAAGTTAGTGAATTTTAGTGTTAAATTCTTGATCTACTTATTGGAAGCTCGGTTATATAGACCGATGGTCCCCCCACTAGTTGAGATAATATTGCTTGTAAGACTCATGTAATTGGTTTTGATTAATCAATTATAATTCACAAATTAGACTATGTCTATTTGTGAAATTTTCACTAAGTAAGGGCGAAATTGTAAAGAAAGAGTTAATAGGGGCATATTTGTTAATTATGATACTTTGTATGGTTCAATTAATAAATATGATAAATGAAAATATTATTTAATAATTATTTATAGTTATTAAATAGTTAGAATTGGCATTTAAATGGTTGAATTAGGAAATTGGCATTTTTGAGAAAATCAGATGCAAAAGGTGTTAAAATTGCAAAATTGCAAAAAGCAAGGCCCAATCTACTAAGTGTAGGGCCTGCCACTTTTGTAGGAAATTTAAACTGATATTTTCATTATTTTAATGCCAAATAATTCAAACCTAACCCTAGTGGAATGCTATAAATAGATAGTGAAGGCTTCAGGAAAATTACACTAAATTTTCTACACTTCTGATTCAGAAAAACTGAGCCTTTCTCTCTCCCTATCTTTAGCTGCCACTTCTTCTTTCTCTTCCCTCTTGAATTTCGAAATCCTTAGTGTATGAGTAGTGCCCACACACAGCAAGTGATACCTCAATCATAGTGAGGAAGATCGTGAAGAAAGATCATCAGCAAAGGAGATTCAGCATCAAGGATTCAGAGAAAGAGATCCAGGTTCAGATATTGATAATGCTCTGCTACAGAAAGGAATCAAGGGCTAGATATCGTTTTAGAAAGTTCATATTTAGGGTGTTAATAAACATACTTGTGAGTAGATCTAAGATCCTGGTAAAATAAATTCTAACAGGATCATCATAAATAAGATGATAGAACACTTTTGGAATCAAGAATTAAATATCTCCTTTATTTGCTACTTTATTTTCAGACTTAGTCATTTTCTTAGAAAAGTAGTATTTGTTTGAACAAACACTTTCTTATCTATTGACAATGGGATGGTCCACCCCTAATCACTTAGAATAGCTAACAAACCATGGTTAACAGTTCTAGCTTTTCTTAAGATTTTGATTAGGTTATCCATGAATCTAGTAATGATTTACATTAAGTATACAACCATTACATCATTCTGAAATTGTATTACCATAGAAGGAATTAGGCAACGACTAGTAACTAATCATCAATATGCAACTCGAAATTTCTGGGGAGGTAAGTTTGGATATAATTCAAAAATCAATTTAATGATCTTTGAACTGCATATCTACTAACTATTTCTCCACCCCTATCAGTTCGCAAGATCTTTAACCATTTACCTTAATGGTTTTAACCATTGCTAGAAATTAATGAAATTTTTAAACATTTCAAATTTCTTGCTAAAAGGTATAATCTAGAGTTATCGTTTTAAGAATACAACGAAAAACTTATATCCACCCCTGAATGTACATCCATCTGCGAATGAGATGAACTACTTTCAGTGGATATAGGCATATTAACTCTTTACAGAGATTGATCTTGTCAAATCCACTATGAACAAGATACAAATGCCATAGATTAAAAAAAATGTAGTTGTGTCTTTTTGATGACTTAGATATAGTTACATCAAAGAGTTCTTAGAATAGTGCAAGTGGATCCTGGTCACAGAATACCAAACTCATATTCCATACAGTTTGAATCCATTAATAGAATATGGATATTAAACACTTGAGAAAGTGTAACTGTATTGTATTCTGGAATTAGAAATATAAGAAAATTTTTGTTTGGAATCTAAAATTAAAGTCAAAGACTTAAATTTATACCAAATATAATGAGTAATTCTATCTTGGACCACCACTACTAATTTAACTCTATGTCTGATTTGCCCATACAAGTAGGAGATTTCTAAGATTGAGGATTTATATCAATTGGGAATAGAATTTCGAGATTATAATCATATGCGTCATTTAATTTCTTAAGAGAAAATATAATAACATTAAATGATATATAGACCATTCATCCAATGATATGTTATTGAGCTAATTCGAAATGAATAAGCTAAGAGGAATTAGGATAATTTCGTTTACAAGTAAGAATCCAACGATGCTTCGATTAGTGAGAGTCAAATTAATCTTATTTATATATAATCTTCTTGTTTCATATTGTAAAAATACTAGTCTAAGGTGTCATCAATTGATGAACAACTAGATGTTGCATATACAATATTTATCTTTCGAGATCTAACATAATTATGTATGTCTAATGGTAAAAATCCATTAGGGATTTATCTCATTAGATAAACAAAATAAGTTAGACCAACAATGGAGATTTCTAAGCTAAACTATATGTATTTTATAGAATTATAACCATCTAGATTCTTTCTGAAGCTTAATTTAAATTTTTCATTAAATATTCCTATTTAAGTTGATATTTAGTTATCTACAACTAACCAACTTAAATCTGAATTTCTTTTGGATTTAAAATTTCAAAATTAAGTTGAGGAATTTAGGCATTGGTTATTAAGATTCTTTAGATATTTTTAAGTTAATATCTTTTCGAATATTAACTTAAAATGGAATATTTTAGATATTTTTTGAGTTAATATCTTTTCGAATATTAACTTAAAATGGAATATTTTCAAATTAAGTGGTTATAACTTAATTTTTGATATTTAATTAAATTTAAATTTCAAAATATTTAAGTTCTAGATATTTCTAATACAACTTAAATTAGATATTTTTTCAAATTTTGTGGAAAAGATACTTAGTTAAATAAGATATTTTCTAGATAGTTATTTCTAGACTACTTATTATTTCTAATATTAAATAGGAAAATATTATACATTGTGAAATTAATTATTTTAAATAATTAATTTTGGTACAATTTATTTTTTCCTAGTATTAAACTAGAGATTAATAATTAAGCCTTCTCTACACTTAATTATTTATTTCTTGAATTTAATACATTTAATTAATTTGAAAATTAAATATCTAAGTTGATTTTCATCATGATACTTAAATATTTCTTTTTCATGACACTTAATTAAATATAAAATTATTTTTAGTTGAAATTTATTTTTTCAACTAAATTTAAATAATTTTTAAAATATATTTTTTCTTTATTTTATTAATCAAATTTCGAAATTGCATTTCTTAAATGCTGGTATTTCGAATTTTATTTGAAAAATAGATTAAAGTTGTAAATTATTTATTTTAATTTTGGACCAACTTAAATCAATGATTTTTTTCATTAATTGATTAATTTAAAATAATAAATTAAAATATATTATTAGAAATTGAATTAATTAGTCAAAGGAAAATCTAGATAGGTGATATTTTTGCTTGAAGTATTTTTTTTTAATGTATTTAATTAAATAGAAAATTAATCTTTAAGTTGATTTTCATCATCATACTTAAATATTTGAAATTTTTCTTATATATTTAATTAAATAGGAAAATTATATTTTTTGTTGTAAATTAATTTTATTAATTAATTTTGGGCCAACATTAAATTAGAATAATTTTTTCAGGATTAATTTTTTATTTTAACATGCATTTTCGAAAATTGTGTCCTTGAATACTTTAATTTTTCGAAATGCAATATATATTTATAGAAAATTAAATTTGAGTTGTAAATTAATTTAAATTAATTTTGTAACAACTTAAATTGAATATTTTTCTAAATATTTATTGGAAATTATTACTAAGATGGAAATAATTCATATTATTTTCATATCCATCTAAGTAAAATTTATAAATATTAAATTAAAATTTATATTTAGAATTTTTCATTCTAAATTGGAAATTTTAATTAAATAAATATATATTTAAAATAAATAGATTAAATAAAGAGAATCAAAGAAAATACAACTCTCTTTAAATAATGAGCTTTATTATTAAGATATTCGATCTCCATTGTGGGTTTTACACCGCGTTTGTTTTAGTGAGTAATCCTCCCTAATGGAGGAACGTTCATTAGCCATTTCGCACCGTTTAATCTCGAATGATAAGTAGTTTGTAAGTGTTTTGTATGGTATGGATCACCCTAATGGTGGCGACCATACTTGACTTGCAAATTGCGAAACAATGGTGGAAGCTCATAAGATAGAATTGCCTTGACTCTCGCCTAAACGGGACAACGCTGAATTCCAATCTTGATCGAATAAAAGGTTGCTAGAATGTTTAACATTTTAGACGAGCTGACAACTCTATTCAATGAATGGTAGCTTTGACTCTCGCCTAAACGGGACACTGATATCAGTTTGTTGAAAACCTTGGAAATTATTTAGGATTATAAGTTTTAGTATTTTCACTTGTCATTCCTACTTGCTATATGTTTATAATTTCTGAATTGTGTATGAATTTATATTGAACCATGTTATTTTCTGTTATTAAGTTGTAGTTTAATTTCGAATCTTCATTGTTGGTCTAACTTGGCTTGTTTATCTAATGAGATAAATCCCTAGTGGATTTTCACCATTAGACATACATAATAGTGTTAGATCTCGAAAGATAAATATTGTATATGCGACATCTAGCTGTTCATCAATAGATGACACCTTAGACTAGTATTTTTACAATATGAAACAAGAAGATTATATAAATAAGATTACTTTGACTTTCGCTAATCGAAGCATCGTTGGATTCTTATTTAATCAACGAAATTATCCTAATTCCTCTTAGCTTATTCATTTCGAATTAGCTTCAAAACATATCATTGGATGAATAGTCTATAAATCATTTCATGTCATTCTATATTTTCTCTTAAGAAATTAAATGACGCACATGATTATAATCCCGAAATTCTATTCCCAATTGATATAAATCCTCAATCTTAGAAATCTCCTACTTGTATGGGCAAATCAGACTTAGAATTAAATAGTAGTGGTGGTCCAAGATAGAATTACTCATTATATTTGGTATAAATTTTAAGTCTTTGACTTTAATTTTAGATTCCAAATAGAAATTTTCTTATATTTCTAATTCCAGATACAATACAGTTACACTTTCTCAAGTGTTTAATATCCATCTTTTATTAATGGATTCAAATTGTATGGAATATGAGTTAGGTATTCTGTGACCAGGATCCACTTGAACTATTCTAAGAATTCTTTGATGTAACTAAACCTAAGTCATTAAAAGACACAACCACATTTTTATTAATCTATGGCATTTGTATCTTGTTCATAGTGGATTTGACAAGATCAATCTCTGCAAAGAGTTAATATGCCTATATCCACTGAAAGTAGTTCATCTCATTCGCAGATGGATGTACATCAGGGGTGGATATGAGTTTTTCGTTGTATTCTTAAAACGATAACTCTAGATTATACCTTTTAGCAAGAAATTTGAAATGTTTGAAAAATTTCATTAATTTCTAGCAATGGTTAAAACCATTAAGGTAAGTGGTTAAAGATCTTGCGAACTGATAGGGGTGGAGAAATAGTTAGTTGATATGCAGTTCAAAGATCATTAAATTGATTTTTGAATTATATCCAAACTTACCTCCCCAGATATTTCGAGTTGCATGTTGATGATTAGTTACTAGTTGTTGCCTAATTCCTTCTATGGTAATACAATTTCAGAATGATGTAATGGTTGTATACTTAATGTAAATCATTACTAGATTCATGGATGACCTAATCAAAATCTTAAGAAAGCTAGAACTATTAACCATGGTTTGTTAGCTATTCTAAGTGATTAGGGGTGGACCATCCCATTGTCAATAGATAAGAAAGTGTTTGTTCAAACAAATACTACTTTTCTAAGATAATGACTAAGTCTGAAAACAAGTAGCAAATAAAGGAGATATTTAATTCTTGATTCCAAAAGTTTTCTATCATCATATATAACATATGATGATCCCACTGCCTCTGTTGTCTTGTCACAACCGAAGAGATCAATACCATTTAGTTTTCTTCGACATAATTCACGGTACCTTGTCGTAGTGGGAGAGTTTCTAGTAACTCACCTTCTTATGACTTGGGAGACACTAGTGATTAAAATCCATTGTGAGTTTAAACAAGTAATGGATTGTCAAGATAAGAAACTAAGAAGAAAGCCAATAGAACTATGGTTTAATCCATTCACATGGAGTAACCTAAAGTTTTCTATTACAAGGACATAAAAGGAAATTTTCGTTTATAAGTCTATTCAATAGACTTTACAAACTTCCTGTTCCTAGTATTATAGGTTTGAGTTTATCTAAACCTATGGCTTGTGGTATACCTGGTAATTACTTACTCTAATGCAAGCAACTTACTTTAGTAAGATGCTGAAGCATTTTCTTTCTAATGGCAATCTATAAAAGCTTCACAACTTCTTAGACATAGATTTTATTTATCTAAGGAAAAGTCTCAACTATTCCAGAAAAGATAAAGCCATGAAAGAATTTCTTATATCAACAGTGAGAGGTCTTAGATATTCTTTTGTATGCCTTAGACCAGACACCTACTGTTGAGTGGGAGTAATGAGTAGGTATCAGATTAATCCAGGAGAAGAACATTGGAAGACAATCAAGTAAATCTTAAGATAAAGAAGAGGAACTATATGTTAGTCTATAAGGGTGTGTTTAAAACTCTTAGACTACACCATATCAGATTTCGAAATTTGCCTTTGTGCTAGTAAATCTTTCTGATAAGATGGTGATTACTCTGGGGGTGGAATAGTGATTTTGGAGAAGTCTAAAAACCTATCTGAAGTCTTTAGGTCTACCAGAGAGGGACTGAATTTTAAGGTTGCAGGAAAGGTACTTATTCAGTCTAAGGAAAGTTCTATACATTTTTGGCATCATTCCAAATTGCCTTAAACTACTAGTGTTAATATCTTGATTAACCAAAAGTAGTTGCCAAAGATATAGAATCCAGTATCCCAAGAGAGTAGACATATAAAGAGGAATTTCACATTATCAATAATTTTGTGATTAAGGAAGAGTAATGGTGGAGAAAAGGTTGTGTTTAATTCAACCTTTCAAATCCTATTACGAGGAGTTTACTACTACTACACTTGATTTGTATATCGAGGTGTTGAGATTATTTGAAACACACTTTTTGTTTTATATTAGCGCAAGTGGGAGTTTGTTGGGTTTTATGCCCTAAATAAAACTCATTTCAATATAATCAGATTTACTTATTAATATAGATCAGAAATAACATTTAATGTTGCATGGTTCACATGATTTATTTCATGATTATATGTACATAATGTATAAATTCATCTGAAACCCTTTTCACATACTTGATCCTGTTTATTGTGCCGTCAGCACATTGGAAAGTAAACATGAATATGTGAATAAAGTTTCCTAGATTTATCAGACATAGGATTTTACTGATATGATAATCTACAACAGAGTTACTTGCATTTGGAGAAGTGCTATGTTCTTTCCAGAGCATTGGTTAAAGTAAAGCTCAGGTTGGATGCATGGAGTATGCATCGGAAGGGACCGATATTGAACTTTGACTTAGATTTATTAAACTTAACGTAATATCTATTCAAGTCAATATCGCCTAGTTGATCATAGATCAAATGTTCTTAATCCTGTTATGATTAGGCTTTATCTTGAAAGACTATTCGTGTTCTTTGATTTGTTAGTTAAGCCTACTTTTAGGTCAGGGTGATACGTACATTTTGGGAACACGGTAGTGCAATTGAGTGGGAGCGCTAGCATAAACATGGAATCTATAGCTTCTATCTGGAGAATAGTAAGCAAAGGATGATCTCCTTCGAGCTTGACCAAACGAACATAAATGGTGGAGTACTCATTTCACATAAGCTGAAATATCATTTATACGGGGTCAAGTGTTTTAAGGAATAAATACATTGTAGGGTGTAACGGTAATTTAATCCCTTTATAGTGTAGATCATTCATATAGAGGATCATTGATCAAATTAGAATTATAACAATGGATAACTAATGATGTGTCTATATGGTGGAACATATAGAGCATTCTATATAACTGAGAGTGCAATTCTAAGTTCTATGCGTGGATTCAACGAAGAATTAATAAGTTAGTGAATTTTAGTAATAAATTCTTGATCTACTTATTGGAAGCTCGGTTATATAGACACATGGTCCCCGCACTAGTTGAGATAATATTGCTTGTAAGACTCATGTAATTGGTTTTGATTAATCAATTATAATTCTCAAATTAGACTATGTCTATTTGTGAATTTTTCACTAAGTAAGGGCGAAATTGTAAAGAAAGAGTTTTAGGGGCATATTTGTTAATTATGATACTTTGTATGGTTCAATTAATAAATATGATAAATGACAATATTATTTAATAACTATTTATAGTTATTAAATACTTAGAATTGGCATTTAAATGGTTGAATTAGAAAATTGGCGTTTTTGAGAAAATCAGATGCAGAAAAGGTAAAACTGCAAAATTGCAAAAAGTGAGGCCCAAATCCACTAGTATAGGGCCTACCACTTTTGTAGTAAATTTAAACTGATATTTTCATTATTTTAATGCCAAATAATTCAAACCTAACCCTAGTGGAATGTTATAAATAGATAGTGAAGGCTTCAGGAAATTTACACTTTTCTTCTGACACTTTCTGAATCAGAAAAACCTGAGCCTTTCTCTCTCCCTATCTTTGGCCGAACCCACTTTCTCTTTCTTCTTCCTTCAATTTCGAAAATCTTAATGTGAGAGTAGTGCCCACACACAGCAAGTGATACCTCAATCATAGTGAGGAAGATCGTGAAGAAAGACTTTCAGCAAGAAGGAGTTTCAGCATCAAAGATTTAGAGAAATAGATCCAGGTTCATATATTGATAATGCTCTGCTACAGAAAGGAATCAAGGGCTAGATATCTGAACGGAAGGAGTCATTATCTTCCGCTGCACCCAATGTAAGGTTTCCTAAACTTTATATGTGTTTATTTCATCGTTTTAGAAAGTTCATATTTAGGGTGTTAATAAACATACTTGTGAGTAGATCTAAGATCCTGGTAAAATAAATTCCAACAGGTTCAAGAATTGGAAGTGCTATTTTTTAAGGAGATGGGAAACAATCAGAGAAGGGCATTGTCAACAAGAGGTAAGTGTCTTTTGGAATTAGAGAGGCCGTGTTAATAGAAATTATTAATTTGTTCCTTAAACAATTAAAAGTTTAATTAGATTGTTGACATTAATTGAAAATATAAGTAAAAATCTTGTTTTGGTTTTTGATTTAAAAAGTTGTAAAAAAATTTATTAAACAGAAAATATGATTGTCAATCTTCACTTTTTTATATATTTTTATTTAGATTTTTTGTGCTTTTTTATTTTTTATTTTTAAAAATAGCTTAAACATACGTATATAAAGAAACATGTATATTTTTTGTTAAACAAATTTCTTTGTTAAAATAAAAACTTTAGAATGGTCTTCATGTATTTTCTTTTATCAGAACTTATCTTTAGAGTATAAAATACATAAAATTTTCATTTTCACTGACTTGCCATTTCCATCAGCTGCACCACCGCGACCTGCCACCTCCCCTCCAACTGCAACTTCTTTTCAACCTTAGTGACAGTTGATGTGGCTGCAAGAGAAGTTGAGGCACCACCAGCCACTCGTATCAATGAAGAACCAGAAGAAAAGAAAGAAGCCAAGAAAATTGGTATATACATATAAAAAATCTTTTTGCATCTGTCATTTATTTATTATTGTGATTTCATCCTTCATGTTTGAACCTAATATATCTTGATTGTATGCTCACATCAAGCCTTTACTCACATACCATTTGATATGGGAAATTTGAAAAATTATACTTTAAAAACCCTAAAATTTTATTTTTAAACCAATATATTTCAAACTAAAAAATATATAACTCTTTTATCAAAAACTCAAAAATAACCCTCAAATAACTCAACCCCATTTTTCCCAACCCGCACATGCATCGGACCCCCCCATCGGACCGGTCGGACCCCCCCCCCCCCATCGGACCCCTAGCTTGCAAGCATCGGACCCGTCAAACCCCCCCCCCCCCCCATCGGACCCCATGGTCCGACCATCGGACCCGTTGTTTTTTTTTTGGTTTTCGGTTGAGGCTCACGGGTTGAGAGAGATGCTTTACTGGTGGTTCAGGCAATTCAAAGTTCTATATGCATGCCATCACAGTTTGGTCTAATTGTTCGAGATTGTCGAGAGCTTCTTTCTAAGTTAAATGACGTTTCTTTAAGTTTTGTAAAACGATCTGCAAACAAGGCTGCTCATTGCATAGCAAGAGGGTCTAGTTTAAAGTCAGATTGTATTTTCAGTGGGACTACCGCTCCTTTTCAATTACTGTCTATTGTAACTACTGAAAGTTATTGAATAAATCCCATCCTTTATTCAAAAAAAAAAAAAAAAAAAAAAAAGCTTGTTTTACTCTTCTTGTGTCAACAAGAACTACAGAATGTGCATTCTTAATTATGAAAATTATCAAAACAAAGATTAGAAACAAGATGGAAAACAACTTTTTGAATGATTGCTTAGTTGTTTGTATTGAGAAAGATATTGCTACAACATTTAGTATTTCTATTATAAATGAGTTTGCATTTATGAAGGAATGTGAGGCAAAATTTACTTATGGTGCGTGTGTTTGGATGCAATTGTATAATTACTAGAATAATAATTAATTGCATATGAGAGTAATTATACTATATTTTAAAATACAATGTGTGTTAGGATGTTAAGTAATAATTGCATATGAATTTTTATTTCTATGTTTGGCAAATGATTTAGTAATTAAATAATTTAATAATATTAATTATCTAAAAATATTAATATTGTGTAATCACACAGTATAATTATACCCAATTCTCATGAAATCATGAGAATTGGAAAGTATAATTGATACCCCTTAATTACTTTCAATTACATGATTATCGTATAATTACTTTTGAATAAACACGTCAAAGCTCGTAATTACTCTGATTTACACTCAATTTTAATTACATAGTGTTTTTCTAAATGCACCCTTAAGGAAAATAAATTAATTTTTTAAGTTATATATGAATTTGATATAATTATTAATCACACTTTTTATTAACATAATTATTATTATTTTAATACTTATATTATAGTTATTTACATAGTGTACTTGCTTTCTTACGAACAATTATTACCAGTTGTAGTTTTATATAATGATATAAATTAGATAGCACAATCTTTTATTTTATAAAAACAAAATTGGCCTTCTTGGTCAGCAAATTTTGGTTATGTTATTGGATGGCGCCATGCAATTGATTAATAATAATTTTAAAAAATTATTATATTAAATTATATAAAACTTAATACTTAATTATACTATATATAAGGCATTGAACTTGCTAGGTACTAATACCTTTCACCGTTACTCTTGTTTAACCGCAATATTACTAATTCTCAAGAGCAATGCGTAATAGTTATGCTTTGGTGCTTTGCATTCTGCATGTATTTTCCTTAATATCGATCTCTCAATCTGTCAATAGGCTACTAAACTTTATTTCTAATCCAAAAACTTTATCAACGTTGTAATCTAATTATGTCAAGCAGAAAATGAGTCACACCCCACACACCAAAATATAACCAGTTTCACAATTTACTCTCATATCTAATTGTAATTTTGTTAAAAGTGTTAGAGATTTTATTACAATGGAAGAAAATCAAGATATTACAACTCTATTGTAATACAATACAAGGACCAACAAAGAGATTAAATAAAAGTTACAACAATATAATATACAATATATATACACTATATATATTATATATAAGAAATGTAGAAGAAGATAAGAACACATGCAATATAAAATATGTATATATATATATAAACACTCACTCACAACCTTGAGTGTAGATTAGTGGGGATCACCATGACTTGAACAAGGTATTACACCTTTGTCCAAAAGCTTATTTCCCCCTATCTCTAAGCACTAAGGGAACTCTCTAGGAAATAGCTTTGGGAATTATCAAGCCTTTAGGGTTTTCTAGCAAAGTGCTTTCTTGATAGAAAACTTCATCTCCAAAATGAGCACCTTAGACCTCTTTATATAGTGTTTAGGATATCATCACCATTTGAAATTCAAACTCATAACCCCATAGATGTTATGGACTCAAATGTAACTCCTACACACACCATAACTCCTATAGCATTAAGAATTTCAAATTAAGAGGTGTAACATCTTTTTACACTCTTAATGTTGGTGATGATGGTGGAGGTTACTCATAGTAACAAGTAACTCCCAAATGTTACAAAAAGATGACAACTAATATACATTGTCATATGTTACATATTATTAGTTTATTACACATATTTAATCTATATATTATATTATTATAAATAATATAACAATCCCCCACTAGATTAAATATTATCTCTTTAGTAACAAACTTGTAACTTTTGTAACATTTATTTAATCAATCAAAAATATTATATCAAAATATAACATTCCCCACTTTGATTGACTAAATACACACTTTTAAGAAGTCTTGCTTAGGTGCATTAGATAAAATGTCTTTCGACTTGAATTTTATTTTAGTGTAATTACCACAAAGTTTGATGAAATTTTGGTTGCCGTAGCATTGAACCATTATTCCTTTAATACAAACCGGTGATAACACACACACCCTCGCTAATGCTCACTTGAGACCGCATGTCTCGCTCTTGCACCGTTAATGGCCATGTGCAAAATTCCAATTCATGGACTCTCTAGAGAATAACTCCCAATTCTCATAAGAGGCGGCACCACCTCTAGTCCATATAGGTGGATTTTTAGTGTCTCACCACTGTTTAGACACTTCTTAAGCTTAAGTGAGTTTTCTTAAGCTTAAGCTCCATTAAAAAACCTTTCGGTTTTAACCCTCAATTTTCACCACATGTACTCATTCATAGATGAGACAATTGAGTACCATATTTACTCTATTGACTTGTTATTACCTATTGAACTTAAGACTAGATGTTTACTAGTGTTAAGATAGGTTACCATCAATGAGCAAAACACTAAGGGAGTTTAGGTCTCATCCCTAAAAAATTCATGCTTTAATCTTGTACGGAGATTAAGCAATTTGTTATAACCTCTCACTATTGATTCCATGTGAATCATGCATGCCAAAATATAGTGTTCACTTTGTGACCACTTTTCTCCTTAAGTACTTAAGCTTTGAAAATTTAATCATAAAAGATTAATTTTCACACAACTCAAATTCTCAATAATTTTGATACCATGCATATCAAAATTAAACACTAATTTAGACACCAAACATGTCTAAATTATACTTTATTTTAAGACACCAAACATGTCTTAAACTTTTCATATTGGAGTATCACCCCCACACTTTCACATTTCACTATCAAGATAATATCTTGATTTTAAAATATAGAAGACCACTTCGTCTCTATAATTTTTCTTAAATTTAATTTCCTTCTTGAAATTATTTTTACCAAAAATTTGACACCAAATATGTCAATATTTTCACTTATGCACATAGCCAAACTTGATTTAGAATTTGAATTCAAAATCAAAAATATCAACAATGTCTCATCACATTTTGATTAAATTTGTGGTTCACCCCCACATTTCTACCATAAAGTGTATATTAAATATCACCTTTTTGTATTTTCCTCTTCAAATGACTCTTTAAGGCCACTTTAAAAATACCATTTGACATTTTTAGTTTTCTCAACAAAACTAAAATATCAAACTCACATCACCACTTACAAAATAATGTGATTATTTTTTCTCATAATTTTAAGGTTATCTCCTCATTGAGATTAGCCCAAAATTATACCAAGGTTAACAAAATTCTCATCAATTTTGTTCACCACTTTGATTATTTAAGATTCAAAATTACTTCTCCAATTTTGTTATCTTTTCACTATTTTTGAATCCACATTGATTCATTTACTTTTGAGTCCAAAATTGCTCTTCCAATTTATGGCTCATTTCACAAGTTTGGATTCACTTTTAATCCATTTGTTCTTGCTATGACAAGACAATTCTCATAAGTGTAACTCTCATATAGTTCACTTTTCTTTATCTCAAATATGAGATGATTATCTCTTATAATCTAATAAAAGATGTAACTTCTCAAAAGCCATCTTTTATTATCTCACAAAGTGAGATGTTCACCACCATATTGAAAAAGAATTTAAAATATTCTTTATTCACAAAATAGATGATAATAATTTCCACATCAATAGCAATAAACCATATTATATTATTACTATCAACATTATTATCATACTACATAACTCATACATTAATATAATATGTATGTTACTAATCAACATCTTATATGTAACATACACACAATGTCAATATTAAATTCACAAATAAATATGTTACATATCTCATATACATGTAACATATATACTTTAATATATATCATATAAACATAATATATATTAATTACACAACTATATATGTTACATACCTCACACATATATAACATATATACACTTTAATACACATGCATGATATATATTATATACTCATAATATATATTATATATGCATGTCTCATATAAATACATAGAAATAATTATTTCTACATATTTAATCTCACTAATATATATTATATATATCACATGCTCTACATATATATAATATATATTACTCATATATATACATGTTATATATTATATATCTCACATATATACATATAATAACATATAAAATTCAAATATCATATTATATATCACTATATATATTAATATGATATAAACACATGATCATGTATATGTCACATATATATAACTCATATATATCATATATATTACTATCATATAAAATAGTAAATCACATTATATACCACCATGCTCATCCATGAATAGTTTACACACAAAATCTCTTATCCTTGTATTCTCTCAATCTTGATTTATCACCTCTTCCATTGAAAAGGAATAAGCTTTTGATTGTTAGAGATTTTATTACAATGGAAGAAAATCAAGATATTACAACTCTATTGTAATACAATACAAGGACCAACAAAGAGATTAAATAAAAGTTACAACAATATAATATACAATATATATATACACTATATATATTATATATAAGAAATGTAGAAGAAGATAAGAACACATGCAATATAAAATATGTATATATATATATAAACACTCACTCACAACCTTGAGTGTAGATTAGTGGGGATCACCATGACTTGAACAAGGTATTACACCTTTGTCCAAAAGCTTATTTCCCCCTATCTCTAAGCACTAAGGGAACACTCTAGGAAATAGCTTTGGGAATTATCAAGCCTTTAGGGTTTTCTAGCAAAGTGCTTTCTTGATAGAAAACTTCATCTCCAAAATGAGCACCTTAGACCTCTTTATATAGTGTTTAGGATATCATCACCATTTGAAATTCAAACTCATAACCCCATAGATGTTATGGACTCAAATGTAACTCCTACACACACCATAACTCCTATAGCATTAAGAATTTCAAATTAAGAGGTGTAACATCTTTTTACACTCTTAATGTTGGTGATGATGGTGGAGGTTACTCATAGTAACAAGTAACTCCCAAATGTTACAAAAAGATGACAACTAATATACATTGTCATATGTTACATATTATTAGTTTATTACACATATTTAATCTATATATTATATTATTATAAATAATATAACAAAAAGATTATTAGAAAAGACAAAAGTTAATTAATAGTAAAAATAGAGAAATATCTGTTCAGCGAGAGAAAGATCTGAATGAAAATATTTTTAATACTACATATATTTGTAATTATTTATCTTTTTTAACATTTGAATATTATATATTTCTAATTATCGAAAATGGTTGAAATATTATATCAAAACTTCTACCAAATTTTAATTAATGTCATCAAAAAATTGGAAATAGATCCAAAATTAAGTAAGAATTAGTCAGCAATATCTTAACTGATTGAGAACGCTGCTGAAACCTGAACCTGAAATTAGTATTTTTATTTTAAATTAGGCAAAAATTAAAAGAAGACTGAATTTATTGGATTTCCACACTTTTTTTTTCTGGACTAGGTTCTGTGAGTTTGTGGAAAATACAAAAGAGTGGGGACCTAATTTCCAATATTCCAGATATTTCCACACATGGCAACCCACCATTACTATCAAGCCACGAGCCTGCCACGCTCCTATCTCCAGGATTCAATCTCAACCATCCAGTTGTCACTTCATCCAACGGTTCACCACCTCCCTCTACCACCTCATATAGACTTTTCCATCTCAATCTTTATCCTCACCTCTTAAGCCACACGCCCTCCATTTTCAACCTTGAATTTTCCTCTCCTCTCCTCTCCACCATGCTTCTCAAGGCTTCTTCTCTTTTGGGTTCTCATGGGGAAGCTCTGGTTCCCTTGTTTTCCTCTGCATCTCCTTCTCCCTCATCTTCTTCCCCTCTTTCGTACTCGTTTTCTCCTCTGAATTCTCCCAATTCTCTCTTCTCGACTCTCCGTTACTCGTCAGCCAAGAATGGAGGTGGTTTTTCTGTCTCGGCCTCAAAGGGTGCCAACAGTCGTCCTCTTACTGGCGTCGTATTCGAGCCATTTGAAGAGGTCAAGAAGGAGCTCGATCTTGTCCCAGCTGGGGATCAAGTCTCTCTTGCTCGACAGAAATATGCCGACGAGTGTGAGGCCGCTATTAACGAGCAGATCAAGTAGGTTCCCTCTTTCTTTCCAATTTTCATCTATTTTTCATATTTTGATTTCAACAGTTTGTGTATTTGTTTATCTAATGGTTTTTCTTTACGGTTCAGTGTGGAGTACAACGTTTCTTACGCTTACCATGCCTTGTATGCCTACTTCGATAGAGATAACGTTGCGCTCAAGGGTTTTGCCAAGTAATGTATTTGAATTCTTTAGAAGTTATTTTCTTTCAGGCTTTTTTGGTCACCCTTTTGTTAATTTTGTCCAAACATTTTGTCTGCAGATTCTTTAAGGAATCTAGTGAAGAAGAAAGGGAACATGCTGAGAAATTGATGGAATATCAGGTGTTTGAAGACTTTTAAACTTTTTCATATAAAGTTTTTTGTTGTCGGTTTACACTTATTTTTGCCTTTTATTTAGTACTAGAAAGATAAGGTTCTAATATTCTTTGTTTTTAATCAGAACAAGCGTGGTGGAAAAGTAAAGTTGCAGTCTATATTGATGCCTCATTCTGAGTTTGATCATCCTGAAAAAGGAGATGCTTTATTTGGTTAGTGTTTTTTTTTTCTCCTAATGTATATCTGTTTGTGGTGACAACTGACAATGCATGATGTGAACCCATTTATTGCTGTTTCTTAAACTAGTATTGCATCCAATAAGAACTTTCTTCTTGTTGACCTGTCGCTTGAACTTAGTTGCAAATGCATATAATTGTATCTATCTATCTATCTATTAGAAAGCATTGTTATGTGGCACCAGTAGGTACCACAACATTTTAATGATAGCCTTTGTATTGGGAAATAGCCTACCATTGAAAACTATGTCATAATTTTGTACTATGTCATAATTTTGTACTATTCCAATGGTTATCTATCATCATCATTTAGTCTCCTTTGACTTTTCTTTAGATGTTACGGTCTTGAGTTAGACTATGATGCTATAACTTATGAGCATTAAATGGTGCTAGAGTTAAATTTATATAGTACTTCCTTGGAACCTAGTTTATTTGAATCTTAGTTTCTGCATGTTTTGGAATTAAATGCCATCTAACTAGGTCGTCTTGCCTTGCCTATTTCTCTTAATATCAGCAATGGAGCTTGCATTATCTCTGGAGAAGCTGACAAATGAGAAGCTCCTCCACTTGCACAGCGTATGGGATTTGCCTTTATTATAATTTTTTCAGTTTTAGTTTGTGGGAAATATTTGGATTCCTTTAGCCTACGTTCTTTAATCTTTGGTCATTTGACTTTAACAGGTTGCTGACAGAAGCAAAGATGTGCAGTTGACAGATTTCATTGAAAGTGAATTTTTAACTGAGCAGGTACACATTATTACAACATTGAGAATGCCATTTATGTTTGAAGCTTGTTTCATGTGGAAGAGAGGTGGGAATTGAACATATGATATTAAATGGTTTTGACTCTTCTAATTTCCATATTTTACTTTTGTAGGTGGAAGCCATTAAGAAAATATCAGAATATGTTGCCCAACTGAGGAGGGTTGGCAAAGGACATGGTATTTTTCATTATCTATTCTCATCTGCAGAACTATAACAATATACTTCACTATTCTTTGATAGGATACTTGTACATTTATATCTGAATTGTGTGTATGACTTTGAACTTTCCAGGAGTTTGGCACTTCGATCAGATGTTACTCCATGGAGAGGGAGCTGCTGCTTGATTATCTTCCATTTTCCTTTCCATTCCTACATTGTGTTTTACTAGCTCTTTGTTCTAATATTGTGTCTGAAGACTTTTAGTACCTTGTGTTAGATTTACAAGTGCATATGGAATAAATGATAGTCTGAATCTGAATTAAATCAACTTCATACCTTAGTAGTTACAGATTAATTGAGTTTTGCTTGGTAGTAGTGCCATTTTTTCAGCCACATTACATATAATATGCTTTGTATTGATTGATAAATAATTTGTTGGTAGTAGACATTTGGCTGTAGATTGGCCTCAAGGGTGGTCCCCAAGAACACAACATTATTGGGAATTTATAATTGAGCTCAGTAACACCATCACTCTCAAGTCTCAACCCTATGATTGTCAAGAGTAATTTTGGAAAGAAGGGTAAAGTGACAAAAAAAAAATGGCATAATTACAAAAATATGATTATTGTAAAGTATAAATGATAGTAATTTTGTTTTATGTAAAGATCCTCATCAATCATTCTCTTAAAGAAAGCTCTCCCCCAACTCAAGGTCCCATAAATTCCATAATGGTTATTAGTCATGTTCACACTTCCCGTTGTCCTTTTATGACTTTAACCGTCTTTTACGTTTGTTGCAGCTTTGGTTAAATAAATGGCTAAGTAGTGTAACTGATATCAATTAATAAATTCTCTACATTTTAGGAATGGATTATTAATAATTTAAGAACATTTTTCAAAAATTTAATAAGATAAGAGACCGATAACGACCTGTGTGATCTAAATTATGCTACTAGGAGGATCTCATCAAAATTAAAAATAATTAACCAAGGCTAATGGGGATTAGTGTCTTTTTTCTTTAAGCCAGATGCCACTTCTTAGGTTGACCTATTTCTTGCAGGTTTTTATTTATTTTTATATGAGAGGCTTGCTAATCATTCTACTTCTAAATAAAATTAAATTATTTCGTTCTTTCCAAAAAAATAAATAAAAATAAATAAATAAATAAAAAAAAAAAACTCCCGGATCTTTTGGATTTAGGATTATGTGATAGAAAAAAATCTCAAAATTAAATTTCAAGAAATATAAAGAAATTCTCATTTTTTTTAATGCAAAACATAATTTAAAAATAATCAAAATATATAATGTATATCAAATTTGTTGTATTATTTTCATAAATTCAAACAAGACCTAAAATTATGGATCAGAGCTTGACCGGCATTATATTCTTATGCAATTTTTTCATTGAAGACTGAATTTAATTTTACGGTGTCTAGAAACCAGATGGTAATTAATTGATGTTAAAAATAATTCTTCGGGATGATTAAGAAAACTTCGGAACTGGCCTCGCAAGGTTAAATTACAAGACCATTCCATCAGGCAGAGGCAATTAGTAATAACAGAAACACACCCTCCGGACAATTATTAAAAAACAGCAACAGACAGCTTTCTGAATACAAAGTACTAAACTCATAATTCAGCAATTAATTTACCAGTACCAACCATAAGAAAGAGCAAAATTTGGCACATAAAAATCCATAATATGGTCCAGCTACGAGAAAAAGAAAACACCTGCCAAAGTCCTCACATATTTATGGCTACAAATAACTTGTTAAGCTGTGGCTGCTGCTTGGGATGCAAGTCTCTTCTTGGCCTCTTCAAGGATGGTCAGCTTGATACCTTTACCCTTGGGAAGAGATATCCATGGCTTGGAGCCCTTGCCAATGGTGAACACATTCCCCAATCGGGTAGCGAATTCATGGCCAGTGGCATCCTGAACGTGAATCGTCTCAAAAGTTCCTTTGTGCTTCTCCCTGTTCTTTATAACTCCAACACGACCTCTATTCCTTCCACCAGTAACCATTACTACATTACCAACATCAAATTTGATGAAATCAGCAATTTTGTTGCTCTCCAGATCCAGCTTGATAGTATCATTGGCCTTGATGAGAGGATCAGGGTAACGGATGGTTCGACCATCATAGGTGTTCAAGTATGGGATACCCTTTTGGCCAAATTGCACAGACCTGACTTTGCAAAGCTTAAACTGCAAAACACATAAATCAATAGGACAAAGTGACCCATGAGATTAACAATATGCCATGAATATAAATACTTGCGATAATCACATGTGATACAAAGCATGGCCAGTGATATGGTTTGCTGGCCAATTCTTATAGGTGTTTGATGTCAACGGGAACAAGTATACCCTTTCTGTTAATTATATGCATTATTTACAAAAAGAAGCAGAAAACTAAAGACTTATTTACAGGAATGTAAGATAAATGACCTTAGCTTCCTCATCCCTGACCGAGTGAAGACGGAACCGTCCCTTAGTATCGTAAAGGAGACGGAAATTCTCATTTGTTTTGGGGATTGATACAACATCTGTAAGAGTAAGGAGCACAATAAGAATGATAATTCAAGACAAGACAAAAGAATTCACTCCTAATACCAAAATAAATTTGATGCCATTCCTAAAATTTGATGCCAAATTAAAAAATCGAGAAGACAACCCAGACATAAAGTTACGTTGAATCGTTAGAGATAAAGGCACTCAGCATAAATTGATAAAGAAGAGAGTGGAAAATAGACTTTCAATTTCCAAACGAAGTTAGTCATACATCTACTTACACAAGTGCAACGAAGTCTTTCAAGTAAAACAGAAACAAAATCTCATATCGGAATTTATGACACATTGACACTGTTTCCATCTATCTAATGTAACATTTTAAACTGTGATACATACATAAAGTTCAAATTACATACCCATGAAACCTGAAGGATATTTTTTATCAGTCCTGACTTTCCCATCAACCATGATATGTCGTTGCATCAAAATGGAAACAACCTCACGGTAATTAAGGGCATACTTCAAACGGTTTCGCAAGATTAGGATTAATGGCAAACATTCCCTGGACTTGTGAGGCCCTGATGAAGGCTTGGGTGCCTGGAGAAGAATAATAAAATGAACTTAAGATATAATTAATTAAAGTGACATAAAAATCATTTAACAAATATATAAACTTCTAAAAAAAATTAACTTACAAATGCTCCCCCAAGTTTGTCAAGCATCCAATGCTTTGGGGCATTAAGCCTCTTCAAGTGCTTCTTCAACCCTCTCGCCTGAAATAGTCACAAAAACAATTTTCAATGCCCACAAGAAAGCAATAAGCAAAAATATATCTAATATCCACAAAGAATAATTCAGCAACCCTTTCAAAATAAATAATGCAGCATCAGCATACAACCATAAATATACATATATATATACAATTATTATAAGCAGCGTGGAACTAATTTTGTTTTTTTTTTCTTTCAGAAACCAACTAACAATATATGTTTCACACCATAGCCGCTCAGTATCTTAAGTATAGAATGCCTAAGCCTTTATAACCCCATAACACTTACGGCATCACATTACAGCACTGGTGAACAAATACAAAAGCTAATTTTGTTTAGAACAAAGAACAAAACAAAAGCTTTGTAGTTTGTGCAACTCTTTAACGAATGAATTAATTGAGGAGTCAAATAACCCAAATTCCATTATGTTATTTATACACGATCCATACACTTCATATTATTAAATTCTAGTGCCGTTTTTATATTTCTGGTAACTGGACAAGAAAATCAAACGAAATTGTTGGGAGAAAAAAATATATGTTTCATTAGACAGATCGATACAGCTTTTACAATGCATCAAACTATACAAAAATAAAGATCAAAGTTTCACAAAACATTCAAAATCCGATCAGTGACACGGGGAAAAAATAGTAGCAGTAGTTGTAGCCACATCATCTGTTCTAGTTCTTCAAAACTAAATGTAGTAGTACAAAAATAGTCGAAAAGACCGGTAAAATTAAAGAGAGACAAATATATGCTAACCATTTTGGGATTCTGAGCTACAAGATCTCAGAGGAGCAGTAGCTGAGGCAATGGCTCTCTGTATCGACTGTATGCGAGAGAGCTCAACAACACATTCGAAAACCCTAGCGTGGTTTTTAGAGGTTGTTATCTGCGTTTGTTGTGTTACAAATGGGCCAATCTTAATCAATGGGCCAGTCAACAAAACAAAATCTAAATGGGCTTAAAATACTGGATTTATTTCATAAATACCAAAAAAGGATAAAAATAAAGGGAATTTTACAAAAATACTGTTTTTGGACTAAAACTTTACAATTATACTGGGACACGGCAAAAACAACATTTTTACTGCCCCAGCCCAATTTCATTACTTTTGTACTGCCCAAGCCCAACAACATTTCATTTATACTGTGAACAGTAAAACACACGGGAAACAACCTGCTTCGTGTGTGGGGAGTCGCCGGAGACGGAAATCACCAAGAAAAAACCATTAAATCCGGCGAAGAGTTTTTTGTAAAGGAATCAGAATTGAAGAACAAGACGTACAGAAAACTGTCCCCCCAAAATAACAGAGGTAAACACAACAAAACCCAAAAAATAATTTAATTCTTAAGAAACCAAAAAAAAAATAAAAAAAAACAAGATATAGATCTGAAGTTTTAAAAAAAAAACGAAAACACAAATGTGATATTCTTTAATTTATGATGCAAAAAGATAAATGAGGGTTGTTCTATTGTTAATTTGACGTTTGTAACACAAAATGATTTCGAAAAAAAATTTTGATAAATTAGTACAATTATTCAAACACAAAATTAGGGTTATTCTAATGTTGTTTTGCGGTTAGTAATACAAAAACATTCTTACATATATGTATCAGACAAATATAATAATAAAAACTAACAAAAAATATAATGGGTATTTCTGTTTGGTTGTTTTTGTGTTGTTTTATCGTTGTTGTTTTATTTTTTTGTTGATTTTTTTTTTGTTGTTTTGCTATTGTTTTATTGTTGTTGTACTATTGTTTTAACATTAAATAAGACCCTGGAATGACAGGTAATGGAACGTCTACCAGTATTCATCAAGAGCAATGGACAATGGAATGAAGATCACAATTATGTGAACTATGTGGCTAGTGGAGAATTCATACCAACAAAATGCAAGTACGAAGAGCTACTGCAAATACTGCTTACTTCATTGGGTTGCGAAAACACCAGCACAACACTACAAATACAGTACCAAGCTAAAGAAGGAATACCACCGATCAAAATATGCAACGATCGAAGCCTCTACTTTTACTTGGAATTGAAAATGAAGGAAACAGATTTCACTACATATCCACTATGTGTCAACCAGCAAAACAACAACACAACACCTGCTGCAACACCAAATTCGATATCCACAACAACACCGTATGAATATAATGTGGCAATGATCGAAAACAACATAACAACGCTTGAAAACAACATAACAACAACAGAATCATACACAACGGGACAGCAAACAGAAGAAGGGGAAAAGTCAGAAACAATAGAAGATGAGGAGGACAAATTCGACATAATTGACTATGCAAATCTGGTTGCTGAAGAAATGGTAGAACAACTTGAAAACACCAGTAAAAAACTGGATCCAGAAATCGACATCAACAATGCAAAGTTAATAACAGACAAGCAACACCCCGAAGTGGAAAAAGGACAGGCATACAAAGACAAAGAAACTCTAAAAAATGTCCTCAGCTACTACGCAATCAAAAACAACTTTCAGTACAAAGTGTGGAAGTCCTGCTCTCAAGAGTACAGTCTGAAGTGTGTTTACGAAAGCTGCAATTGGTCACTAAGAGCATCGAGAAATGGCCCAACAAACACATTCATAATCAGGAGGTTTGTTTTTAATAGTTTTTTAATGTTGTTTTTGTTGTCAGCCTTAACAAATGCCCTTTTTCCACAATTTTGTACTGAAATACACATGTTTGGTATCTGCAACAGGTTTGTTTTAATAGTTTTTTAATGTTGTTTTTGTTGTTTTTTTGTTTCAATAGGTTCTCAAATATGCACACATGCCCCATAAATATTAGGCATGAAGACCAAAGGCAAGCAACATCGAAACTGATAGGGGAATGCATAAAACCGAAGTTCTTGAACATAAAGACCAAGGCAACAGCGATGGACATAAAAGGGGAGTTGAAATACAGATTTGGCATCAAAATGAACTATATGAAAGCTTGGAGAAGTAAGGAACATGCAGTAAACGACTTGAGAGGTAATGCTAGTGACTCGTACAGCCTAATACCGAGTTTCTTACACATGGTGGAAAAAACAAACCCTGGATCATTTGTCGATCTGAAAACGGCAGAAGACAACAGCTTGCTCTTTGTTTTCATGGCGTTGGATGCATCCATAAAAGGGTGGGGAGCATGCAGACCGATAGTTGTTGTGGACGGAACGTTCCTCAAAGCAGCTTATGGGGGAACTTTGTTGTGCGCATGCACACAAGATGCAGCAGGTCATATTTTTCCACTAGCGTTTTGTGTTGCAGATTCTGAGAATGACCAATCTTGGAAATGGTTCTTCAAAAAATTTAAAGAAGCGTATGGGGTACGGGAACACCAATGCCTAATTTCAGACAGGAATGAAAGCCTCATCAAAGCAGCAAGAGAAATCTATCCAGAAATTGCACACAGTTACTGCGGTTACCACATTTTGAGCAACCTTAAAACAAGCTTCAAACAACATGCTGCCAAATACAATCTGCCATTCTTTGGAGCAGTCAAAGCCTACACAGAAAAGCAATTCGAGTTCCACATGGCTGAATTGGATGGATTGGACAAACGCATAAGACCTTACCTAAAAAAAATCGGGTATGAAAAGTGGTCAAGAATTCATAGCCAAAACAAGAGGTATTCCACAATGACCTCAAACATATCAGAATCACTGAACGCTGCAAATTTGGCAGCAAGGGAGCTACCAATTACAACGCTGCTAGAATGCTTGAGAGCATTGGTGCAACAATGGACGCATACTAATAGGACAAAAGCACACAACACCTTCACTAAGCTATCACCAACTGGAGAAGACATACTGTTGAAAAATTACACATACTCATTGAATCTGGAGGTAAAATATTATTTATGCTTTTTTTTTTAAAAAAAAAAAAAACAAACAGTAAGTAAAAGGTGTTGTTGTGGTGTTGTTTTAATAGTTTTGTATTGTTGTTGTAGGAATTACAGCTATGTGTGTTTTTTTTTTAAAAAATGAAATTTAAAACAGGTTAAAGCAACAACAGATTACTTGTTTGAGGTAACAAGAATGAAAGAATCGTGGGAAGTAGACCTAGAAAAAAGAACATGCACGTGCAACAGGTTCCAAATAGATGAAATGCCATGCGGGCACGCTGTGGCCGTGATGAGGGAGATGAACATGGACCCGTACACCTACTGTTCAGATTACTACACAAAAAAAAATTGGCTGGCAACTTATTCAGGGACAGTTTACCCAATAGGACACCAAAGTGAGTGGGAGGTACCGGAAGAAGTGAAGAATATTATAGTCTTGCCTCCACATGAAAGAGTAAAATCAGGAAGACCAAAAACATTAAGAAGGAAGGCTGGATGGGAAAAGGATCAACACAACAAGTGCAGCAAATGTGGTGAACTGGGGCATAACAAAAGAACATGCAGCAGAAGACGTAGAAGGGAATAAAAACAACAACAGAACAACAGTGGAAAAACAAAAGAAAACTACACATACGTTTTGAGAATGAGATATTGAGGAATTTAAATTTCTGAACTACAAAGGGAATACAGTTTTTATTTGAAAAACATTGATTACAATGGGAATTGTTGATACTTTAGATTGGATATTAAAAGATGTTGGATACTAAATTGAATATATATATGAAGTTTGTTATTGAAACAGTTTGTGTTTTTAATACTGAAATGAATATTTGTATTCAAAAAAACAGAGAAACTATAAGAAAAAAAAACAAAAAAAGAAGGGATGTGAAATGAAAAAACTAACAACTTTAACATACCAACTTGTTTGTACATAAGAATAATAAGAAAAAACATACAAAAATAAAAGATTACATATTGTCCACACAAAACGTAAGGAAACATAACAGAACACCAATGTTTGTTTACGAAAAACAACATAAAAAACATAAAAACAACATTAAAAAACTATAAGAACAATGACAGTCTGATTGAAAAAACAAATTACTTTTTGGGAAGGCTGGGAGGGGCCTCGGATTCACTTTCAATGTTCTCAGTTTGCTTCTTCATGCCATATTGATAAAATAACACAGCCAAACGATCGCGGTGAATTTCCACATCAAAATCAGAGGATGGGATGGGTTTGCCATCAATGAAATACTCAGCAAATGATGCTACAAAAACACCACAATCACTGGAAAAAAAACAACAAGAAAACACAAAAACAGACACTATGAGAACACTGATTAAAAACAAAGTCACATAACAAAAAAATAAAAATACAAACAACCAGTGAAAAACATTGAACACTAAACATAAAACTTACGCTGTGACCTGCTCGGGTAAACCATCAACAGCAACAATAGGGAACGGTTCCATAGTGCTAAACTTAGCTTCGTTGCGAAGGCCTTTGAAGTCTAACATAGAGAAGTAATATGGTAAAATAACAGAGAAAGGCTTGCAAGCCTCTTTGGCAGCTGTCATATACCTCCCAGAACGCAATGAATTGTACAGATATATGCGCCTGTCAACTATGTTAAGACGACCACAAATCCAATGATCCTGTAATTTTACATTGATAGGCATAACAACATGATCAACCAAATGCCAAGGAGTGGCACATAATATCTTACCACCTTGAATGTACTGGGCCACATTGTGAGAAAGAGACAACACCGATATATCGTTGTTTTTCTCAACAAACTTCTCATACAAAGTTGTTATGCTAGAACAAAAGAGGCAATCAGTTGTGGTGACTTTGATTTTCTACTACTGAGTACATTATTTTCTTACGAAGATAATAGAAAATGATGTCAATGTGCTGAACAAAAAAAAAAATAAGTAAAAAAACATTCAAACTTATAAAAAACTAACAGAACAACACTTAAAAACATTAAAAAAAAATAAATAAAAAAAACAATATGTAAAATAATAATAATAACAAAAAAAAAACTTACAGAATTGGTAAGGAAACAATTAGGGTAGGCAAGGTTGTGAAACCACATCTTGTTGCTGATGTCCTCAACACCAAAACGAAATGGCGGAAATATTGTGTCCTTACCCTTACAATACACATTAGTTGTTGTGCTAAAAAAAACAAACAAAAAAAATATCAAAACACAAATAAAAAAATAAAAAATAAATGGAAAACGATAAGAGATATATAACTGTGAACACCTACAAAAATACTTACTTAGATTTATGCTTTCTAAGACCTGTATCAACCCACTTGACAAACTCAGCTTCCAATTGCGGATCGACAGGTTCACCAATCTTGTTGTCCAACGGGCACAAACCACGCACATATTTAACGACCTTATACACAGAATCATCAGGAGAAACTGAGGATGAACCTGATTTAGATGCACCAGAAGCAAGCTCAATGAATGGGGATTTCAAAACAGCTCCTTTCTTCCGATCCCTCTTTTGAGGACGTAAGATAGGAGTCTCTTGAAAAACAACCATTTCAAGATCAGTCTTCTCATAAGTCTCAACAGAAGTAGGGGCATGAGTTGAGGAACCAATCTAAAAAAGGAAATGGGAAAAAAAAAGAGTTTTTTTAAATTTCAAATAGTACAATCAAAACACTATAAAAACAACAATAGAATACCATATAAATACAAATTACAAAGGAACAAAAACAGAAACACAAACCAAATTCTCCACAGCTTTAACAGCAGATGCAATTGTTGCATCAACATCAATGTTCTCCTCCCCACCTTGAGACTGTTCAGGCTGACAACAAAAAAATAGTAAAAAACTATTAAAACAAACACAAAACACAGAAATTCACACAAAAAAGCACAAAAAAAATGATGTCCAAACAAGAAATACACCTGTTTGATCTCTGCAAGAGGTTCCACAGGATCAGAAATCTTGGCATCATCCACCTTGCCGGTATCATCATCCCTCGAAACAACCTCGGGGACAACAACACCCTCATCGTTTCGAACATCGCCCGTGCGAGCCTCATCCTGACCAGCAGCAACACCATCTCCACCCAGATCATCATCATCATCATCAGTTTCATCGTCATGATGATCATCTCCTTTGTCATCGTCAAATTTATCATCCTCGTCTTCCTCCGAAGTGGAATCTTCATCATCCTCATTTTCTGAAGTACGAAGAGCATCTTCAGACTGAGATCCATTGTGAGTAAGACCACCTTGGGATGACTGAGAACAACAAAAAATTAAAAAATTAATTTACTGTATAAAACAACATAAAAACACTACTAAAAAAATAACAGAAAAAGTAATGACAATTAAAAAAAACACCTCAATAAGAATGTCCAGCTTCTTGTTCATCTCAGCAACAGATTTCATAAGAATCCCTTGCTGACTGACAACAACAGATAAACACTTTTTAAATTCCTCAAACTCAACTCGGGAGACATTCTCATGAGCAGATGATGAAGAAGCACCCATCAAGCTAGGTTGACCAGCAGGCTTGGAACCACCTTTAATTTTGAATTTTACAGCCTCGGGAGTAGTCTCACCAGAGAAAAAATCAGTGAGGCTCAAACTCAATCTCTCAACGGAAGTTGGAGTGATGTTTCTTAATTTTAACTGAAACAAGAAAAACCAACAAAAAACAATATGCACATGAAACTGAAATTATAAAATAACAACAACAATCAAAACATAAAGTATAAATGATGTACATAAAAACAACATTAAAACAACAGTGGAAATAGTGTAAAAAACAACAGGATTACCTCTTTCAAAGACCGATCGAAAATGAGGGTGTTCATGACATCCATTTTCACCATACCCTCCTTGTCCTTGGGTAATTTAGGCCAATTCAAAATCCTTGGAATGCCAACATTTGAGTACAAGGACAGTTTCCCAATAACATACGGGCAACACTCGAAAAACCAGAATTGAATAGCCAAAGGAAAACCCAATAACCTGTAATACCCACCATTCTCGTCACTACGAACTACCCTCTTATAACCAGAATCTATCTTACCATTCAAAGAATGCATAGTGATATCAAAACAATGCTTGCCCCAACCAAATTCATTATATCGACCACTATCGACAACATCTATTTCCTCAGACGAAACAACTTTACCCGGGGGACCACCTAACAAATAACACTGCACAAAATACAATACAGCCAACTTGACTGCAAGATCGTCGTTATCCTTAAGATTGTCAGCAATAAAAGCAGTCTGAATAGCACCCTTGGTAATTTTTTTGTACCCCTTAAAACAATGTTTGACCAATTCATTATCATCTTGCTTAAACTGATAAAAATCAGAATCAACATGACAATCTAACCCCGTGACCAACGCAAACTCTTCGATACTAAACCTAAGGTATTTCCCTTGGACACAAACCCAAAACTCCAACTCATTAGGCTGCTGAACCTCCCTCAACAGCAAACAATGAAGCAATTGGTAATGAATTATGTACTCCGGAATTCGAAGAAAATAACCAAACACAGATTTTGAAAAAATTTCCAATTGGCTTTCAGTTAGAATTCTCTTAATGTCACCAAGTACAGAGTAATACCCAGATGTTACTACTCTAGAATGATAGAATTGAGATCGGGTGTACTTGCATTCCCAATCCTAAAAAACAGAACAATAAAAACACTGATAAAACACCAAAAAACACTACGAAAATAACAACAACAAAAACACAATAAAAAAAACATAGAACAGAATGCATAACATGACAAACCTCAACAATCCTATTAACAGGAATTTCTTCAGAAACACCTGATGATGGCAACACCTTTACAGGGGATTTACCCTTGCCCTAAAATAAAACAAAACAACACCAACAAAACAACAAATAAAAAATTAACAAAAACACATAAATAAATCAAACAAGATATATAAAACAATTACAAATACAGAGACAAAAAAAACAAATACCCAGATATATGAACTTCAAAAATCGAATTTAACAAAAAAAAACAAAAAACCTCAAAAACAACAACAGATAAATAGTAAAATACCTTAACAGAAACAGGCGACTTAAGAAATTCAGAATCCAACTCAAAATCTGAGTCTGAATTTTCAACAACAGTTCGAGGTCTTTTTCCTCGAGTGTTCTTCGAAGGTCCAGCAATGGTTTTTCTTTTAACAGAAGGGGAAGTGGGGCTAGGAGGGTTCTCTTTCAGATTTTTTTTACCCATTTTTGATTTGGGTCTGGTTTTCTGCGATTGTTTTGTGGGTTTTGTAACTTTAGCCGGAGATGGTGATGAACGAGTAACGGCCATTATCAACAACTATGAAGGTATTTATAGACAAAAAAAATAAAAATGGGAGGGAAAATGAGAGGGAAGTTTAAGAAAGTGGGATGGGATTTGAAATTTTTTAAAATGAAAAAACCACCCACTACTACAACCGTATAAGAAAACTGAAAATGGGGAAGAAGATGAACAGTTGAGGAGAGAGAGATTTACAATTACAAAATTTATATTCGAAAATAATAAAAAAAAATAAAAGAAAAATACAAAAATACAATACCTTTTTGATCAGAACACATAACCGTCAAATCAAACAATTAAAAATAATTTTTTTTAAAAAAAAAAATAAACGTGGCAAAACCCTATCGTGACAAGTGGCAATGACCAGCCCCTTACACGGCTAAAGTTTCAAGGCAGTAAACTGCCAAAAAAAAAAAAAAACAGTATAAATGTTGTTTCCAGCGTGGCACAGTATAAATGAAATAAAATGGGAAAAATCAGTAGTGGGTGTAAATTTCCCAAAATAAATGAGGAAATTACACTCTATACCATTTTTAGATTGTCCTCTTTTATTTTTACTCTCTTTTTTAAAGTATATCATTTTTATCTCTTTTTTAAGCATTAATACTCTCCATGTAACTCTCTTATGTCAGGGTATTTTGGGTACAATACATATAAAAAGATGTATATTTCAATTAAATATAAAATTAGAGGTAAATTTGATTAATTGATTAATAAAAATAGTATTTTTCAACGTACTCCAAAATAAATTACATTTTTACAGAACTACAGCGTTTTTCACTTTTTTTTTTATTTTCTTTTTACAAAAATATGGTTTGTTATTTTTTAGTTGCTCTTAAAAATGTTAGTTTTTACGTTACAAAATTATAGAATAATGTTGTAACAACGTGAAAATAACGTTATATTCTCTCTTAAAAAAATAACATTACGTAAAAATGTAAAGAAAAAAAAGACCAGTAAAAAAATAAAAAATGTGCAATATTAAGTGTTTGGTATAAATTTCCCTAAAATATTACTTATTAGAAAATAATGATAAAGTGAGTGAAAAAATAAAATAATTTTTTATTATTATATATGACAAAAAATTACCACTGAATGCATACTACCTTATATAACTTTAATAATAAAATTAACCAAACTATTTTGCGAACAAACCTAAGTCCATCTCCAAAAGAAATAAATTAGTAATGCAAAATTAAAATATAACTCACTTCCTAAAAAATGTGATGCAAATTTATTAGTAGAAATTACACTATTTATGGGATTTTTTTTAGTCTTTACTTTTTTTATGGCATTTTTAAATAAAGCATTTTATATATGGGAATTATATTTTGTTTTCCCTTTTATAGGTTTTATGAAAGCTATATTTTTGTTATCTTTGGCCCAATTCCCATATTTTATTTTTTTTTTAAAAAAATAAATAAATAAGCTACAACTATTGTAGCTAACTTTTTGCATGGAGTAGCTTAGTACTCATTGCTTACCGCCGTTGCTTATGCTTCAATCAATCACACATTTTGTCAATCTCTCTTCATTTTCGTTTCATTTTCTCTCAGCTTAGGGTTTCATTCTCTTCTTCTTCTTCTTCTTCTTCTTCTTCTTCTTCTTCTTCTTCGGTGTACTGGGTTGCCATTAACGATCGAAGCAAGCTTCGACTCCTGCTGCCGTGTGTGTAGTTTCTTCGTTTGAGATTATTTTTCGAGCTAGATTGCTTGGTTAATTGAGATATTTATTCATTTTCTTCGTAGTTTTTGTTGTAATTTCTTTAGTTTAGTGATTATAGTTTTTTAATTTGATGTTTATTTTTTTAAAAAAAAAATCGTGATGTTTTTGCCATGGTCGGTTGGGATTTTAGGTTGTTTTTGGTGTTTTGGTGTGAGTTCTTTCTAATTTTTAAAAAATTTGTCCCCATTTGGTGGTTGATCATTGTTTTATTTAGTTTATTTTTGTTTTAAGTTTGTGTTTGTGTTGATTTTTTTTGGTTTTGCAGTTAATGATTGTTAAATCTTCATGATTTTTCTAGGGTTTTTTTTTGTACTTTTTTGTTTGTGTTCAATCGGTTTGTAAGTATTTGTGTTTGGTTTAGTTTGTTCTTTGTTTTTGTCTTCATGAATTGCATACATTTAAGATTTTATAAATAATTTTTAAATGAAACCGTTTTTTTTTTGTATAATAGATTTTCTTAATGGTATAATAGTATTTGTTCTCTTTAATTTTTTATGATTTTTGTATTTTGATTATTCGCTTTTTTAAATGTTTTTTTTATTTGTTTATGTTCTTAGTGGGTGTGGTAACTGTTTTTGCCACGTTGTGGCAGTTTTCTTTTTGTTGTGTGTTTGTGATGTGGGTTGGCAGTTACATTTTGATTGGTTATATATGTTTATTGTTAGTCTTTTATGTGCACTTATTTACTTTGTTGACTTCGCTTTTAGCCAACGACAATGAGTCTTTTTGATAAGCGATAAACGATGTGTCGTTGTAAGAATACGTAATAAAGCAAATAATAATAATAAGAAGACACAAAAATTTTATAGAGGTTCAGCCCCGAGCAGTTCGGTAATAGCTTAATCCTCGTTAGTTGTATTGACTTAAGAATAAGGAAGAAGATTCATTTTCTTATAGCTCTTACAATAGTATCTCTGAATATATAATTCTTAGATAGCCTTAGCTTATAGCATTTTGGCGTATGATCTCTGTTTTTTCGTCCTCCTTGCCCAGTGAACATTGCTCACTATTTATAGGGCATGAAACTTGAGGAGGAAGAGTTTCCTCTCTCGTTACAAAGCGCATAAACACAAAGATCGTGTGATCATTGCTGAATGCTAGGATCGTGGGATTGAGGCTGTATACACCGATAGTGGAACCGTGTGTATGCCACTTCCACACAAGTTGATCCCTGAGTTATAGGGATTGAGCTGGTGACTCACGAAGTTCTTGGTTGAATTCGATAAGTGTTCCTCATTTTGCACGGCTCGTTGAGTATTCCATCATGGATATGCCAGCGAGGGATCCTGCTCGGCATGTTCATCCGACCAGGTGCTCTAAGTTGATGCCACGTGTCACCATTCTTGTGATGCCACGTCAGAGTGCCAATTTTGGGATAACATAGTTATTTATCTTTCTCTGTATACTTTGTGTTGTTTAGGTTTAAGATCATGGATAAGAAAGCTGATACTATTGTGTATGTTAAAAAAAGAAAGAGGCCTGAAGAAATAAAAGTATTTATTTAAATTTTTATGTTCTTTATTTTTTTTTCAGTATCATAGTTGTTTTTTATGTTCTTGTGTTGTTTATGTTCTGATCAATATTTTCAGGATATTGTTCCTTATGTTGATCCTGCTATTCAACTGCAGGATGTTCCTTAAGCAATTAGTGTGTCAGAAAATGTAAATGATTAGGTATATAACTGGTTTTCTTGTTTATTTCTTGTTCATTTTTTGGTGTTAATTCATGTTCTTTTTTTTTTTTTAAAAAAAATACTTTTATTTTAATCTTGTCTTTTTTATAACTGTTTTATAACCAGTTTTAATCTTGTCTTTGTTATTGTTAAAAAATTAATTTCGATAAGTCTGTTAATGTTCCTTCGGTATGTGGTGATTCTGAAACCGGTTCTAAGATTCCAGTTGATGATTCTAAGAAAGCAGAATTTAAAAAATCTCGTGCAAAGAAGAAGAAGGTGAGTATCTTTCCTATGTTCTATTCTTGTTTTTGTATTATAACTGGTTTTTTTTTTAAGAAATGGGTTTTCAAATATTTATTTCTGTAACTTAGTTTTTATACTATTTATAACTGGTTTTTTCTTTAAGAAATGAGTTTTTAAATATTTATTTTCTGTAATTTAGTTTTTATATTCTTTTTATAATTGGTTTCTTTTTTTTTTTAATGTTTTTCATATGTTTTGTGTTTCATTGCTTGTTTTAGTATTATAACTGGCCTTTTTTTTTGTTTGTATTACCTGATGTTTGTCTCACTTTGATTTTTTAAAGTTTTGTTTTTATATTTTTTTTAACCTGTTTCTTTTTTGTGTTTCAAGGTTAATGTTGATGCAACGGATAATGATTTCGTTGATCCTTTTGTATCTGGAACAAGTTCTAATATTTTAGTTGAAGAAAAAAAAGAGCCCACTATTAGGGAGACCCACAACCAAAAGGAAAAGGTGATTAGATGTTCTCAATTTTGTTTTTTTTTTACTGTTTATGAATATTTTTTTATGTATATATTTAATTTTTGTTTCCTATTTTTTTCAGGCTGGGTTGGCTGATTTTGATGTTTTGAAGCCGCCAGTACGTCGTGTAACACGTGCTGGCGTGAAATGTGTGGCTTCGAAGGGCCCTAGTCCTTCGATTCCTAAAGAATCCATTAAGAAATCCACAAGTTTTTCCAATGGGGTAAGTATTTTAAGTTTTTCTTTTTACATATATATTTTGTTTTATTTTCATGTGTATTTTTTTGTTTATGGAACCAGTTATTTCTAAATCATGTTTTTGTTATTTTTTTCACTGTCTAAATTTTCTTTTATCACTGGTTATTTTTGCAGGATTTTTACTTAAAAATGAAACTCGAGCACCGTTTTGCAAGTAAACTTCAGATTTGGAATAACCCATGGGTTATTGATGAGCTTAATGGAAATCTCACCGCTTCTCAAAAGGTGTTTTTTTTACGACGCCTTTTTCTCAATTTCTGAAGATGGGCAATATTAAGTGGAACATTTCCTTGCCTCACCTTGCTTTAGTGAGGGAGGTTCATCAGGAGAGGGAGGATTTTGAGAAGTGGATTCTGATTCGGGATAGAGTTGTACGGTTTGGTTTGGAGGAGTTCGTTTTAATTACTGGGTTAAGCAGAAGATGTCGTTCAAGAAGAAGATGTTTCCTCACTTGACTATTAAAGTTATTCAAGAGGAGGTTAGGGGAAGGTTTTAGTCCGGGGATTTTGAGGATGATGTTGATGCTGTGAAGATGGGGATTGTAATTCTGTTAAGTCATTATTTGTATGGATATGAGAATGGGAAGAAAGTTGACAATGAATTGTTTGGGTTCGTCGATGGGGAGCTGTCAGACTTGTGGAATATAGCATTTGGGAAATTATTGTGGGACAGAACTTTTCATTACATGAACTTAGCTTTTAAGGATGGCGACAATATCTTTTATAAGATTGAGAAGGCCAAAGATGAAAAGGATAAGTCTTATTCTTTTAAATTTCAAGGTTTTCAATTTGCTTTCCTTATTTGGTTGTTTGAGATACTTCCAAGCCTTTCTCCTAAGTACTGCAAGAGGATTGTGAATATATATCCTTGATTGCTAAACTGGGAGAGTACATACAAGAAAAAAATTGGAGGTTATTCGGAACTTGAATCTGAGGTTTTTAACAATCCTGCGGTACTTTTATTTTTTTTATAACTGGTTTCCTTTTTTTTTCATTGTTTATTTATAACTGGTTTTTTAACATGTTTTATTTCTTCCCATTTTTTCAGGCCACTGTGAAGGATTTCTATCCTGTTGGTCGTGAGCTGAAGAAATCTGCAATGCAAAACCTCAAGTTCGAACCAGTTTATCTTCTAAAGAAACCTCCAGGTTTCGATGGGAAGGTATGTTTTCTTTTTCTTTTCTTTTGGTTTGTGTTTTTGTTTTGTTCTTTTTAGTTTATTGGTTTTTTTTTATATGTTTTTCAATTTTTGTTATGTTTTCTTGTTTGTTTGTTTTCAGTTTTCTAAGTTGGAGTCGACTTTGGTTTATATACAAGAGGACCAGAAGAAGATTTTATTGAGTATTAAAAATTTGAAAGATGAGTTTAGTATTAAATTTGATGAAGTGATTGAGTTGTTGAAGAGGAAGAGTGGGTCGTCTGTGCCCAAAGATGTCGAGGATAAGGCTGAGGATTCTTATTTTGAGAATCTTGATGTTGGTGGCAATGATGATGAGTTACCTAA
Organism: Cannabis sativa; assembly: GCF_029168945.1. Classification (NCBI taxonomy): domain Eukaryota; kingdom Viridiplantae; phylum Streptophyta; class Magnoliopsida; order Rosales; family Cannabaceae; genus Cannabis; species Cannabis sativa. The sequence continues at coordinate 75,270,867 of NC_083601.1, forward strand.
TCCATTGTCACCAGAGGTATTTTTTCTTCATTTTGTTGCTTTTTTGTTTTTATAATTGGTTATTTTTATTTACATTTGGTTTTTCGTGTTTTCAGTTTTTTTTATGTTGTATAACCATTTATTTTTTTATGTTCTTTTTTTCATTCTTTCTCTTTTTTAAAAACAGGTTATGACTATGTTTTTTGTTGTTTTTTTGTAGGTAGTTTCGAAATCTAATCTTCCTGATTATGATGATGAGTCTGGTGGGCTGCAATTGTCAGTTGTTCAGGAAGATTAGGTTGTTTGTTTGTTTCTTGTTATTAGTGATGTCTTTATTATAACTGTTATTCATGTTTTTTTTTTTTCAGGTTCATTCTGGTTTAGGTGAGCGGAAGGATGAGGCCTTTGTGTTTTCTTATGAACACATTGAAGTCGACCAATCCATTTTGGATTTGGTTGACAACCTCACTCGGGCATATGCCTCGCAAAATAGTGTAAAAAATGATCAATGGGATTGGGTATCAATTCCTGATTCTGCATCCCCTATTGTGGATGATGAGGTTGAAGTACTAGATGTAGTATCTTTGCAATCTAGGGTTGCTCTCAAGAGATAAGCAAAATCTAGATTGCACTGTAGATCTCCTTTTGTCAATGAGTTTGGTTCTTCTGAACCAAAAGTTCAGAAGAAGAAGGAGAAGGAGCCATCTGGTGAAGTATAGTTTGATCCTAAGGAGATGTTTCCCTTTGTTCAAGAGATTGGCATGAACACAGATACTGAAGATTGCAAGGAATATGTTAAGTGGATTGAAGGTGCTCGCTTGTTGAAGAAGAAGTATGTATTATATTGTTTTGTCCTTGTTATTTTTTTTTAGTTACTGAAATATATTTTTTCACTGTTTTTTTTTATTTTCGATTTTTTGTTGTAAATGCAGGACCAATAAAAAAACTGTTGGGTTTTGTACCCTAAATAAAACTCATTTCCATATAATCAGATTTACTTATTAATAAAGATCAGAAATAACATTTTATGTTGCATGGTTCACATGATTTATTTCATGATTATATATATATAATGTATGAATTCTATTTAAGTCCAGAACATATGAATTTGTTAATGATTATAGTGTTGTCAGCACAGTGGAATATAATCTTAATTATATGTTCGAAAGTTTATTCCTTGATTTGTCAGAACACTGGATTTAGACTGACATGGTATAATCAGCAATAGGTATTCTTACACCTTGGAAAAGTGTTATGTCCTTTCCAGGACATTGGCAAAGTTTACTAGTATCGGATGTATGGAGTATACATCGGAAGGGACCGATATTGAACTTTGATTAGATATATTAAAATTTACCGTAATATCTAATCAATTCAATATCACCTGTTGATCCTAGATCAAATGATCTTAATCCTGATATGATTAGGTTCAATCTCAAGATTGTTATTCGTGTTCTTTGATTTGTTAGTTAAGCCTACTTTTGAGTCAGGGTGATACGTACATTTTGGGAACACGGTAGTGCAATTGAGTGGGAGCGCTAACATAAATATGGAATCTATAGCTTCCATCTGTCGAATAGAAAGTAAAGGATGATTTCCTTCGAGCTTAACCAAACGAAAATAAATGGTAGAGTACTCATTTCACTTAGCTGAAATATCATTTATACAGGGTTAAGTGTTTTAAGGATAAAATACATTGTAGGGTGTAACGGTAATTTAATCCCTTTACAATGTAAATCATCTATATAGAGGATCATTGATCAAATTAGAATTATAACAATGGATAACTAATGACGTATCTATATCGTGGAACATATAGAGCGTTCTATATGACTGAGAGTGCAATTCCAAGTTCTAAGTGTGGATTCAATAAGGAATTAATAAGTTAGGGAATTTACTTGGTAAATTCAGTTCGACTTATTGGAAGCTCGGTTATATAGACCCATGGTCCCCATACTAGTTGAGACCATACTGCTTGTAAGACTCAGTTAATTGATTTTAATTAATCAATTATAATTCTAAAGTTAGACTATGTCTACTTTATGAATTTTCACTAAGCAAGGACGAAATTGTAAATAAAAGAGATTCTAGGTTTATTTATTAATTAAGATACTTTATATGTCTAAATTAATAAATATATTAAATGACAATATTATTTGATAATTATTTTTAGTTATTAAATAATTAGAATTGGCATTTAAAATGGTTAAATTGGATAATTGACATTTTTGAGAAAATGGGAATGAAAAATAACAAAATGGGAAAGTTTCAAAGTGAGGCCCAATTTCCTATTCTGGCCGCCCACTATGCATAGGCTTTTACTATTTATTTTTTTATTATTTTAATGCCATACAATTCTAACCTAAACCTAGAGGGCATTCTATAAATAGAAAGTGTTGGATTCAGGAAACTTATGACTTTCATGACTTACACAATGTTTCCTTCAAACAAAATCCAAGCCGCCCCTTCTCTCTCTTTTTTTCTCTAAAATTTCGAAAACCCTTGAGTGATAGAGTAGTGCCCACACACATCAAGTGGTACCTCAATTATAGTATGTAAGACTGTGGAAAATCAGCATCAAAGAAGGAGAGAAAGAGATCCATATTCAGATCTTGATAATGCTCTGCTACAAAAAAGAATCAAGGGCTAGAGATCTGAATGGAAGGAGTCATAATATTCTGCTCCACCCAATGTAAGGTTTTCTTAAACTCTTATGTGTTTATTTCATTGTTTTAGAATTCATATTAGGATGTTAATCTGTAATATCCAGTTTATATACATATATTGGTATTTGGTATATTAAGTGTGATACAATTATATTGTTATTATTATTATTATTATTATTATTATTATTATTATTATTATTATTATTATTATTATTATCTTTTTTTTTTTTTTTTGTGTGTGTGAGTGGGTGGGAAAAAGAAAAAAAAATGATCATATATATATTAAATAGTGAGCTAAATAAATAGTGAGGCATTAGATTAGTTAGTTTAAAATTTAATTTTAAATTATATCAGCATAATTTTATCTGATTAGTTAGATTTTTATATTTAAATTTAAACCTATTATACGATATGTTATATACATATATACTCTAGAACCCTAGCAGCCAAATAGTATCGTATTCCTTTATTCTCACCATCTCTCAATTTTTTTATCCTCTCTATTGCACCAAATCAATTGTTTTAATCTTAAGAGCTTCGGGGTCAACAATCAACCGATCATCGTTTCATGTCTTCGAAATCTTCAGGTAAAATTCGTAGTTGTGTTTTATTTTCGTTTTTAGAGAAATAAGATTTCATAAAACTACCATATCTCTCTCTCCATAGGTCCGTTTTCAGTGATCTAGGTACCGTTTTAAAGATAATTTAATGATCTATATTTTTTGTGAAGAAACTTATTCCTAATTCGGATTATTTTGATGTCAAAAAATTCATGTTTTACACTGACTGTCGAATTACAGTTTTTTTTTTAAATTTCTTTCCGATATTGCCTTAGTAAAAGTGTGATATCTCTCTCGATATCTATTATTTTCCAGCGATTCTTATACTGTTAGAAAGATAACTCAATAATCCATATTTTCTTTTAAGAAACCTTTCCCTAATTCGGAGTTCTTACCAGTCAAAAGTTAGTATCTTTATTCGGTTATGATATTTCGTTTTAAGTTTTGTTTCAGAAAAAGTATCTTCAGTAAAAATTCAATATCTCTCTCACTTTTGATCCATTTTAAAATATCTTTATTTCGTTTTAAAGCTTAGGAAAATAGATACATTTTTTATGAAGGAAGTATTATCTAGATCGGGGTGTAACTATTTTTAAAACTTTTATTTTTGGGCTGTATTCAGAAATCGGCATGATCCAGGATTTTAAAGAAACTGTTTTGAGAAAACATGCATAACTCCTAGGTTATGGCTCCAATTTTGATGATCTTTATACCGTTAGAAAGGTCTTTCGATTAACTAAAAACTTTGTGAACAGTAGGACTTCTAATTCAAACGTTTTATGAGTCAAATTCTAGGCTAAACTTGCTGTACAGTAAGAGTAATAAATATATTGAGTTTATTGGTAGACTAAGGGTTTTACTAATTGTTATAGGGCCTAGAAGGTATCGTAGAAGTTAATTACAGCGGAGTTGAGGTAAGGAAAAATAATTATACTTTATACTTGCTTTTTATATGGTTTGAGTACCTAGTATGACTGCTTGAATAAATTGTATGGAAACTGTGGAATGTGATAGTTTCGGTGAAATAGTGTTTTATCGATGGATTGTATATGGCTGTTTAATCATGTTCCAGGTACTTGGAAGTGGTTGAAAACTACACATGTATGGTGATGTGGTAAGTGAGGCAGTGTACATAAGGGTGCACTGGTCATTGGTACTGCGTTCTAGTTAAGAACGTAAGACACTCGAGATTTGTATGGAAGCTGGAGTGTGAGTGTTTGTTATTTCAGTATTTGTGTGGTTGCCTCTATTTATACTTATGATTAGTTGATTGTATGTTTGATGTATATGTTTGTGCTATGATGTGTGAATGCTGGTACATAGTATTTTGTTTTTCTTTACTGGGCTTTGTAGCTCACCCCTTATTTACCCCCTATGTGCAGATAAGTAAGCCTGTAAGCTTTCAGTGACAAGTTGAGTCTGGGCAGCATGGGGTGTATCTCGTGTGATCATGTAACTGCGTGTGGTCTTGGCCATCTTCTGCTGAAAGTCTTTTTTTTTTTAATTTATTAAACTTATCGAGGATGTTGTCGCTTAAATTTTCTATTACTTTTACCTAAGTAGTAATACTTTATTTTCAACTGGGTACCCATGTTTTGAAAATTGTTATTTTTTTTAATAAGGGCAACATTAGTATCTTAACGCCAGTTTATTTATGGCATCTTATTTTACGTAAGTAAGGGCGTTACAAATGGTACCAGAGCCACAGTTACATTGATCTTGAATTCACGCGACATACACACCATCGCTGCAAAGGATCAACTTGTCATCAAGTATGTATGCTTTATTTATGTTATGTCTTATATGTTAAATTTGGTTAATTCCAAGCTGGTATTTATTTTGAGTTGTGCAGAGTTGATAATGAATCCAAACGTAGTTAGGCAATTAAAGACCTAAGACGCTTGCCGGCATCTAGCGAGAGAAGTAAACTTAAGAAAATAATAGAGGATATGGATAAAATTAATCATGGCATGGGGATGAATAGACACTTAGCTTGGTTTAGTCTTTAGCTTTAGATTTTCCTTTAGTTAGCTAGAAGTTTAGGGTATGGTTAATCAAAACAATTAACTGATTCTTTGGAGTTAGAATTTTAGTATAACTCAAACAATTTTCTTATTAGTGTAAGTTTTTTTATATGAGTAAAGATTATTTTATTTATTTATTTATTTTTACATGGTGAATTGTTGCTTGATGATTTACGTTTTTTTTTAAGTTTATATAATTTAGTGTATAAATATTTTCTTTTTGAGCGAGATACATCTTTGGTTATTTTTCTTACCGCTACCATCTCCTTTCTTTTGAAGAACAAGTTAAGGGATTTGATGGAAAATGGTGAACCCAGAAGATCAACCCGGTTGAATGAAAGAGCGGCTGTAAGAGACCGAGCTAGAGGTCGGGGGCGAGGAGGTGCTCGCGGTCGAGGTCGCGGTCGAGGCAGGGGAAACCAGCATGTCCCTGCCAAGGCGGTGATCCAGGAGAATCAAAATGCCCCTGTAAATGGACAACAACCAGGTCAAGGTGGGGGCAACCACGAAGTCCTTGCTGGGGTAGTTGGTCAAGAACACCAAAACGCCCCTGTAGTGGTGCCACCACAACAAGAAGATTTGGCGCAAGAAGTTGCTCGTGTCAGGGAAGAACTTAGGAAGCGAGATGAAGAGCCTCACAACCGTCAGGAACAACCCAATCAAGGACAACATCAATTTTTGCCGGTGCAATACATGCCTGTGCCGGAGGGTCGATGGGAACTAATATATGAAAGGTTCCGTAAGCAACACCCACCAAATTTTTAAGGGGGCTTAGATCCAATGGAAGCTGAGGAATGGTTAAGAACAGTGGAAGGTATTGTTGAGTACATGCGGCTCGGTAACGGAGATAGTGTAGCTTGTGCTGCTAGTTTATTGAAAAAGGATGCCCGCATCTGGTGGGACGTTATTAAACAAACACGGGATGTGGCCACAATGACCTGGGCTGACTTTGTACAAGTGTTTAACAAAAAATACTACAGTGAAGCAATACGCTCAGCTAGAGTTAATGAGTTCACGAACCTGAGGCAGGGTAAGTCTACAGTTACAGAGTATGCTCGTCAATTTGACAGATTAGCAAAGTTTGCCACAAATATGGTTCCTACTGAGTTTCTGAGGATTCATCGCTTTACTGAAGGGCTCGACTCTCGAATAAGTCGGGACATAGCGATGTCAGGAGTAAGGGCAACCACGTATGCTGAGGTACTGGAAAAAGCCCTAGAAGCTTAGTTGTGTGAAAGTCGTATACAGAAAGACAATACAGCTAGGTGGGAGGCGAGAAAGGCAGTAATGGAGGTGGTGATAACAAAAGGAAGCTGCCAAGTAACCAACACAACAAAGCCGATAAGAGAAATAAGATGGGGTCCAATAACTACAAAGGGAAGAAGCCATATATGGAGTACCCCCTATCCCCAACATGTAGTCGTAAGCATCTGGGAGAATGTCAACTAAAAGGCAAGACTTGTTACAAGTGTGGGCAACCAGGCCACTATAAGAAGGACTGTCCGCAAAAGGGTGATCAACTGAAGGATGACAAACTTGTCCCAGCTCGAGTATTTGCACTAACCAGAGGGGAGGCTGAGACTAGTAACACTGTGGTTGCAGGTCAGATTTCTATCTCTGGAAAACTATGTACTGTTTTATTTGATTCCGGAGCTACGCACTCATTTATTGCTTTAAAGATGATAGTTAAGTTAGAAATACCGTATGTAAACTTTAGTTATAAGTTCATGACGGAGTTGCCCTCGGGCGAGGTTATGATATCATCTAGAGGAGTGCTGGATGCGCCAATAAGGATTGCAGACAAGGAACTTAGTGGAGATCTGATAGAGCTGGAGATGAGGGATTACGATCTTATCTTGGGTATGGATTGGCTATCACGACATGGAGCAACAATAGACTGTCGAAAGAGGACAGTGACTTTCACCCCTGAATCTGGAGAGGCATTCATATTTGAAGGAATCAAAGTCAAGTCAAGCTTACCGCTAGTTACAGCCCTGAAGGCACAAAGGATGATACGTGCGGGATGTCAAGCATACTTGGCCAGCATAGTAGACAAGTTAAGAGAAACCCCCCTCAAGCCAAAGAATGTCCTGTTAGGTTTTATGCCCTAAATAAAACTCCATTTCAATGTAATCTATTTTATTCAACATCAATAAAGAAACAGAAGTATTTTTCATTCATTTGTGTATGTTTTGGCTCACTTTATCAATTGCTTGTCTAATTGATTTATAAATTCATCTTAAACCCTTTTCACATACTTGATCATGTTTATTGTGCTGTCATCACATTGGAAAGTAAACATGACTATGTGAATAAAGTTTCCTAGATTTATCAGACACTGGGTTTTACTGATATGATAATCTACAACAAGAGTTTACTTGTATTTGGAGAAATACTATGTTCTTTCCAGAACATTGGTTAAAGTAAAGCTCAGGTTGGATGCATGGAGTATGCATCGGAAGGGACCGATATTGAACTTTGAATTAGATTTAATTAAAGTTACCGTAAAATCTATTCAAGTCAATATCGCCAAGTTGATCCTAGATCAAATGATCTTAATCCTGTTATGATTAGGCTCAATCTTGAAAGGCTATTCGTGTTCTTTGATTTGTTAGTTAAGCCTACTTTTAGGTCAGGGTGATACGTACATTTTGGGAACACGGTAGTGCAATTGAGTGGGAGCGCTAGCATAAACATGGAATCTATAGCTTCTATCTGGCAAATAGTAAGCAAAGGATGATTTCCTTCGAGCTTGACCAAACGAAAATAAATGGTGGAGATCTCATTTCACATAAGCTGAAATATCATTTATACGGGGTCAAGTGTTTTAAGGATAAAACACATAGTAGGGTGTTACGGTAATTTAATCCCTTTACTGTGTAGATCATTCATATAGAGGATCATTGATCAAATTAGGATTATAACAATGGATAACTAATGATGTGTCTATATGGTGGAACATATAGAGCATTCTATATACTGAGAGTGCAATTCTAAGTTCTATGCGTGGATTCAACGAAGAATTAATAAGTTAGTGAATTTTAGTGCTAAATTCTTGATCTACTTATTGGAAGCTCGGTTATATAGACCCATGGTCCCCCCACTAGTTGAGATAATATTGTTTGTAAGACTCATGTAATTGGTTTTGATTAATCAATTATAATTCACAAATTAGACTATGTCTATTTGTGAAATTTTCACTAAGTAAGGGCGAAATTGTAAAGAAAGAGTTAACAGGGGCATATTTGTTAATTATGATACTTTGTATGGTTCAATTAATAAATATGATAAATGACAATATTATTTAATAATTATTTATAGTTATTAAATAGTTAGAATTGGCATTTAAATGATTGAATTAGGAAATTGGCATTTTTGAGAAAATCAGATACAAAAAGTGGTAAAATTGCAAAATTGCAAAAATCAAGGCCAGTCCACCTAGCCTAGGGCCAGCCACTTATGTTATCTTTTTTAAATGATTTTTTCATTATTTTAATGCCATATAATTCAAATCAAACCCTAGAGGAATGCTATAAATAGATAGTGAAGGCTTCAGGAAAATTACACTTTCTGAATCAGAAAAACCTGAGCCTCCACTCTCTTCTCTAGCTGCCACTCTCTCTCTCTTTTCTTCCTCAATATTTCGAACCTCTTTTAGTGATTAGAGTAGTGACCACACACATCAAGCAATACCTCAATCATAGTGAGGAAGATTGTGAAGAAAGATCAACGACGAAAGGAGATTCGGCATCAAGGATTCGAGAGAAGAAGATCCGGGTTCGGATCTTGATAATACTCTGCTACAGAAAGGAATCAAGGGTTAGAGATCTGAACGGAAGGAGTCATTATAATTCCGCTGCACCCAATGTAAGGTTTCTTAAACTTTATATGTGTTTAATTTATCGTTTTAGAAAGTTCATATTTAGGATGTTAATAAACATACTTGTGAGTAGATCTAAGATCCTGGTAAAATAATATCCAACAACTGGCCTCAGAGCCATGGTAATTGATTTACTTACATGAAATTTGGACTTTAAAACGATTGTTTGTATGTTCTTTGGATGGTATCATGTTGTATTGAGTGTTATTTGATGAATGATTGATGTTTGTGAAATTTTCGTGATAAATAATTGTGATTTCGATTCTGTAATTATTTTTATTGGATAGTATGGAAAAAATTAAGCAAGTTAGCCTTTTACAGAACTCAATTTGGATTTTATTTGAATTAGTTATGATTTTTGAAGATTTGACAAAATCGGGGGTTGTCTTGATATTTTTGCAACGATCGCAGAACTGTCCGTACAGTTTCGGTTTTTTTTCCCTTTTCTTCAATTTTTCATACCTTTTCATGGAATTAACTTCCAAATTTTTGTATAGTTTTGTATATATACTAATACTATTCCTAATTCAATTCTAATTATCATTTTGAATTAATTTATTTTTTTTTAAATTAATTCAAGATATTAGTGTAATTTGAATTTGAATAGAATTAGTAATTATCTTTTTGCTTAAAAACCTATCTTATTTTTAAATTTGATTATATTTTTTTTAAATTTAAGGTCAGATTTTTTAGATATTTATAATATCTTTTGAGATATTTATAATATCTTTTAAGATATTTATAATATCTTTTAAGATATTTTTAAAAATATCTTTTAAGATATTTATAAAATCTTTTAAGATATTTTAAAATATCTTATCTTTTAAGATATTTAAAAATATCTTATCTTTTAAGATTTTTTTTTAAATCTTTTTAGATATTTTGACCTTATTTAAAATAAGATATTTATAATCATGTAATTTTAAATAGATATAAGATAAAAAGTAGGTTTAATTTTTTAAATTTTTTTTAAATTTTCGAAATTTATTTTTTAATTCCGAAATTATTTTTTTTCGAATATTAAATTTTTATTTAATTATTTATTTATTCGAAATTTATTATAAAAAAATAAAAAAAAATAAAAAATTAAATAAATCCTACTTCCAACTATCCACTAACCCCGTTGCGTTATGAGTATGTGTTTTAACTTATGTGTAAGTTTTCAAAACCTATTATTACTTGATTGCAAATAGCCATGGTTACCTTTGCCGAGATCTAATGATACGATGGCTCCCTTGGTCAAGATAATAATTTGTAACAGGTATAATTTACAATCTTCTTTCATCTGTGTATGACCTAGCAACATGATAGGACCCATCCAAAGTGTGCCTGTGTGAGCCTATGTGTTTAATTTTATTATAGATGCATATAGGTTAATGTTGCTAAAATAAATTATCATAATTATTGATAGGATTTATTTAGGCCCATTTAGTTTTTGGGCCTATTCAATTAATAACAGTTGTTCTTATTAAGGTTAAATTCCTCTCTTTTGGGCCTTGTGTGAGAGTTGGGAGCCATAGAAGTGGGTACGACATACTGAACCCAGCACCCCTCACACAAACTACCCCAATTGTGAAGTGCCCATTTGCACGATTTGAATGATCGTACTAGGGTTAATTACACTAGTTTAACCTAATTAAAATTGAATTAGCAACATAATTAATTTCATTTATTTTGAAATTAATTTAGAAAATCATAGTTTAAAGAATTTAATATTCTAAGCTAAACTATATGTATTTTCTTGTATTTAATTAAATATAGAATTATAACCATCTAGATTCTTTCTGGAACTTATTTTAAATTTTTCATTAAATATTCCTATTTAAGTTGATATTTAGTTATACATAACTAACCAACTTAAATCTGAATATCTTTTGAATTCAAAATTTTAAATTAAGTTGAGGAATTTTAGGAATTGGTTATTAAGATTCTTTAGATATTTTTTAAGTTGATATTTTTCAAATATTAACTTAAAATGGAATATCTTAGATATTTTTAGGTTAATATCTTTTTTGAATATTTAACTTAAAATATCTACAAAATTAAGTGGTTACAACTTAATTTTGAATTTAATTAAATCTGATTTGAAAGATATTTAAGTTGATTTTTTTAGATTCTTTCTAAAACAACTTAAACAAGATATTTTCAAATTTGTTCCATTTAAAATTCAAATTTTTGAATTTAATTAATAATTGAAAATTAATTAAAGTTGATTTTTTATTTAAATCAATTTTGATTTTTAATTTTTCATTATTATATTATGGAACTTATTCGATATTTATTTGAATTTATTTTTCAAATTTAAATAATAATTGAAAATTAATTAAAGTTGATTTTAATTAAACCAACTTTAATTTGTAATTTTTCATTATTATAATATCGAATATTATGATTATACAAAATACATATATATATTTTTTAAATAATGAGCTTTTAATCAAAAGATATTCGATCTCCATTGTTGGTCTTACAATAGTTAAACTTATTCAATATAACCTCGAGACGCTAGACTTCGTCCCCCTATGGATGGTTATTCGTTGAACACTTTTAACACCGTAAGATTTCATTTGATAAGTGTTTTGTGAGTTTTCGTCTCTATTTAGACTCTCCCCTACGGTGACTACTTAGAGATAAACTCATAGAACATGAAACAATGGTGGAAGCTCATAAAATGAGAATAACCTTGACTCTCGCCTACGGGACAACGTTGGATTCTCATTTTGATCGAATAAAAGGTTGCTAAAATGTTTAATTTTAGATGAGCCGACAACTCTATTCAACTAATGTTATCTTTGACTCTCGCCTACGGGACACTTTGCATTTCATTATGTTGGAAACCTTGGAAAATAAACTATGTTAGATTTAGTATTTCTATAACATATGTCATGACTTGTTATTTTCTGAACTTGTGTATGAATTTTGAACCAAAATCTTACTTCTGTTTTATTGATGTGTTGTAGTGTCTATAATCCCCTTCTCATTCCACTCCTAGTTAATATCTTAGCAATTGAACTTGAAGTTATAAACTCCTTGTCGAGTAATACTTCACATATGCTCATGATGGACTTTAAATTCCGTAAAGCAGGTAAAAGGTAGGAATTGTTCACTACGAAGAGCAAATAGTTCATAACTCCATAAATCCTACTACTTCAAGCTTAGTTGAGAAGATAAGAGAAAGTGATTCCACTTCCTCAAGTTATACTTCACAACAAAATGAACAAGCAAGAACAACAATTAACAAACGAATAAGCAGTAATGCTTTAGTCTTCGAATCATGTGTGTTAGAGAATGATAAATCCATTTGGATTCTTGATTCGGGTCTACAAACCATGTAAGTTGTTCATTGCAATTGCTTGAGAATTGGAATTATTTGAAATCCGGAGAGTTGAAACTTAAAGTTGGTAATGGCGAAATGGTTTCGGTTAGAGCTAGAGGAAAAGCCAAACTCAAGTTTCAAAACAGAATTTTGGAATTAGACAATGTCTTATACATTCCAAATTTCAGTAGAAACTTAGTTTCTGTTTCATGCTTACAATTGCAACAATACAAATTAGATTTTTCGGATTGGTTCTACCATTTCTCGAAATGACATTCGGATTTGTGTTGCATCCATGGAACAGGGCTTTATGTTCTTAGACCGAAACACCATTTGCCCTACATAACGAACTTTTTAAAGTAGCTAAACCTAGAAACCACAAAAAGCAAAAGATCGTTGATGATAATGAAACATATCTATGGCATTTACGTTTAGGTCATATAGGCTTTGATAGACTCGATAGGCTAACCAAAGACGGTCCATTGAAAAATGTCGTCTTAGGTGAATTGCCGGTTTGCGAGTCTGCTGGAAGGAAAAATGACTAAACGTTCTTTCTCCGCAAAGGGAGAGCGTGCCAAAATCCCTCTAGGGTTAGTGCATTCCGATGTACGCGGACCTTTGAATGTCAAAGCCCGAGGTGGTTATGAGTACTTCGTCACTTTCATTGACGATTACTCTAGATATGGACATATTTACCTTATGCATAAGAAATCGAAACATTTGCAAAGTTTCAAGAATTTCATGCTTTGGCCCAAAACCAATTAGGTAAATCATTAAAGATCTTGCGGGCGATAGGGGTGGAGAATATATGGATATGCAGTTCAAAGATCATTTAATTGAACTTGGAATTGAATCTCAATTAACCGCCCCTAGCACTCCACAGCAAAATGGAGTTGCAGAAAGACGGAATCGCACGCTTTTGGAAATGGTTAGGTCTATGCTTAGTTTTTCAACTCTACCTACGTCCTTCAGGGATATGCAATTCGGATGGCAACCGACATTTTAAATGTTGTTCCATCTAAATCAATCCCTAAGACACCTTTAGAACTTTGGAATGGTCGTACACCTAGTTTACGCCATTACGTAATCTGGGGTGCCCTGCTCATGTCTTAAGAAAGAAAGACGGCAAACTTGAGTCACGTACTGAAGTTTGCATGTTTGTCGGTAATTCTAAAGAGACTAGGGGTGGACTATTTTATAGTCGCAAGGATGATAAAGTGTTTGTTTCTACAAATGCCACTTTCCTTGAAGATGACTATATTAAGAATTTCAAATCACAAAGTAAAGTAGTGTTGGAGGAAATGCTTTCAGATATAAGTCCTTCCAATGTTCCGTTCTCTTCCACACGTGAAGAGGACAATCCCACTCCCTCAGTTGAACAAACTGAGCAATCTACTACTAAAGTTTCTGTTCAGAAGACAACCGTACCTCGTCGTAGTGGGAGGGTTTCAACAAAACCTGCTCGTTATGGCTTGGATGGTGAAATCAATATGGTCGTAGGTGACGGTATTGATGACGATCCATTAACCTATAAACAGGCAATGGCTAGTCCGCAACGGAAACGATGGTCAGCCGGAATGGATTCAGAAATGGATTCCATGAAAAAGAACAAAGTCTGGGAATATGTAGACGCACCTGACGACTATCATCCGATAGGATGCAAGTGGGTTTACAAGAAGAAAAGAGGAGCTGGAGGCGAAGTCGAAACTTTCAAAGCTAGACTTGTAGCCAAGGGTTATACCCAAAGAGAAGGCGTGGACTATGAGGAAACTTTTAGTCCTGTTGCCATGCTCAAATCCATCCGAATTCTTCTCTCCATAGCTGCTTTCGATTATGAAATCTGGCAAATGGATGTCAAGACTGCCTTCCTTAATGGGGTACTTGAAGAAACCATCTATATGGAGCAACCAGAAGGTTATGTTCTTCCTGGGCAAGAAAAGAAAGTTTGCAAGTTAAACAGGTCTATCTATGGACTTACGCAAGCTTCTCGCTCATGGAACAAGAGGTTTGATGAAATCATCAAAACCTACGACTTTCTTCAGAATGAAGATGAACCTTGTGTTTACCAACTCAAGGAAGACCAAATAGTAGTATTCCTGGTCCTTTATGTTGATGACATTTTGATCATTGGAAACAATGTCAAGAAAATGACTCACATTAAGGAATGGCTCAACACTCAATTCGATATGAAAGATTTGGGTGAAGCAGCCTATGTTCTTGGTATTCAGATTATAAGAAACCGGAAGAACAGATCTCTTGCTCTCTCTCAAACGACCTACATAGACAAAGTCTTAGAGAGATTCTCCATGAGCAACACCAATGGGGCAAACATGCCTTCTAGATATGGTATTCGTCTATCTAAGGAACGATCCGCATCGATCCTCAAGAGATAGAGGACATGGCGAAAATTCCCTATGCCTCTGCAGTTGGAAGTCTAATGTATGCAATGTTATGCACTAGACCTGACATCTGTTATGTTGTTGGAATCGTGAGCAGGTATCAGTCTAATCCAGGACAAGAACATTGGAATGCAGTTAAGTATATTCTGAAATACTTAAAGAGTACAAGGAATCTTATGTTAGTCTACAAGGGTGGTGCTTTAAATCCCATAGGCTACACTCGATTCGGATTTCCAGCAAGTCTTGAAGACGGAAATCAACATCGGGATGGTGTTGACTCTTGGGGGTGGAGCAGTGGTTTGGAGAAGTGCTAAACAAACCGCAATATCGGACTCAACTATGGAAGCTGAATACATAGCGACGGCGAAGGCTGCTAAAGAACTTGTCCGGCTAAGAAAGTTCTTCACCAAAGCATAGGAGTTGTTCTGGAATGGAAAAGCCTGCGGTACTACTGCGTGATAACAATGGAGCAATAGCAAACAGCAAAGAACCTCGAAGCCACAAGAGAAGCAAACACATTGAAAGGAAGTATCACATTATCAGAGAATACGTGGCAAGAGGGGATGTACTAGTTGAGAAAGTTGACACAGAGGACAACCTAGCTGATCCATTTACCAAAGTCTTGGCCGTGACGGCCTTTGAAAAGCACCGTCGAATATAGGATTAATTGATATGTACTAATTAGTTTTATATTAGTGCAAGTGGGAGTTTGTTAGGTTTTATGCCCTAAATAAAACTCCATTTCAATGTAATCTATTTTATTCAACATCAATAAAGAAACAGAAGTATTTTTCATTCATTTGTGTATGTTTTGGCTCACTTTATCAATTGCTTGTCTAATTGATTTATAAATTCATCTTAAACCCTTTTCACATACTTGATCATGTTTATTGTCTTGTCATCACATTGGAAAGTAAACATGACTATGTGAATAAAGTTTCCTAGATTTATCGTACACCGGGTTTTACCGATATGATAATCTACAACAAGAGTTTACTTGTATTTGGAGAAATACTATGTTCTTTCCAGAACATTGGTTAAAGTAAAGCTTCGGAGTTGGATGCATGGAGTATGCATCGGAAGGGACCGATATTGAACTTTGAATTAGATTTAATTAAAGTTACCGTAAAATCTATTCAAGTCAATATCGCCAAGTTGATCCTAGATCAAATGATCTTAATCCCGTTATGATTAGGCTCACTCTTGAAAGGCTATTCGTGTTCTTTGATTTGTTAGTTAAGCCTACTTTTAGGTCGGGGTGATACGTACATTTTGGGAACACGGTAGTGCAATTGAGTGGGAGCGCTAGCATAAACATGGAATCTATAGCTTCTATCGGCAAATAGTAAGCAAAGGATGATTTCCTTCGAGCTTGACCAAACGAAAATAAATGGTGGAGATCTCATTTCACATAGTGAAATATCATTTATACGGGGTCAAGTGTTTTAAGGATAAAACACATAGTAGGGTGTTACGGTAATTTAATCCCTTTACTTGTGTAGATCATTCATATAGAGGATCATTGATCAAATTAGGATTATAACAATGGATAACTAATGATGTGTCTATATGGTGGAACATATAGAGCATTCTATATGCGAGAGTGCAATTCTAAGTTCTATGCGTGGATTCAACGAAGAATTAATAAGTTAGTGAATTTTAGTGCTAAATTCTTGATCTACTTATTGGAAGCTCGAGTTATATAAACCCATGGTCCCCCCACTAGTTGAGATAATATTGTTTGTAAGACTCATGTAATTGGTTTTGATTAATCAATTATAATTCACAAATTAGACTATGTCTATTTGTGAAATTTTCACTAAGTAAGGGCGAAATTGTAAAGAAAGAGTTAACAGGGGCATATTTGTTAATTATGATACTTTGTATGGTTCAATTAATAAATATGATAAATGACAATATTATTTAATAATTATTTATAGTTATTAAATAGTTAGAATTGGCATTTAAATGATTGAATTAGGAAATTGGCATTTTTAAGAAAATCGAGATACAAAAAGTGGTAAAATTGCAAAATTGCAAAAATCAAGGCCCGATCCACCTAGCCTAGGGCCAGCCACTTATGTTATCTTTTTTAAATGATTTTTTCATTATTTTAATGCCATATAATTCAAATCAAACCCTAGAGGAATGCTATAAATAGATAGTGAAGGCGTCAGGAAAATTACACTTTACGAATCGGAAAAACACGAGCCTCCACTCTCTTCTCTAGGCCACTCTCTCTCTCTTTTCTTCCTCAATATTTCGAACCTCTTTTAGTGATTAGAGTAGTGACCACACACATCGAAGCAATACCTCAATCATAGTGAGGAAGATTGTGAAGAAAGATCAACGATGAAGGAGATTCAGCATCAAGGATTCAGAGAAGAAGATCCAGGTTCAGATCTTGATAATACTCTGCTACAGAAAGGAATCAAGGGTTAGAGATCTGAACGGAAGGAGTCATTATAATTCCGCTGCACCCAATGTAAGGTTTCTTAAACTTTATATGTGTTTAATTTATCGTTTTAGAAAGTTCATATTTAGGATGTTAATAAACATACTTGTGAGTAGATCTAAGATCCTGGTAAAATAATATCCAACAAGCGGCCTCGAGCCATGGTAATTGATTTACTTACATGAAATTTGGACTTTAAAACGATTGTTTGTATGTTCTTTGGATGGTATCATGTTGTATTGAGTGTTATTTGATGAATGATTGATGTTTGTGAAATTTTCGTGATAAATAATTGTGATTTCGATTCTGTAATTATTTTTATTGGATAGTATGGAAAAAATTAAGCAAGTTAGCCTTTTACAGAACTCAATTTGGATTTTATTTGAATTAGTTATGATTTTTTGAAGATTTGACAAAATCGGGGCTGTGCTGATATTTTCTGCGATCGCAGAACTGTCCGTACAGTTTCGGTTTTTTTTCCCTTTTCTTCAATTTTTCATACCTTTTCATGGAATTAACTTCCAAATTTTTGTATAGTTTTGTATATATACTAATACTATTCCTAATTCAATTCTAATTATCATTTTGAATTAATTTATTTTTTAAATTAATTCAAGATATTAGTGTAATTTGAATTTGAATAGAATTAGTAATTATCTTTTCGCTTAAAAACCTATCTTATTTTTAAATTTGATTATATTTTTTTTAAATTTAAGGTCGATTTTTAGATATTTATAATATCTTTTGAGATATTTATAATATCTTTTAAGATATTTATAATATCTTTTAAGATATTTTTAAAAATATCTTTTAAGATATTTATAAAATCTTTTAAGATATTTTAAAATATCTTATCTTTTAAGATATTTAAAAATATCTTATCTTTTAAGATTTTTTTTTAAATCTTTTTAGATATTTTGACCTTATTTAAAATAAGATATTTATAATCATGTAATTTTAAATAGATATAAGATAAAAAGTAGGTTTAATTTTTTAAATTTTTTTTAAATTTTCGAAATTTATTTTTTAATTCCGAAATTATTTTTTTTCGAATATTAAATTTTTATTTAATTATTTATTTATTCGAAATTTATTATAAAAAAATAAAAAAATAAAAAAAAATAAAAAATTAAATAAATCCTACTTCCAACTATCCAGCCTAACCTTTGCGGGGAGTATGTGTTTTAACTTATGTGTAAGTTTTCAAAACCTATTATTACTTGATTGCAAATAGCCATGGTTACCTTTTGCCGGATCTAATGATACGATGGCTCCACTTAGTCAAGATAATAATTTGTAACGGTATAATTTACAATCTTCTTTCATCCGTGTATGACCTAGCAACATGATAGGACCCATCCAAAGTGTGCCTGTGTGAGCCTATGTGTTTAATTTTATTATAGATGCATATAGGTTAATGTTGCTAAAATAAATTATCATAATTATTGATAGGATTTATTTAGGCCCATTTAGTTTTTGGGCATATTCAATTAATAACGGCTTGTTCTTATTAAGGTTAAATTCCTCTCTTTTGGGCCTTGTGTGAGAGTTGGGAGCCATAGAAGTGGGTACGACATACCGAACCCGCACCCCCTCACACAAACTACCCCAATTGTGAAGGCCCATTTGCTCGATTTGAATGACTGTACTAGGGTTAATTACACTAGTTTAACCTAATTAAAATTGAATTAGCAACATAATTAATTTCATTTATTTTGAAATTAATTTAGAAAATCATAGTTTAAAGAATTTAATATTCTAAGCTAAACTATATGTATTTTCTTGTATTTAATTAAATATAGAATTATAACCATCTAGATTCTTTCTGGAACTTATTTTAAATTTTTCATTAAATATTCCTATTTAAGTTGATATTTAGTTATACATAACTAACCAACTTAAATACTGAATATCTTTTGAATTCAAAATTTTAAATTAAGTTGAGGAATTTTAGGAATTGGTTATTAAGATTCTTTAGATATTTTTTAAGTTGATATTTTTCAAATATTAACTTAAAATGGAATATCTTAGATATTTTTAGGTTAATATCTTTTTTGAATATTTAACTTAAAATATCTACAAAATTAAGTGGTTACAACTTAATTTTGAATTTAATTAAATACGATTTGAAAGATATTTAAGTTGATTTTTTTAGATTCTTTCTAAAACAACTTAAACAAGATATTTTCAAATTTGTTCCATTTAAAATTCAAATTTTTGAATTTAATTAATAATTGAAAATTAATTAAAGTTGATTTTTTATTTAAATCAATTTTGATTTTTAATTTTTCATTATTATATTATGGAACTTATTCGATATTTATTTGAATTTATTTTTCAAATTTAAATAATAATTGAAAATTAATTAAAGTTGATTTTAATTAAACCAACTTTAATTTGTAATTTTTCATTATTATAATATCGAATATTATGATTATACAAAATACATATATATATTTTTTAAATAATGAGCTTTTAATCAAAAGATATTCGATCTCCATTGTTGGTCTTACAATAGTTAAACTTATTCAATATAACCTCGAGACGCTAGACTTCGTCCCCTATGGATGGTTATTCGTTGAACACTTTTAACACCGTAAGATTTCATTTGATAAGTGTTTTGTGAGTTTTCGTCTCTATTTAGACTCTCCCTACGGTGACTACTTAGAGATAAACTCATAGAACATGAAACAATGGTGGAAGCTCATAAAATGAGAATAACCTTGACTCTCGCCTAAACGGGACAACGTTGGATTCTCATTTTGATCGAATAAAAGGTTGCTAAAATGTTTAATTTTAGATGAGCTGACAACTCTATTCAACTAATGTTATCTTTGACTCTCGCCTACCGGGACACTGCATTTCATTATGTTGGAAACCTTGGAAAATAAACTATGTTAGATTTAGTATTTCTATAACATATGTCATGACTGTTATTTTCTGAACTTGTGTATGAATTTTGAACCAAAATCTTACTTCTGTTTTATTGATGTGTTGTAGTGTCTATAATCCCCTTCTCATTCCACTCCTAGTTAATATCTTAGCAATTGAACTTGAATTTATAAACTCCTTGTCGAGTAATACTTCACATATGCTCATGATGGACTTTAAATTCCGAAGCGAGGTAAGGCGGGAATTGTTCACTCTGAAGAGCAAATAGTTCATAACTCCATAAATCCTACTACTTCAAGCTTAGTTGAGAAGATAAGAGAAAGTGATTCCACTTCCTCAAGTTATACTTCACAACAAAATGAACAAGCAAGAACAACAATTAACAAACGAATAAGCAGTAATGCTTTAGTCTTCGAATCATGTGTGTTAGAGAATGATAAATCCATTTGGATTCTTGATTAAGGTCTACAAACCATGTAAGTTGTTCATTGCAATTGCTTGAGAATTGGAATTATTTGAAATCGGAGAGTTGAAACTTAAAGTTGGTAATGGCGAAATGGTTTCGGTTAGAGCTAGAGGAAAAGCCAAACTCAAGTTTCAAAACGAATTTTGGAATTAGACAATGTCTTATACATTCCAAATTTCGGTAGAAACTTAGTTTCGTTTCATGCTTACAATTGCAACAATACAAATTAGATTTTTCGGATTACGGTTCTACCATTTCTCGAAATGACATTCAGATTTGTGTTGCATCCATGGAACGAGGGCTTTATGTTCTTAGACCAGAAACACCATTTGCCCTACATAACGAACTTTTTAAAGTAGCTAAACCTAGAAACCACAAAAAGCAAAAGATCGTTGATGATAATGAAACATATCTATGGCATTTACGTTTAGGTCATATAGGCTTTGATAGACTCAATAGGCTAACCAAAGACGGTCCATTGAAAAATGTCGTCTTAGGTGAATTGCCGGTTGCGAGTCTGCCTGGAAGGAAAAATGACTAAACGTTCTTTCTGCGCAAAGGGAGAGCGTGCCAAAATCCCTCTAGGGTTAGTGCATTCCGATGTACGCGGACCTTTGAATGTCAAAGCCCGAGGTGGTTATGAGTACTTCGTCACTTTCATTGACGATTACTCTAGATATGGACATATTTACCTTATGCATAAGAAATGCGAAACATTTGCAAAGTTTCAAGAATTTCATGCTTTGGCCCAAAACCAATTAGGTAAATCATTAAAGATCTTGCGAACGATAGGGGTGGAGAATATATGGATATGCGGTTCAAAGATCATTTAATTGAACTTGGAATTGAATCTCAATTAACCGCCCCTAGCACTCCACGGCAAAATGGAGTTGCGAGAAAGACGGAATCGCACGCTTTTGGAAATGGTTAGGTCTATGCTTAGTTTTTCAACTCTACCTACGTCCTTACAGGGATATGCAATTCGGATGGCAGGCCGACATTTTAAATGTTGTTCCATCTAAATCAATCCCTAAGACACCTTTAGAACTTTGGAATGGTCGTACACCTAGTTTACGCCATTACGGAATACGGGGTGCCTGCTCATGTCTTAAGAAAGAAAGACGGCAAACTTGAGTCACGTACTGAAGTTTGCATGTTTGTCGGTAATTCTAAAGAGACTAGGGGTGGACTATTTTATAGTCGCAAGGATGATAAAGTGTTTGTTTCTACAAATGCCACTTTCCTTGAAGATGACTATATTAAGAATTTCAAATCACAAAGTAAAGTAGTGTTGGAGGAAATGCTTTCGGATATAAGTCCTTCCAATGTTCGTTCTCTTCCACACGTGAAGAGGACAATCCCACTCCCTCAGTTGAACAAACTGAGCAATCTACTACTAAAGTTTCTGTTCAGAAGACAACCGTACCTCGTCGTAGTGGGAGGGTTTCAACAAAACCTGCTCGTTATGGCTTGGATGGTGAAATCAATATGGTCGTAGGTGACGGTATTGATGACGATCCATTAACCTATAAACAGGCAATGGCTAGTCCGCAACGGAAACGATGGCAGCCGGAATGGATTCAGAAATGGATTCCATGAAAAAGAACAAAGTCTGGGAATATGTAGACGCACCTGACGACTATCATCCGATAGGATGCAAGTGGGTTTACAAGAAGAAAAGAGGAGCTGGAGGCGAAGTCGAAACTTTCAAAGCTAGACTTGTAGCCAAGGGTTATACCCAAAGAGAAGGCGTGGACTATGAGGAAACTTTTAGTCCTGTTGCCATGCTCAAATCCATCCGAATTCTTCTCTCCATAGTGCCGCTTTCGATTATGAAATACCGGCAAATGGATGTCAAGACTGCCTTCCTTAATGGGGTACTTGAAGAAACCATCTATATGGAGCAACCGAAGGTTATGTTCTTCACAGGGCAAGAAAAGAAAGTTTGCAAGTTAAACGAGGTCTATCTATGGACTTACGCAAGCTTCTCGCTCATGGAACAAGAGGTTTGATGAAATCATCAAAACCTACGACTTTCTTCAGAATGAAGATGAACCTTGTGTTTACCAACTCAAGGAAGACCAAATAGTAGTATTCCTGGTCCTTTATGTTGATGACATTTTGATCATTGGAAACAATGTCAAGAAAATGACTCACATTAAGGAATGGCTCAACACTCAATTCGATATGAAAGATTTGGGTGAAGCAGCCTATGTTCTTGGTATTCGATTATAAGAAACCGGAAGAACGAGATCTCTTGCTCTCTCTCAAACGACCTACATAGACAAAGTCTTAGAGAGATTCTCCATGAGCAACACCAATGGGGCAAACATGCCTTCTAGATATGGTATTCGTCTATCTAAGGAACAGTCACCGACTGATCCTCAAGAGATAGAGGACATGGCGAAAATTCCCTATGCCTCTGGGTTGGAAGTCTAATGTATGCAATGTTATGCACTAGACCCGACATACGGTATGTTGTTGGAATCGTGAGCGGTATCGGTCTAATCCGGGACAAGAACATTGGAATGCGATTAAGTATATTACGAAATACTTAAAGAGTACAAGGAATCTTATGTTAGTCTACAAGGGTGGTGCTTTAAATCCCATAGGCTACACCGATTCGGATTTCCGGTGCAAGTCTTGAAGACGGGAAATCAACATACGGGATGGTGTTTACTCTTGGGGGTGGAGCGGTGGTTTGGAGAAGTGCTAAACAAACCGCAATATCGGACTCAACTATGGAAGATTTGAATACATAGCGACGGCGAAGGCTGCTAAAGAACTTGTACGGCTAAGAAAGTTCTTCACCCGGCATAGGAGTTGTTCTGGAATGGAAAAGCCTGCGAGTACTACTACGTGATAACAATGGAGCAATAGCAAACAGCAAAGAACCTCGAAGCCACAAGAGAAGCAAACACATTGAAAGGAAGTATCACATTATCAGAGAATACGTGGCAAGAGGGGATGTACTAGTTGAGAAAGTTGACACAGAGGACAACCTAGGCTGATCCATTTACCAAAGTCTTGGCCGTGACGGCCTTTGAAAAGCACCGTCGAATATAGGATTAATTGATATGTACTAATTAGTTTTATATTAGTGCAAGTGGGAGTTTGTTAGGTTTTATGCCCTAAATAAAACTCCATTTCAATGTAATCTATTTTATTCAACATCAATAAAGAAACGAAGTATTTTTCATTCATTTGTGTATGTTTTGGCTCACTTTATCAATTGCTTGTCTAATTGATTTATAAATTCATCTTAAACCCTTTTCACATACTTGATCATGTTTATTGTCTTGTCATCACATTGGAAAGTAAACATGACTATGTGAATAAAGTTTCCTAGATTTATCGGACACCTTTGGGTTTTGCGATATGATAATCTACAACAAGAGTTTACTTGTATTTGGAGAAATACTATGTTCTTTCCGAGAACATTGGTTAAAGTAAAGCTTCGGGTTGGATGCATGGAGTATTCATCGGAAGGGACCGATTTTGAACTTTGAATTAGATTTAATTAAAGTTACCGTAAAATCTACTCAAGTCAATATCGCCAAGTTGATCCTAGATCAAATGATCTTAATCTGTTATGATTAGGCTCAATCTTGAAAGGCTATTCGTGTTCTTTGATTTGTTAGTTAAGCCTACTTTTAGGTCAGGGTGATACGTACATTTTGGGAACACGGTAGTGCAATTGAGTGGGAGCGCTAGCATAAACATGGAATCTATAGCTTCTATCTGGCAAATAGTAAGCAAAGGATGATTTCCTTCGAGCTTGACCAAACGAAAATAAATGGTGGAGATCTCATTTCACATAAGCTGAAATATCATTTATACGGGGTCAAGTGTTTTAAGGATAAAACACATAGTAGGGTGTTACGGTAATTTAATCCCTTTATTGTGTAGATCATTCATATAGAGGATCATTGATCAAATTAGGATTATAACAATGGATAACTAATGATGTGTCTATATGGTGGAACATATAGAGCATTCTATATACTGAGAGTGCAATTCTAAGTTCTATGCGTGGATTCAACGAAGAATTAATAAGTTAGTGAATTTTAGTGCTAAATTCTTGATCTACTTATTGGAAGCTCGGTTATATAGACCCATGGTCCCCCCACTAGTTGAGATAATATTGTTTGTAAGACTCATGTAATTGGTTTTGATTAATCAATTATAATTCACAAATTAGACTATGTCTATTTGTGAAATTTTCACTAAGTAAGGGCGAAATTGTAAAGAAAGAGTTAACAGGGGCATATTTGTTAATTATGATACTTTGTATGGTTCAATTAATAAATATGATAAATGACAATATTATTTAATAATTATTTATAGTTATTAAATAGTTAGAATTGGCATTTAAATGATTGAATTAGGAAATTGGCATTTTTGAGAAAATCAGATACAAAAAGTGGTAAAATTGCAAAATTGCAAAAATCAAGGCCCAGTCCACCTAGCCTAGGGCCAGCCACTTATGTTATCTTTTTTAAATGATTTTTTCATTATTTTAATGCCATATAATTCAAATCAAACCCTAGAGGAATGCTATAAATAGATAGTGAAGGCTTCAGGAAAATTACACTTTCTGAATCAGAAAAACCTGAGCCTCCACTCTCTTCTCTAGCTGCCACTCTCTCTCTCTTTTCTTCCTCAATATTTCGAACCTCTTTTAGTGATTAGAGTAGTGACCACACACATCAAGCAATACCTCAATCATAGTGAGGAAGATTGTGAAGAAAGATCAACAGCAAAGGAGATTCAGCATCAAGGATTCAGAGAAGAAGATCCAGGTTCAGATCTTGATAATACTCTGCTACAGAAAGGAATCAAGGGTTAGAGATCTGAACGGAAGGAGTCATTATAATTCCGCTGCACCCAATGTAAGGTTTCTTAAACTTTATATGTGTTTAATTTATCGTTTTAGAAAGTTCATATTTAGGATGTTAATAAACATACTTGTGAGTAGATCTAAGATCCTGGTAAAATAATATCCAACATGTCCACATAGTATGTGAATTCCAAGAAGTTTTTCGGGAAGACCTACCAGGGCTACCCCCAGATAGAGAGACAGAATTTGTGATTGAGTCAGCGCTAGGCACAACACCAATCTCGAGGGCTCCATACCACATGGCTCCCAATGAATTGAAGGAATTGAAGGCTCAATTACAAGATCTTTTAGACAAGGGGTTCATTAGACAAAGTTACTCACCTTGGGGTGCGCCAGTGTTGTTCGTCAAGAAGAAGGACGGTAGTATGCGGATGTGTATAGACTATCGAGAGCTAAACAAAGTGACTATAAAGAACAAGTATCCCTTGCCTCGCATCGATGATTTGTTTGATCAGTTACAAGGGGCGATCGTCTTCTCAAAGATCGACTTGAGATCTGGGTACCACCAATTGAAAGTCCGAGAGGAAGATATAGCAAAGACAGCATTTCGAACACGGTATGGGCATTATGAATTTTTAGTGATGTTATTTGGGTTAACCAATGCCCCAGCAGCCTTCATGGATTTAATTAATAGAGTATTCAAGGAATATCTTGACAAGTTTGTGGTGGTATTCATTGATGACATACTCATTTATTCAAGGACAATGGAAGAGCACGAGGAGCACTTAAGGTTAACTCTAAGCAGACTTAAAGAGCACCAATTGTATGCCAAATTCAAAAAGTGTGAGTACTGGTTGGAGAAAGTGGCGTTTCTAGGCCATATAGTGTCCAAAGATGGGGTAGAGGTGGACCCTGCGAAAATTGAAGTAGTGAAGAGCTGGCCAAAACCAAAAACCGCAAGTGAGGTTCGGAGTTTCCTCGGACTAGCTGGATATTATAGGAGATTCGTTGAAGGGTTCTCAAAAGTAGCCACATCGTTGACAAATTTGACTCGAAAGCAACAAAAATTTTTTGTGGACGGATAAATGTGAGGAAAGCTTTCAGACATTGAAAGATAAACTCGTAACAGCACCCGTCCTGTGTGTTCCAACTAACAAAGACAAATTTTGTAGTATATTGCGACGCATCAAAGCAAGGGCTTGGCTGTGTGTTGATGCAGAATGAGAAGGTGGTAGCCTATGCCTCTAGATAGCTAAAGGAGTATGAGACAAGGTACCCAACTCATGACTTAGAGTTGGCAGCAATGGTCTTTGCATTGAAAATCTGGAGGCACTACCTCTATGGAGAGAAGTGTAAAATATACACAGATCACAAAAGCCTAAAATACTTCTTTACGAAAGAGCTTAACATGAGACAGAGGCGGTGGTTGGAACTGGTAAAAGATTACGATTGTGAGATACTGTACCATCCTGGAAAGGCTAATGTAGTGGCGGATGCACTTGGCAGACGCAAGTATGCAAGCTTATCAATGTTAAGGGTATTAAAAGTGCCGTTGCAACAGGAAATCGAGAGATCTGGAATAGAGTTAGTAACAGGAAAGCTAGCTAACCTCACAATTGAATCAAATTTATTAGAGAATATCAAAGAAGAACAAGCCCAAGATGAGTTTTTAATCAAGAAGCAGGTCGAACTACAAAATGGGAAAGCCGGGGACTTCTCAGTTAATGAAGATGGTATTCTACTATACAAGGCAAGGGTGTGTGTACCTAATAAAGCGGAGTTGCAATCAAAAAATTTACAAGAGACGCACACTACACCCTATTCTTTACACCCAGGGTCAACCAAAATGTACAACGATCTGAAAGGTAGGTATTGGTGGCCGGGTATGAAAAATAATATAGTAGAATTTGTAGCAAAATGCCTTACCTGCCAGCAAGTTAGGGCCGAACACCAGAGACCTGCAAGACTGTTGCAATCTCTTGATATTCCTGAGTGGAAATGGGAAGATATTGCTATGGATTTTGTGACGGGGTTACCGAAGAATAGGAAACAACAGGATTCTGTCTGGGTGATTATTGACAGACTCACTAAATCAGCACATTTTCTGACTGTGCGCACTAATTACAACGCAGAGCAATATGCTGAACTGTATGTAAAAGAAATTATAAGGCTACATGGAGTCCCAAAGACCATTGTATCTGATAGAGGTTCAGTTTTTACCTCTAAGTTTTGGGAAAGTGTGCAAAGTGCTTTGGGCACAAAACTGAAGTTGAGTACAACATTCCATCCACAAACTGATGGACAATCGGAACGAACTATTCAAATACTAGAAGACATGCTACGAGCTTGTGCGTTGGATTTCCCAGGTAACTGGAGTAACTATTTGCCACTAATGGAGTTCTCGTACAACAATAGCTATCAATCTACAATAGGGATGGCACCTTATGAAATGTTGTATGGGAGGAAGTGTCGATCACCACTACACTGGGATGAGGTTGGCAAAAAGCGATACTTAGGCCTAGACCTAGTAAGAGAGGCCACTGAAGCGGTAGAAAAGATTCGAAATAGAATGGTAACTGCACAAAGCTGCCAGAAAAGTTATGCCGACGCAAAGCGACGGAATGTGGAATTTGCAGTGGGTGATAAAGTGTTCCTTCGAGTGTCACCTATGAAAGGGGCTATGCGTTTTGGAAAGCGAGGAAAGCTAAGTCCAAGATTTATAGGTCCTTTTGAGATATTGGACAGAGTGGGACAGGTAGCTTATCGACTGGCACTGCCACCAGTATTAGCTGAGACGCATAATGTGTTCCATATTTCTATGCTACGAAAATACGTGTTGGATCCATCACACGTGTTGAACTATGAAAGAATGGAGCTAAAGCAGGACTTGAGTTATGAAGTGCGACCAGTTCGCATTATAGAGAGAGGAACGAAGGAGTTAAGGTCCAAAAGTATTCCTCTAGTAAAAGTTCTGTGGAGCAACCGTTCAGAAAGGGATGCAACGTGAGAAATGGAGGGAGACATGAAAGAACAATACCCCGAACTTTTTGGTAAGTCTAATTTCGAGGACGAAATTTTCCTTTAAGGAGGGTAGAATGTAATATCCAGTTTATATACATATATTGGTATTTGGTATATTAAGTGTGATACAATTATATTGTTATTATTACTATTATTATTATTATTATTATTATTATTATTATTATTATTATTATTATTATCATTATTATTAATATCTGTTTTTTTTGTTTTTTTGTTGTGCGTGTGAGTGGGTGGGAAAAAGAAAAAAAAATGATGATATATATATTAAATAGTGAGATAAATAAATAGTGAGACATTAGATTAGTTAGTTTAAAATTTAAATTTAAATTATATCAGCATAATTTTATCTGATTAGTTAGATTTTTATATTTAAATTTAAACCTATTATACGATATGTTATATACGTATATACTCTAGAACCCTAGCAGCCAGATAGTATCGTATTCTTTTATTCTCACCATCTCTCAATTTTTTTTATTCTCTCTATTGCACCAAATTAATTGCTTTAATCTTAAGAGCTTCGGGGTCAACAATCAACCGATCATCGTTTCGTGTCTTCGAAATCTTCAGGTAAAATTCGTAGTTGTGTTTTATTTTCGTTTTCAGAGAAATAGGCTTTCATAAAACTACCATATCTCTCTCTCCATAGGTCCATTTTCAGTGATCTAGGTACTATTTTAAAGATAATTTAATAATATATATTTTTTATGAAGAAACTCTTTCCTAATTCGGATTATTTCGATTTTAAAAATTTCATGTTTTACACTGACTGTTGAATTACAGTTTTTTTAAATTTCTTTCTGATATTGCCTTAGTAAAAGTGTGATATCTCTCTCGATATCTATTATTTCCAGCGATTCTTGTACTATTATAAAGATAATTCAATAATCCATATTTTCTTTGAAGAAACCTTTCCGTAATTCGGAGTTCTTACCAGTCAAAAGTTAGTATCTTTACTCGGTTATGATATTTCGTTTTAAGTTTTGTTTCAGAAAAAGTGTCTTCAGTATAAATTTAATATCTCTCTCACTTTTGATCCATTTTAATAGATCTTTATCTTGTTTTAAAGCTTAGGAAAATAGCTACATTTTTTATGAAGGAAGTATTATCTAGATCGTGGTATAACTATTTTTAAAACTTTTATTTTTGGGATGTATTCAGAAATCGGCATGATCCAGGATTTTAAAGAAACTGTTTTGGGAAAATATGCATAACTCCTAGGTTATAGCTCCGATTTTGATGATCTTTATACCGTTAGAAAGGTCTTTCGATTAACTAAAAACTTTGTGAACAGTAGGACTTTTAATTCAAACGTTTTATGAGTCAAATTCTTGGCTAAACTTGCTGTACAGTAAGAGTAATAAATATATTGAGTTTATCGGTGGACTAAGGGTTTCACTAATTGTTATAGGGCCTAGAAGGTATCGTAGAAGTTAATTACAGCGGAGTTGAGTTAAGGAAAAATAATTATACTTTGTACTTGCTTGTTATATGGTTTGAGTACTTAGTATGACTGCTTGAATAAATTGTATGGAAACTGTGGAATGTGATAGTTTCGGTGAAATAGTGTTTTATCGATGGATTGTATATGGCTATTTAATCATGTTCCAGGTACTTGGAAGTGGTTGAAAACCACACATGTATGGTGATGTGGTAAGTGAGGCAGTGTTCATAAGGGTGCACTGGTCATTGGTACTGCGTTTTAGTTAAGAACGTAAGACACTCCAGATTTGTATGGAAGTTGGAGTGTGAGTGTTTGTTATTTCAGTATTTGTGTGGCTGCCTCTATTTATACTTATGATTAGTTGAGTGTATGTTTGATGTATATATTTGTGCTATGATGTGTGAATGCTAGTACATAGTATTTTGTTTTTCTTTACTGGGCTTTGCAGCTCACCCCTTATTTACCCCCTATGTGCAGATAAGTAAGCCTGTAAGCTTTCGGTGACAAATTGAGTCTGGATATCTCGTGTGATCATGTAACTGCGTGTGGTCTTGGCCATCTTCTGCTGAAAGTCTTTTTTTTTTTTTTTTTAAATTTATTAAACTTATCGAGGATGTTGTCGCTTAAATTTTCTATTACTTTTACCTAAGTAGTAATACTTTATTTTCAACTGGGTAACCATGTTTTGAAAATTGTTATTTTTTTTAATAAGGGCAACATTAGTATCTTAACTCCAGTTTATTTTTGGCATCTTATTTTATGTAAGTAAGGGCGTTACATAATGAAACATACTTGGTAGTAATTCTAGATCCTGGTAAAATATTTCCAACAACTGGTATCAGAGCCATGGTAATGATTTACTTTCATGTAATATGAATTAAAACGATGTTTTATATATTTTGTGTTGATTTGGATGGTTTCATATTAGATTATGTGCTTATGTGATGAATGTATATGTTGTACGAATTTTTTCCATGACAAATATTTTTTCTATTTTTGAAAATATTTTATTTGGATTCCTTGTGAAAAATTAAGCAATTTTTGTTTTTACAAAACTTAATTCCGATAAAAATTGAGAAAGTTATGAATTTTAGAAAAATCAGGATTACATTGTGTCGAGTGGGTGCTCGTGCACTGGGACTGGATGCCCATCCGCGCGCGTGACACACCCAGAACCCTGCACATCCGCCCATGCCTACCCTGCATGCGCCGAAGAATGCCACACATCCCTCCCTGCCATCACCTGCTCCGCGCGCGTTTTGGGTGTCATGCAGCCTCTGGAGGCTGCACGTGCAGCCTCCTGGGGAGCCAGCCTCCCAATTTCAATTTTTTTTGAGTTTTTCCCCAAAAATCCAATTTTTTATGGGATTGTTTCCCAAAATTCAATTTTTCCAATTTTAGATTTTTTTCAATTTTAAATATTTCCAATTTGAAATATTTCTTTTTTTTTTAAAAATATTTTCAATTTTAAATATTTCCTATTATGGTCAGATTTAAAAATTTGTTAATTTCTTTAATATTTATATATTATTTAATTATAAGATTAGATATTTTGATATTTAACATATTTTAAATTAAAAGATAACTTTGTCTTTTTATTTAAAATATTATATTAAAATTATCTTATTATATGACAAATTAAATAATTAATAAATTTGAAATTAACATAGATATTTTTATAGATATACTTACCATAATGAGAGTTACGTGACGAGCCACATAAATATTAGTTTTATATAAGTTCTAGTGGTTTTTGTTTAAGAATTCAGTAACTAAGCAACGGCAACAACAATGGTAGATAGATCTATTTAAGTTTTTCATATTTGTAAAGATTATAAATCTAAACTTTTAATTTTCTTGATTTGAGATTTTGAATTGTTTTGATTTATTTATTTATGAATTTATTGAAATACTTGAATATTTATTTGTTCTGATTTTGAATTGTTCTGATTTATTCATACTTGAATATCTATATTGATGATTGTTAATGAAATTAGTTTGTAGCTTTATGTTTCTAGAAAAAAAAAGGTATTTTTTAATATAGAGTTTAAATTTTATATTGATGATTGTTAATGAAATTAGTCTGTAGCTTTGGGTTTTTAGAAAAAAAATAATAATTGAGTCAACAATGGCACGTATTTTTAATTTTATTTTAAAAAATGTATTAATTTATTTTTTATTTTATTTTAAATTATTATGTAAATTTATGTAAATTATAAATCAATCAATAAATAATAAAATAACATGTCTAATATAATTTATAATTTATGATATGAACAAATAAATATAGTTATGCCTGCGAATCGACTTGATTAAATTCAATAGAAACATAGGATAGCATTTTTTTCTAATGACAAAAGAAATACTAATTTACAGTAAGCCAAAAGTTAGAATTTAAACCCATTAGACAATGTCTATTATTGATAATAGAAGCAAAAAAAGATAAAAGTCTTTACGATGATAAAGAGCTTAGGAGATGCTGAGAATGTTCTAATTCTAGATTAATCACCCTATAGTATATTACCTCTCTCTTAGCATAAGTAAAGCGTAGCAATGGTGTAAAGCCCGCTTAGTTAATTTGGAAATTATCAGTTAATTATGATTAATCATGAAATTATTTATAGCTATTTATATAATTTATTACTGTTATTTATGGAATTCTGAAATGCATGGTTATGTTATTTAGTAGTTTTCATATTTTGCATTTCCGGTGCCCGGTATTTTGGAACTCGGCGTTTGGCTCAGTAGAAATCACAACTTAGTATGTTAGTAGTTTGGGGACGGGTTTTAGACATTGGAAATGTCGGGAATGGCCGGGAATTTAGAATTTCCCAAAAATACCCCTTTAGTATGATTTATGTGGTTTTATGGTGGAGGGGCAAAATGGTCTTTTTGCCCCATTAGCATTTTGTCTTTTGTGATTTTATGAAATGGAAAATAAATGTTTAATTGTTTAATTGATGGCTGAAATAAAATGGTATATGTGGCATTTATTCTTTTTCCTTCTCATTTCAACACTTAGCAAAAAAAAAAAAAAAAAAATAGAAAATTTTGAAAAAGAAAACTCTCATTTCTCTCTCTCATTTTTGGCCAAGTCTTGGGCAGCAAGGAGCTGATTCCTCCATTGATATTTTCTTGTGAATTCATCCCTCTTTTAGGTCCATTTCAAGCTAGGTTAGCTCTTGTAACTCCTCTTTATGTTTTGTTGAATTTGATGAAAAGTTGGTGATGCATGCATGAATTCTTAGTTGTTCTTACTGCTGGGTTTTATGGTTAATTTCTGGGATGTATGTATGTTATTTTGAGGTTAATTAAGCTATTAGAAATGCATGTTTAGTACCTTGTTTCAAGTTTAGAATTTCTAGCTCAAAAATGTGATTTTTGGTGAAATTGTTGTGAATCTGTTGCTGTATTGTTGTTAATGCTTTTGTTTGTTTTCTGAGATTATATTATGCTAGTTTAAGAGGTTTTAAGCTAGTTTGATTGCTTGTTAGGTGGTTTTGCTCAAGTTTGAGTTTAGAACTCAAAGCTTGAGCTCCTATGGTGATTTTTGTTTCTGTGCATTCTGGGTTGTTTTGAGGCCTTAGAAATGTTCTAGGGAAGGTTTAGAACAGGTCTGGAAAGTTTGAATCAATTTGGGGTTGAATTGGTTGAGATATGAAAATTTGATGTTCTTTGCGAGGAACCGGAATTCCGGTTGTGCATCCGGAATTCCGGATGGGCTTCGAAAATTCCCAGAACCGGAATTCCGGTTGAGCAACCGGTCTGCCGGTTGGGGAATTTTCAGAACCCGTGTTTTTCCTCGTTTTTATGTTTTAAGGGGTATTGCCATGTTTTTTATCGATAGGGAAACTTTTAGTTCCTAGTTTAAGTCCCCGGGAAGTGATGTAGCGTGTCACTTATAGCGTTGTGATTTTTATGGTTTAGGAGCCAGTAATCCGCCGCTCAGCTAAAGTTCTAGTCAGGTTGACCGGCACACCTGAATTCGGAATCCAGGTAAGATTAGTATAACAGTATGCATATGTAGATTACATGTTTAGCGTGCATGTAGGAAGCCTAATAGATTACTTTTGTTGTATGTTGGCTTCGAACCATCCAACCCTGTCACGTCGGTACAGGCTGGAGTATGACCAGCAGCCGGAGTATGACCGGTTCGACCGATCAGGCTGACATTTGGTTGGTGGTTCCGTGCTATTGACCTATCCCGTCGGTACAGGCTGGAGTATGACCAGCGGCGGAGTATGACCGGTTCGGCCGATCGGGAGGATACTTGTCAATAGTACCGTCCCCGTTAACGTTCAAAACTCGGTACCATGTTGGACATGGCGGTAGTGGCTCGATGCGTGTTGGACACGGCAGTAGCGGGACTCTGTATCGTGTTGGACACGGCAGTTAGAATTATGTATGAGTATTATTATGCTTTTCTTACTGAGTCTGTCGACTCACAGTTTACGTTTATGTGTAGGTAAAGGCAAGGTTAAAGCTGATGGACCGTGAGCGAGCTTGTGAAGATTGTACATGTCGGGGCGGTTAGGCCTGGAGCGTACGATCATCGGGACAGCGAGGCTGATTTTTGTAACTGGTCGTTAGACGACCTTTATTTTGTGTATCAGTTAAACAGTTAAAACTTTTTGTAAATAATTTTATAATCGGGATCCCGAGTCTTTTGTAATATTGTTTTATAAGTTTAATTAAAAAGCAAAATTTTAATTAATCACGTTTTTCCATAAACCTCGTTGATTAGCAACGAGCTGCACAGTACGTTTAAAAATCACGTAATACGCCTATGGTAGTTAGGGTGTTACAATTTGGTATCAGAGCCGCCAGGTTGTCTTCCGAAGATCGTCACGACATGTACAATCATCATAAGCAGTTAGCTCGGTTCACGGTTCAGTAAGCCTTTATTGCTTTAGTAGTTTATTTTATTCAGTTATGGAAAAGAAAAGCCTGTTAGGAAGCATGTTAGTAGCCTGATAGTAGAATAGGCGCATGTTTCGTTTTTAGTTTCCAAATTAAGCGGCATTAATAAGCTCTCCTTGAATACGACCTGATATGCCAACTCTTGGTTTCGCAGGGGGTTCTAATCAGATGGACGCCAGGCGGACTACCAGGAGTCAGGGCAACTCCGTAGGGTCGAACCAAGGACAGGGAGCTCAGTTTCCCCCACCTGTTAGGGGCCGAGGTAGAGGTCCCCGAGGCAGGGCTCGTGGTCGGGGTGATGAGAACCCGCCACAGGCTGCCCAGGCTCCCCCAGCCGATCAGGGAGCCCAGTGTTGGGTTTTATGCCCTAAATAAAACTCATTTCAATATAATCAGATTTGTTTATTAATATAGATCAGAAATAACATTTAATGGTGCATGGTTCACATGATTTATTTCATGATTATATGTACATAATGTATAAATTCATCTGAAACCCTTTTCACATACTTGATCCTGTTTATTGTGTCGTCAACACATTGGAAAGTAAACATGACTATGTGAATAAAGTTTCCTAGATTTATCAGACATAGGGTTTTACTGATATGATAATCTACAACAAGAGTTTACTTGTATTTGGAGAAATACTATGTTCTTTCCAGAACATTGGTTAAAGTAAAGCTCAGGTTGGATGCATGGAGTATGCATCGGAAGGGACCGATATTGAACTTTGACTTAGATTTAATTAAACTTACCGTAAAATCTATTCAAGTCAATATCGCCTAGTTGATCCTAGATCAAATGATCTTAATCCAGATATGATTAGGCTCAATCTTGAAAGGCTATTCGTGTTCTTTGATTTGTTAGTTAAGCCTACTTTTAGGTCGGGGTGATACGTACATTTTGGGAACACGGTAGTGCAATTGAGTGGGAGCGCTATCATAAACATGGAATCTATAGCTTCTATCTGGCGAATAGTAAGCAAAGGATGATCTCCTTCGAGCTTGACCAAACGAACATAAATGGTGGAGTACTCATTTCAC
Organism: Cannabis sativa; assembly: GCF_029168945.1. NCBI lineage: Eukaryota > Viridiplantae > Streptophyta > Magnoliopsida > Rosales > Cannabaceae > Cannabis > Cannabis sativa. Next base: position 75,306,793 of record NC_083601.1, read on the forward strand.
ATAAGCTGAAATATCATTTATACGGGGTCAAGTGTTTTAAGGAATAAATACATTGTAGGGTGTAACAGTAATTTAATCCCTTTACAATGTAGATCATTCATATAGAGGATCATTGATCAAATTAGGATTATAACAATGGATAACTAATGATGTGTCTATATGGTGGAACATATAGAGCATTCTATATACTGAGAGTGCAATTCTAAGTTCTATGCGTGGATTCAACGAAGAATTAATAAGTTAGTGAATTTTAGTGTTAAATTCTTGATCTACTTATTGGAAGCTCGGTTATATAGACCCATGGTCCCCCCACTAGTTGAGATAATATTGCTTGTAAGACTCATGTAATTGGTTTTGATTAATCAATTATAATTCTCAAATTAGACTATGTCTATTTGTGAATTTTTCACTAAGTAAGGGCGAAATTGTAAAGAAAGAGTTTATAGGGGCATATTTGTTAATTATGATACTTTGTATGGTTCAATTAATAAATATGATAAATGACAATATTATTTAATAATTATTTATAGTTATTAAATAGTTAGAATTGGCATTTAAATGGTTGAATTAGGAAATTGGTATTTTTGAGAAAATCAGATACAAAAGGTGTTAAAATTGCAAAATTGCAAAAAGCAAGGCCCAATCCACTAAGTGTAGGGCCAGCCACTTTTGTAGGAAATTTAAACTGATTTTTTCATTATTTTAATGCCAAATAATTCAAACCTAACCCTAGTGGAATGCTATAAATAGATAGTGAAGGCTTCGGGGAAATTTACACTTAAATTTTCTATTTTTCCTTCGAGAGAAAAACCGAGCCTTCTCTCTCCCTATCTTTAGCCGTCACTTCTTCTCTTCCCTCTTGAGAATTTCGAAATCCTTAGTGATTACGGTAGTGCCCACACACATCAAGTGATACCTCAATCATAGTGAGGAAGATCGTGAAGAAAGATCATCAAGAAAGGAGTTTCGGCATCAAAGATTCGGAGAAAGAGATCCGAGGTTCAGATATTGATAATGCTCTGCTACAGAAAGGAATCAAGGGCTAGATATCTGAACGGAAGGAGTCATTATATTCCGCTGCACCCAATGTAAGGTTTCTTAAACTTTATATGTGTTTAATTTATCGTTTTAGAAAGTTCATATTTAGGATGTTAATAAACATACTTGTGAGTAGATCTAAGATCCTGGTAAAATAATTTCCAACAACTGGCCTCGAGCCATGGTAATTGATTTACTTACATGTAATTTGGACTTTAAAACGATTGTTTGTATGTTCTTTGGATGGTATCATGTTGTATTGAGTGTTATTTGATGATTGATTGATGATTGTGAAATTTTCGTGAAAAATAATTGTTATTTCGGTTCTGGCATTATTTTTATTGGATAGTATGGAAAAAATTAAGCAAGTTAGCCTTTTACAGAACTCAATTTGGATTTTATTTGAATTAGTTATGATTTTTTGAAGATTTGACAAAATCGGAAATTTGTCTTGATAGTTTCCTGCGATCGCAGAACTGTCCGTACAGTTTCGAATTTTTTCAATTTTCTTCAATTTTTCATACTTTTTCATGGAATTAACTTCCAATTTTTTGTATGGTTTTGTATATATACTATTACTATTCCTAATTCAATTCTAATTATCATTTTGAATTAATTTAATTTTTTTTTAATTTAATTCAAGATATTAGTGTAATTTGAATTTGAATAGAATTAGTATTTATCTTTTTGCTTAAAAATCTATCTTATTTTTAAATTTGATTATATTTTTTTTTAAATTTAAGGTCAGATATTTTAAGATATTTATAATATCTTTTAAGATATTTATAATATCTTTTAAGATATTTTAAAAATATCTTATCTTTTAAGATTTTTTAATTAAATCTTTTTAGATATTTTGACCATATTTAAATTTAAAATAAGATATTTATAATCATGTAATTTTTAAATGATATAAGATATTTTGCTAATTTTTTTAAATTTTGTTATTTTATTTATTTAAATTACATTTAAAATTTGAAAAAGATATTTATTTATCTTTTCTAATTTTTTATTTAATTTTTATTTATAAAATAACATTTAAAATTTAAAAGTAGTTAGCAAATTTTTTTTTGAAATGATATTTAGGTTGGTTGAAACCTAATTTTTCAAAAATTGTAGGTTTAATTTTAAATTTAAATTTTTTAAAAAAAATTCGAATTTTTCAAATTTTTTTTTAAATTTTTCGAAAAATTATTTTTTTTATTTAATTAATTATTTTCGAAATTAAATATTTAATTTAAAATTAAATAAATCCTACTTCCAACTATCCAGCTAACCCTGTTGCAGGAGTATGTGTTTTAGCTTGTTTGTAAGTTTTCAAAACCTATTATTACTTGATTGCAAATAGCCATGGTTACTTTTTGCCAGATCTAATGATCTGATGGCTCCCTTGGTCAAGTTAATAATTTGTAACAGGTAAATTTTACAATCTTCTTTCATCTGTGTATGACCTAGCAACATGATAGGACCCATCCAAAGTGTGCCTGTGTGAGCCTATGTGTTTAATTTCATTATAGATGCATATAGATGTTGTTGCTAAAATAAATTATCATAGTTCTTGATAGAATTTATTTAGGCCCATTTAGTTATTGGGCTTATTCAATTAATAACAGTTGTTCTTATTAAGGTTAAATTCCTCTCTTTTGGGCCTTGTGTGAGAGTTGGGAGCCATAGAAGTGGGTACGACATACTGAACCCAGCACCCCCTCACACAAACCACCCCAATTGTGAAGGCCCATTTGCCTGATTTGAATAGTACTAGGTTAATTACACTAGTTTAACCTAATTAAAATTGATTAGCAACATAATTAATTTCATTTATTTTGAAATTAATTTAAGAAAAATATAGTTTAAAGAATTATTTTTTATTCTAAGCTAAACTATATGTATTTTCTTGTATTTAATTAAATATAGAATTATAACCATCTAGATTCTTTCTGGAACTTAATTTAAATTTTTCATTAAATATTCCTATTTAAGTTGATATTTAGTTATCTTCAACTAACCAACTTAAATCTGAATATCTTTTGAATTCAAAATTTCAAAATTAAGTTGAGGAATTTTAGGCATTGGTTATTAAGATTCTTTAGATATTTTTTAAGTTAATATCTTTTCGAATATTAACTTAAAATGGAATATTTTCAAATTAAGTGGTTACAACTTAATTTTTGATATTTAATTAAATTTAAATTTGAAAAATATTTAAGTTCTAGATTTTTTCTAGTCAACTTAAATTAGATATTTTTTCAAATTTTGTGGAAAAGATACTTAGTCAAATAAGATATTTTCTAGATAGTTATTTCTAGACTACTTATTATTTCTAATATTAAATAGGAAATATTATACATTGTGAAATTAATTATTTATTAATTAATTTTGGTACAATTTACTTTAAGTATATTTTTCCTAGTATTAAACTAGAGATTAATAATTAAGTCTTCTCTACACTTAATTATTTATTTCTTGAATTTAATACATTTAATTAATTTGAAAATTAAATATCTAAGTTGATTTTTATCATCATACTTAAATATTTCTTTTTCATGACATTTAATTAAATAGAAAATTATTTTTAGTTGAAATTTAATTTTTCAACTAAATTTAAATAATTTTCAAAATATATTTTTTCTTTATTTTATTAATCAATTTTTTTTCGAAATTGCATTTCTTAAATGCTAGAATTTCGAATTTTATCTTCAAAAATAGATTAAGTTGTAAATTAATTATTTATTTTAATTAATTTTGGACCAACTTAAATCAATGATTTTTTCATTTATTGATTAATTTAAAATAAATTAAATTAAAGTATATTATTAGAAATTGAATTAATTAGTCAAAGAAAAATCTAGATAGATGATATTTTTGCTTGAAGTATTTTTCTAGTGTATTTAATTAAATAGAAAATTAATATTTAAGTTGATTTTCATCATTATACTTAAATATTTGAAATTTTTCTTATATATTTAATTAAATAGGAAAATTATATTTTTTGTTGTAAATTAATTTTATTAATTAATTTTGGGCCAACATTAAATTAGAATAATTTTTCCAGGATTTATTTTTTATTTTAATATGCATTTTTCGAAAATTGTATTCTTAAATACTTTAATTTTTCGAAATGCAATATATATTTATAGAAAATTAAATTTGAGTTGTAAATTAATTTAAATTAATTTTGTAACAACTTAAATTGAATATTTTTCTAAATATTTATTGGAAATTATTACTAAGATGGAAATAATTCATATTATTTTCATATCCATCTAAGTAAAATTTATAAATATTAAATTAAAATTTATATTTAGAATTTTTCATTCTAAATTGGAAATTTTAAATAAATATATATTTAAAATAAATAGATTAAATAAAGAGAATCAAAGAAAATACAACTCACTTTAAATAATGAGCTTGATTATTATTAAGATATTCGATCTCCATTGTTGGTCTTACAAAAGTTAAATGTTTTCAATATAACCTCGAGACGCTAGACTTCGTCCCCCTATGGATGGTTATTCGTTGAACGCATTTAACACCGTAAGATTTCATTTGATAAGTGTTTTGTAAGTTTTCGTCTCTATTAGACTCTCCCCTACGGTGACTACTTAGAGATAAACTTATGAAACATGAAACAATGGTAGAAGCTCATAAAATGAGAATAACCTTGACTCTCGCCTACGGGACAACGTTGGATTCTTATTTTGATCGAATAAAAGGTTGCTAGAATGGTTTCTATTTTAGATGAAGTGACAACTCTATTCAATAAATGATGCTTTGACTCTCGCCTACGGGACCTTTGTATCGGTTTGTTGAAAACCTTGGAAATTATTTAGGATTGTAAGTTTTAGTATTTTCACTTGTCATTCCTACTAGCTATATGCTTATAATTTACGAATTGTGTATGAATTTATATTGAACCATGTTATTTTTACGTTATTAAGTTGTAGTTTAATTTCGAATCTTCATTGTTGGTCTAACTTGGCTTGTTTATCTAATGAGATAAATCCCTAGTGGATTTTCACCATTAGACATACATAATAGTGTTAGATTTCGAAAGATAAATATTGTACATGCGACATCTAATTTGTTCATCAATTGATGACACCTTAGACTAGTATTTTTACGATATGAAACAAGAAGATTATATAAATAAGATTACTTTGACTTTCGCTAATCGAAGCATCGTTGGATTCTTATTTTAAACGAAATTATCCTAATTCCTCTTAGCTTATTCATTTCGAATTAGCTTTCAAAACATATCATTGGATGAATGGTCTATAAATCATTTCATGTCATTTTATATGACGCATATGATTATAATCCCGAAATTCTATTCCCGATTGATATAAATCCTCAATCTTAGAAATCTCCTACTTGTATGGGCAAATCTGACTTAGAGTTTGTATTAGTAGTGCATGGTCCAAGATAGAATTACTCATTATATTTGGTATAAATTTAAGTCTTTGACTTTAATTTTAGATTCCAAATAGAAATTTTCTTAAATTTCTAATTCCGGAATACAATACGGTTACACTTTCTCAAGTGTTTAATATCCATCTTTTATTAATGGATTAAAGCGTATGGAATGTGAGTTAGGTATTCGTGACCGGGATCCACTTGAAGTATTCTAAGAACTCTTTGATGTAACTAAACCTATATCATCCAAAGACACTACCACATTTTTTTTAATCTGTGTGGCATTTGTATCTTGTTCATAGTGGTTTTGACAAGATCAATCTCTCGCAAAGAGTTAATATGCCTATATCCATCGAAAGTAGTTCATCTCATTCGCGGATGGATGTACATTCGGGGGTGGATATGAGTTTTTCGTTGTATTCTTAAAACGATAACTCTAGATTATACCTTATGCAAAGAAATTTGAAATGTTTGAAAAATTTCATCAATTTCTAGCAATGGTTAAACACCATTAAGGTATGTGGTTAAAGATCTTGCGAATGATAGGGGTGGAGAAATAGTTAGTAGATATGCGGTTCAAAGATCATTACATTGATTTTTGAATTATATCCAAACTTACCTCCCCGAAATTTCGAGTTGCATGTTGATGATTAGTTACTAGTCGTTGCCTAATTCCTTCTATGGTAATACAATTTCGGAATGATGTAATGGTTGTATACTTAATGTAAATCATTACTAGATTCATGGATGACCTAATCAAAATCTTAAGAAAAGCTAGAACCATTAACCATGGTTTGTTAGCTATTCTAAGTGATTAGGGGTGGACCATCCCATTGTCAATAGATAAGAAAGTTTTTGTTCAAACAAATACTACTTTTCTAAGATAATGACTAAGTACGAAAACAAGTAGCAAATAAAGGAGATATTTAATTCTTGATTCCAAAAGTGTTCTATCATCTTATATAACATATGATGATCCCACCGCCTCTGTTGTCTTGTCACAACCGAAGAGATCAATACCATTTAGTTTTCTTAGACATAATTCACGGTGCCTTGTCGTAGTGGGAGAGTTTCTAGGAACTCACCTTCTTATGACTTGGGAGACACTAGTGATTAAAATCCATTGTGAGTTTAAACAAGTAATGGATTGTCAAGATAAGAAACTAAGAAGAAAGCCAATAGAACTATGGTTTAATCCATTCACATGGAGTAACCTAAAGTTTTCTATTACAAGGACATAAAAGGAAATTTTAGTTAATAAGTCTATTCTATGGACTTAACAAACTTCTGTTCCTAGCATTATAGGTTTGAGTTTATCTAAACCTATGGCTTATGGTATACACAGGTAATTACTTACTCTAATGCAAGCAACTTACTTTAGTAAAATCTTTGAAGCATTTTCTTTCTAATGGCAATCTATAGAAGCTTCACAACTTCTTAGGTATAGATTTTATTTATCTAAGGAAAAGTCTTAACTATTCCGGAAAAGATAAAGCCATGAAAGAATTTCTTATATCAACGGTGAGAGGTCTTAGATATGCTTTTGTATGCCTTAGACCGGACATCTATTGTTGAGTGGGAGTAATGAGTAGGTATCGATTAATCCGGGGAGAAGAACATTGGAAGACAATCAAGTAAATTTTAAGATTAAGAAGAGGAACTATATGTTAGTCTATAAGGGTGTGTTTAAAACTCTTAGACTACACCATATCGAATTTCGAAATTTGCCTATGTGCTAGTAAATCTTTACGATAAGATGGTGGTTACTGCGGGGGTGGAATAGTGATTTTGGAGAAGTGTAAAAACCTATCTGAATTCTCTAAGTCTACCGAGAGAGAGACCGAATGTTAAAGGTTGCGGGGGAAAGTTACTTATTCGGTCTAAGGAAAGTTCTATACATCTTTGGCACCATTCCAAATTGCCTTAAACTACTAGTGTTAATTTCTTGATTAACCAAAAGTAGTTGCCAAAGGTATAGAATCCAGTATCCCAAGAGAGTAGACATATAGAGAGGAATTTCACATTATCAATGATTTTGTGATTAAAGGAAGAGTAATGGTGGAGAAAAGGTTGTGGTTAATTCAACCTTTCAGATCCTATTACGAGGAGTTTACTACTACTACACTTGATTTGCATATCAAGGTGTTGAGATTATTTGAAACGCACTTTTTGTTTTATATTAGTGCAAGTGGGAGTTTGTTGGGTTTTATGCCCTAAATAAAACTCATTTCAATATAATCGATTTGTTTATTAATATAGATCGAAATAACATTTAATGGTGCATGGTTCACATGATTTATTTCATGCTTATATGTACATAATGTATAAATTCATACGAAACCCTTTTCACATACTTGATCTTGTTTATTGTGTCGTCAACACATTGGAAAGTAAACATGACTATGTGAATAAAGTTTCCTAGATTTATCAGACATAGGGTTTTACTGATATGATAATCTACAACAAGAGTTTACTTGTATTTGGAGAAATACTATGTTCTTTCCAGAACATTGGTTAAAGTAAAGCTCAGGTTGGATGCATGGAGTATGCATCGGAAGGGACCGATATTGAACTTTGACTTAGATTTAATTAAACTTACCGTAAAATCTATTCAAGTCAATATCGCCTAGTTGATCCTAGATCAAATGATCTTAATCCAGATATGATTAGGCTCAATCTTGAAAGGCTATTCGTGTTCTTTGATTTGTTAGTTAAGCCTACTTTTAGGTCAGGGTGATACGTACATTTTGGGAACACGGTAGTGCAATTGAGTGGGAGCGCTATCATAAACATGGAATCTATAGCTTCTATATGGCGAATAGTAAGCAAAGGATGATCTCCTTCGAGCTTGACCAAACGAACATAAATGGTGGAGTACTCATTTCACATAAGCTGAAATATCATTTATACGGGGTCAAGTGTTTTAAGGAATAAATACATTGTAGGGTGTAACGGTAATTTAATCCCTTTACAATGTAGATCATTCATATAGAGGATCATTGATCAAATTAGGATTATAACAATGGATAACTAATGATGTGTCTATATGGTGGAACATATAGAGCATTCTATATGCCGAGAGTGCAATTCTAAGTTCTATGCGTGGATTCAACGAAGAATTAATAAGTTAGTGAATTTTAGTGTTAAATTCTTGATCTACTTATTGGAAGCTCGGTTATATAGACCCATGGTCCCCCCACTAGTTGAGATAATATTGCTTGTAAGACTCATGTAATTGGTTTTGATTAATCAATTATAATTCTCAAATTAGACTATGTCTATTTGTGAATTTTTCACTAAGTAAGGGCGAAATTGTAAAGAAAGAGTTTATAGGGGCATATTTGTTAATTATGATACTTTGTATGGTTCAATTAATAAATATGATAAATGACAATATTATTTAATAATTATTTATAGTTATTAAATAGTTAGAATTGGCATTTAAATGGTTGAATTAGGAAATTGGTATTTTTGAGAAAATCAGATACAAAAGGTGTTAAAATTGCAAAATTGCAAAAAGCAAGGCCCAATCCACTAAGTGTAGGGCCAGCCACTTTTGTAGGAAATTTAAACTGATTTTTTCATTATTTTAATGCCAAATAATTCAAACCTAACCCTAGTGGAATGCTATAAATAGATAGTGAAGGCTTCAGGAAATTTACACTTAAATTTTCTATTTTTCCTTCAGAGAAAAACCTGAGCCTTCTCTCTCCCTATCTTTAGCTGTCACTTCTTCTCTTCCCTCTTGAGAATTTCGAAATCCTTAGTGATTACAGTAGTGCCCACACACATCAAGTGATACCTCAATCATAGTGAGGAAGATCGTGAAGAAAGATCATCAGCAAAGGAGTTTCAGCATCAAAGATTCAGAGAAAGAGATCCAGGTTCAGATATTGATAATGCTCTGCTACAGAAAGGAATCAAGGGCTAGATATCTGAACGGAAGGAGTCATTATATTCCGCTGCACCCAATGTAAGGTTTCTTAAACTTTATATGTGTTTAATTTATCGTTTTAGAAAGTTCATATTTAGGATGTTAATAAACATACTTGTGAGTAGATCTAAGATCCTGGTAAAATAAATTCCAACACCCAGAACTGGGAGTTACGGTTTGCGGAGATGCAAGCCCGGATCGAAGAGCAAGACCTCGAGATTCAGAGGTTGAGACAGCAGGGTGCTCCTGCAGTTCCAGTGCCCGTAGTTCCAGTGGCACCTGCCCCTGCTGCCCAGGTCGAGATAGTGGTGGCGGCCCATAGATTGGAACCCTTGTATGAGCGGTTCCGGAAGCAAGCACCTCCGGTTTTCCTGGGAGGTCCGGACGTGATGAAAGCCGAGCAGTGGCTGACGGTGATTACCAAGATCCTGAATTTCATGGGTGTCACCGGTAACGACAGAGTGGTGTGCGCCACATTCCAGTTCCAGGAGGACGCGCTGGTCTGGTGGGACATGGTGTCTCAGATCCATGACGTCACGACCATGACCTGGGAAAATTTCCAGGAACTCTTCAACGCGAAGTATTACAACGAGGCGGTCAGAAGCGCCAAGAGAAAAGAGTTCGCTCACCTGATCCAGCGTGAGAACATGAGCGTCACCGAGTATACGACTCAGTTTGATCGGTTGGCGAGGTTAGCCTCGGGAATTGTGCCGGCCGACTTCAGTAAGAAGGAGAAGTATCTGGATGGGTTGAATGCCAGGATCAGGCATGATCTGATGATTACCACGGACGACAGCACCACCTATGCTCAGATGGTGGAGAAGGCACTACGAGCTGAGGGCGCAGTGGGGTGTATGTCAGAATCAGCCTGTACTCCGGTTAGTGGCGGGGCTCCTACCCCTCCTGCATCAGGCTATAGCAGGGGGAGTAGTGGTTCGGCCATTGACCAGAGGAAGAGAGCACCCACTGCTTCCGGTGGCTCGAGTCAGAACAAGAGGTTCCGGGGGAACCAGAGCAGAGGGAGTCGTCCTGGTGGTACTGAGACCCGATTCTCCTATCTCGAGTGCCCTAGCTGCAAGAGGCACCATCGGGGTGAGTGCAAAGGTCAGGGATGCTTTCATTGTGGCATGCCCGGACACTTCAAGAGGGACTGTCCCCAGCTCCGACCAGAGGCACCGCGAGCTCCAGCAATACCCACTCCAGCCAGGGTGTTCGCTATCACGCAGGCTGATGCAAATGCCAGCCCATCAGTTGTCACAGGTCAGCTTTTTATTAACAACTCGCTATATTCAGTGCTGTTTGATTCTGGGGCTACACATTCTTATGTGGCGGCCAGAGTCTTTAGTAAATTGGGTAGACCGTATGATTGATATGAATCAGGGTTTGGAACCCTGTTACCTGGCGGAGAATTGGTTATCTCCAATAGGTGGATTAGGTCTATGCCGATCAGGATAGATGGTAGAGAGTTAAGTGCTGATCTGATAGAGATGAGTTTAGTCGAATTTGATATTATTTTAGGAATGGATTTCCTGTCTAAATATTCGGCGAGTATTGATTGTAAAAGGAAGATGGTGGTCTTCCAACCGGAAAGTGAAGAACCGTTTGTATTTGTTGGTTCAGTTCAGGGATATCGGATCCCGGTGATCTCGGCTATGTCAGCTAGAGAATTGTTGCACGGCGGTTGCTTAGGGTTTCTGGCCGTAGTGGTGGACACCACTCGGCCAGATACCATTCGGCCAGAGGACATCAAGGTGGTTCGGGAATTTTTGGATGTTTTTCCCGAAGAACTTCCAGGGTTACCACCTCAGCGGGAGATTGATTTCGTGATTGACTTGGCACCAGGGGTGGAACCGGTTTCCAAAGCCCCGTATAGAATGGCTCCAGCTGAACTTAAGGAATTAAAGATTCAGCTCCAAGGGTTGCTTGACATAGGGTTCATTCGGCCCAGTGTGTCACCCTGGGGAGCCCCGGTTTTGTTCGTCAAGAAGAAGGATGGATCTATGAGGATGTGCATCGACTACAGAGAATTGAACAAGCTGACAGTGAAGAATAAATATCCATTACCTAGGATCGATGATTTGTTCGATCAGCTTCAGGGGAAGACGGTCTTTTCTAAGATTGATCTCCGTTCGGGTTATCATCAATTGAGAATCCGAGAGGAGGACATTCCGAAGACGGCTTTCCGCACTAGGTATGGACATTATGAGTTTCTGGTTATGTCATTCGGACTAACCAATGCTCCTGCAGCATTCATGGACCTGATGAATAGAGTATTTAAGGATTTCCTCGACATCTGTGTGATTGTGTTTATCGACGACATCCTCGTGTACTCTCAATCAGAAGAGGAGCATGAGTTACATCTTCAGATGGTACTGCAACGGCTTCGAGAACATAAGCTTTATTCCAAGTTCAAGAAATGTGAGTTCTGGCTATCTCAGGTATCCTTCCTAGGGAACATTGTGAGCAGAGATGGGATCAAGGTGGATCCCGGGAAAATTGAATCCGTCAGGGATTGGCCGAGACCGAAGACAGTGACAGAGATCAGAAGCTTCTTAGGTTTAGCTGGGTACTACCGTAGGTTCGTCGAAGGGTTCTCCAAAATTTCAATGCCCCTAACCGAGCTTACAAAGAAGAATCAGCGGTTTATCTGGTCAGATAAATGTGAAGCTAGTTTTCGGGGAGAGTTTGAAACAGAGGTTGATTACTGCTCCAGTGCTAGCTTTGCCTTCGGACAAGGAGAAGTTCGTAGTATATTGCGACGCATCCAAACAGGGTTTGGGATGTGTATTGATGCAAGCCGATCGGGTCATCGCTTATGCTTCCCGCCAGTTAAAGGATTATGAACAGCGATACCCGACTCATGATCTAGAGTTGGCCGCAGTGGTTTTCGCATTGAAGATTTGGCGGCATTACCTTTACGGGGAGAAGTGTGAGATCTATACTGACCATAAAAGTCTCAAGTATTTCTTTACTCAGAAAGATTTGAACATGAGACAAAGGCGTTGGTTGGAATTAGTGAAGGATTACGATTGTGAGATCCTCTATCATCCCGAAAAAGCCAATGTAGTGGCAGATGCCCTGAGCAGAAAGGGTCCCGGGCAAGTAGCTAGTATGGTTCAGATCTCACCTCAACTAGCAGAGGATATGATTAGATCCAGCATTGAGTTTGTGGTAGGTCAGCTTCACAACTTAACGCTGCAATCTGATCTATTGGAAAGAATAAAAGTCGCTCAGATGACAGATCCGGAGTTAGTGAAGATCCGAGATGAGGTGTTGGCTGGTCAAGCCAAGAACTTTTCAGTGTCAGACAGTGGGATGCTTTTATATAAAGCCAGGGTTTGTGTTCCGAACAGTGTGGAACTTAGAAATGAGATCTTTGAGGAGGCTCATTCTACCCCGTATTCTCTGCATCCCGGCACCACCAAGATGTACCAAGATTTGAAACCGTACTTCTGGTGGAACGGTATGAAGAAGAATTTGGTAGAATTCGTATCGAGATGCCTCACTTGTCAGCAGATTAAAGCTGAACATCAGAGACCAGCAGGGTTGTTGCAGCCTCTAACCCTACCAGAATGGAAATGGGAGGATATTACGATGGATTTTGTGGTCGGGTTGCCTAGGACCACGGGTTTATTTGATTCCATCTGGGTAGTGGTGGATCGATTTACGAAATCTGCTCATTTTCTGCCGGTTAGAACAACATTTACAGTGGATCAGTTGGCAGAGTTGTATGTCAGAGAGATAGTGAGACTTCACGGGGTACCGAAGTCTATAGTTTCGGACAGGGATCCGAAGTTTACCTCCAAATTTTGGCAAAGTTTGCAACGGGCAATGGGTACAAGGCTGAAATTTAGTACAGCATTCCATCCTCAGACAGATGGTCAGTCCGAAAGGACAATTCAGATATTGGAGGACATGTTGAGAGCCTGTGTTATGGACTTTGAAGGCTCATGGAATAAGTATCTACCGTTGATAGAATTTTCTTACAACAACAGTTATCAGAGTACGATAGGGATGGCTCCCTATGAACTGTTATACGGTAGGAAATGTAGATCTCCTATCCACTGGGATGAGACAGGAGAGAGAAAATACCTAGGTCCAGAGTCAGTGCAGCGGACCAATGAGGCAATAGAGAAGATAAAAGCTAGAATGCTTGCCTCACAGAGCAGACAGAAGAGTTACGCAGATCCGAAACGCAGAGATGTTGAGTTCCAAGTAGGGGACCATGTGTTTTTACGGGTATCTCCGATGAAGGGGATTAAACGTTTCTTGAAAAGAGGCAAGTTATGCCCTAGATTTACAGGACCTTTCGAGATTCTCGAGAAGATAGGTCAAGTGGCATATCGGTTAGCATTGCCTCCAGCCTTATCAGCAGTTCACAACGTATTCCATGTCTCGATGTTGAGAAAATACGTTTCAGATCCCTCTCATATACTTAGTTATGAGAGCCTTGAGCTACAGCCAGACATGACTTATGAAGAACAGCCAGTGCAGATCCTGGATAGAAAGGATAAAGTCCTTCGGAATAAGACCATAGCATTGGTCAAGGTGCTCTGGAGAAACAGCAAGGTGGAGGAAGCCACCTGGGAGCTAGAGTCAGATATGAGAGCTCAATATCCAGAGTTATTCAGGTTAGATTTCGGGGACGAAATCCTTTTAAGGGGGAGATAGTTGTAAAGCCCGCTTAGTTAATTTGGAAATTATCAGTTAATTATGATTAATCATGAAATTATTTATAGCTATTTAAATAATTTATTACTGTTATTTATGGAATTCTGAAATGCATGGTTATGTTATTTAGTAGTTTTCATATTTTGCATTTCCGGTGCCCGGTATTTTGGAACTCGGCGTTTGGCTCAGTAGAAATCACAACTTAGTATGTTAGTAGTTTGGGAACGGGTTTTAGACATTGGGAATGTCGGGAATGGCCGGGAATTTAGAATTTCCCAAAAATACCCCTTTAGTATGATTTATGTGGTTTTATGGTGGAGGGGCAAAATGGTCTTTTTGCCCCATTAGCATTTTGTCTTTTGTGATTTTATGAAATGGAAAATAAATGTTTAATTGTTTAATTGATGGCTGAAATAAAATGGTATATGTGGCATTTATTCTTTTTCCTTCTCATTTCAACACTTAGCAAAAAAAAAAAAAAATAGAAAATTTTGAAAAAGAAAACTCTCATTTCTCTCTCTCATTTTTGGCCAAGTCTTGGGCAGCAAGGAGCTGATTTCTCCATTGATATTTGCTTGTGAATTCATCCCTCTTTTAGGTCCATTTCAAGCTAGGTTAGCTCTTGTAACTCCTCTTTATGTTTTGTTGAATTTGATGAAAAGTTGGTGATGCACGCATGAATTCTTAGTTGTTCTTACTGCTGGGTTTTATGGTTAATTTCTGGGATGTATGTATGTTATTTTGAGGTTAATTAAGCTATTAGAAATGCATGTTTAGTACCTTGTTTCAAGTTTAGAATTTCTAGCTCAAAAATGTGATTTTTGGTGAAATTATTGTGAATCTGTTGCTGTATTGTTGTTAATGTTTTTGTTTGTTTTCTGAGATTATATTATGCTAGTTTAAGAGGTTTTAAGCTAGTTTGATTGCTTGTTAGGTGGTTTTGCTCAAGTTTGAGTTTAGAACTCAAAGCTTGAGCTCCTATGGTGATTTTTGTTTCTGTGCATTCTGGGTTGTTTTGAGGCCTTAGAAATGTTCTAGGGAAGGTTTAGAACAGGTCTGGAAAGTTTGAATCAATTTGGGGTTGAATTGGTTGAGATATGAAAATTTGATGTTGCTGCCTGCGAGGAACCGGAATTCCGGTTGTGCATCCGGAATTCCGGATGGGCTTCGAAAATTCCCGAGGCAGGGTTCGGTTGGGCAACCGATTCTGGCTTGGGTTGGGGAATTTTCAGAACCCGTGTTTTTCCTCGTTTTTATGTTTTAAGGGGTATTGCCATGTTTTTTATCGATAGGGAAACTTTTAGTTCCTAGTTTAAGTCCCCGGGAAGTGATGTAGCGTGTCACTTATAGCGTTGTGATTTTTATGGTTAGGAGCCAGTAATCCGCCGCTCAGCTAAAGTTCCAGTCAGGTTGACCAGCACACCTGAATTTGGAATCCAGGTAAGATTAGTATAACAGTATGCATATGTAGATTACATGTTTAGCGTGCATGAAGGAAGCCTAATAGATTACTTTTGTTGTATGTTGGCTTCGAACCATCCAACCCTGTCACGTCGGTACAGGCTGGAGTATGACCAGCAGCCGGAGTATGACCGGTTCGACCGATTAGGCTGAAATTTGGTTGGTGGTTCCGTGCTATTGACCTATCCCGTCGGTACAGGCTGGAGTATGACCAGCAGCCGGAGTATGACCGGTTCGACCGATCAGGAGGATACTTGTCAATAGTACCGTCCTTGTGAACGTTCAAAACTCAGTACCATGTTGGACATGGCAGTAGTGGCTCAGTACCGTGTTGGACACGGCAGTAGCGGGACTCTGTATCGTGTTGGATACGGCAGTTAGAATTATGTATGAGTATTATTATGCTTTTCTTACTGAGTCTGTCGACTCACAGTTTACGTTTATGTGTAGGTAAAGGCAAGGCTAAAGCTGATGGACCGTGAGCGAGCTTGTGAAGATTGTACATGTCGGGGCGGTTAGGCCTAGAGCGTACAATCATCGGGACAGCGAGGCTTATTTTTGTAACTGGTCGTTAGACGACCTTTATTTTGTGTATCAGTTAAACAGTTAAAACTTTTTGTAAATAATTTTATAATCGGGATCCCGAGTCTTTTGTAATATTGTTTTATAAGTTTAATTAAAAAGCAAAATTTTAATTAATCACGTTTTTCCATAAACCTCGTTGATTAGCAACGAGCTGCACAGTACGTTTAAAAATCACGTAATACGCCTATGGTAGTTAGGGTGTTACAAATGGCCTCTCTTTCTTATCAAAATCCTAAATTTTAAAACTTACAACATGACCTCAAATCCTAAATTCTCTGTTTTTCTCCCTTTTTCTACAATAAACATGGAATTTTGGTGTCTGCAATGGAAGAATATTAAAATAATTTTTGCTGAAATTCATGAAATTAAATACAAATAAAGTATTATCTGGTTAAAAAGGAAGCACCTTTTGGCATGAACCTAAACCCAGGCTCGAACACGCCATTGCCAACCCTTATCCTCCCTTAACCTCTGTGGTTGGGATTTAGATATTTTTAGACTATTTCACCCTGAGAGAAAGGCTTAAAGAGAAAGGATATTAAATTAATTGAAGAGAATGCGTTCTTGATAATCTGGTCGTAGCTTTTTGGAGTTGAGGGCCTACCGTCCATTGAACAACTTACTTGAAAAGCCATACGTGAGATTGAGAATGATGATGCCATTTAAATCTAGCTACATCTATACAGATCTCTCACTCTTAATTAATTACCATTATTTATGTGATAATAGCGATTTACAATTTATTGAGAGAGAAATTAGGATTAGAACGATGTGATTAGTTTTTTATAGTTTAGGGTTAGAAGATTTATTGATTGGTTATATTTTTCTTTTTCTTAGGGTTAACGGAGGACTTATTCGTAAAATCTCAAATATTTTACGGTTTGTTGAGATATGTGGCTAAGATGATTTTTTTTAATTTAAAAAAAGATTGTTTAATTTTTTGAGTTTAATTATTGAGTTTATTTATTAACGGGAGATCAAACCTATTAACATCGTTAAATTTAACAGAATATTCTTTTATTTTTAAGGTATATTCTGTTAAACCAAGAAATGCCGTTAGATAGGCACTTTTAATATATAAAGATTTTCAAATTCAAAATTTGTTATTTTGTTAAATATTTAATTATTTATAAATTATAAGTTTAAAAATGATATTTTTCTATATATATCATTTTTTTTCTTATTGGAAATTTATGAATTGTATCTTAAATATTTAAATAACTTAGATATTTTGTAGAAATTTGAATATTGCTTAATTTGAGATATTTTGACATATAATAATGGTAATTATTATTTATTTATTATTTTATTCCTAAAATAATAATTACCTAACCAAATCTATTTTAAAATTGGTTTATTTTAATTAAATTATAAGATTTGAAAGTGATATTGAAGATTTTTTCTTTCAAATCATTGATCTTATTTGATATTTAATTTAATTTGATTCAAATAAACCTAGATATTTTCAAATTAGTTTCCTTTATTTTGAGATTTTAAGGTTTGTTTTAACAACCCTAAATTTTTCAAAATTTAGTTGGTTTAGTTTAAGAATAATAATTTAATTATATTAATATCTTATTTCACATCTGTTACATGGACAATGTTTGTTTATTTATTTATATTGTTTATTCAAATTTTTTTTAACAAACCTATTATTTATTTGATCTAAATTGCTATGATTAACTTGTTGACAGATCCAATGATCTGATTTTAATCATAGTCCAATTGTCAATAGATCTTATAAATAATTGGTAACAGGTAAATTTTGTACTTCTTTCATCTGTGTAAACCTAGTAACATGATAGGGCCCATCCAAATCATTTGACCTGTGTGAGTCTATATGTTTGCTATTGGGCTTAGATGCATATAGGAAGCCCATTTAAGTTTTACTAAGTAAATAGACTAGGTTGCTAAAATAAAATTTGACATAAGTAATTTTATTTAGGCCCAATTAGATTTGGGCTTATTCAATGAATAACAATTGTTTATTTAAAGGTTAAATTCCTCTCTTTTGGGCCTTGTGTGAGAGTTGGGGGCCAATAGAAGTGGATACGACATACTGAACCCATCTCCCCCTCACATGAACTACCCTAATTGTGAAGGCCCATTTACCTTATTTAAATAATTGTATTAGGTTAATTATATTAGTCTAACCTAATTAAAATTGAATTAGCAACATAATTAACTTTTAAAATATATGAAATTTATTTTTCATTTAATATTTACAAGTTAATTTTAGAAAAACACTTAGTTAATGATATATATTCTAGATAGTTATTTCTATACTAGTTATTATTTCTAATATTAAATAGGAAAATATCATTGATTGTGAAATTAATTGTTTAATAATTAATTTTGGTACAATCTAAGTTTAGTATATTTTCCTAGTATTAAACTAGAATTAATAATTAAGTTTCCTCTATACTTAATTATTTATTTCTTGAATTTAATACATTTAATTAAATTGAAAATTTCAGTATCTAAGTTGATTTTCATCATGATACTTAAATATTGTTATTTTCATGTTATCTAATTAAAATTAGAAATTATTTTAAGTTTGGAATCTTAATTCAGAATAACTTAAGTTTGAATAATTTTCAAAATATATTTTATTTTATTTTATTAATCTTTTTCCCACAATTTCGAAATTACATTTCTTTAATGCAGAAATTTCAAATTTTATTTGAAAAATAGATTAAAGTTGAAAATTATTTATTTTAATCTTGGACCAACTTAAATCAATGATTTTTTCATTTAATGATTAATTAAAATAAATGAACTAAAATATATTATTATTAGAAATTGAATTAATTAGTCAATGAAAGTCTAGATTTTTATTATCTATTTTGCTTGAAGTATTTTTCTAGTGATATTTAATTAAATAGAAAATTAATATTTAAGTTGATTCTTAATCATGATACTTAAATATTTGAAATTTTTCTTAAATATTTAATTAAATAGGAAAATTATATTTTTGTTGTAAATTAATTTTATTAATTAATTTTGGGCCAACATAAAATTAAGATAATTTTTCCAGGATTTATTTTTATTTTATTTTAACAAGCAATTTCGAAAATTGTATTCTTAAATACTTCAATTTTTTGAAATGCAATATATATTTATAGAAAACTAAATTTGAGTTGTAAGTTAATTTAAATTAATCTTTGAAACAACTTAAATTAAATAATTTTCTAAATATTTATTGGAAATTATTACTAAGATGGAAATAATTCATCTTATTTTCATATCCATCTAAGTATAATTTATAAATATTAAATTAAATTTTATATTTAGAATTTTTTATTCTAAATTGGAAATTTTAATTAAATAAATATATATTTAAAATAAATTGATTAAAATAAATATTAGAAGAAAATACAACTCTTTAAAATAATGAGCTTTTAGTCATAAGGATATTCGATCTTCATTGTTGGTCTTACAATAGTTAAATGTTTTCAATATAACCTCGAGACGCTAGACTTCGTCCCCCTTATGAATGGTTATTCGTTGAACGCATTTAACACCGTAAGATCTCATTTGATAAGTGTTTTGTAAGTTTTCGTCTCTATTAGACTCTCCGCTACGGTGACTACTTAGAGATAAACTTATAAAACATGAAACAATGGTGGAAGCTCATAAAATGAGAATAACATTGACTCTCGCCTACCGGGACAACGTTGGATTGTTATTTTGATCGAATCAAAGGTTGCTAGAATGGTTTGCATTTTAGGTGAGCTGACAACTCTGTTCAATGAATGATACTTTGACTCTCGCCTACCGGGACACTGTATCAGTTTGTTGAAAACCTTGAAAATTATTTAGGATTGTATGTTTTAGTATTTTCAATTGTCATTCCTCCTTGCTATGTGTTTAATAATTTCTGAAATTGTGTATGAATTTATATTGAACTTTCTGTTATTAAATTGTAGTTTAATTTTGAATCTTCATTGTTGGTCTAACTTGGTTTGTTGTTCTAATGAGATAAATCCCTAATGGATTTTCACCATTAGACAAACATAATAGTGTTAGATCTCGAAAGATAAATATTGTAAATGCAACATCTAGCTGTTCATCAATTGATGACACCTTAGACTAGTATTTACAATATGAAATAAGAAGATTGTATAAATAAGATTACTTTGACTCTCGCTAATCGGAGCATCGTTGGATTCTTATTTAAATACGAAATTATCCTAATTCCTCTTAGCTTATTCATTTCGAATTAGCTCAATAACATATCATTGGATGAATGGTCTATAAATCATATAAAGTCATTCTATATTTTCTCTTAAGAAATTAAATGACGAATATGATTATATTCCCGAAATTCTATCCCGAAATGATATAAATTCTCGATCTTAAAATCTCCTACTTGTATGGGCAAATCAACCCTTAGAGTTAAATTAGTAGTGGTGGTCCAAGAAAGAATTACTCATTATACAGTTACCCTTTCACAAGTGTTTCATAACCATTTTCTATCAATGGATTCAAACTGTATGAGTTTAGTATTCTGTGACCAGAATCCACTTGCACTATTCTAAGAACTCTTTGATGTAACTAAACTTAAGTCATCAAAAGATACAACCACATATTTTATAAATCTATGGCATTTGTATCTTGTTCATAGTGGTTTTGACAAGATCATTCTCTGCAAAGAGTTAATATGCCTATATCCACTGAAATTAAGTTCATCTCATTCGCAGATGGATGTACATTCACGGGTGGATATGAGTTTTCATTGTATTCTTAAAACGATCACTCTAGATTTTACCTTATTCAAAAAGAAATTTGAAATGTTTGAAAAATTTTATGAATTTCTAGCAATGGTGATAAACCATTAAGGTAAGTGGTTAAAGATCTTACGAACTGATAGGGGTGGAGAAATAATTAGTAGATATGCAGTTTAAAGATCATTAATTTAATTTTTGAATTATATCCAAACTTACCTCCCTAGAAATTCGAGTTGCATATTGATAATTAGTTACTAGTCGTTGCCTAAATCCTTCTATGGTAATATAATTTCAAAATGATGCAATGGTTGTATACTTAATGTAAATCATTACTAGATTCATGGATGACCTAATCGAAATCTTAAGAAAAGCTAGAACTGCTAACCTTGGTTTGCATGTTTGTTAGCTATTCTAAGTGATTAGGGGTGGACCATCCCATAGTCATTAGATAAGAAAGTGTTTGTTTAAACAAATACTACTTTTCTAAGAAAATGACTAAGTCTGAAAATAAAGTAGCAAATAAATGAGATATTTTTTTTGATTCCATAAGTGTTCTATCATCTTATTCGTTACAAGATGATCCCACTGCCTCAGTTGTCTTGACACAACCAAAGAGGTCAATACCATTTAAATTTCTTAGACATACCTTGTCGTAGTGGGAGGGTTTCAAGAAACTCACCTTCTTATGACTTGGAAGATACTAGTGATTAAAATCCATTGTGAGTTTAAACAATGGATTGTAAAGATAAGAAACTAAGAAGAAAGCCAACAGAACTATGGTTTAATCCATTCACATGGAGTAACCTAAAGTTTTCTATTACATGGACATAAAAGGAAATTTTCGTTAATAAGTCTATTCAATGGACTTAACAAAACTTCCTGTTCCTAGTATTATAGGTTTGAGTTTATCTAAACCAATGGCTTGTGGTATACCTGGTAATTACTTACTCTAATGCAAGCAACTTACTTTAGTAAGATGCTGAAGCATTTTCTTTCCAATGGCAATCTATGGAAGCTTCAAAACTTCTAAGCATAGCTTTTATTTATCTAAGGAAAAGTCTCAACTATTCCAGAAAAGATAAAGCCATGAAAGAATTTCTTAAATCAACAGTGAGAGGTCTCAGATATGCTTTAGTATGCCTTAGACCAGACACCTGCTGTTGAGTGGGAGTAATGAGTAGGTATCAGATTAATCCAGGAGAGGAACATTGGAAGACAATCAAGTAAATCTTAAGATTAAGAAGAGGAACTATATGTTAGTCAATAAGGGTGTGTTTAAAACTCTGAGACTACACCACATCAAATTTCAAGACTTGCCTTTGTGCTAGAAAGTCTGCTGATAAAATGGTGATTACTCTGGGGGTGGAGTAGTGATTTTGGAGAAGTGCAAAAACCTATCTGAAGTCTCTTAGTCTACCAGAAAGAGACTGAATGTTAAACTTGCAAGAAAGGTACTTATTCAGTCTAAGGAAAGTTCTATACATTTGTGGCACCGTTCCAACTTGCCTTAACTACTAGTGTTACTTCCTGAATAACCAAAAAGTAGTTGCTAAAAGTATTAAATCCAATATCCCAAGAGAGTAGACATATAGAGAAGAATTTCACATTATCAAGGATTTTGTGATTAAGGAAGAGTAATGGTGGAGAAGAGGTTGTGTTTAATTCAACCTGTCATATCCTATTGCGAGGAGTTTACTACTATTACACTTGATTTGTATATCAAGGTGTTGAGATTATTTGAAATGCACGTTTTGTTTTATATTAGTGCAAGTGGGAGTTTGTTGGGTTTTGTGCCCTAAATAAAACCCATTTTAATATAATCAGATTTACTTATTAATAAAGATCAGAAATAACATTTTATGTTGCATGGTTCACATGATTTATTTCATGATTATATATATATAATGTATGAATTCTATTTAAGTCCAGAACATATGAATTTGTTAATGATTATAGTGTTGCCAACACAGTGGAATATAATCTTAATTATATGTTCGAAATTTTATTCCCTGATTTGTCAGAACACTGGATTTAGACTGACATGGTATAATCAGCGATAGGTATTCTTACACGTTGGAAAAGTGTTATGTCCTTTCCAGGACATTGGCAAAGTTTACCAGTATCGGATGTATGGAGTATACATCGGAAGGGACCGATATTGAACTTTGATTAGATATATTAAAATTTACCGTAATATCTATTCAATTCAATATCACCTGTTGATCCTAGATCAAATGATCTTAATCCTGATATGATTAGGTTCAATCTCAAGAGTGTTATTAGTGTTCTTTGATTTGTTAGTTAAGCCTACTTTTGGGTCAGGGTGATACGTAAATTTTGGGAACACAGTAGTGCAATTGAGTGGGAGCGCTAACATAAATATGGAATCTATAGCTTCTATCTGGCGAATAGAAAGTAAAGGATGATTTCCTTCGAGCTTAACCAAACGAAAATAAATGGTGGAGTACTCATTTCACTTAGCTGAAATATCATTTATACAGGGTTAAGTGTTTTAAGGATAAAATACATTGTAGGGTGTAACAGTAATTTAATCCCTTTACAGTGTAAATCATCTATATAGAGGATCATTGATCAAATTAGGATTATAACAATGGATAAATAATGACGTATCTATATCGTGGAACATATAGAGCGTTCTATATGATTGAGAGTGCAATTCCAAGTTCTAAGTGTGGATTCAATAAGGAATTAATAAGTTAGGGAATTTACTTGGTAAATTCAGTTCGACTTATTGGAAGCTCGGTTATATAGACCCATGGTCCCCATACTAGTTGAGACCATACTGCTTGTAAGACTCAGTTAATTGATTTTAATTAATCAATTATAATTCTAAAGTTAGACTATGTTTACTTTATGAATTTTCACTAAGCAATGGCGAAATTGTAAGGAAAAGAGATTCTACGTTTATTTATTAATTAAGATACTTTATATGTCTAAATTAATAAATATATTAAATGACAATATTATTTGATAATTATTTTTAGTTATTAAATAATTAGAATTGACATTTAAATGGTTAAATTGGAAAATTGGCATTTTTGAGAAAATGGGAATGAAAAATAACAAAATGGGAAAGTTGCAAAGTGAGGCCCAATTTCCTATTCTGGCCGCCCACTGTGCATAGGATTTTACCATTTATTTTTTCATTATTTTAATGCCATACAATTCTAACCTAAACCTAGAGGGCATTCTATAAATAGAAAGTGTTGGCTTCAGGAAACTTATGACTTTCATGACTTACACATTGTTTCCTTCAGACAAAAGCCAAGTCGCCCCTTCTCTCTCTTTTCTTCTCTAAAATTTCGAAAACCCTTGAGTGATAGAGTAGTGCCCACACACATCAAGTGGTACCTCAATCATAGTATATAAGACTGTGGAAAATCAGCATCAAAGAAGGAGAGAAAGAGATCCAGATTCAGATCTTGATAATGCCCTGCTACAGAAAGGAATCAAGGGCTAGAGATCTGAATAGAAGGAGTCATAATATTCCGCTGCACCCAATGTAAGGTTTTCTTAAAGTCTTATGTGTTTATTTCATTGTTTTAGAATTTATATTAGGATGTTAATCAAACATACTTGGTAGTAAATCTAGATCTTGATAAAATATTTCCAACAAAAACATCTGGTGATATTGAGCCTCCATTTAATTTCAGCATTGCTCAAATTGATGACAAATCTTGGTTTGTCATCTTACAGACTTGTGGCGAAGAATTGTTTGATTTGGTACGAAACTGTTATTTTTAATTCTGTTCCTTTTTCTGTTGTTTAGTTTTTTGCTTTTCAATTTTTAACTGGTTATTGTTTTTATTTATGGTGTGCAGCATCTGCACGTGGCATTCTACTATCGTAGGAAGAGCATTTTATGGATGCGAATGTTAATAAGAGAGTGATGACCACGTGCACAAATTTTGATGTTAGGTTTTATGCCCTAAATAAAACTCCATTTCAATGTAATCTATTTTATTCAACATCAATAAAGAAACAGAAGTATTTTTCATTCATTTGTGTATGTTTTGGCTCACTTTATCAATTGCTTGTCTAATTGATTTATAAATTCATCTTAAACCCTTTTCACATACTTGATCATGTTTATTGTGTTGTCATCACATTGAAAAGTAAACATGACTATGTGAATAAAGTTTCCTAGATTTATCAGACACAGGGTTTTACTGATATGATAATCTACAACAAGAGTTTACTTGTATTTGGAGAAATACTATGTTCTTTCCAGAACATTGGTTAAAGTAAAGCTCAGGTTGGATGCATGGAGTATGCATCGGAAGGGACCGATATTGAACTTTGACTTAGATTTAATTAAACTTACCGTAAAATCTATTCAAGTCAATATCGCCAAGTTGATCCTAGATCAAATGATCTTAATCCTGTTATGATTAGGCTCAATCTTGAAAGGCTATTCGTGTTCCTTTGAATTGTTAGTTAAGCCTACTTTTAGGTCAGGGTGATACATACTTTTTGGGAACACGGTAGTGCAATTGAGTGGGAGCGCTAGCATAAACATGGAATCTATAGCTTCTACCTGGCGAATAGTAAGCAAAGGATGATCTCCTTCGAGCTTGACCAAACGAAAATAAATTTTGGAGATCTCATTTCACATAAGCTGAAATATCATTTATACGGGGTCAAGTGTTTTAAGGATAAAATACATAGTAGGGTGTTACGGTAATTTAATCCCTTTACTGTGTAGATCATTCATATAGAGGATCATTGATCACATTAGGATTATAACAATGGATAACTAATGATGTGTCTATATGGTGGAACATATAGAGCATTCTATATACTGAGAGTGCAATTCTAAGCTCTATGCGTGGATTCAACGAAGAATTAATAAGTTAGTGAATTTTAGTGCTAAATTCTTGATCTACTTATTGGAAGCTCGGTTATATAGACCCATGGTCCCCCCACTAGTTGAGATAATATTGTTTGTAAGACTCATGTAATTGGTTTTGATTAATCAATTATAATTCACGAACTAGACTATGTCTATTTGTGAAATTTTCACTAAGTAAGGGCGAAATTGAAAGGAAAGAGTTAATAGGGGCATATTTGTTAATTATGATACTTTGTATGGTTCAATTAATAAATATGATAAATGACAATATTATTTAATAATTATTTATAGTTATTAAATAGTTAGAATTGGCATTTAAATGATTGAATTAGGAAATTGGCATTTTTGAGAAAATCAGATACAAAAGGTGTTAAAATTGCAAAATTGCAAAAATCAAGGCCCAGTCCACCTAAGCCATGGCCGGCCACCTTTATAGGTATTTTAAGTTGATTTTTTCATTATTTTAATGCCATATAATTCAAATCTAACCCTAGTGGAATGCTATAAATAGATAGTGAAGGCTTCAGGAAAATTACACTTTCTGAATCAGAAAAACCTGAGCCTTCACTCTCTCTTCTCTAGCCGCCACTCTCTCTCTTCCTTCTTCCTTTGAATTTCGAAATTACCTTAGTGATTAGAGTAGTGCCCACACACATCAAGCAATACCTCAATCATAGTGAGGAAGATCGTGAAGAAAGATCATCAGCAAAGGAGATTCAGCATCAAGGATTCAGAGAAAGAGATCCAGGTTCAGATCTTGATAATACTCTGCTACAGAAAGGAATCAAGGGTTAGAGATCTGAACGGAAGGAGTCATTTAATTCCGCTGCACCCAATGTAAGGTTTCTTAAACTTTATATGTGTTTAATTTATCGTTTTAGAAAGTTCTTATTTAGGATGTTAATAAACATACTTGTGAGTAGATCTAAGATTCTGGTAAAATAATATCCAACAACTGGCCTCAGAGCCATGGTAATTGATTTACTTGCAAGAAATTTGGACTTTAAAACGATTGTTTGTTTGTTCTTTGGATGGTATCATGTTGTATTGAGTGTTATTTGATGATTGATTGATGTTTGTGAATTTTTCGTGAAAAATAATTGCGATTATATCTCTGGAATTATTTTTGTTGGATAGTATGGAAAAAATTAAGCATGTTAGCCTTTTACAGAACTTAATTTGGATTTTATTTGAATTAGTTATGATTTTTTGAAGATTTGAAAAAATCGGGGCTGTGCTGATATTTTCCTGCGAACGCAAATCTGTCCGTACAGTTTCGAATTTTTTTGTTTTTTTTCAATTTTTCATCCTTTTTCATGGAATTAACTTCCAATTTTTTTGTATAGTTTTGTATTTATACTATTACTATTCCTAATTCAATTCTAATTATCATTTTGAATTAATTTAATATTTTTTAAATTTAATTCAAGATATTAGTGTAATTTGAATTTGAATAGAATTAGTATCTATCTTCTTGCTTAAAAATCTATCTTATTTTTAAATTTGATTATATTTTTTTTTTTAAATTTAAGATCAGATTTTATAAGATATTTATAAAATCTTTTAAGATATTTTAAAATATCTTATCTTTTAAGATATTTTAATTATATCTTATCTTTTAAGATTTTTTTTTAAATCTTTTTAGATATTTTGACCTTATTTAAATTTAAAATAAGATATTTATAATCATGTAATTTTAAATAGATATAAGATAATAGTAGGTTTAATTTTAATTTTTTTTTTAATTTTCGAAATTTAAATTTTATTTCCGAAATTAAATTTTTTTTTAAATTTTATTTTAATTTTCGAATATTAAAATATTTTTAATTATTATTCGAAATTATTTATTTAAAATTAAATAAATCCTACTTCCAACTATCCAGCTAACCCTGTTGCAGGAGTATGTGTTTTAACTTGTGTGTAAGTTTTCAAAACCTATTATTACTTGATTGCAAATAGCCATGGTTACCTTTTGCCAGATCTAATGATCTGATGGCTCCCTTGGTCAAGATAATAATTTGTAACAAGTATATTTACAATCTTCTTTCATCTGTGTATGACCTAGCAACATGATAGGACCCATCCAAAGTGTGCCTGTGTGAGCCTATGTGTTTAATTTTATTATAGATGCATATAGGTTAACGTTGCTAAAATAAATTATCATAGTTCTTGATAGAATTTATTTAGGCCCATTTAGTTTTTGGGCCTATTCAATTAATAACAGTTGTTCTTATTAAGGTTAAATTCCTCTCTTTTGGGCCTTGTGTGAGAGTTGGGAGCCATAGAAGTGGGTACGACATACTGAACCCAGCACCCCCTCACACAAACCACCCCAATTGTGAAGGCCCATTTGCCTGATTTGAATGACTGTACTAGGTTAATTACACTAGTTTAATCTAATTAAAATTGAATTAGCAACATAATTAATTTCATTTATTTTGAAATTAATTTAGAAAATCAAAGTTTAAAGAATTTTATATTCTAAGCTAAACTATATGTATTTTCTTGTATTTAATTAAATATAGAATTATAACCATCTAGATTCTTTCTGGAACTTAATTTAAATTTTTCATCAAATATTCCTATTTAAGTTGATATTTAGTTATCTACAACTAACCAACTTAAATCTGAATATCTTTTGAATTCAAAATTTCAGAATTAAGTTGAGGAATTTTAGGCATTGGTTATTAAGATTCTTTAGATATTTTTTAAGTTAATATCTTTTCAAATATTAACTTAAAATGGAATATCTTCAAAATTAAGTATTTACAACTTAATTTTAAATTTAATTAAATCTGATTTGAAAGATATTTAAGTTGATTTTTTAGATTCTTCTAAAACAACTTAAACAAGATATTTTCAAATTTGTTCCATTTTATATTCAAATTTATTTTTTGAATTTAATTAATAATTGAAAATTAATTAAAGTTGATTTTTTATTTAAATCAATTTTGATTTTTAATTTTTCATTATTATATTATGGAACTTGTTCGATATTTATTTGAATTTATTTTTCAAATTTAAATAATAATTGAAAATTAATTAAAGTTGTTTTTTATTTAAACCAACTTTAGTTTGTAATTTTTCATTATTTATAATATCGAATTTAAATGATTATACAAAATACATATATTATTTTTAAATAATGAGCTTTTAATCAAGAGACATTCGATCTCCATTGTGGGTTTTACACCGCGTTTGTTTTAGTGAGTAATCCTCCCTAATCGAGGAACGTTCATTAGCAATTTCGCACCGTTTAACCTCGCATGATAAGTAGTTTGTAAGTGTTTTGTATGGTATAGATCACCCTAATGGTGGCGACCATACTTGACTTGCAAGTTATGAAACAATGGTGGAAGCTCATAAGATAGAATTGCCTTGACTCTCGCCTAAACGGGACAACGCTGAATTCCAATCTTGATCGAATAAAAGGTTGCTAGAATGGTTATCATTTTAGATGAGCTGACAACTCTATTCAATGGATGATGCTTTGACTCTCGCCTAAACGGGACACTGTATCAGTTCGTTGAAATACCTTGGAAAATAAACTATGTTAGATTTAGTATTTTTATAACATATGTCATTACTTGTTATTTTCTAAATTGTGTATGAATTTATGAGCCAAAACCTTACTTCTGTTTTATTGATGTGTTGTAGTGTCATTATGAATAACCCACCCCCCGATCCTCTCTTAGTTACTATCTTAGCAAAAGAACTCTATAGTGTGAAAATGCATCCTGGTAGTTGCATTAACTCGCACCTGTTGATGATGAATCTGAAGTTCCAAAAGGCGAATCTACTAGGAATTGATTTATCAAGAGAACAATGGGTCCAACTTATCCTTAATAGTCTTCCTCCGGAGTATAATGAATTTGTTATCTCTTATATGATCAACAATTCTAACTCCTCCGACATGGACAAGCTCGAAACAGAATTACGAGCCCATGAACGGAACTTGATTGCAATGGGTCCCCCTGGGTTTGCAATCAATAATCGAAGGAAAAGGACTAGGTATGAAGGATCTAGCAAAACTGCTTCTTCAAGTACAATTATCAGACATAATCTTCTATGTTCGAATTGTAATGGAAAGGGTCATCATGAAGAACGATGTCCCAGGCTTCTAAACAATTCAAACGAAGGTAATGCTTTTGTCTTTGAATCATGTGTTTTAGAGAACGACAAATCCATCTGGATTGTTGATTAGGGTCTACTAACCATGTATGTTCTTCACTTTGAGTTGCTTGAAACTTGGGAAAATCTTGCTTAGGGAGAGTTACAGCTTAAAGTTGGCAATGGCGAATTAGTATCGGTCAAAGCTAGAGGAAAAGCCCGCATCAAGTTTCAACAAAGATTTTTAATTTTAGAAAATGTTTTATTTATCCCAAACTTTAGTAGAAACTTGATTAGTGTCTCATGTTTGCAAACACAATCTTATATATTGAATTTTTCGAGTACAAATTGTTCAATTTCTCGTAATGGATTTCAAATATGTGTTGCTATAATGGAACAAGGGCTTTATGTTTTAAGACCGAGTACTCAAATCTCACTAAATAGTGAACTTTTCAATGTAGCTAGACCTAGAAACCTAAAAAGAAAAGAGATTGATAATGATGATCAAACTTATCTATTGCATTTACGTTTAGGTCATATAGGCTTTGATAGACTCAATAGTCTCACCAAAGACGGTCCATTAAAAAATGTCGTCTTAGGTGAACTGCCAGTATGCGAGTCCTGCCTAGAAGGAAAAATGACTAAACGTTCTTTCTCTGCAAAGGGAGAGCGTGCCAAAATCCCTCTAGGGTTAGTGCATTCCGATGTCTGCGGACCTTTGAATGTCAAAGCCCGAGGTGGTTATGAGTATTTTGTCACTTTCATTGACAATTTCTCTAGATATAGTTTTCTTTACCTAATGCAAAAGAAATCTGAAACGTTTGAAAAGTTTCAAGAATTTCATGCTTTGGCCCAAAACCAATTAGGTAAATCATTAAAGACCTTGCGAACTGATAGGGGTGGAGAATATATGGATATGCAGTTCAAAGATCATTTAATTGAACTTGGAATTGAATCCCAATACATCGCCCCAAAGAACTCCACAACAAAATGGAGTTGCAGAAAGAAGAAATCGCACTCTTTTGGAAATGGTTAGGTCTATGCTGAGTTATTCAACTCTGTCTACGTCCTTCTGGGGATATGCTATACAGATGGCAAATGACATTCTAAATGTTGTTCCATCTAAAGCAGTCCCTAAGACACCCGTCGAACTTTGGAATGGTCGAACACCTAGTTTACGCCGTTACAGAATTTGGGGATGCCCTGCTCATGTCTTAAGAAAGAAAGAAGGCAAACTTGAATCACGTACCGAAGTATGCATGTTTGTCGGAAATTCTAAAGAGACTAGGGGTGGACTATTTTATAGTCACAAGGATAATAAAGTGTTTGTTTCTACAAATGCTACTTTCCTTGAAGAGAACTATATTAAAGACTACAAACCGAAAAGTAAAGTTGTTCTAGAGGAATTGTTATCAGATATAAGTCCTTCCAATGTTCCGTCCTCTTCCACTCGTGAAGAAGACGATCCCACTCCCTCAGTTGAACAAACTGAGAAATCTACTACTAAAGTTTCTGTTCAGAAGACAACCGTACCTCGTCGTAGTGGGAGGGTTTCAACAAAACTTGCTCGTTATGGCTTGGATGGTGAAATCAATATGGTCGTAGGTGACGGTATTGATGACGATCCATTAACCTATAAACAGGCAATGGCTAGTCCGCAACGGAAACGATGGTCAGCCGGCATGGATTCAGAAATGGATTCCATGAAAAAGAACAAAGTCTGGGAATATGTAGACGCACCTGACGACTATCATCCGATAGGATGCAAGTGGGTTTACAAGAAGAAAAGAGGAGCTGGAGGCGAAGTCGAAACTTTCAAAGCTAGACTTGTAGCCAAGGGTTATACCCAAAGAGAAGGCGTGGACTATGAGGTTTGCCATGCTCAAATCCATCCGAATTCTTCTCTCCATAGCTGCTGCTTTCGATTATGAAATCTGGCAAATGGATGTCAAGACTGCCTTCCTTAATGGGGTACTTGAAGAAACCATCTATATGGAGCAACCAGAAGGTTATGTTCTTCCTGGGCAGGAAAAGAAAGTTTGCAAGTTAAACAGGTCTATCTATGGACTTAAGCAAGCTTCTCGCTCATGGAACAAAAGGTTTGATGAAATCATCAAGACCTACGGCTTTCTTCAGAATGAAGATGAACCTTGTGTTTACCAACTCAAGGAAGACCAAATAGTAGTATTCCTGGTCCTTTATGTTGATGCCATTTTGATCATTGGAAACAATATCAAGAAAATGACTCACATTAAGGAATGGCTCAACACTCAATTCGAAATGAAAGATTTGGGTGAAGCAGCCTATGTTCTTGGTATTCAGATTATCAGAAACCGGAAGAACAGATCTCTTGCTCTCTCTCAAACAGCCTACATAGACAAAGTCTTAGAGAGATTCTTCATGAACAATGCCAATGGGGCAAACATGCCCTCTAGATTTGGTATTCGTCTATCTAAGGAACAGTCACCGACTGATCCTCAAGAGATAGAGGACATGGCGAAAATTCCCTATGCCTCTGCAGTTGGAAGTCTAACGTATGCAATGTTATGCACTAGACACGACATACGTTATCTTGTTGGAATCGTGAGCGGGTATCGGTCTAATCCGGGACAAGAACATTGGAATGCGATTAAGTATATTACGAAATACTTAAAGAGTACAAGGAATCTTGTGTTAGTCTACAAGGGTGGTGCTTTAAATCCCATAGGCTACACCGATTCGGATTTCCGGGCAAGTCTTGAAGACGGAAATCAACATGCGGGATGGTGTTTACTCTTGGGGGTGGAGCGGTGGTTTGGAGAAGTGCTAAGCAAACCGCGATATCGGACTCAACTATGGAAGTGAATACATAGCGACGGCGAAGCTACTAAAGAACTTGTCCGGCAAAGAAAGTTCTTCACCGGCATAGGAGTTGTTCTGGAATGGAAAAGCCTGCGGTACTACTACGTGATAACAATGGAGCAATAGCAAACGGTAAAGAACCTCGAAGCCACAAGAGAAGCAAACACATTGAAAGGAAGTATCACATTATCAGAGAATACGTGGCAAGAGGGGATGTACTAGTTGAGAAAGTTGACACGAGAGGACAACCTGGGCGATCCATTTACCAAAGTGTTGGCCGTGACAGCCTTTGAAAAGCACCGTCAGAATTTAGGATTAATTGATATGTACTAATTAGTTTTATATTAGTGCAAGTGGGAGTTTGTTAGGTTTTATGCCCTAAATAAAACTCCATTTCAATGTAATCTATTTTATTCAACATCAATAAAGAAACAGAAGTATTTTTCATTCATTTGTGTATGTTTTGGCTCACTTTATCAATTGCTTGTCTAATTGATTTATAAATTCATCTTAAACCCTTTTCACATACTTGATCATGTTTATTGTGTTGTCATCACATTGGAAAGTAAACATGACTATGTGAATAAAGTTTCCTAGATTTATCAGACACAGGGTTTTACTGATATGATAATCTACAACAAGAGTTTACTTGTATTTGGAGAAATACTATGTTCTTTCCAGAACATTGGTTAAAGTAAAGCTCAGGTTGGATGCATGGAGTATGCATCGGAAGGGGCCGATGTTGAACTTTGACTTAGATTTAATTAAACTTACCGTAAAATCTATTCAAGTCAATATCGCCTAGTTGATCCTAGATCAAATGATCTTAATCCTGTTATGATTAGGCTCAATCTTGAAAGGCTATTCGTGTTCCTTTGAATTGTTAGTTAAGCCTACTTTTAGGTCAGGGTGATACATACTTTTTGGGAACACGGTAGTGCAATTGAGTGGGAGCGCTAGCATAAACATGGAATCTATAGCTTCTACCTGGCGAATAGTAAGCAAAGGATGATCTCCTTCGAGCTTGACCAAACGAAAATAAATGGTGGAGATCTCATTTCACATAAGCTGAAATATCATTTATACAGGGTCAAGTGTTTTAAGGATAAAATACATAGTAGGGTGTTACGGTAATTTAATCCCTTTACTGTGTAGATCATTCATATAGAGGATCATTGATCACATTAGGATTATAACAATGGATAACTAATGATGTGTCTATATGGTGGAACATATAGAGCATTCTATATACTGAGAGTGCAATTCTAAGTTCTATGCGTGGATTCAACGAAGAATTAATAAGTTAGTGAATTTTAGTGCTAAATTCTTGATCTACTTATTGGAAGCTCGGTTATATAGACCCATGGTCCCCCCACTAGTTGAGATAATATTGTTTGTAAGACTCATGTAATTGGTTTTGATTAAT
This sequence comes from Cannabis sativa, assembly GCF_029168945.1. Lineage (NCBI taxonomy): Eukaryota > Viridiplantae > Streptophyta > Magnoliopsida > Rosales > Cannabaceae > Cannabis > Cannabis sativa. Next base: position 75,340,875 of record NC_083601.1, read on the forward strand.
CAATTATAATTCACGAATTAGACTATGTCTATTTGTGAAATTTTCACTAAGTGAGGGCGAAATTGTAAGGAAAGAGTTAATAGGGGCATATTTGTTAATTATGATACTTTGTATGGTTCAATTAATAAATATGATAAATGACAATATTATTTAATAATTATTTATAGTTATTAAATAGTTAGAATTGGCATTTAAATGATTGAATTAGGAAATTGGCATTTTTGAGAAAATCATATACAAAAGGTGTTAAAATTGCAAAATTGCAAAAATCAAGGCCCAGTCCACCTAAGCCATGGCCGGCCACCTTTATAGGTATTTTAAGTAGATTTTTTCATTATTTTAATGCCATATAATTCAAATCTAACCCTAGTGGAATGCTATAAATAGATAGTGAAGGCTTCAGGAAAATTACACTTTCTGAATCAGAAAAACCTGAGCCTTCACTCTCTCTTCTCTAGCTGCCACTCTCTCTCTTCCTTCTTCCTTTGAATTTCAAAATTACCTTAGTGATTAGAGTAGTGCCCACACACATCAAGCAATACCTCAATCATAGTGAGGAAGATCGTGAAGAAAGATCATCAGCAAAGGAGATTCAGCATCAAGGATTCAGAGAAAGAGATCCAGGTTCAGATCTTGATAATACTCTGCTACAGAAAGGAATCAAGGGTTAGAGATCTGAACGGAATGAGTCATTTAATTCCGCTGCACCCAATGTAAGGTTTCTTAAACTTTATATGTGTTTAATTTATCGTTTTAGAAAGTTCTTATTTAGGATGTTAATAAACATACTTGTGAGTAGATCTAAGATCCTGGTAAAATAATATCCAACATTTGATGCAACATTTAAGGGAGTATATGCTGATTATATTAAAGCCAAACGTGATCCAAGTGTTATTAGGTACGACAACATGGTCACCGATTATATTCTGGGGCAATATAACTTTTGTTTTCAGTCTTGGATTGGTGTGGACGATGTTGTCGGTTCCTGTCATGTTAGTCTGCAAGAACATTGGATTTTTGTTCACTTTATCATTTTGAGGAGGAAAATCTTCGTATACAATTCAATGAAGAATACGAAGACAAATCAGAAGAAGATTTTGCCTGATCTCTGCGTATTGTGAGTTACTGCCATATTTCCTTAATTTCTTAAATTTTTATGATGGTAGGAACAATATTAGTTTGGAGTCAGGCCCTTATGTTGTTCCGAAGGATACCCCAATTGCGTATGAGTTTGTGGACAAGCTTCCCACCCAAAGCAGAAGGTAAATAAATGATTATTTTTTATCATGTGACTACTATTAATTTTTCGTATTTTTTTCTGCTTAAATAACTGGTCATATATTGTTAATTATTTTTGTTTTATTTTTAGTGATTGTTGTGCATTTGTGATTAAGTATGCTGATCTATTCATTCGGGGCAAGATTAATGAGATTCTTCCAAATATGGATGACATGATTGCAAACTATAGGGATGACCTTGCTGTGACATTGTATATCTATGCCCAGAAGAAGATTAATGAAGGATATTCGACTGAAGATATGACAAAGGGAAAGAAGTCCAAGAAGAAGAATTTAGATTCTTGTTAAATATTTGACTTGTTTTTCGGACAGATATAGTTTTTGTAATTTTTTTTAGTGTTTTATTTTTATTTTTTGGAACAATACATTATGTTATGTTTATATTTTGGTTTTATATTTTTATAACAAACTTTGGAACCAGTTTCATATGTTTATATTATTGGGTTTTATGCCCTAAATAAAACTCATTTCAATATAATCAGATTTACTTATTAATATAGATCAGAAATAACATTTAATGTTGCATGGTTCACATGATTTATTTCATGATTATATGTACATAATGTATAAATTCATCTGAAACCCTTTTCACATACTTGATCATGTTTATTGTGCTGTCAACACATTGGAAAGTAAACATGACTATGTGATTAAAGTTTCCTAGATTTATCAGACACAGGGTTTTACTAATACGATAATCTACAACAGAGTTTACTTGCATTTGGAGAAGTGCTATGTTCTTTCCAGAGCGTTGGTTAAAGTAAAGCTCAGGTTGGATGCATGGAGTATGCATCGGAAGGGACAGATATTGAACTTTGACTTAGATTTATTAAACTTACCGTAATATCTATTCAAGTCAATATCGCCTAGTTGATCTTAGATCAAATGATCTTAATCCTGTTATGATTAGGCTTAATCTTGAAAGGCTATTCGTGTTCTTTGATTTGTTAGTTAAGCCTACTTTTAGGTCAGGGTGATACGTACATTTTGGGAACACGGTAGTGCAATTGAGTGGGAGCGCTAACATAAACATGGAATCTATAGCTTCTATCTGGCGAATAGTAAGCAAAGGATGATCTCCTTCGAGCTTGACCAAACGAACATAAATGGTGGAGTACTCATTTCACATAAGCTGAATATCATTTATACGGGGTCAAGTTCTTTAAGGAATAAATACATTGTAGGGTGTAACGGTAATCTAATCCCTTTACAGTGTAGATCATTCATATAGAGGATCATTGATCACATTAGGATTATAACAATGGATCACTAATGATGCATCTATATGGTGGAACATATAGAGCATTCTATATATTGAGAGTGCAATTCTAAGTTCTATGTGTGGATTCAACGAAGAATTAATAAGTTAGTGAATTTTAGTGCTAAATTCTTGATCTACTTATTGGAAGCTCGGTTATATAGACCCATGGTCCCCGCACTAGTTGAGATAATATTGCTTGTAAGACTCATATAATTGGTTTTGATTAATCAATTATAATTCTCAATTTAGACTATGTCTATTTGTGAATTTTTCACTAAGTAAGGGCGAAATTGTAAAGAAAGAGTTTTAGGGTCATATTTATTAATTATGATACTTTGTATGGTTCAATTAATAAATATGATAAATGACAATATTATTTAATAATTATTTATAGTTATTAAATAGTTAGAATTGGCATTAAAATGGTTGAATTTGAAAATTGGCATTTTTGAGAAAATTAGATGCAGAAAAGATAAAACTGCAAAATTGCAAAAAGTGAGGCCCAAATCCACTTGTATAGGGCCGACCACTTTTGTAGGAAATTTAAACTGATATTTTCATTATTTTAATGCCAAATAATTCAAACCTAACCCTAGTGGAATGCTATAAATAGATAGTGAAGGCTTCAGGAAATTTACACTAAATTTCTACACTTTTGATTCAGGAAAAACTGAGCCTCTCTCTCTCCCTATCTTTAGCCGCCACTTCCCTCTTCTTTTCTTCTTCAATATTTCGAAATTCTTAGTGTATGAGTAGTGCCCACACACAGCAAGTGATACCTCAATCATAGTGAGGAAGATCGTGAAGAAAGACATTCAGCAAAAGGAGTTTCAGCATCAAAGATTCAGAGAAAGAGATCCAGATTCAGATATTGATAATGCTCTGCTACAGAAAGGAATCAAGGGCTAGATATCTGAACGGAAGGAGTCATTATATTCCGCTGCACCCAATGTAAGGTTTCCTAAACTTTATATGTGTTTATTTCATCGTTTTAGAAAGTTCATATTTAGGGTGTTAATCAACATACTTGTGAGTAGATCTAAGATCCTGGTAAAATAATTTCCAACTACCGGCCTCAGAGCCACGGTAATTGATTTACTTGCAAGAAATTTGGACTTTAAAACGATTGTTTGTTTGTTTTTGGATGGTATCATGTTGTATTGAGTGTTATTTGATGATTGATTGATGTTTGTAAATTTTCGTGAAAAATAATTGCGATTCTGTTTCTAGAATTATTTTTATTGGATAGTATGGAAAAAATTAAGCAAGTTACCTTTTTACAGAACTCAATTTCGATTTTATTTGAATTAGTTATGATTTTTTGAAGATTCGAAAAAAATTGGAGCTGTGCCGAAATTTTCCTGCGATCGCGAAAACTGTCCGTACAGCTCACAATTTTTTCGTTTTTCTTCGTTTTTTCATGCTTTTTCATGGAATTAACTTCCGATTTTTTGTGTATTTCTGTATTTATACTATTACTATTCCTAATTCAATTCTAATTATCATTATGAATTCATTTATATTTTTTAAATTTAATTCAAGATATTAGTGTAATTTGAATGTGAAAATAGTTAGTATCTATCTTTTTTGCTTAATAATCTATCTTATTTTTAAATTTGATTATATCTTATCTTATTTTTAAATTTAAGGTCAGATTTTAAATATTTTAAATTAAATCTTCTTTTAAATAATTTGACCTTATTTAAATTTAAAATAAGATAACTATGATCATGTTATTTTAAAAGGATGTGAGATATTTTGCTAACTTTTAAATTTTGTTATTTTATTTATTTAAATTACATTTAAAATCTGAGAAAGATATTCATTTATCTGTTTTTAATTTTTTATTTAATTTTTATTTATAAAATAACATTTAAATTTTAAAAGTAGTTAGCAAATTTTGAAATGATATTTAAGTTGGTTGAAACCTAATTTTTTAAAATTGTAGGTTTAATTTTAAATTTAAATTTTTTTTAAAATTTCGAATTTTTCAAATTTTTTTAAATTTTCGAAAATTATTTATTTTAATTAATTATTTCGAAATTAATAATTTAATTTAAAATTCAATAAATCCTACATCCAACTATCCAGCTAACCTTGTTGCATGAGTATGTGTTTTAGCTTGTGTGTAAGTTTTCAAAACCTATTATTACTTGATTGCAAATAGCCATGGTTACTTTTTGCCAGATCTATTGATCTGATGGCTCCTTTGGTCAAGTTAATAATTTGTAACAGGTATATTTACAATCTTCTTTCATCTGTGTATGACCTAGCAACATGATAAGACCCATCCAAAGTGTGCCTGTGTGAGCCTATGTGTTTAATTTCATTATAGATGCATATAGGTTGTTGTTGCTAAATAAAATGTCATAGTTCTTGATAGATTTTATTTAGGCCCATTTAGTTTTGGGGCCTATTCAATTGATAAGAGTTGTTCATTTTAAGGTTAAATTCCTCTCTTTTGGGCCTTGTGTGAGAGTTGGGAGCCATAGTAGTGGGTACGACATACTGAACCCAGCACCCCCTCACATAAACCACCCCAATTGTGAAGGCCCATTTGCCTGATTTGAATGACTGTACTAGGTTAATTACACTAGTTTAACCTAATAAAATTGATTAGCAACATAATTAATTTCATTTATTTTGAAATTAATTTAAGAAAAATATAGTTTAAAGAATTTTTATTCTAAGCTAAACTATATGTATTTTCTTGTATTTAATTAAATATAGAATTATAACCATCTAGATTCTTTCTGAAGCTTAATTTAAATTTTTCATTAAATATTCCTATTTGAGTTGATATTTAGTTATCTATAACTAATCAACTTAAATCTGAATATCTTTTGAATTTCAAATTTCAAAATTAAGTTGAAGAATTTTAGGCATTGGTTATTAAGATTCTTTAGATATTTTTTAAGTTAATATCTTTTCGAAAATTAACTTAAAATGGAATATTTTAGATATTTTTTAGGTTAATATCTTTTCGAATATTAACTTAAAATGGAATATTTTTGAATTAAGTGGTTACAACTTAATTTTTGATATTTTATTAAATTTAAATTTGAAAATATTTAAGTTCTAGATTTTTTTCTAATACAACTTAAATTAGATATTTTTTCAAATTTTGTGGAAAAGATACTTAGTCAAATAAGATATTTTCTAGATATTTATTTCTAGACTACTTATTATTACTAATATTAAATAGGAAAATATTATACATTGTGAAATTAATTATTTAAATAATTAATTTTGGTACAATTTATTTTAAGTATATTTTTCCTAGTATTAAACTAGAGATTAATAATTAAGCCTTCTCCACACTTAATTATTTATTTCTTTAATTTAATACATTTAATTAATTTGAAAATTAAATATCTAAGTTGATTTTCATCATGATACTTAAATATTTCTTTTTCATGACACTTAATTAAATAGAAAATTATTTTTAGTTGAAATTTATTTTTTCAACTAAATTTAAATAATTTTCAAAATATATTTTTTCTTTATTTTATTAATCAAATTTCGAAATTGCATTTCTTAAATGCTGGAATTTCGAATTTTATTTGAAAAATAGATTAAAGTTGTAAATTATTTATTTTAATTTTGGACCAACTTAAATCAATGATTTTTTCATTTAATGATTAATTAAAATAAATGAAGTAAAATATATTTTTCTTTATTTTATTAATCAATTTTCGAAATTGCATTTCATAATGCAAGATGTTTTTGAATTTATCTTGAAAAATAGATTAAGTTGTAAATTAATTATTTATTTTAATTAATTCTTGGATCAACTTAAATCAATTATTTTTTCATTTATTGATTAATTTAAAATAAATGAATTAAAATATGCTATTAGAAATTGAATTAATTAGTCAAAGGAAAATCTAGATAGGTGATATTTTTGCTTGAAGTATTTTTCTAGTGTATTTAATTAAATAGAAAATTAATATTTAAGTTGATTTTCATCATCATACTTAAATATTTGAAATTTTTCTTATATATATTTAATTAAATAGTAAAATTATATTTTTTGTTGTAAATTAATTCTATTAATTAATTTTGGGCCAACATTAAATTAGAATAATTTTTCCAGGATTTATTTTTTTATTTTAATATGCATTTTTCGAAAATTGTATTCTTAAATACTTTAATTTTTCGAAATGCAATATATATTTATAGAAAATAAAATTTGAGTTGTAAGTGAATTTAAATTAATTTTGTAACAACTTAAATTGAATATTTTTCTAAATATTTATTGGAAATTATTACTAAGATGGAAATAATTTATGTTATTTTCATATTCATCTAAGTAAAATTTATAAATATTAAATTAAAATTTATATTTAGAATTTTTCATTCTAAATTGGAAATTTTAATTAAATAAATATACATTTAAAATAAATAGGTTAAATAAAGAGAATCAAAGAAAATACAACTCTCTTTAAATAATGAGCTTTATTACTAAGATATTCGATCTCCATTGTGGGTTTTACACCGTGTTTGTTTTAGTGAGTAATCCTCCCTAATGGAGGAACGTTCATTAGCAATTTCGCACCGTTTAACCTCGCATGATAAGTAGTTTGTAAGTGTTTTGTATGGTATAGATCACCCTAATGGTGGCGACCATACTTGACTTGCAAATTATGAAACAATGGTGGAAGCTCATAAGATAGAATTGCCTTGACTCTCGCCTAAACGGGACAACGCTGAATTCCAATCTTGATCGAATAAAAGGTTGCTAGAATGATTATCATTTTAGATGAGCTGACAACTCTATTAAATGGATGATGCTTTGACTCTCGCCTAAACGGGACATTGTATCAGTTTATTGAAAAACCTTGGAAATTATTTAAGATTGTAAGTTTTAGTATTTTCACTTGTCATTCCTACTTGCTATATGTTTATAATTTCTGAATTGTGTATGAATTTATATTGAACCATGTTATTTTCTGTTATTAAGTTGTAGTTTAATTTCGAATCTTCATTGTTGGTCTAACTTGGCTTGTTTATCTAATGAGATAAATCCCTAGTGGATTTTCACCATTAGACATACATAATAGTGTTAGATCTCGAAAGATAAATATTGTATATGCGACATCTATTTTTGTTCATCAATTGATGACACCTTAGACTAGTATTTTTACGATATGAAACAAGAAGATTGTATAAATAAGATTACTTTGACTTTCGCTAATCGAAGCATCGTTGGATTCTTATTTATAAACGAAATTATCCTAATTCCTCTTAGCTTATTCATTTTGAATTAGCTTCAAAACATATCATTGGATGAATGGTCTATAAATCATTTCATGTCATTCTATATTTTCTCTTAAGAAATTAAATGACGCATATGATTATAATCCCGAAATTCTATTCCCAATTGATATAAATCCTCAATCTTAGAAATCTCCTACTTGTATGGGCAAATCTGACTTAGAGTTTGTATTAGTAGTGCTGGTCCAAGATAGAATTACTCATTATATTTGGTATAAATTTAAGTCTTTGACTTTAATTTTAGATTCCAAATAGAAATTTTCTTATATTTCTAATTCCAGAATACAATACAGTTACACTTTCTCAAGTGTTTAATATCCATCTTCTATTAATGGATTCAAACTGTATGGAATATGAGTTAGGTATTCTGTGACCAAGATCCACTTGCACTATTCTAAGAACTCTTTGATGTAACTAAACCTAAGTCATCAAAAAGACACAACCACATTTTTATTAATCCATGGCATTTGTATCTTGTTCATAGTGGATTTGACAAGATCAATCTCTGCAAAGAGTTAATATGCCTATATCCACTGAAAGTAGTTCATCTCATTCGTAGATGGATGTACATTCAGGGGTGGATATGAGTTTTTCGTTGCATTCTTAAAACGATAACTCTAGATTATACCTTTTAGCAAGAAATTTGAAATGTTTAAAAATTTCATTAATTTCTAGCAATGGTTAAAACCATTAAGGTAAGTGGTTAAAGATCTTGCGAACTGATAGGGGTGGAGAAATAGTTAGTAGATATGCAGTTCAAAGATCATTAAATTGATTTTTGAATTATATCCAAACTTACCTCCCCAGAAATTTCGAGTTGCATGTTGATGATTAGTTACTAGTCGTTGCCTAATTCCTTCTATGGTAATACAATTTCAGAATGATGTAATGGTTGTATACTTAATGTAAATCATTACTAGATTCATGGATGACCTAATCGAATTCTTAAGAAAAGCTAGAACTGTTAACCATGGTTTGTTAGCTATTCTAAGTGATTAGGGGTGGACCATCTCATAGTCAATAGATAAGAAAGTGTTTGTTCAAACAAATACTACTTTTCTAAGATAATGACTAAGTCTGAAAATAAAGTAGCAAATAAAGGAGATATTTAATTCTTGATTCCAAAAGTGTTCTATCATCTTATTTGACATATGATGATCCCACTGCCTCTGTTGTCTTGTCACAACCGAAGAGATAAATACCATTTAGTTTTCTTCGACATAATTCACGGTACCTTGTCATAGTGGGAGAGTTTCTAGGAACTCACCTTCTTATGACTTGGGAGACACTAGTGATTAAAATCCATTGTGAGTTTAAACAAGTAATGGATTGTCAAGATAAGAAACTAAGAAGAAAGCCAAAAGAACTATGGTTTAATCGATTCATATGGAATAACCTAAAGTTTTCTATTACAAGGACATAAAAGGAAATTTTAGTTAATAAGTCTATTCTATGGACTTAACAAACTTCCTGTTCCTAGTATTATAGGTTTGAGTTTATCTAAACCTATGGCTTGTGGTATACCTGGTAATTACTTACTCTAATGCAAGCACCTTACTTTAGTAAGATGCTGAAGCATTTTCTTTCTAATGGCAATCTATAGAAGCTTCTCGACTTCTAGGCATAGATTTTATTTATCTAAGGAAAAGTCTTAACTATTCCAGAAAAGATAAAGCCATGAAAGAATTTCTTAAATCAACAGTGAGAGGTCTTAGATATGCTTTTGTATGCCTTAGACCAGACACCTGCTGTTGAGTGGGAGTAATGAGTAGGTATCAGATTAATCCAGGAGAGGAACATTGGAAGACAATTAAGTAAATCTTAAGATTAAGAAGAGGAACTATATGTTAGTCTATAAGGGTGTGTTTAAAACTCTTAGACTACACCATATCAGATTTCGAAATTTTCCTTTGTGCTAGTAAATCTTTCTGATAAGATGGTAGTTACTCTGGGGGTGGAATAGTTATTTTGGACAAGTGTAAAAACCTATCTGAAGTCTCTAGGTCTACCAGGAAGGGACTGAATGTTAAAGTTACAGGAAAGGTACTTATTCAGTCTAAGGAAAGTTCTATACATTTTTGGCATCATTCCAAATTGCCTTAAACTACTAGTGTTAATTTCCTGATTAACCAAAAGTAGTTGCCAAAGATATAGAATCCAGTATCCCAAGAGAGTAGACATATAGAGAGGAATTTCACATTATCAATGATTTTGTGATTAAGGAAGAGTAATAGTGGAGGAAAGGTTGTGGTTAATTCAACCTTTCAGATCCTATTACGAGGAGTTTACTACTACTACACTTGATTTGTATATCAAGGTGTTGAGATTATTTGAAACGCACTTTTTGTTTTATATTAATGCAAGTGGGAGTTTGTTAGGTTTTATGCCCTAAATAAAACTCATTTCAATATAATCAGATTTACTTATTAATATAGATCAGAAATAACATTTAATGTTGCATGGTTTACATGATTTATTTCATGATTATATGTACATAATGTATGAATTCGTCTGAAACCCTTTTCACATACTTGATCCTGTTTATTGTGCTGTCAACACATTGGAAAGTAAACATGACTATGTGAATAAAGTTTCCTAGATTTATCAGACACAGGGTTTTACTAATATGATAATCTACAACAGAGTTTACTTGCATTTGGAGAAGTGCTATGTTCTTTCCAGAGCATTGGTTAAAGTAAAGCTCAGGTTGGATGCATGGAGTATGCATCGGAAGGGACCGATATTGAACTTTGACTTAGATTTATTAAACTTACCGCAATATCTATTCAAGTCAATATCGCCTAGTTGATCCTAGATCAAATGATCTTAAACCTGTTATGATTAGGCTCAATCTTGAAAGGCTATTCGTGTTCTTTGATTTGTTAGTTAAGCCTACTTTTAGGTCAGGGTGATACGTACATTTTGGGAACACGGTAGTGCAATTGAGTGGGAGCGCTAACATAAACATGTAATCTATAGCTTCTATCTGGCGAATAGTAAGCAAATGATGATCTCCTTCGAGCTTGACCAAACGAACATAAATGGTGGAGTACTCATTTCACATAAGCTGAAATTTCATTTATACGGGGTCAAGTGTTTTAAGGAATAAATACATTGTAGGGTGTAACAGTAATCTAATCCCTTTACAGTGTAGATCATTCATATAGAGGATCATTGATCACATTAGGATTATAATAATGGATAACTAATGATGCATCTATGTGGTGGAACATATAGAGCATTCTATATATTGAGAGTGCAATTCTAAGTTCTATGCGTGGATTCAACGAAGAATTAATAAGTTAGTGAATTTTAGTGCTAAATTCTTGATCTACTTATTGGAAGCTTGGTTATATAGACCCATGGTCCCCGCACTAGTTGAGATAATATTGCTTGTAAGACTCATATAATTGGTTTTGATTAATCAATTATAATTCTCAATTTAGACTATGTCTATTTGTGAATTTTTTCACTAAGTAAGGGCGAAATTGTAAAGAAAGAGTTTTAGGGGCATATTTGTTATTTATGATACTTTGTATGGTTCAATTAATAAATATGATAAATGACAATATTATTTAATAATTATTTATAGTTATTAAATAGTTAGAATTGGCATTAAAATGGTTGAATTTGAAAATTGGCATTTTTGAGAAAATCAGATGCAAAAAAGATAAAACTGCAAAATTACAAAAAGTGAGGCCCAAATCCACTTGTATAGGGCCGACCACTTTTGTAGGAAATTTAAACTGATATTTTCATTATTTTAATGCCAAATAATTCAAACCTAACCCTAGTGGAATGCTATAAATAGATAGTGAAGGCTTCAGGAAATTTACACTAAATTTCTACACTTCTGATTCAGGAAAAATTGAGCCTCTCTCTCTCCCTATCTTTAGCTGCCACTTCCCTCTTCTTTTCTTCTTCAATATTTCGAAATTCTTAGTGTATGAGTAGTGCCCACACACAGCAAGTGATACCTTAATCATAGTGAGGAAGATCGTGAAGAAAGACATTCAGCAAAATGAGTTTCAGCATCAAAGATTTAGAGAAAGAGATCCAGGTTCAGATATTGATAATGCTCTGCTACAGAAAGGAATCAAGGGCTAGATATCTGAACGGAAGGAGTCATTATATTCCCCTGCACCCAATGTAAGGTTTCCTAAACTTTATATGTGTTTATTTCATCGTTTTAGAAAGTTCATATTTAGGGTGTTAATCAACATACTTGTGAGTAGATCTAAGATCCTGGTAAAATAATTTCCAACATATATATATTTACAACGTTTTCTATTTTTTTTTTGTAATACATATTTTTATGGTTTTTACATTTTTTATTGGAAGTGTTTTTGTTACATTGTGTTTTTTTTTATATACTGTTTTCTTTAATTTTAACCGGTTTTTTTATGTTTCCTTCTCTGGCCAAAGGTTCTTTGTATATTTAACCGGTTTCTTTTTCAATTAATATGTTCTTTTTCTAATGCTATTTCTTTTTCTTAACCGGTTAATTTTTTAGTGGTCTTATATGTATTTTGTTTGTTTATTAACTTGTTTGTCGATGCATCTATTATATAGAATCGATTTTTTTTTATTGATTATGTTTGTTGGTACATCTTTAATATAATCGGTTCCATTTTCATTGATTGCTTTTTTTTTGTGCATGTTGAATATAACCGATTTTATTATTGTTGTAATTTTATTTTTTAAGGAAATTCTATATTCTGAAATTTTTTATTTTATTCAAAACCAATACTGTTTGAAGATATAATTCATGTTAAAAAAAAATATTGAAATCATTTTTAGAACTTACAAAATCTAATATAGTGTTTTCTTTATTGAAATTGTATCTTTGTATTCAATAATGCTCTTATTGTTGTTGTGTCTTTGCTTTCTTGCGCCTTGGTTGTTTTGGTTCTTGTTGCTTTGGTGGTAGAGCTGGATTAGCTAGAAAATGACCAAAATACCCTTAGGCTTTATTTTATTTAAGTATGTAATGGAGGAGCATATTAGTCTTTTATAGAATGGTATAGTATTTTTGTCTTTAGTGTCTTCTATAGGCTGAAATAGAAATTATTTTTTTTTAGATTTATGTTATTTTTAATTTATTAGATAGATAAGTATAGAAAAATCAAAAATTAAGAAAAGTCGCATAACTCTTTCTCACACTCTTCTTCCCTTTCGAAGCCCTTAGAATCCAACAGAATCAAGGCAAAACCAACCCCAACTTCAGCCCATTTCTTGTTGAAAATCAACACTAGGAGCTGTCTAAAATTTGAGGTAACTTTCTTCACTTACTCTTAATGATTTTTAGGATTTTAGGTTGAGATTTTTGAGGATTTTGCTTGATTTTGGATCTGTAGATTTTGTTGAGTTCAGAGCATGTTCTTGGAGTTAATTAAAGATTGTTTAAAGTTTTAATTTTAAGTTTTAGGGAACTATTATGCTTTGGTTAGGTGAGTTGAGTTTAAGAACTCAAGAACTCACTCAACAATGGTATTTTTGTAATTTTAAGTTAATTGTTGGTTTTGAGTGTTGAGATATGTTGTATTCATGTTGTAGAACTGTTTTGTTAAGTTTGGGAATAATTGGTTAGGTTTGGAGCAAGTTTTGGGACTTTAAATATTTGAAATTTTTGAGTTTCTGCTGTGGTGAACCAGAATTTTGGATGGTACAGGGCTGCACCAATCGGAATTCCGGATGGTCAACTTTTCAGGAATCCCGATTTTCGTATTTTAGCTATAACTTTTCACTCGAGTGTCTGTTTTAGACATTCGATATACCGTTTTGAAGCTTATGAAGAGCTCTATAGTATGAGACATAGATCAGAGCGAAAAGATGTATTTTATTTTAGGATGTTTTCACCATAAGATTTAGTAGAAAACCCTAAGTTATTTTATGTGGGTTTTAGATAGTATTTTGGAATAGACCCTTATTAATTTACCTTTGTCGTGACATAGGACCCGAGATCGTCGAGCATCGTTCCACTCAGGTCAGCCCGCACACCTGACTTTGGACTTGAGGTAAGAAAAGCTATTTGCACTACTAAGCATGTTAAGTGAGAAACGATTATTATAGTGTGTGGCTCAATTATGATCGAGGTAAAGATACAGCCATTATCGTTATTGAGAATGAGTAAAGATACAGTCATTACGGTTATTGTGAATGAGTAATTACTCCCTTGAAACCGCAGATAAGTTTCTTACTTATTAGATGCTTTATTGGACAACGATAGTGACATATCCTCCGACGATGCCAATATCCTCCAACAAATTATAAGAAATTCTTCAACTTCATGTTTATGAAGGAGCGCCATACAACCAACAACAAGATCATAGAAAGAAGTAGCCATTCCAACCTTATCCAAACATTGAATTCCCCACCCTTTCTGAATTCCTTTGAGAGAGGGACATTACCAAAGAGCATGAAGTGTCGTTTGATTAAATTTCAAGCAAATCGAGCACACATCCAGGGTACTCATACCATGTTGAGCCAAGTTAGCATAAGTAGGGATAAAATTAAGAAAGGTCTTCCAAATAAAATTCTTCACCTTAGGAGGAAGATTGAGAGCCCAAAAATACTTCCACCACCAAGAGGAACTAGTGGAAGACGTCTCATGCCCCCAACCCAATCGAGAAATAGTGCTCCAATACCTACTCTTCACCGTATAACAACCATAATTATAGAAGTTCCAAAAAAGTCTGTCCTCTCAGTCAACAGTAGGAGTAGGAATAGATATAATAGCCTTTGCCTCCAAAGAGTCAAAATGAGCCAAAATGTAGGGAACATTCCACCCTTCGGACTCCAACTTTAAAACAATCACCATTTGAATCTCAACACCACCATTGAATGAGAAAGCACGACCCACATGATCCTTGGATATCCAACAATCCTTAATCCTAATCATATCACCTTTCCCAACAAGCCAACACACCTCTTCCTTCTATAATTCATGCCCCAAAGGACACTTTTCCAAAGAAAGGAAGCCGATTTTGTTACCTCAACATCCACAATAGATCCATTTGGGTAGTACAAGCCTTTCAACTCTAGCTGGCAAAGACTCCGGACAATCATGCAGACGACCAACATGTTTGGCAATGAGCGACTGATTAAGCAAAAATATATCTATAAAACCCATTTCACCATCCGCTTTGTGACAACAGAGTTAGGACCATGTAGACCAATGGGTCTTGCGCTTATCATCATTACTCCCCCCATCAAAATTGTGCACACATCCTATGACTTTTATTTATAATACCAATAGGAAGCCGAACTAAACTCATAGCATAGGTAAGAATTACTTAAATGGCGAAATTTAGGAGAACATCGTGATCTTGAAAAGAGAATAGCTTAGACTTCCAGTCAAATAATTTATTCTAAATTTTATCTTTGATGGATTGAAAAAGATACTCTTACCCTTATCAAAAAAAAAAAAAAAAAAGAAAAAAGAAAAAGATACTCTTACAAGCAAAGCACCAAGAATTTTTTTTTTTTTTTTTTGGGAAGAAAGAAGCCTTTCAATAATTAATTACATAAAAAAAAAAAAGAAAGAAAAAAAGTTAGAGGACACTTGGCCGATTAGTAGCAGTTGTGCAGGCAGGCAGTGAGACAGTAATTTGGGTTGGGACAGGTAATAAAGCTGTTATTTATTCCCTCCTCTCAATCTCAACTCACTCTCATTTTGTTTTAGCGCTAATGGAGAAGAAGAACAAGAATGCTCTGACCATTGTTTGCCTCCTATTATTCTCAATTTTGGCTGATTCAAATGCTCAACAAGAAGATTTTGATGTTCGCAATTATCTCTCTACTGTATCCAGGTCGAATCTTCATCTTAGTTTCGATTTTATTTTGGGAACATACACACACACACATACTCTCTCTTTTCACCATTGATTAGGGTTTTGCTTTTGCTTAATCTCACTGTTTGTAAACTGGATGCTTCTAGATGAATTCAATAGTTTTATGAAGAAATGGCCAGCAAAAGAAACCCAAATTTCGATTACTATCGGTTGTTACTTGTTATATCGGACAAAATATATGGGGTTTTGCTGTTTTATGAATGTGGATTTATGATTAGGTAATACGGTGTTGTAGCTGGTTTCGTTAATCCTTCTGATCTTTCTGTTTTGCAACTTTCCTCTCAGATATGGTGTGGTGAAAAATGTTGCTAATAGCACATTTGAACCTTCAGATGTTCCAAATGGATGTACTCCTATCCACTTAAACCTTGTGGTATTGTCTCCCTCTTCCATATTTAATTACCAGGTTTAGGAGATGTTATTATTAGCAGTGTGTGCTTCTTGTTGCTACACATTTACATTAAAATAACTTGATTTTTGAAAGCTTAATTTGCTCGCTTTTTTGTGTAATATGACATTTTGAATTTGGAGAGGCTAGTTTTGGTTTTATTGATGTCACGCCCATTGTATTTATAAAATGTGAAATGGTACTAAATTAGTGATGCAACTTTACAATCTCAGGCAAGGCATGGAACTCGTGCTCCTACTAAAAAACGAATGAGGGATTTAGATAGATTGGCTGCTCATCTCAAAGAACTTGTGAGAGACGCCAAAGAACAAGGTTTGTCTTTAGAGGAAATTCCTGCTTGGTTGCAGGGTTGGGAGTCTCCTTGGAAAGACAAAGTGAAGGGTGGAGAATTAATTATTAAAGGAGAAGAGGAATTGTATGATTTTGGAGTCAGGACCAGAGAAAAATTTGCCTCTTTATTTAATGAGAGTTACCACCCTGATATTTATACGATAAAGGCTACTCAAGTGAGCATCTTTTAAATTTATCCTTTCGATATTAGCATTACCTAATGGCATTTCATATGTGCTTTTTCATGTAAAAATAGTCACATGTGGAAGTAAATGTTATTATGTTTTTCTCTTATATCAGTTTGATAAAAGCTTCTTAGATAAATATAGCTGTGACTGGTTGTGGCAGTGCTTCCTCCCTTCCCCTGTGCACTTATTCAAATGGGTTGTAACCTCGTCGCATTTTTCTTTTACGTGATAGATCCCTCGCGCTTCAGCCAGTGCTGTGGCATATGGCATGGGCTTATTTAGTGGAACAGGAACTCTTGGCCCGGGGCGTAAACGTGCTTTTGCTGTAGTTAGTGAAAGCCGTGCAAGTGATACAATGCTGCGTTTTCACGACTGTTGCCAGAACTACAAGGTAATTCTGCAGCTTTGATCTTTTCTTTTCCATGCTTTTACTGTATTTTCAAAACATCTTCATCTCTTCTCTTGGCTGCCCAAACTGATAGCTTCAAAGGTTTTGAAATAATGTGTAACATTTCCCCATTAAAACGACAGCTTGCTTGGTGGAAATAGATGAAGGCATATTAGATAATCATCCTTCAATTTTGTTTAAACAGTTTATTTTCATTTTCTTATGAATGTTTTGATATAAGTTCGGAAGGAAAGGAAACCCATTCCAATGTTCATTCTGTTTAAGAAGTTCATTAAAAAAGTGAATTAAAAGTATTTTCATACACCATATGCTTGGGGGGCTCCATTGGAACGGATTTTACATATACTCCTTTCTTGGGAATCCTGTTTTTGTTGGAAGTGCTCATTAGTTATTCTTCCAGTTGTATGTTCTTATAAGATGTTCACTGACTAGGCTAGATCTGACTGGAACCTCTATGGTGGTTTTTGGTTGGTGTTTGAAGACCAAAATAAAAAATAGAATATGCTCAGCAAGTTTTCCAGGACTGATAAAGCTTGTTATTGACTATCGGTTAGTTCAGATATAAGCACTGGTTTGTACACTGATTATTGAAGGCTTATGTGTGCAGGATTTTAGAAAAAGTCAAGAGCCTTCTGTTGATAAACTCAAGGAACCTATTTTTGACGAGATCACTCATTCCTTAATTGGACGCTACAAGTTGAATTTTACGAGGCAGGATGCATCATCTTTGTGGTTCCTGTGCAAACAGGTATTTACAATTATTATTATTCTTGTGTGTTTTGAGTCATATTTTACTGTTGATTATCAGAGCTCATATGGTTATCTTTGATTCGTTCAGAATCAACTACTTTTACTTTAAAAACTGGTAGTCTTTTTTCTTAAAAGTTGTAGTCACCCAATTTGGGGATGTAATTTGCAGGAGGCATCCTTATTGGATATAACCGACCAAGCTTGTGGTCTTTTCAGCCCTTCTGAGGTACATACGTACGCCTCTAATTTTTTCTCTTGAAAGAAAATGTGATAATTCTTTCTTATAGTATAAGTTCCTCTTACATTAACTGTATACCTCGAGTTATGCAGTTTGAACTTGATTTTTTGATTGTGATATCAGCTATAGGCTATTACTTCTTCATCCATTAAAAAAAACCTTTTTATTCCTGAATACTTATAACTTCCCATCAGTGGATGTTTCCGTTTTAGTTTTATGAAGCCAAGATGATATATATATATATATATATATATTTATATTGATGTATTCTGATAATATTATGAGTACAGTGGGCTTTCCTCTCTTTCCTCTGATAAGTTGGTGCGGTGCTTTGAATACAATTGAAAGCATAGCTGACATGTTGCTCTCTGCTGCCTACAAATATTGTACATGTTATAGGTGGCCATGCTAGAATGGACAGATGACTTGGAGGCCTTTATATTGAAAGGTTATGGTAATTCAATAAATTATCGAATGGGAGTGCCATTACTTAAAGATATTTTGCAATCCATGGAACAGGCTATTCGAGCTAAAGAAGGTATAGTAGGTTGTGATAGGAAATAAGGATTTGCTTGAGGATAATTGTATAATTTATCATTCCTTTGTATTGTTTTTTGCATTTAGGTTACCTGTTTTGCTGCTTTTATCTTTCAATTTTTTTTTTCAAGTTAGCTAGACCATGTTATTTTAGGAAGTGTAGTTTACTTCCTCCATTAACAATTTAAAAAACAATAGTGCTTTTGTAGTGGGAGCCTTAACTTTAAAAAATCTTTCATAAAAGCTTTTTCTATTGCATGCGGATACTAAATTATATACTCTGTCGTTGTAGAAAATCATGTTCCTGGAAGTTATGAAAAGGCAAGACTAAGGTTTGCACATGCCGAGACTGTAATTCCATTTTCATGTCTTCTTGGTCTTTTTCTGGAAGAATCTGGTAAGTTATTTCATCATCATACTCTCATGTGAAAGCAATCACGAAAGTGTATGTAGCTTTTTCTGTATGCTATCTTCTCAACATTCTTTGTTTCAAATAATTCAGAATTTCAACAAATACTTAGGGAACAACCCTTGCAACTCCCTCCAAAGCCACCACAAAAGAGAAATTGGAAGGCCAGCGTTGTGGCTCCTTTTGCTGGGAACAATATGCTGGTTTTATACAGCTGTCCAGCTTTCAACAATTATTATGTGCAAGTTTTGCACAATGAACAACCCATTCCAGTGCCAGTAAGCCTTTTCCTTTTCTCTCTCTCTTTCTCTGGGTGTTTGTGACTTCTGGTACTTCCCTATTTAATTGTTTGGTAATATACTGAAATATAGTCATGTCTTGTGTTTGATTGAACAGGGTTGTGATGGTTCTGAATTCTGTTCATTTGAAACGTTTAAGGTACTCTTGATTTCCTATTCAAGCACTTTGTGGCTGCCATCCCTGTTCTCATGCTCATTACAGAAAGTTTTATTAAATTTCAGGAAAGAATTGTTGCACCTCATTTGAAGCATGAATATGCTGACGTCTGCACTGTAAAGTTAGATAAGGAGAAATCTAATTCTGATATGAGTAAGTTCTCTCGACTTGTACGTTGGTTTTTGTCAATCTTCTCACCAAAGAGGGATGAACAAAAGGGGTCCCAAAAAGATGAGTTTTAGAGTGTTTTTCTAGCGGGATAGAATTTTCTTTTTGTTTCTTTCTTACTAGTCATGGATTTCATGGTTTTTCAGCCACGACCAGCTCTTCTAGCTAATGTAGATTTCTGATCAATACCACCTACCACACTGCGGAAACCTCTGCTTTAGTCCCCCACTAGAAGCTTTTTGGTAGAATCCTTTTATCTCATGCACGAGTTTTAAAGTATCTAAAGCATGGGACGTTGTTGTGATTTAAAAACAATAATAAAAACATATACAGAATAGTGCTAATCTTGCTTTTAACACTGTTTTAATTTCTACAGTGATACAGACTTTTGTTCATAGCTTCATCCCACATTTACGTTTCCACTACACGAAAATATTGTAGACATTAGACAAGATAAATACTTTTTTTCCTAAAAGAAAACGAAAAAATCTATTACGTATTCATATTTCCTACCATTACTAATAACTACCAGTCTACCACAATAGATAGAATGAAATATGAGGCGTTTTGACATTTGTTACAATAGTAATGATATGTATGTGCACACAAATTTGACGCGTCTATTATGTAGGAACTACGAAGTCACTTTTAACAAACATAAAATCTTATTTGAGAAACAAATTAGTTAATATTATGAGTAACTATATTTAAGAGCAAAAGGCTATATTTATTTTTGAGATTATTTCAGAAATGTATAAAAATAACAAAAAAAAAAAAAGTACAAAAATACGTTAGTACAAAATTTTAAAAATTTTAAGTTTTTTATAATTTTATTTATAAAAAATATCGTATTTTTATATTGTACTTCTGTTAATTTTTTGTTATTTGTATGTTATCTTTTGTTGTTGTTTGAATGTTAAATTTTGTTATTTTTATGTAGTTTTTTTTTGTTATTTTCGTTTTATTTTTATAGAAAATTATAAACTGCTAAAAACAAAATTTTAAGCGCAAAAATATAAAATTTTTACAAAAAATAGCGTTCTATGTGATTATAGTTTTATTTATTTTTTGAAAAAGTACTCTTGATAATCAATGAAAGCTGGTTCGGCTTGGCTTGCATTTTGATCTAGTTCAAAAGATATTACTACCAATAAATAACTTTATATTTAACTTGGTTTAAATCAGTAAATAGCAAGTACATCATTAGTATTTTAGTGTATAGTCAACATAGAGCAAATAAATCATCTTTCGCTCTCATAATAAGCAAAGATTGGCTGAAGTAGAATTGTAGAATTATCATCTCATGAGTCCAAATGTCCAATCAAATTTGCATACCAACTTGTACTATCCGTGGTGTATTAAAAAAATAAAAACAAACTTGAAGTCCGTGGTGTAAATTGTAATAGCATTTCCAATTTCACAAATCCAATGGCATTGTGTTAATAAATGACAGGAATATATAAAAAGATAACAGGTAAATAAGTGTAATAATAGTGAATATTAATCTTTCAAATTTGAATACTTGTGTAAGCTAAGTAGTAATGAATGAGGACCACTTTTTCTTTGTTAGAAGAGATTTCAACACCTGTGTATTATTTTCATTTTTTTTAATAGAACTCAAGATGACGATATGTCAAAGTTTGCTCAAAATTTATTGCAACAGAACAAACGACGAGTAAACGAAGAAATCTCGTATTATAAAAGGAAACAGATTTTTTTCCTTTTCTTTATCTTGACTAGAAAACACAAATTACTACTTGAAAAGAAAAAGAAAAAGTTAATGAAATTTACGATGACAGTAAAGGCAAACTTCCGAGGGCTGTACTGTTTCTAATAATTTTGCCATTTTCGGAGTCTACAATTGTGGAATAAGAACCATACTTGTCTCTGTAAATAAAAGTCTGATTGGTATAAGCATTACCGGAAATAACAGAGTGATCCTTCACCTCCATCCATCCCCCGGACACCTGACTATTCTGGAGTCGCTTCAGATAGCCGCCATGAAAACGCTTCTCTTTCAAGGCATGAGACACATTCGTCAATAGCAAATAGGTGTTCTCACGCCTACCCGGTTGTGTTTCAGTGAAGAGTTTCAAAGGGTATCTTCTCTTGACGCTTTCCATGGCTACTATTTTTCTATTGCCCACGTCTCTAATCACAACTTTTCTGCTTCCCTTGATTTTTTGCTTAACAGATTTGGAGGCTCCATTGTTCCGGAATCTGATTTTGGACTTGAACTTGTAGTTGTGAGTGGATGTAGTGGTGTAATTTCCACCACTCCACTTAACCCACCCCGTGTGTTGGGTCTTCCTCTCAGCTTTCACCTTGGAAGACCCATCAAGTTTCTTGAACTCCGAATTTCTCTCGATTTCAAAAACTGGGTTTTCATCAAAACTTGATTTGGCTTCAACTGATTCCGATTTGGGGTCTAACCAAAGGTGTAAATTGGCATCAACAAGCCAATATGAGATAGCATCGGAGACCCCAATTCCGAGTTTATGAACTTTCTTGTCCAGAAGTTTTCCCAAAAATGGCGTCAATTCAAAATCATACGAAGGGAGATTGAATGCTCCAATCGCCACAACCGGTTCCCAGAACAATGGATTGATCCCACCGGTGAAGATCACTGGTAAAGGAATTTCTGACCCGATTATCTCTCCATCGATGGTCACAAAAACCTCTCGGAAACCTCCATTTCCCCGAGCTGTATCTAAGTTGTTCATAGTGATATAAGAATTCGGAGGATTCGAGTACCAAAATTCGTCGTTTCCATGAAACGACACATACAATTCCACTACAGCTCGGCGAGTGTTTTTAGGGAATTGAATTTCCCTCGATTTCAACTCCAACTCGCTCTCAACTCTGAACCAAAATCCCCTTTCTCCGGAATCGGCTATCGGAATAATCATATCCGCCGGCTCCTCATCTGAAATCCCAAAGTTTGCATCTAATTCAAAAGAATCCAAGCCTAATTTCGAGTCTTCACTATCAAGCTCTAGATTCTCAATCGAAATAGGAAGCCTGACCTTGGGCTCGTTGATTGCTGAGACATTGTAATAGAGAAAGTCGACCTCGACGTGGTAAACGCCGGTGTATTCTTTGTTGACTACGTTTTCGAGCATCATAGTAAGGTCTAGTTCTTGACGAGAGAGAAGAGAAGAGTACCTGGTAACATCCTTCCGAACCTTCCAGAAGATTCCACACTCAGTCGGCTCGGCTGTGCTGGTTCTGAGGATCTCGACGCCGCCGAGCCAAAGTGCGGCGATGCGGTCGTACTGTTCTCCTTTGCATTTGGCACGAAACTCGAGAACGACGAAGGACCATGGTGGAGGGCAATCGGACGGCGGAGAGTAAGGGGTGGAGAATGGAGGGCCGTTGATGGTATTAGCGAAGGAGTGGCGTAAGACTGTTACGGTCAACGATGGGGTCAGATCATCGGACGGTAGAGGTTGGGCCAACTCAAAGTACTCTTGTGATGATTTGCGTTCGAGATTAGAGGACGAGTACGAGTGAGACTTGGTGAAACGGTCAGGCGAGGATGGGACTGACGAGATTGGATTGAGCAACACCAAAATTAGTAGGTGAAATAGAGAGACTCTTCTGTTCATTTTTCCTTTTCTTTAAAAAGCAAAAGAAAAAAGATTTAAGGATGAGAATGAGATAATTGAGGAGATGTGGATAAAAGAAATTGTACTTACTACTTGTATAGTGTAATAAATTACCAAAGAAAAAGAAAGATCTAATGTACTTGAAGCAGGAAATTTCAGATATTTTGGAAGGTATGTGATGGTTTTTCTTTTAATGTTCATTAATAATTTTACAATTTCTATGAATCTACAGTAGAAATAAGAGAAATATATAGTGTATATCTATAATATGTTACATACATAAGTAACTAGAGTCTAGACTAGACTAGATTAGTTCATTTGCTTTATTTTTTTCTTTCTTTCTCTAAGTTGAAAAGCAAGTGTAATGGTGATTTATGACTTCATGTATTGGAATGGAGGAGGAATCATCTCTTTTCCTTGGCAACCTGCAAAAGAGTGTTGTTTGATAGTGGTTACAAGGAGCTGAAGCACATCAGTGTAAACCAACTTCTCATAAGTTCAACTTTTAATTTTGTAACTAAGAAAACCAGAGTTGGTAAATTGGTAGTGGCATATCATCATTAAAATCTCAAACTAGTCAAAGAATCTGTGTGTATATTTATATTGATATGATCTGTTCAAGAGAGAAACAGGCACTTGATAATTACCCTCAAAGTTTCTAAGTTCAAGCTCACGCCTTTCTTGAACCATTGCACAGCAGCAGCATATGAGGTGAGTTAAGAAGTCATCACAAGAACCACCCTAAACGACAGAAAATGAGTAAAAAACAAAATCAAGATACTAGAAAATAAAATTGTAAAAAAGTGATCTTTGATCATAACAGGTACCTCTATGTTAAAACGTTGCCTCAAATTCCTTCTAATACAGAAAGTGTAACAGCAACAACCGCCAAATATAGAGTATCTCACTAGATTGTTTATTGCTTTTTCACGAGCTGTACATGGTTTCAAGTAGTAAAAAAAATGTCATATAGCCATTTTTATTAAAGCCATACTATATGTTTGACCTTGCCACAATATTAAAATATAAGTGAAAAACACAGCTCACATATTTTTCCTTTGGAAACTACATTTGCTATCCATGAAAATGCTCCGCAGGGATAAAGAAAAGTCTTCAAACCTGTACAACCATCATCATATAAATATACACATACATGTCAATTAAGACCCCAAAAGATTAGATTATAAAACTAACAGAAGTATACAAATCATTAATTCTAATTTTCTTGAAGAAATTAACTCACTAAGACAAGGCTCACTGCAGCAACCGAAAAGATCAGCCTGCCATTCTGACTTACTAACTTCTTCATAGCTGGTTTTTGAATTGGTTATGTACCTGGGAAGATAAAAAGAGGTCAATTTTCTCCAGCTACACACTAGTTATATAACTAATTTGAATTGAGGAAGGTGTTATATACCCTGATGATGCAACATCATAATTAGTAGTGGTAACAATTTTGTCAACATTTTTTCCAGGAAGAACTACATTCACCACATTCTCAGTGACATCGATAAGGTGTTCAATGACTCGGCACTGGTCGAGATGGTTTAGTGTTCTTGATCGAATCAACTCAACATTGAGCTTCTCCCTCTCATGTTGAAGTGCCTGATCAAAACCCAAATCTGGATACTTACAAGACAGAGATTTCTCTAATATGTCTGCATCTTTCTTTGTTCTCTCTGGTTTAAGAATCACATTATGAGCTTCAATGTCCTCTTGCTCAAGTGTGTATTCCTTTTTATTATCCTTCTCTATTGCTTCTAACCCTTCTTTCAGATTCTGGGGTTCATGAGTGTTTTGTCATCACTAACACTAATTAATTAAAGTGACTAACCAATAAAACATATTATGTACTGTTTTTCATTAATAAGAATAGTAGAGTATTATTCACGCTTTAAATTTTTCCAACCAGTTTAATACAACTTCGAATAAACTAATTTTTTAAAAGCTGCTAGATAGTTAGCAGACCATATTAGTAGGTAGTAATGGTAATTGATTATTGATAAGAAGAGGTTTCCTTTTCTCTTTTTCTTTCTTTTCCTGGTATTAGATATATATAATATATTGATTGAAAGGTTTTATTCTCTGGTCTTGTGGTCAATTCTTTCTCTCATTTTAACATTTTTGTGAGAAGTACATTTATATTTACTCAACGTGCTTTCATTACGGACTGAGATTTTGTGTTAATTTAGACATGAATGTGAGATCTCTCTCTATTTTTCTTTTCTTTTCTTTTTTTTTGAAAGGAAAGATCTCTCTCTATCTCTCTCTCTTGGCATAAAATAGGTACATTTTTTCTTTGACAAATGTTAAAATCCCTAGTAGTAACTAGCACTCTTCTAGGCAGCATTCTTACCTGTCAAAATTGTGATTTGTGTAACAAAATATTGTTGCAATATAATTTTATGTAATAGGTGAGTAATAGCAATGATCTTTTTTCTTTTTTATACCTTCATTATTATGGAACATACACCGTTAGATATGTAACACTTGTCAAATGATCATCAAATTTCAACCATACCGACAATAATATGTCAATAGGAGTAAAAGTAGAGGTATAGTTTGGTCTTTTAAACTGAAATGTGTTCAGCCATTTTTCATTTTATATAAATTTTAAATGATTAAGCTAACTTTTTTGATTCGTAGAACAAAATTAAGCAAAAACGAGTGCAAAATGTTCATTAGAATTATTGTTAATACATTATATATTAATCGTACGAGAAGTGTACGTACCTGCATTCGAAACTCATGGACCAAAGAAATCAAGGGGACGAGTCTAAGATATCGGTCAATCTCGTGTTGAATGTGACGGAACTGATAGACTACGGTCCACCCCATGGCAACCATGTAGAGACAACTGTTGTCTCTACAACTGTCAACCAACTCCACCGCTTTCTTCAGGGCCTCTTCTAACCCATCCAACGGCTCCTTTACGGCGGGGAGATTGATCAGGTCCGTTGATTTCAGCTTCCCAAGTAACTTGTCGATCACTCTCACGTGCTCCGCCAGCTGCTCGCAGTTTCGCCGGTGCGTCACGGCGTTGCGCGCCGAGGATACGATCGCGCTCGTTAGCGTTACTCCCATCTTGAACCTTGAATTTGTCTGCAAAAGTAGTAAAGTACTTACTGTGAGTGAGAAACGGAAACTTGTTAATTTGGACTTATAAATTAATTTTTATTTTTTCCACAACATTTGTTTGTTTTATTAGGTAATGTGCCCAACACCGTACTAACGGGTTAGTGAATTATTATTTTTTTTATTAAATTAAAAAATTAAAATATACAGTGTCTCTTATTAAAAAAAAATAAAAATAAAATTTAGTGGGGTTTTTCATATTTACATTAACTATTTGGATTATTTCACAATTACACAAAATATAATAAAAAAACTTACAAAAATATGGTTGTACAGAATTTTTAATATTTTTACGATTTTAATAATTTTATTTACAGAAAATACGGTCTTTATATATTGTACTCTTATTAATTTTTTGTTGATTTTTTTGTTATATGTATGTTATTTTTTCTTGTTGTTTTAATGTTGTTTGGATGTTATTTTCCTATTATTTTTATATAGTTTTCTTATTGTTTTCGTGTTGTTTATATAGAAAGCCGTAAAAAATTTACAAAAAAAAATCTTTAAACATAAAAATGTAAAATTTTTACAAAAAATAGTGTTTTATGTAATTATTCCTTAACTATTTTTTTTTCATTAAATTATGTGATAATTGTTATGAAATATTATTTATGGATGTCCAAATCACCAAATTAATTATCACCATTAATGTTTGGTTATACTTTCCTTTATTACATTAATTTAGTTTCTCATTCTTTTAGTCATATTTTTGTATAAATAGGGATTCACCCCATTAAAATAAATAACTTAGAAATTCTCTTCCAGTTTCTCTTTCTATCTTCATCTTCTTCTTCTTTTCTTCTTATCTACTTTATATTATTCCATATTATTTTATAACACGTTATCAGCACGAGTCTCTGCTCAAGCCTCAAGGTAAATATTTTGTTAAAGTTCTTGAATATTGTTTTCAGGTCACGATACACTAAATATATATTTATATATATACTTATTTGACTGAAACAATTTCAAGAACTTTTTTTCTTTTTCTTTTTTTATTTAATATCTATATATTATATGTGTATGTTCTTATTCTTATATATTTATTATTGATTTCATATATATATATATTATGTTCTTAATATTTATAATATTTACATTATATGTGTGTCTATGATATGATAGAAAAAATCTAGATAAATTATACATATATACAGAAAATTATGTATCCTTGATAAAATATTGCATATATCCTGAAGATTATACGTCCTTAATAAAATCTTGCATATATCCTGAAGATTATGCAAATATAATATTCATCATATAACTGACTGAAATATAATAAAAGAGATGAATATATATTTGTGGTGAATCCTCACCCTCAAAACAAGTTGTTACAGCAGTAACAATGTTCAAGAAACACAAATCAAAACTAAAACCAATCACAAAACCAAAACTTGAACTTAATTGAAATAAGACAAAGAAAACTTAACTCAATAATAGATGAATAATGGATCTTTATTGAATAGGAATAGTCAGTAGTACACAATAGACTGAGCCCAAGATTACAACTCAACACAGCAAGAATTACAAAGAAATGCCTCACATTGAGGGAAATCACTTCAAGAGTGATACTCCCTTTTTACATCCCTCCACACACACTCACTATGATCTTGGACTCTCTCTCTCTAAACTGAATCTAAAGTATGAGCATTGGAGATTAGAGATCAGAACTCTCAACTCAGACCTCTCTTTTTAGAATAGAAGAACCCCTATATATAGTTGTCGGTGGGTCCCTTTAAGTTGGTATTAAAGCCAACTGTTATAAATTGCAGCAGCTTTCTTTAGATTTATCTGATAGGCAAATAGATGGACATACTGACTTGAGAGGTTAAGTGAGTTTAATCCCAACAATTCCACCTGATTAGACTCACTTAATCTATGAACCAAAGAAATAAATGAGGACATTAAATGTCCTGAATGCTCAACAAGTTTAGACAGTGCCTAAACTTGTCTTTAGTTACACTTTTAGTGAAAATATCTGCAGGGTTATCATGTGTGCTTATTTTCTTCACTTGCACCTTCTTGGATGACACAAATCCCTTATGAAGTGTAACTTGATATCAATGTGCTTTGACCTCTCATGAAACATTGGATTTTTCATGAGATGTAAAGCACTTTGATTGTCACAATAAACTGCGATATCCTCAGATTTGAAACCTAACTCCTCTGTCAACCCCTTAAGCCATATAGCCTCCTTGATGGCTTCTGTAGCAGCCATGTATTCAGCTTTTGTAGATGACAAGGCTACTACTTTCTGTAGGTTAGATTTCCAGCTGATGCAGCCCCCAAGAGCAGTGAACACAAACCTTGTTAGGCTCCTTCTAGTGTCTAGGTTTGCTGCAAAATCTGAGTCCACAAAACCAGTGATTTCTTCCTTGTACTGGTTCTCCTTGCTGAACACAATTCCAGTGTCCAGAGTACCCTTCAGGTACCTCATTGTCCATTTCAATGCTTCCCAATGTTCAGGGCCTGTGTCTGAAATGTACCTACTTACCACACTCATGGCATGAGCTAAGTCAGGTCTTGAACACACCATGGAGTACATGAGACTCCCAACACAACTTGCATAGGGAACATTGCTCATCTTAGCTCTTTCTGCATCTGTTTTTGGTGACTGAGATGCAGACAACTTGAAGTATTGAGCAAGTGGTGTTGCAACAGGTTTGCACTTGTCCATGCCAAACTTGTTCAATACTTTCTTCAGGTAGGCAGCTTGAGAAAGTACTATCATGCCAGGTCTAGGTCTCTTTATGTCTATCCCAAGAATTCTCTTTGCTTTGCCCAAATCTTTCATCTCAAACTCATCACTGAGTTTCCTTTTCAACTTGTCAATCTTTGATTTTTCTTTGCTAAAGATCAGTATATCATCAACATATAGTAGCAAATATGTTTGATTATTGAAATACACACATGAGTCATACTTACTTTTAGTGTATCCAATATTTAGCATATAAGTGTCAAACCTCAAGTTCCATTGCCTAGGTGCCTGCTTGAGGCCATAAAGAGACTTCTTAAGTAAACATACCTCATCTGGATTCCCATTGTCAAAGCCCTCAGGCTGTTGCATATAGACTTCCTCTTCTAACTCACCATGCAAGAAAGCTGTTCTTACATCTATCTGTTCAATCTCTAGGTCCATGCTTGCTGCCTTTGCCATCATGGCTCTAACTGAAGCTTGCTTCACCACTGGAGAGAAAATCTCATTGTAATCGATGCCTTCTTTCTGAGTGAACCCCTTGGCAACTAACCTTTCCTTGAATCTGGTAGGCTCATTCCCTAAACCTTCTTTATGCTTGAAAATCCATTTACATCCTACCAGCTTGTAGAACTCTGGTTTCTTCACAACAATCCAGGTTCTATTCTTCCTAAGAGACTGCATCTCTTCTTGGATGGCCTGTAGCCATGCAACAGCATCTTTACTTCTCATAGCTTCTTCAAAGCTAGTGGGTTCTTGTTGGATATTATTTTACCAGGATCTTAGATCTACTCACAAGTATGTTTATTAACATCCTAAATATGAACTTTCTAAAACGATAAATTAAACACATATAAAGTTTAAGAAACCTTACATTGGGTGCAGCGGAATTATAATGACTCCTTCCGTTCAGATCTCTAACCCTTGATTCCTTTCTGTAGCAGAGTATTATCAAGATGCGAACCCGGATCTTCTTCTACGAATTCTTGATGCTTTGAATCTCCTTTCTTGTTGATCTTTCTTCACAATCTTCCTCACTATGATTGAGGTATTGCTTGATGTGTGTGGGCACTACTCTAATCACTAAGAGAGGTTCGAAATTTTGAGGAAGAAAAGAGAGAGAGAGTGGCGGCTAGAGAAGAGAGTGGAGGCTCAGGTTTTTCTGATTCAGAAAGTGTAATTTTCCTGAAGCCTTCACTATCTATTTATAGCATTCCTTCTAGGGTTTGATTTGAATTATATGGCATTAAAATAATGAAAAAATCATTTAAAAAAGATAACATAAGTGGCCGGCCCTAGGCTAGGTGGACTGGGCCTTGATTTTTGCAATTTTGCAATTTTACCACTTTTGTATCTGATTTTCTGAAAAATGCCAATTTCCTAATTCAATCATTTAAATGCCAATTCTAACTATTTAATAACTATAAATAATTATTAAATAATATTGTCATTTATCATATTTATTAATTGCACCATACAAAGTATCACAATTAACAAACATGCCCCTGTCAACTCTTTCTTTACAATTTCGCCCTTACTTAGTGAAAATTTCACAAATAGACATAGTCTAATTTGTGAATTATAATTGATAAATCAAAACCAATTACATGAGTCTTACAAGCAATATTATCTCAACTAGTGGGGGGACCATGGGTCTATATAACTGAGCTTCCAATAAGTAGATCAAGAATTTAGCACTAAAATTCACTAACTTATTAATTCTTCGTTGAATCCACGCATAGAACTTAGAATTGCACTCTCAGTATATAGAATGCTCTATATGTTCCACCATATAGACACATCATTAGTTATCCATTGTTATAATCCTAATTTGATCAATGATCCTCTATATGAATGATCTACATAGTAAAGGGATTAAATTACCGTAACACCCTACCATGTATTTTATCCTTAAAACAACTTGACCCCGTATAAATGATATTTCAGCTTATGTGAAATGAGATCTCCACCATTTATTTTCGTTTGGCCAAGCTCGAAGGAAATCATCCTTTGCTTACTATTTGCCAGATAGAAGCTATAGATTCCATGTTTATGCTAGCGCTCCCACTCAATTGCACTACCGTGTTCCCAAAATGTACGTATCACCCTGACCTAAAAGTAGGCTTAACTAACAAATCAAAGAACACGAATAGCCTTTCAAGATTGAGCCTAATCATAACAGGATTAAGATCATTTGATCTAGGATCAACTTGGCGATATTGACTTGAATAGATTTTACGGTAACTTTAATTAAATCTAATTCAAAGTTCAATATCGGTCCCTTCCGATGCATACTCCATGCATCCAACACGAGCTTTACTTTAACCAATGTTGGAAAGAACATAGTATTTCTCCAAATACAAGTAAACTCTTGTTGTAGATTATCATATCGGTAAAACCCCGTGTCCGATAAATCTAGGAAACTTTATTCACATAGTCATGTTTACTTTCCAATGTGATGACAAGACAATAAACATGATCAAGTATGTGAAAAGGGTTTAAGATGAATTTATAAATCAATTAGACAAGCAATTGATTAAGTGAACCAAAACATACACAAATGAATGAAAAATACTTCGTTTCTTTATTGATGTTGAATAAAATAGATTACATTGAAATGGAGTTTTATTTAGGGCATAAAACCTAACAAACTCCCACTTGCACTAATATAAAACTAATTAGTACATATCAATTAATCCTAAATTCGACGGTGCTTTTCAAAGTTTGTCACGGCCAAGACTTTGGTAAATGGATCGGCTAGGTTGTCCTCCGTGTCAACTTTCTCAACTAGTACGTCCCCTCTTGCCACGTATTCTACGATAATGTGATACTTCCTTTCAATGTGTTTGCTTCTCTTGTGGCTTCGAGGTTCTTTACCGTTTGCTATTGCTCCATTGTTATCACGAGTAGTACCGCAGAGGCTTTTCCATTCCAGGAACAACTCCTATGCTTTGGTGAAGAACTTTCTTAGCCGGACAAGTTCTTTTGCGGAAATTTCTTTGCTATGTATTCGGCTTCCATAGTTGAGTCCGATATTGCGGTTTGTTTAGCACTTCTCCAAACCAACGCTCCACCCCCAAGAGTAAACACCATCCCGGATGTTGATTTCCTGTCTTCAAGACTTGCTGGAAATGCGAATCAAGGTAGCCTATGGGATTTAAAGCACCACCCTTGTAGACTAACACAAGATTCCTTGTACTCTTTAAGTATTTCGAATATACTTAATCGCATTCCAATGTTCTTGTCCCGGATTAGATCGATACCGCTCACGATTCCAACAAAGCATAACGGTATGTCGGGTCTAGTGCATAACATTGCATACATTAGACTTCCAGCTGAGAGGCATAGGGAATTTTCGCCATGTCCTCTATCTGCGAGGATCGATCGGTATCGTTCCTTAGATAGACGAATACCATATCTAGAAGGCATGTTTGCCCCATTGGGGTTGCTCATGGAGAATCTCTCTAAGACTTTGTCTATGTAGGTCGTTTGAGAGAGAGCAAGAGATCCGTTCTTCGGTTTCTTATAATCCGAATACCAAGAACATAGGCCGCTTCACCCAAATCTTTCATATCGAATTGAGTGTTGAGCCATTCCTTAATGTGAGTCATTATCTTGACATTGTTTCCAATGATCAAAATGTCATCAACATAAAGGACCGGGAATACTACTATTTGGTCTTCCTTGAGTTGGTAAACACAAGGTTCATCTTCATTCGAAGAAAGCCGTAGGTTTTGATGATTTCATCAAACCTCTTGTTCCATGAGCGAGAAGCTTGCTTAAGTCCATAGATAGACTGTTTAACTTGCAAACTTTCTTTTCTTGCCCGTGAAGAACATAACCTTCCGGTTGCTCCATATAGATGGTTTCTTCAAGTACCCCATTAAGGAAGGCGAGTCTTGACATCCATTTGCCGGATTTCATAATCGAAAGCGGCGGCTATGGAGAGAAGAATTCGGATGGATTTGAGCATGGCAACGGGACTAAAAGTTTCCTCATAGTCCACGCCTTCTCTTTGGGTATAACCCTTGGCTACAAGTCTAGCTTTGAAAGTTTCGACTTCGCCTCAACCTCCTCTTTTCTTCTTGTAAACCCACTTGCATCCTATCGGATGATAGTCGTCGAGTGCGTCTACATATTCCCAGACTTTGTTCTTTTTCATGGAATCCATTTCTGAATCCATTCCGCCGACCATCGTTTCCGTTGCGGACTAGCCATTGCCTCGTTTATAGGTTAATGGATCGTCATCAATACCGTCACCTACGACCATATTGATTTCACCATCCAAGCCATAACGAGCAGGTTTCGTTGAAACTCTCCCACTACGACGAGGTATGGTTGTCTTCGAACGAAACTTTAGTAGTAGATTTCTCGGTTGTTCAACCGAGGGAGTGGGATCGTCTTCTTCACGAGTGGAAGAGGACGGAACATTGGAAGGACTTATATCTGATAGCAATTCCTCTAGAACAACTTTACTTTTCGGTTTGTAGTCTTTAATATAGTTCTCTTCAAGGAAAGTAGCATTTGTAGAAACAAACACTTTATTATCCTTGTGACTATAAAATAGTCCACCCCTAGTCTCTTTAGAATTTCCAACAAACATGCATACTTCGGTACGTGATTCAAGTTTGCCTTCTTTCTTTCTTAAGACATGAGCGGGGCACCCCCCAAATTACGTAATGGCGCAAACTAGGTGTTCGACCATTCCAAAGTTCGACGGGTGTCTTAGGGACTCGCTTTAGATGGAACAACATTTAAAATGTCATTTGCCATCCGTATAGCATATCCCCGGAAGGACGTAGACGAGTTGAATAACTCGGCATAGACCTAACCATTTCCAAAAGAGTGCGATTTCTTCTTTACGCAACTCCATTTTGTTGTGGAGTAGGCCGGGCGATGTATTGGGATTCAATTCCAAGTTCAATTAAATGATCTTTGAACCGCATATCCATATATTCTCCACCCCTATCGGTTCGCAAGATCTTTAATGATTTACCTAATTGGTTTTGGGCCAAAGCATGAAATTCTTGAAACTTTTCAAACGTTTCGATTTCTTTTGCATTAGGTAAAGAAAACTATATCTAGAGAAATCGTCAATGAAAGTGACAAAATACTCATAACCACCTCGGGCTTTGACATTCAAAGGTCCGCAGACATCGGAATGCACTAACCCTAGAGGGATTTTGGCACGCTCTCCCTTTGCGAGAGAAAGAACGTTTAGTCATTTTTCCTTCTAGGCGGGACTCGCATGCGGCGGTACACCTAGGACGACATTTTTTAATGGACCGTCTTTGGTGAGCCTATTGAGTCTATCAAGGCCTATATGACCTAAACGTAAATGCCATAGATAAGTTTGATCATCATTATCAATCTCTTTTCTTTTTAGGTTTCTAGGTCTAGCTACACTTTGAAAAGTTCACTATTTAGTGAGATTTGAGTACTCGGTCTTAAAACATAAAGCCCTTGTTCCATTATAGCAACACATATTTGAAATCCATTACGAGAAATTGAACAATTTGTACTCGAAAAATTCAATATATAAGATTGTGTTTGCAAACATGAGACACTAATCAAGTTTCTACTAAAGTTTGGAATAAATAAAACATTTTCTAAAATTAAAAATCTTTGTTGAAACTTGATGCGGGCTTTTCCTCTAGCTTTGACCAGATACTAATTCGCCATTGCCAACTTTAAGCCGTAACTCTCCCGGAAGTAGATTTTCCTGTGTTTCAAGCAACTGCAGTGAAGAACATACATGGTTAGTAGACCCGGAATCAACAATCCGGATGGATTTGTCGTTCTCTAAAACACATGATTCAAAGACAAAAGCATTACCTTCGTTTGAATTGTTTAGAAGCCTGGGACATCGTTCTTCATGATGACCCTTTCCATTACAATTCGAACATAGAAGATTATGTCTGATAATTGTATTTGAAGAAGCAGTTTTGCTAGATCCTTCATACCTAGTCCTTTTCCTTTGATTGTTGATTGCAAACCCAGGGGGACCCATTGCAATCAAGTTCCGTTCATGGGCTCGTAATTACGTTTCGAGCTTGTCCATGTCGGAGGAGTTAGAATTGTTGATCATATAAGAGATAACAAATTCATTATACTCGGAGGAAGACTATTAAGGATAAGTTGGACCCATTGTTCTCTTGATAAATCAATTCCCGTAGATTTGTCTTTTGGAATTTCAGATTCATCATCAACAGGTGCGAGTTAATGCAACTACCAGGATGCATTTTCACACTATAGAGTTCTTTTGCTAAGATAGTAACTAAGAGAGGATCGGGGTGTGGGTTATTCATAATGACACTACAACACATCAATAAAACAGAAGTAAGGTTTTGGCTCATAAATTCATACACAATTTAGAAAATAGCAAGTAATTACATATGTTATAGAAATACTAAATCTAACATAGTTTATTTTCCAAGGTATTTCAACAAACTGACACAGTGTCCCGTTTAGGCGAGAGTCAAAGCATCATTCATTGAATAGAGTTGTCAGCTCATCTAAAATGATAAACATTCTAGCAACCTTTTATTCGATCAAGATTTGAATTCAGCGTTGTCCCGTTTAGGCGAGAGTCAAGGCAATTCTATCTTATGAGCTTCCACCATTGTTTCATAACTTGCAAGTCAAGTATGGTCGCCACCATTAGGGTGATCTATACCATACAAAACACTTACAAACTACTTATCATGCGAGGTTAAACGGTGCGAAATTGCTAATGAACGTTCCTCCATTAGGGAGGATTACTCACTAAAACAAACACGGTGTAAAACCCACAATGGAGATCGAATGTCTCTTGATTAAAAGCTCATTATTTAAAAAAAAATATATATATGTATTTTGTATAATCATAATATTCGATATTATAATAATGAAAAATTACAAATTAAAGTTGGTTTAATTAAAATCAACTTTAATTAATTTTCAATTATTATTTAAATTTGAAAAATAAATTCAAATAAATATCGAATAAGTTCCATAATATAATAATGAAAAATTAAAAATCAAAATTGATTTAAATAAAAAATCAACTTTAATTAATTTTCAATTATTAATTAAATTCAAAAATTTGAATTTTAAATGGAACAAATTTGAAAATATCTTGTTTAAGTTGTTTTAGAAAGAATCTAAAAAATCAACTTAAATATCTTTCAAATCAGATTTAATTAAATTTCAAAATTAAGTTGTAACCACTTAATTTTGTAGATATTTTAAGTTAAATATTCAAAAAAGATATTAACCTAAAAATATCTAAGATATTCCATTTTAAGTTAATATTTGAAAAATATCAACTTAAAAAATATCTAAAGAATCTTAATAACCAATTCCTAAAATTCCTCAACTTAATTTAAAATTTTGAATTCAAAAGATATTCAGATTTAAGTTGGTTAGTTATGTATAACTAAATATCAACTTAAATAGGAATATTTAATGAAAAATTTAAAATAAGTTCCAGAAAGAATCTAGATGGTTATAATTCTATATTTAATTAAATACAAGAAAATACATATAGTTTAGCTTAGAATATTAAATTCTTTAAACTATGATTTTCTAAATTAATTTCAAAATAAATGAAATTAATTATGTTGCTAATTCAATTTTAATTAGGTTAAACTAGTGTAATTAACCCTAGTACAGTCATTCAAATCAGGCAAATGGGCCTTCACAATTGGGGTAGTTTGTGTGAGGGGGTGCTGGGTTCAGTATGTCGTACCCACTTCTATGGCTCCCAACTCTCACACAAGGCCCAAAAGAGAGGAATTTAACCTTAATAAGAACAACTGTTATTAATTGAATAGGCCCAAAAGCTAAATGGGCCTAAATAAATCCTATCAATAATTATGATAATTTATTTTAGCAACATTAACCTATATGCATCTATAATAAAATTAAACACATAGGCTCACACAGGCACACTTTGGATGGGTCCTATCATGTTGCTAGGTCATACACAGATGAAAGAAGATTGTAAATTATACCTGTTACAAATTATTATCTTGACCAAGGGAGCCATCAGATCATTAGATCTGGCAAAAGGTAACCATGGCTATTTGCAATCAAGTAATAATAGGTTTTGAAAACTTACACATAAGTTAAAACACATACTCCTGCAACAGGGTTAGCTGGATAGTTGGAAGTAGGTTTTTTTTTTTTTTTTTTTTTTTTTTTTTTATAATAAATTTCGAATAAATAAATAATTAAATAAAAATTTAATATTAAAAAAAAAATTTCGGAATTAAAAAATAAATTTCGAAAATTTAAAAAAAATTTTAAAAAAAATTAAACCTACTTTTTATCTTATATCTATTTAAAATTACATGATTATAATTATCTTATTTTAAATAAGGTCAAAATATCTTTTAAAATATTTATAAAAACTGACCTTAAATTTAAAAAAAATAAAATATAATCAAATTTAAAAATAAGATAGTTTTTTTTTTAAGCAAAAAGATAAATACTAATCCTATTCGAATTCAAATTACACTAATATCTTGAATTAATTTAAAAAAAAATAAAATTAATTCAAAATGATAATTAGAATTGAATTAGGAATAGTATTAGTATATATACAAAACCATACAAAAATTTGGAAGTTAATTCCATGAAAAGGTATGAAAAATTGAAGAAAAAGGAAAAAAACCGAAACTGTACGGACAGTTCTGCGATCGCAGAAAATTTCAAGATTTCCTCGATTTTGTCAAATCTTCAAAAAATCATAACTAATTCAAATAAAATCCAAATTGAGTTCTGTAAAAGGCTAACTTGCTTAATTTTTTCCATACTATCCAATAAAAATAATTACAGAATCGAAATCAGAATTATTTATCACGAAAATTTAACAAACATCAATCATTCATCAAATAACACTCAATACAACATGATACCATCCAAAGAACATACAAACAATCGTTTTAAAGTCCAAATTTCATGTAAGTAAATCAATTACCATGGCTCTGAGGCCAGTTGTTGGATATTATTTTACCAGGATCTTAGATCTACTCACAAGTATGTTTATTAACATCCTAAATATGAACTTTCTAAAACGATAAATTAAACACATATAAAGTTTAAGAAACCTTACATTGGGTGCAGCGGAATTATAATGACTCCTTCCGTTCAGATCTCTAACCCTTGATTCCTTTCTGTAGCAGAGTATTATCAAGATCTGAACCTGGATCTTCTTCTCTGAATTCTTGATGCTGAATCTCCTTTGCTGTTGATCTTTCTTCACAATCTTCCTCACTATGATTGAGGTATTGCTTGATGTGTGTGGGCACTACTCTAATCACTAAGAGAGGTTCGAAATTTTGAGGAAGAAAAGAGAGAGAGAGTGGCGGCTAGAGAAGAGAGTGGAGGCTCAGTTTTCGATTCGAAAGTGTAATTTTCCTGAAGCCTTCACTATCTATTTATAGCATTCCTTCTAGGGTTTGATTTGAATTATATGGCATTAAAATAATGAAAAAATCATTTAAAAAAGATAACATAAGTGGCCGGCCCTAGGCTAGGTGGACTGGGCCTTGATTTTTGCAATTTTGCAATTTTACCACTTTTGTATACGATTTTCTCAAAAATGCCAATTTCCTAATTCAATCATTTAAATGCCAATTCTAACTATTTAATAACTATAAATAATTATTAAATAATATTGTCATTTATCATATTTATTAATTGCACCATACAAAGTATCACAATTAACAAACATGCCCCTGTCAACTCTTTCTTTACAATTTCGCCCTTACTTAGTGAAAATTTCACAAATAGACATAGTCTAATTTGTGAATTATAATTGATAAATCAAAACCAATTACATGAGTCTTACAAGCAATATTATCTCAACTAGTGGGGGGACCATGGGTCTATATAAGCGAGCTTCCAATAAGTAGATCAAGAATTTAGCACTAAAATTCACTAACTTATTAATTCTTCGTTGAATCCACGCATAGAACTTAGAATTGCACTCTCAGTATATAGAATGCTCTATATGTTCCACCATATAGACACATCATTAGTTATCCATTGTTATAATCCTAATTTGATCAATGATCCTCTATATGAATGATCTACATAGTAAAGGGATTAAATTACCGTAACACCCTACCATGTATTTTATCCTTAAAACACTTGACCCCGTATAAATGATATTTCAGCTTATGTGAAATGAGATCTCCACCATTTATTTTCGTTTGGCCAAGCTCGAAGGAAATCATCCTTTGCTTACTATTTGCCAGATAGAAGCTATAGATTCCATGTTTATGCTAGCGCTCCCACTCAATTGCACTCCCGTGTTCCCAAAATGTACGTATCACCCTGACCTAAAAGTAGGCTTAACTAACAAATCAAAGAACACGAATAGCCTTTCAAGATTGAGCCTAATCATAACAGGATTAAGATCATTTGATCTAGGATCAACTTGGCGATATTGACTTGAATAGATTTTACGGTAACTTTAATTAAATCTAATTCAAAGTTCAATATCGGTCCCTTCCGATGCATACTCCATGCATCCAACCTGAGCTTTACTTTAACCAATGTTCTGGAAAGAACATAGTATTTCTCCAAATACAAGTAAACTCTTGTTGTAGATTATCATATCAGTAAAACCCTGTGTCTGATAAATCTAGGAAACTTTATTCACATAGTCATGTTTACTTTCCAATGTGATGACAGCACAATAAACATGATCAAGTATGTGAAAAGGGTTTAAGATGAATTTATAAATCAATTAGACAAGCAATTGATAAAGTGAACCAAAACATACACAAATGAATGAAAAATACTTCTGTTTCTTTAT
Organism: Cannabis sativa; assembly: GCF_029168945.1. Taxonomy (NCBI): domain Eukaryota; kingdom Viridiplantae; phylum Streptophyta; class Magnoliopsida; order Rosales; family Cannabaceae; genus Cannabis; species Cannabis sativa. The sequence goes on from NC_083601.1 coordinate 75,380,703, forward strand.
TGATGTTGAATAAAATAGATTACATTGAAATGGAGTTTTATTTAGGGCATAAAACCTAACACTATCATTATCTCATGAGATAACCGACAAGTAAGAAACCTAACAACGGTTTTAATTCAAACGTCACTGTCGTTATCTCATGAGATAATTGGCAAGTAGGAAACCTAACAACGGTTTTAGTTCAAATGTCACTGTCATTATCTCATGAGATAACAGGGAAGTACGAAACCTAACACGGTTTTAGTTCAAATGTCACTGTCATTATCTCATGAGATAACCAGTAAGTAGGAAACCTGACAATGATTTTAATTCAAATGTCATTGTCATTATCTCATGAGATAACCGATAATTAGGAAACCTAACAACGATTTCAGTTCAAATGTCACTGTCATTATCTCATGAGATAACAGTAAGTAGGAAACCTAAAAGCAATTTTAGTTTAAGTGTCATTGTCGATATCTCATGAGATAACCGAGAAGTAGAAAATCTAACAAAGGTTTCAGTTTAGAGTCATTCTTCTTTCATAATAGTCATGACCACTTCTTCACTTTCATAACGGTAGTGACCGTCTCTTTACTTCGTAACGGTAATGACAGTTTTTTACTTTTCTACATTCACAGACGATCATGAATGTATCTTGACATGCTATGTGGTACTTATTTTTTACATTGCATTTCAATTTAGGGGTGTCAACCCAACTAAATGGAGAAAGATCAATGATCCCGGGACTTATGTCACAACAACAAAAAGAACGATTATTCACTTGACCTAACTTATTCTAGGTCCTTAATTCATCACCGTAAGTTCTCCTATCAATCAATAGGGTACCAATACCCTGAACATTGAAAAAACATGAAAAATGGGGGTTCCAAACACCACTAAAATGGTAAGCCATTTAGAAAACAACAAGCCATTTTCAGGGTTTCTTGGCAGGGAAAATTGTAGACCTTTTTTCCAAAAACAGACTGTCATTTTCTATAGGAAACATGAAACCCCAAGTTTTAACTTCTCAAAATCCCACCAAAACCTAACCAATTGATTCCAAACTTCACAGAACAATCATACAACAATATATAACAATCCCTACGTGATAGAATTCAAAATCATGCCCTAAAACAAAAGTTTTCATGAGAGCTCAAGCTTTGAGCATTAAACTCAAACTTGACTCTCACCTCCCACAGCAAGAAAACCTATCATATGAGCATCGAAAACACTTCAAATCCACCCAAAAACTAAAACCAAGAACTTCCTTTAACCTTGGCAACTACAAAACAAAAATTCTACTTTCAAAACCTATAATTTTTTATGAAGAAAAGGATCCAAGTCATACCTTTAGCTTCCTCTCCAACCTTGGCTAATCCTAGATGCTACCATTAATGGATTGAGGAACTGGTTGGACAGAAAGTCATTCAAAATATTTTGGTTCTTGGTTCGCTTTGTGTTTGCTCAAGAGAAAGAACAAAGAAGAGAAGGGAATGGTTTGTGTTTTTCTGATTTTCTCTAAAGTTATCAATATGTATATATCAGCTAAAAAATAGGTAAGAAGGAAAAATAAATTATAAAATAATAATAATATAATTAGTTTAATTAAGAAAATGATTATTTTAACATTTCTTAGCCACTATGAAATCTCTCACCATAGGGCATTTGGTCAATCCCGAGTACCCCAAAATACCTCGGTAATTCAAAAACTAACTTATCTCAATAGTCCCATTAAAATTATTAACTAAACTCATTGTGATACTTTCAGCCTCCGATCGGGTCTCCAAGATCACCAAACCTGAAAAATATTTTTATTCTACAATTAATTTACATTATACCCACACATTCTAAATAAATCTTCGTAGTTAATAAATTACGCTTATTTATCCACTTATGATAAAGTTTCATAATTCATGCTGAATTAGATTAGTAGAATCATAATCCTTCTCATTGCACCCTAATTAATACATATTTATATTCTATATCCCTTAACCCTTTCAGGGTAGCCTAGAAACATGTATCTCAAAGCCCTAGGCTGCAACTTATCTTGTCTATCATTCACAAATGCAGTAAATCCAAATACTTTCAAGTGATATAAGTTTGGAGGCTTACCTGTCCATAACTGATCTTGTGGGTGTTGGGTTTTATGCCCTAAATAAAACTCCATTTCAATGTAATCTATTTTATTCAACATCAATAAAGAAACAGAAGTATTTTTCATTCATTTGTGTATGTTTTGGTTCACTTTATCAATTGCTTGTCTATTTGATTTATAAATTCATCTTAAACCCTTTTCACATACTTGATCCTGTTTATTGTGTTGTCATCACATTGGAAAGTAAACATGACTATGTGAATAAAATTTCCTAGATTTATCAGACACAGGATTTTACTGATATGATAATCTACAACAAGAGTTTACTTGCATTTGGAGAAATGCTATGTTCTTTCCAGAACATTGGTTAAAGTAGCTCAGGTTGGATGCATGAAGTATGCATTGGAAGGGGCCGATATTGAACTTTGACTTAGATATAATTAAACTTACCGTATAATCTATTCAAGTCAATATCGCCAAGTTGATCCTAGATCAAATGTTCTTAATCCTGTTATGATTAGGCTCAATCTTGAAAGACTATTCGTGTTCTTTGATTTTGTTAGTTAAGCCTACTTTTAGGTCAGGGTGATACGTACATTTTGGGAACACGATAGTGCAATTGAGTGGGAGCGCTAGCATAAACATGGAATCTATAGCTTCTATCTGGCGAATAGTAAGCAAAGGATGATCTCCTTCGAGCTTGACCAAACGAACATAAATGGTGGAGTACTCATTTCACATAAGCTGAAATATCATTTATACGGGGTCAAGTGTTTTAAGGATAAAATACATAGTAGGGTGTTACGGTAATCTAATCCCTTTACAGTGTAGATCATTCATATAGAGGATCATTGATCAAATTAGGATTATAACAATGGATAACTAATGATGTGTCTATATGGTGGAACATATAGAGCATTCTATATACTGAGAGTGCAATTCTAAGTTCTATGCGTGGATTCAACGAAGAATTAATAAGTTAGTGAATTTTAGTGCTAAGTTCTTGATCTACTTATTGGAAGCTCGGTTATATAGACCCATGGTCCCCGCACTAGCTGAGATAATATTGTTTGTAAGACTCATGTAATTGGTTTTGATTAATCAATTATAATTCTCAAATTAGACTATGTCTATTTGTGAAATTTTCACTAAGTAAGGGCGAAATTGTAAAGAAAGAGTTGTTAGGGGCATATTTGTTAATTATGATACTTTGTATGGTTCAATAATAAATATGATAAATGACAATATTATTTAATAATTATTTATAGTTATTAAATAGTTAGAATTGACATTTAAATGGTTGAATTTAAAAATTGGCATTTTTGAGAAAATCAGATACAAAAGTGTTAAAACTGCAAAATTGCAAAAAGCAAGGCTCAAACCCAATATGCCATGGCCGGCCACTTTTGTAGGCAATTTAAACTGATATTTTCATTATTTTAATGCCAAATAATTCAAACCTAACCCTAGTGGAATGCTATAAATAGGTAGTGAAGGCTTCAGGAAAATTACACTTCTGATTCAGAAAACCTGAGCCTTTCTCTCTCTACCTTGGCTGCCACCCTCTCTCTCTCTTCTTCCTCGATAATTTTGAAACCCCTTAGTGATTAGAGTAGTGCCCACACACAACAAGCAATACCTCAATCATAGTGAGGAAGATCGTGAAGAAAGATCATCAGCAAAGGAGTTTCAGCATCAAAGATTCAGAGAAAGAGATCCAGGTTCAGATCTTGATAATACTCCGCTACAGAAAGGATACAAGGGTTAGAGATCTGAACGGAAGGAGTCATTTAATTCCACTGCACCCAATGTAAGGTTTCCTAAACTTTATATGTGTTTATTTCATCGTTTTAGAAAGTTCATATTTAGGGTGTTAATCAACATACTTGTGAGTAGATCTAACATTCTGGTAAAATAATTTCCAACAGTGGGGTCTTGAAATTGTTTGGCATAGATGGCAATCTGTTGATTAGGTAGTAGGCTGCTTTTAGAGCTTCCCTCTAAAATGTTATGTCTAAACCAGATCCTAGTAACATGCACCTAACCCTCTCAATCAATGTTCTATTCATCCTCTCAACAAAACCATTTTCTTGAGGGGGTTTCGATCACAGTTCTATATCTCTGGATTCCCATTTTGGCACACAAGTCCTTGAACTCATTTGAGCAGTACTGAAGACCATTATCAGTCCTTAGACCTTGTGTTTGTTTCCAATTTAGTTTTCTAGCAGCCTCTTCCATGTGTCAAAGGTTCCTAGAGCCTCATCTTTTCTTTTCAACAAATAAACCCAGACTTTCCTGTTGTAATCATCAACTATACTCATGAAATAGTGTCCTTTACCTTTCGTTGGAATCCTAGATGGCCCCCAAAGATCATAATGGACATAAGCTAACCTTTCTGTGGTGATGTGTTATATCTGGCTAAATTTTAATCTGTGAGCCTTCCCCAAAACACATTCATCATAGAGTTCAAGTCTTTCTTTTAGCTTCTCTTTGAACAATCCTTGACTTTCCATTTCCTCAAGTCCCCTCTGACTTACATGCGCCAATCTGAGGTTCCATAGCCTTACTTAACTATGTTTAGTTTAGTTAATAACAGGTGTTGCCACTACTACAAAAATAGGTTTCAAGGACTCGGGTTGAGGGACTCTAAAACTATTTAGTGACCCTTTACTATGCGTCACTAATGTGGGTGACCAGAAAAGCAGTATTTAGTGACCCTCTAGAGTGGGTCACTAAACCTATTTAGAGTCCCTCATCGCGCGTCACTATAGGCTTTCAGAGTCAAATATTGTCAGACTATGAAAGTAATAGCTACTCTCAATGAGTGTCACTATATCTATGCATTTTTTTTAAAAAAATTAATATTTAATTTTTTTAGTTCAAATTATATATTATAAATTTATAATAATGATTTAATTAATTATATTTGGATAATAAAATAATTAATGAGATAATTTAATTACTACATACCAAGAGTTAATATATTTTAATTTGCCTATAAATAAAAATCAATATAAGAAAAATATCGCAAAATATATAGTGAATCAAAAAATAGTTAAATCAAAATTTATACCTCACTTGAAGGACAAAATAAATATAAAACAAATGGGCATAAACATCAAAACCGAAATCCCTTAATCTTTACAGAAAAAAATACAAAAATTAATAGAATAAAAATCTAAATGCAAATCTCAATCCCAAATTAATAGGTAATACAATGTCTTAAACTTAATAAAAAATAAAATTACAATACAAGATATGAAACATATTCAAGAAAATGAAATCTCAAATTCACGATAAGGACTGGTATAATATTGTGATTTCTCCTCCATCACTTCACTTCCTTAAATTTTGTCCTAATCATCACACTTACACAAAAATTAACACCAAAATGTCACATATTTGAACAACCCATAAATCCTACTATGGACGAGTCCCCATCAATCTTTAATGAAAAAAATACAAAGATTTCAAGCTGCATATGGCTCGTTGACGATGATGGCTAGTGGATGATGATGGGTAACCCGTCGTTGGGGAAGAAGATTGGAGACGGAGGAGTTGCGTGAAGCTTGGGTTGGGAACTAGAGGTTGAGAATTAACTGTCACGTCCGATGAAGTCTTCCTCCGTTGATGTGTGCGAACGAATAGGTCGTCACCCATCGAGGCCTACGAATGGTCAATGGTCATCATTTTGGTTTCTAGGTATTGTGAGCACCATGATGTGGTCCATTTGGACACTATCGTTTAGAGGGTGGCCATCGTGACCTAGCAGCACCGTCGCATAAGGGAAGAGAGAAACAAAGATGGAAGAGGGGTTATGATTTTTTAGAGTAGAGAAGGGTTGTTGATGGCCAGAACTAGCCATGGCTTACAATCGCTACACCAAAACAAAGGAGAGATAGAGAGATAGAGATCGAGATCACGAGAGAGAGAATGGAAATTTAGGGTTTGTTTCTAAGAAAAAGTTAGTGGGAATGGCATTACGGTTTCAGCATATTTTTTTTTTATATCTTATTTATTTATTTATTTATTTTCTGTTTTCTTTATTTCCTATAATAAATAAATTAAGAGTAAAAAAGAGAGCCTAGCTAGAATACCATCATGTGTCCCATTTCACCATGTCATGTCCTTTATTTTATCCATTTTTTATTTTATATTGAGTCTTTAGTGATCCGCATTGTGTGATTCTGAACACTTTTAGAGTTCCACAATGCACGTCACTATATATTTATATTTTTTAAAAAATAAATAGATAAATAAATAAGCTTTTAGTGAACCTCTAAAATTTTAGTGACCCACATTATGAAAAATAATGTGAATTTTTTACTGTCACACAATGCGAGTCACTAAATATTGGTTAAAACATTTAGTGACCCGCACTTTTTGTGCGAGTCACTAAATGTATAAATTGTATCAGTCTGCACTACAGGTTATTGTCTTTCCAACCAAGAAATATAGTCCATTACTCAATTTTCCTCTCATCACAGTTTTAGTGTCTTGTGAGATTTTTATTACACCTTACTCAACTTTGACAACATACTCCCGTTTATCAAACATACAATTAGAGAAAAGATTTCTTTTGAGATCTGGAACATACCTGACCTGCTACAAGGTGTAACACCCTAACTAACATAGGCGTATTACGTGATTTTTAAACATGCTGTGCAGCTCGTTGCTAATCAACGAGGTTTATGGAAAACATGATTAATTAAAATTTTTGCTTTTTAATTAAACTTATAAAATAATATTACAAAAGACTCGGGATCCCGATTACAAAATCATTTACAAAAAGATTTAACTGTTTATACAAAATAATGTTGCCTAGCGACTAGTTACAAAATCAGCCTCGCTGTCCCGATGATCGTACGCTCCAGGCCTAACCGTCCCGACATGTACAATCTTCACAAGCTCGCTCACGGTCCATCAGCTTTAGCCTTTCCTTTACCTACACATAAACGTAGAACTGTGAGTCGACAGACTCAGTAAGAAAAGCATAATAATACTCATACATAAACTCGGTCATGATCAGACGCCCATACCCCTGATCACAACCCTAACTGCCGTGTCCAACACGATACTGAGTCCCGCTACTGCCGTGTCCAACACGGTACTGAGCCACTACTGCCGTGTCCAACACGGTACTGAGTTCTGAACGTTCATAGGGACGGTACTATTGACACGTAACAGCCTGATCGGTCGAACCGGTCATACTCCGGCTGCTGGTCATATTCCAGCCTGTACCGACGTGTTACTATATCCTCCTAATCGGTCGAACCGGTCATACTCCGGCTGCTGGTCATACTCCAGCCTGTACCGACGGGATACGTCAATAGTACGGAACCACCAACCAAGTGTCAGCCTGATCGGTCGAACCGGTCATACTCCGGCTGCTGGTCATACTCCAGCCTGTACCGACGTGACAGGGTTGGATGGTTCGAAGCCAACATACATAACTAATGTAATCTAACAGGCTTCCTACATGCACGCTAAACATGTAATCTACATATGCTTACTGTTATACTAATCTTACCTGGATTCCGAATTCAGGTGTGCCGGTCAACCTGACTGGAACTTTAACTGCGCTGCGGATTACAGGCTCCTAAACCATTAAAATCACAACACTATAAGTGACACGCTAAATCACTTTCCGGGGACTTAAACTAGGAACTAAAAGTTTCCCTATCGATAACAAGCATGGCAATACCCCCTAAAACATAAAATCGAGGAAAACTAGGGTTTCTGAAAATTCCCCAACCGGTAGACCGGTTGCCCAACCGGAATTCCGGTTCTGGAAAATTTAAGACCCCCATCCGGAATTCCGGATGCACAACCGGAATTCCGGTTCCTCGCAGGCAGCAACAATCAAAAATTCATATCTCAACCAAATCAACTCCAAATTGATTCAAACCTTCCAGACCTACTCCATATAACCCAAATAACTTTTCTAAAGCATCAAATCTACCGAGAATGCATAGAAATGAAAAACACCATTAAAGCTCAAGCTTTGAGTTTTAAACTCAAACTTGAGCAAACCCCTCTAACATGCATTCAAACCTGTTTAAATCTACTTAAATATGCATAACTAAGCTTCTGTAAACAACATAAAACAACCACCACAAACACAGCAACCAAATTCTTCATTTTACCATAAAAACCAAGCTTTTTACATAAAAATCTAACCAACTAGAACAAGGAATTCAAGCATGCAATTCAATCTAATTACACCTACTTAACTCAGCATTTTAATCAAGAGAACAACAACAATAATTAACAGCAGCAGCATCACCAAAACAACCCCAAACTTCACAATAACTTCCAGAATCCCTGTATGCATTATACTAAACCAAACCCAAGCAATAGAACTCATCAAAACACACAAAATCCAATTCCACCATTAGAGAGCTATATTTGAGTTCTTAAGCTCAAACTTAGCTCACTCTCAATTCAACCCATAAACTCAGTTCAAATTAACTCAACCAACATCAAACAATCTCCAGAATACCAAATTAAACCATCTTAGATCATACAGCAACTTAAACAACAAAAGTTATGCTATACACAACCTAAACTTAGTTAAGACTCAATAAAATACCTAGGGGTGCATACCTTGATTGGAGTATCAAATTCTTGCTAGAACCTTGAGAATTACAGCAAAGAAATCCCCCTTTCCTTGCAAAGCTTGGTGATTCAAAAGAGAAGGAGAGAAACTTAGGAAAAGTCTAGGTTTTTCCTCAATTTTCTATTTTTGTCAATAGGTTCCTTCTTTTTTTTCTTTTTTTTTCTTTTTAATAATATTAAACCTATATTCAGCATATATCACCAAAATAAGACAAAATAAGGCTAAGCTCAAAAGACTATTTTACCCCTCTAGCTATTTACTAATTAGCTTCTAACCCAAGGGTAATTTGGTCATTCTAAACCCGACCATTCAATACATAACACAAAACCCCGAGCTAATAACACAGATTAAAATATACAGTATGACTCTCTAAAGGCCCAACGCCGCTTTCCACTGCTTCCGAACACAATCATAGTAATTGAAAAATTTACATAAATAGCATAATAAATATATACGAACTCAAATAAATTCACATAATTGTATTATTATCAATAATAATAAAATCTCATGCATAAACCCTAATTATTTAATAATCTAAGGTATTTGTCATATGCGATCTTTACAATCCTGATCGGCATAGACCTAATCCACCTATTGGAGATAACCAATTCTCCGCCAGGTAATAGGGTTCCAAACCCTGATTCATATCTATCGTACGGTCTATCCAATTTACTAAAGACTCTGGCCACCACATAAGAATGCGTAGCCCCAGAATCAAACAGCACTGAATATAGCGAGTTATTAATAGAAAGCTGACCTGTGACAACTGATGGGCTGGCATCTGCATCAGCCTATGTGATGGCGAACACCCTGGCTGGAGTGGGTATCGCCGGAGCTCTCGGCGCCTCTGATCGGAGCTGGGGACAGTCCCTCTTGAAGTGTCCGGGCATGCCGCAGTGAAAGCATCCCTGACCCTTGCACTCACCCCGATGGTGCCTCTTGCAGCTAGGGCACTCGGGATAGGAGAATCGGGTCTCAGTACCACCAGGACGACTCCCTCTGTTCTGGTTCCCCCGGAACCTCTTATTCTGACTCGAGCCACCGGAAGCAGTGGGTGCTCTCTTCCTCTGATCAATGGCCGAACCACTACTCCCCCTGCTAAAACCTGATGCAGGAGGGGTAGGAGCCCCGCCACTCGCCGGAGTGCTAGCTGACTCCGACATACACCCAACTGCGCCCTCAGCTCGCAGTGCCTTCTCCACCATCTGAGAATAGGTGGTGTTGTCGTCCGTGGTGATCATCAAATCATGTTTGATCTTGGCATTCAACCCGTCCAGATACTTTTCTTTCTTGCTGAAGTCAGTCGGCACAATTCCCGAGGCTAACCTCGCCAACCGATCAAACTGAGTAGTATACTCAGTGACGCTCATATTCTCACGCTGGGTCAGGTGAGCAAACTCTTTTCTCTTGGCGCTTCTAACTGCCTCATTGTAATACTTCGCGTTGAAGAGTTCCTGGAACCTTTCCCAGGTCATGGTGGTGACGTCATGAATCTGAGACACCATGTCCCACCAGACCAGAGCGTCCTCCTGGAACTGGAAAGTGGCACACACCACTCTGTCATTACCGGTGACACCCATGAAGTTCAGGATCTTGGTAATCACCGTCAGCCACTGCTCGACTTTCATCACGTCCGGACCTCCCAGGAAAACTGGAGGTGCTTGCTTCCGGAACCGTTCATACAAAGGTTCCAATCTATTGGCCGCGACCACTATCTCGGCACCGGGCGGCGAGGCGGTGCCCGCGGAGCTACGAACAGCCACTGGGCTGCGGGGAGCACCCTGCTGTCTCAACCTCTGAATCTCGAGGTCTTGCTCTTCAATCCGGGCTTGCATTTCTGCAAACCGAACCTCCCAATTCTGGGCTCCCTGATCGGCTGGGGGAGCCTGGGCAGCCTGTGGCGGGTTCTCATCACCCCGACCACGAGCCCTGCCTCGGGGACCTCTACCTCGGCCCCTAACTGGCGGGGGAAACTGAGCTCCTTGTCCTTGGTTCGACCCCACTGAGTTGCCCTGACTCCTGGTAGTCCGCCTGGCGTCCATCTGATTAGAACCGCATGCGAAACCAAGAGTTGGCATATCAGGTCGTATTCAAGGAGAGCTTACTAATGCCGCTTAATTTGGAAATTAAAAACGAAACATGCGCCTATTCTACTATCAGGCTACTAACATGCTTCCTAACAGGCTTTTCTTTTTCATAACTGAATAAAATAAACTACTAAAGCAATAAAGGCTTACTGAACCGTGAAACGAGCTAACTGCTGATGATGATTGTACATGTCGTGACGATCTTCGGAAGACAACCTGGCGGCTCTGATACCAAATTGTAACACCCTAACTAACATAGGCGTATTACGTGATTTTTAAACATGTTGTGCAGCTCGTTGCTAATCAACGAGGTTTATGGAAAACGTGATTAATTAAAATTTTTGCTTTTTAATTAAACTTATAAAATAATATTACAAAAGACTCGGGATCCCGATTACAAAATCATTTACAAAAAGATTTAACTGTTTATACAAAATAATGTCGCCTAGCGACTAGTTACAAAATCAGCCTCGCTGTCCCGATGATCGTACGCTCCAGGCCTAACCGCCCCGACATGTACAATCTTCACAAGCTCGCTCACGATCCATCAGCTTTAGCCTTGCCTTTAGCTACACATAAACGTAGAACTGTGAGTCGACAGACTCAGTAAGAAAAGCATAATAATACTCATACATAAACCCGGTCATGATCAGACGCCCATACCCCTGATCACAACCCTAACTGCCGTGTCCAACACGATACTGAGTCCCGCTACTGCCGTGTCCAACACGGTACTGAGCCACTACTGCCGTGTCCAACACGGTACTGAGTTCTGAACGTTCATAGGGACGGTACTATTGACACGTAACAGCCTGATCGGTCGAACCGGTCATACTCCGGCTGCTGGTCATACTCCAGCCTGTACCGACGTGTTACTATATCCTCCTGATCGGTCGAACCGGTCATACTCCGGCTGCTGGTCATACTCCAGCCTGTCACAGAGCGGGATACGTCAATAGTATGGAACCACCAACCAAGTGTCGGCTGATCGGTCGAGCCAGGTCATACTCCGGCTGTGGTCATACTCCGGCTGTACCGACGTGACAGGGTTGGATGGTTCGAAGCCAACATACATAACTAATGTAATCTAACAGGCTTCCTACATGCACGCTAAACATGTAATCTACATATGCATACTGTTATACTAATCTTACCTGGATTCCGAATTCAGGTGTGCCGGTCAACCTGACTGGAACTTTAACTGCGCGGCGGATTACAGGCTCCTAAACCATAAAAATCACAACACTATAAGTGACACGCTAAATCACTTCCCGGGGACTTAAACTAGGAACTAAAAGTTTCCCTATCGATAAAAAGCATGGCAATACCCCCTAAAACATAAAATCGAGGAAAACTAGGGTTTCTAAAAAATTCCCCAACCGGTAGACCGGTTGCCCAACCGGAATTCCGGTTCTGGAAAATTCAGGACCCCCATCCGGAATTCCGGATGCACAACCGGAATTCCGGTTCCTCGCAGGCAGCAACAATCAAAAATTCATATCTCAACCAAATCAACTCCAAATTGATTCAAACCTTCCAGACCTACTCCATATAACCCAAATAACATTTCTAAAGCATCAAATCTACCCAGAATGCATAGAAATGAAAAACACCATTAAAGCTCAAGCTTTGAGTTCTAAACTCAAACTTGAGCAAACCCCTCTAACATGCATTCAAACCTGTTTAAATCTACTTAAATATGCATAACTAAGCTTCTGTAAACAACAGAAAACAACCACCACAAACACAGCAACCAAATTCTTCATTTTACCATAAAAACCAAGCTTTTTACATAAAAATCTAACCAACTAGAACAAGGAATTCAAGCATGCAATTCAATCTAATTACACCTACTTAACTCAGCATTTTAATCAAGAGAACAACAACAATAATTAACAGCAGCAGCATCACCAAAAATTATCATGCATTACACAACTTTTCCATTAAAAATTTCAAGAAAACAAAGAGGAGATACAAGTGATCAAACCTTGACTTGGATTACACAAAGAGGAGATGAAAATCACAAGAATTTGAGCAAAACACCCGGCCCTAGCAGCTCCAAGTCTTGGCCGAAAATAGAGAGAGAATGAGAGCTTTTGAAAATTTTCTTCTTTTCTTTAATTTTTTTCTAAGTGTAGGAAATGAGGCTTTGAAGAGTAAAATGAATTAAAAAGGATTCTTTTCAGCCAAATAATAAACAATTAAACATTTATTTTTCAATTAATACATTCACTAAAAGACAAAAAGTCATTGGGGCAAAAAGACCATTTTGCCCCTCCACACTAAAACCACATAATTAACACTAAAGGGGTATTTTTGGGAAATTCTAAATTCCCGGCCATTCCCGACATTCCCAATGTCTAATAACCAGTCCCAAACTACTAACATACTAACTTGTGATTTCTACTGAGCCAAACGCCGGGTTCCAAAATACCGGGCACCGGAAATGCAAAATATGAAAACTACTGAATGACATAAAAATGCATTTCTGAATTCCATAAATAACAGTATAATAAATTATTTAAATAGCTATAAATAATTTCATAATTAATCATAATTAACTGCTAATTTCCAAATTAAACTAAGCGGGCTTTACACAAGGTGTTCATGACTCCATCATGATTCAATAATAAGATTATTCCCACACCTTTAATCTCACAAGCTTTGTTGTTCCCAAGAAGAACTGTGCCCCCATGACTCTTTGAATAAGTCTTGAATAGTTCTTTGTTTGGTGTCATCTAAAATGAACACCTTGAATCTAGAATCCAATCTCCACTTGAATCTGATCTAGACAGCACAAGTGCATCAAATGACACTAAAAATGCATCAGATGACTCATAGCTATTTGCAACATCAACAAGTCCATGCCTTTTGGACTTGTGATGATTTTCTCTTATTAGTTTATCCTATAAAGCCAAACAATCATCTCTAAAGTGGCCCTCCTTCTTGCAGTGATAATATTGCTTTCTTGTAGTTCCATTAGAGCTTGGCCCTCCTGTGGAGTTTCTAGAATTGGATCTTGAATGGTTACCTTTGTATCCATTTGAGTTTTGATTTCACTTGTATACTATCTTTGGGAATTTTGCCTTAACAATAAGTAATCATTCACCATTGGTCTCTTCTTTCTCATCTCCTTTCTTCTAAATTTCTTTAGAATTAATTGTAGCCTTAACCTTTGTCATGGTAAAAGTTTCTTTCCCATAAAAGATTGTATCAATAAACTGCTCATATATCTTAGGAAGTGAACTCAATTGGATTATAGTCTGTTCTTCATCATCGATTTTCACCCTTATTCAGATCAAGAATAATTATATTATAATAATCTAGATGCTTTGTCAATTCCTTTGGCTGATCCATTCGAAGTGTGTATAACTTCTTCTTGAGATACAACTTGTTTGTGAGAGATTTCTTCATGTAAATTGAAGCCAACTTATTCCAGAGACCCAAGGCCTTATTTTCATCTGAAACTTCCCTCAAAACCTCATCACTATGACTGAGGAAAAAGGCACTATATGCCTTGGCTTTAATCTCAAGTTTCTTCTTCCTTTCTTCAATAAATTCTATGGCTCAACATCAGGTGCGTCATAGATCCCTTGGTGAACTGGAGAATCTTTTATTTTAATTCTCCATAAGCTAAAATTATTTGAACTAGTGAACTTGTCCACTTCAAATCTTGTTGTAGCCATTCAAACTAGGTTCTTGATTGCTTGATTATGGTTCTTGAAAGTTTAAGTTTGATTCTTATTAAAATGTTGAAGATGAATCTTATTGGTTGGCTGTGATTATTAAACTTTAAACCCTGAGCTCTGATACCATTTCTAGTGAAAGATCACTCTCAAAACACTAATATTACAATAGTAGCGATGTTATGAACACACAATTCAAACTAGAACTAATCACAAAATTAAAAACTGAACTTAGATAAAACTAGGCAAGAATAAACTTAGCTCAAGAATAAATGAATCGTGAATTTTTATTGATGAAGTATATTCTGCAGTACACAATCAAATATGTGTAACATTACAACTCAACACAGTAGACGATTACAAAGAAGTGCCTCACAATGAGGGAAATATCTTCAAGAGTGATACTCCCATTACATCCCTCCACACACACACTCATTAAGATCTTGGACTCTCTCTCTCTAAACTTGACTCTGAAATCTAAATTATGAGCCTTGGAGATGTATTGAGAAAGTAGAGTCACTTCTATTTATAGATGTTAGTGTCAAAGCCAACTGTTATAACTAACATCAACTTTCTTTAAATTCATCTGATTAGAGTTAAGATTGAACTACTGACTTGACAGAGGTTAACTGAATATATTCCCAATATATATAAATATTAATTAATTACAATCTTTTTAATATGACGATCTTATAGCTAGCTAGCTAGGTAGATTTCCAACAAGAGAGAGCATATAGAACTCGTCCCTTCCAACCTTGCAGCATCCATTGGTTATCTTCATCGACCAAAAATTCCTTTTGGTAATATGTCTCCTTCATCATTTTCTTCACTTTCTTCATAATCTCTTGGCTCAGCGGAAGTTGCTTCAACCCAGCTCTTAAGTTCCTTGCGTGCCACTGCTTGTAGGTCTCTGGCCTTTCGATCCTTTTTGAGCCTTCACAAGCAATCACATTTAAGATCTCTTTACCAAAACCCTCTTGCTCGTACACCTTCCTGTCCTGCTCATATTCAGGAGGTGAATTGGCCTCCAACATATCAAATACAGATGAGAAATAGTAGAGTGCCTCTCTGAATCCTGTAGTGAAAAATGGAGCATTGTAAGCCCCATTAACAATCCCATGAATGAAAATATCTGGACGAATACTCTTCACCAATTTTAGAACATCATCTCTTGAGCTGTGCAACCCTGCGGTAGTGTCATCAAGCAAGTATTTGAATGAATACAGAGAGTTTACAACAATAATTTCATTCTTGTTAATGTTGAGATCTTCACATGTTATGTTCTCCCATACTTGTGATATTATTGGTTTGTACTCGAAAGGGACATTGAATCTTTTACAGTAGTTTCCCAAATAATCTCCTGTTTCTTCAAGCCTTGCAGCTGGTTTAAACCCAGGTAGAGGGAGATCTATACCAGTGATTCGAAGCAAAGGAGGGCCTCCGGGCCTCATTGAGAGGCGCTGGATAAGGCTAGGCCATTGAAAACCATTTAAAATGCCAAAGTGAATGATGTGAAGAGTGTTTGATTTCTCAGCTAACTCTAAGATTGTATGGTTAATGAAAAAGTTAGATAACTTGATGAGAGGACAAGCTGAAAGAAACAGTCTCCAAGATTTCAAGGAGGTGAGAATTGACATTCTTTTAGTAGAGAGTGCTGTGTATAACTCATTCCCAATACCATTCAATCGTGCCTCAAGTGCATTACCAAAGTAGTGAGTTAGTCTCTGAGATCCATTACCTGAAATAGATGTGTTTCTCCTAATTTGAAGTAGTAATTCTGCGGCTGTGTCTCGATCATTGACTGCTACAGCTTCTGCACAATGAGTGAGAAGAGTTCTCAAATCAAGCAAATCTTCATCACATCCTGCAACACATTTCCTCTTCCTGGTTTTTGCAATATAATTACTAGCATTAGACACTTTTGATGATGACTCGCTCATTTCACATTTTTCGAGTTGATTTTCCCAACCATTGGCCAGTAAAACCATATCAAAAGTTTCTGCATATAGCTCAGAATCATGATCAGTAGAATTCCCTGCCAATAATCTCTTGTCCTTCATTCTAGCCAAAGTCTCAATCCCAAGTTGGCTTATATTTTTCATTTTCATCAATAATCCACTATTATTCAAGTGATGATCATATTGACAATTTTTACCTTCAAAATCAAACCCCATTTTATGAGCAAGGTGGGAAGTAGTTGATGAAATGAGCTGAAAATTGTTGTAGCTGATCATCATATTGTTATTGGAACTATATGGTTCGTGAATAGTACTACTGAAATCATCATTAAGCAAAAAGGGTTTGTCCACATTCTTATTAGCAGCAGTACTAAAAACATTAAAGCAATGATCACAGCTATTGCAATTGCAAGAACGAGTAGTAGTAGTGTTATGTACTGTGTCTAAGTTAATCATGTGCTGTGATCTTGATGAATAATTACTACGTGAAGCATTAATTAACCGTTGTTGTTCTGCTGAGCTATGTTTTTTCTCCGCAAGTGCATCAGAAAAGGACCTTTGAGCAGCTTCAACAGTAGCATCTGAGAAAAAATAGGTTCCTTCTTCCATGTCTTCCTCCAACAGAATCTTGCTTATGCAATTTAAAGGATGTTCTTCTTGATGATCAGGATGCCAAGTACCCATGATCTCTGCAAAGGTAAACCTATATAGAGAAACCATGAAATAAAACAATGGTGTTATTATATATATGAAAAGTAATTAACTTTAGTATTATTTGGATAAAAGTAATTAGGCTATATATTAAACTAAGTTTTTTTTTTGTACAATTTATAAATGATTGAAATATACATCATCAGTGTAAAAATGCTAGAGTATATATTGTGTCAAGAATAAACAAAACTTTAATTTTGCGTAAAGAAAAAAGAGAAGTGAAATTAATAATAATGCTGAAAACTAAACTTGGAAAGACATTAAATTAATTCAGCAGTAGTAATTATAATAAGATTAAAATGGCCTTACCTGTTAGAAAACTTAGTAGTTTTTAATTGAGGGAGGTGTGAGATCGAGTGAGGTTATTGTTAGAAGCAACAAAGGCTTGTGTATTTATAGGAATAAGTTGGCCCACAGAAATTTATTACTTCTGCCAGTTGTGATTATACAGGCGTACATAACAGTATCTTTTGATCGACCATGTCATTGTCAGCTGTACGTAACAGTAAATATACGCTGTGTATTTGGTTTCACATTTGCCTCACTTGTATATTTAATTAAATTATATATACTTTATAAATATTTTTTATGGTATTAGAAGTCAAACTCACAAAATCGTATAACACAAGTTGTGTTTTTAGCAACATATCTCCTACTATAAGACAAGTAGGTACTACAATAACAATACAATAATCCTTAATTACAGACTAAAGTGGTTCAAAAACCAAATTCAATTTATATATGTATACATCTTGACCTGGTGGACACACTATTATTAGCCATATATCAATAATTAACTTAATTGTATTACTAGATCGATCGATCCATATGATTTAATTAAAATCTGAAAATTAAGGGTTTTTATATATTCAGAAACATTCAACAAGCCACGTAGAAATTATGAAAATTATAATGGTATACGTACCTACGTAAATGTAGATGTGGTATATAATACCACACATATATGATTTATGTAGAAGGTTTCATTGAGCTACTCCAAGTTTGTAGATATAAAGAACGGTTATATTATATTAATTTGTTCTGATTAGCATGCATATTTGATATTATATGAATTCATAATTAGAATTAATTAATTAATGTATATCAATTATCATGAATCGATGATCAAGAGTTTTAACCTACATATTCATACATTTATATACATGATACTATTATAATTTATATAATGGTACCGGATACACATGGGCACACACAAAAATTTGGCTCTCAAGAAAAATGACAATTAATGGAGACTCATCACAATCACAATTTGGTTGTTTTCCGTTTCCTTTTCTATAAAACCAGTTATTAAATTAGTACTCTATCAAAAATTGTATAAAGGAAACAATGACCTATAATTGGGCTAGCTTGAGAGAAAAGAAATAAAACAATTACTTATAATTAAAAGCTTCATGTGAGGAATTAGCAGCAGCATTGAATCAATTGGAGTTAATTATTGTCTTTGAATAAGGCGGCGCCGGCTTTAACCTTTCTGATATATAAAAATAAAATCCCTGTTACAAACAGAGAAGAAGAAAAAAATTGTCAGTTCAAGTGGCAGAGGCGGCGACCCTCCTTTTTATTTTTTTAAGTTGATTTTCTTTCGTCGTGAATCGGTGGTGACGTATAGTTAAGTCAAAAGCCCTGTGTTAAAGTAATTGACCACAGCAAATAAAATTGCTATTAAGCCCCTAATCCTATTGTTATAATATTGGAATCTTTCCTTCCCTTGATTTGTTCACAAACAAACCAAACTCAGTTTGACTATAACCAATTAAGAATTTTGTGTACTAACAAATCTACTAACTATCCATAATTAATAATCATGTTTGCATGTACCAATTTTAAAAAAGTGTCCACATATATACTCTTAATGGTTATTAATTTTGAGTTTTTATGATGAATTTTTTTATTTAATTAGATAATTTTCTTATTTTTACATTATATAGGTTGGGATGGGTTCATCAGCCTAAAGAAAATAGTAAAAAAAAAAGTTTTCAGCAAAAAAGTGATAAAAAAATTGAATTTAACTTAAATATTTTTTTTATATAAATATATTTTTGATATAATGTAAAAAGATGTATTTTTTTAATATTTTCTTTAATTAAGTAGCTAAATTAAGCCTAGAATAAATTCAAATACTTTATTATATGCGGACCAAAATCTAATGGTTTAATATTTTTAAAATTAATATTTATAGTTAAATTTATTTATATCCCATTAATGGGTAATACCCATTAAGAAGTATTGCATATATATATATCAAGGATATGTCTACAATAGGAACATTAGCTTTGTTAGGAATATTTTTATAAGCATACATATTTGTTAGAATTTGGGATGAGATGAATGAACTTTTATCTCAAAATCAATTGACAATGAGAGGAGTAGCATTTTCATCTTATATATTACAATTTATTTTCACGTATATTAACAATGTAAGACCATATTTAATTGTATATATATAAACTGTAGAATATTGTTGCGATATTTAGCACACGCAAGTGTACGTATCGTTTAAACTGGTAGACTCACGAGGAGTGAGGTCGATCCCACAGGGCCCACAGGGAGTACGTTAAAACTAAACTTTTACTTCTATTTGATTAAATAAAAGATAGGAAGAAAAAAAATAATGAAGTATAAGAAAAATAGTTGGAAGCAACGATTCGAGAAAATTAATAGTTAATAAACTAGGGTGTCGATTTCAATTGTTTTTATTGAATATGGTCTAATATGATTATTTTCCTAATATTAATTCCTATGCAATCGCAAGTTTACTAAGGTAATTTATAGTCTTCTCAGATATATAAACCTCAATTACATGTAAACTTTCTACTCTCGTGATAAATTTAACATGCAACAGGCATTAAACACAGAAACCCTATAAGTTATCTAAACCATATAGGTACTCTCGTCCTATATCGAAATTCAGTTCTATTCTACTATAGCATATTTGACACTCACTTCTCAGATCTCGCATCAAAATCATAGACAGATAATTGGTGATCAGGCAGTTAAAAGTAATTAAGCACAAATAAAATAGAATACATAGAAATTAAGGGGAAAATAAATCATATTAAAACCATAAACAATATCAAACAATATCCATCTAACCCTAATAAAGTGTTTAGTTACTCATGTTTATTGAAACACAAATACACATATTAACTAATAGAAAAGAGATGAAAAATAGAGAAGAGATGAAAAGAAGAATGCTGAAAACTCTGAGCAGTATGTCTCCACTATTGCAGTTGATCTCTCTACTCTGTATCTGAACTCTCACTTTTTTCTCTCTGAAATTGCTTGATGAAATCAACTCTCTTCTGCTCTTTATATAGGCATTCAGGGCCTAAAAAGATGGAAAAACGCACATGTTAAATGCCCATTCGAACTAGGAAACCCCCAACACCCACGTGAGATAAAAATACGATTTTTGTGCTATTTAGGGAGGCGGGCCGCGGCATGCTAAAGCCATGCCGCGGCCCGTGTTGGAAAGCGATTTTTCTGCTGCGTCGACTGATAGTATTTTGGCCATAACTCTCTCAATATTGCTCGGAATTGGAGGATTCAAGATGTTCCGGAAAGATAAAAGAGAGATCTAGAACTTTTATGTTTTGAATTTTTCCAAAATCCAATCAGAAGATTGTCGAATTCAGTCTTGACGTTTCAGCTTTATTTTCTTGCAGAGTTTTCTCTATTTTAAATATCATGATATTTTTATCTTTTTTCCATCTTTTTCTCTGATATTTTTCTAATCTTCTTCTATTTTAAATCTGCAAAAATAAAAGATAACAAGCGTAAAAATGCTCCAAACACAATTAAAACTCAATTAAAAATATACTAAACTTAATCTAAAATTAATACTAAAAATAACCTAACAAATTCCCCCAAACTGAGCTTTTACTCGTCCTCGCGTAAAACACTAAACAAACATTAAACAAGTCAATCTCCAAAACATGAGTAATTTTCAAGTAGCTTCAATAATATGATTATGAAAAAAATTCACTTATGCATATAATCCAGAATTTCAGTTCAATTACACCATTGACAGATTTCAATTTATTTTCATTTAGCTCGTGAAACCATAGAATGCAATTAACTAACAATTAAACCACTTTATGCATGCCAATTACAATCATCAATCCACTAACCCAAAATTCCATATGCTTGCAATACTTACTATTCTCCACTAATATAGATCAATGCACAACTAAGAATCAGAAGGTCTTTCTAGGCTTGTAATGTTAGACTTAGGGTAAAGGTAGTTCAAATGGTCATTTAGGCTTGTCTATACCATAAGCTTCTCCAATCATGCCAATCCCAATACCCCCTTTTCTAATTACATGAGAGATATATTTTTTTTCTTTTTTTCAACAAGATTGCAACAACTTTCTATTTATTTTTTTTTTCTAGATTTGACACTGGTTGTCAGATTTTCTTTTTTATCTTTTTTTTTTTTTTTTTTTTTTTTTCAAGTTGTTGCCAATCATCATTTTTTTTCACATTTTTTTTTTCACACACATACAACAAACTTCCCATCTGAATTCCCCCAAACTAAAGATCTACTTATGGTATGGTTAGGGTTAAGTTTTGGATATTCATGGGTTTATCTTTTTAGGCTCAATATGTGTAGAACAAAGAATAGGTTGAGGCTCAAAAAAGGGTAACTAGGAGTAAATTACATCGATGGCTTGAATGGCACAATCGATCCAAAAAAAAATGCCTAAATCACTTTCCTAGTCATGCATAATTTATTATTTCGCCTCAAATAGCAAGCAAGCAAGTTCTAGAATTTATTTCAAACAACTTTCCACATTCCACAATCAGCATACATAAAATAATTCAATTAC
Source organism: Cannabis sativa (assembly GCF_029168945.1). Taxonomy (NCBI): domain Eukaryota; kingdom Viridiplantae; phylum Streptophyta; class Magnoliopsida; order Rosales; family Cannabaceae; genus Cannabis; species Cannabis sativa. The sequence goes on from NC_083601.1 coordinate 75,402,691, forward strand.
TAGCAAATTACCTAATATGATTCCATGTTCTTTTAAGTATAAAATTGAAATTAGTCAAGAATGTAATATCGCCAAGCACACGGATTTTTCGAAAATAAGTGAACTTTTCAAATCATGCTATCTACCTACTTTTAAATTGACTCATATTAAGCAAATTGACTCAAAACAATAAAAAACTAAAAATTAAAAATTAAAAGACATAAAACTTAAAAACTCAAAATAAAAATTAAGTCACTCCTCCCCCCAAACTAAAGTGACACATTCTCCCCAATGTGACATTAAAGGAAAAGGAAAGGAAACTTACCTGGGTGCCACATCAATAAGCGGTTGACGCCCGTAATAAGCGTCATGCAAGACAACTTGAAAATTGTTATTGTACTTGCCTTCAAGCTTGGCAAGCGATGAGTTTGAACAAAAGTCAGCACCAACAACATAAGACTTTGGATGATGAGCTTGGGGAGAAGCCTTTTGTAGCTTGCAGAGGATATAATATGGTGTTGATGAAATATATGGATTCATTGGTGGTTTATTAGTCAATATCATTGATGAAGTCGAATCAATGATGTCATGTTCTTCCTTATCCTCCAATGTCACAGTATCTACACTTTCATCTAACAACCCTTCTTCTTGTTGCTCACTCTCCACTTGGCTATCCATACCCTTGCTTGTGATTTCATATTCAATGAGTTCTTCTTCACAAGGATCTTGATCTTCAATTGTAGGCTCATTGTCTTCCTTGTATTCAACTAATGACCCTTCTTCATTGTAGCAATAACTCTCGTAACTTTCATTATTGGAGTTATTACATTCTGAATCATGAGCCACTAAATTATCACATAAGGATCTCACCATGTCTGTTAAGCGATTAATCTCTCCTGGAAGTGATGGTAGAAGTGCTAGTAGTTGTTCCTCTTTTTCAGATTGTTGAGATGAATTTGGGCAATAAGGTGGGTATTGGTGACTCCAACCCTGAAGTGATGGATCCCAATGCCAGTCATAATCAAAATCTGCCATATTATTCAATAGATCGATTACGTCATAGCCTCTCATTAATAGAGGCGCTCCAGTTGCCTCTGCTCCATAATCAACCCAACTTCTTGTTTCATCGTTAAGTCCGTTATAAAATAGCCACGTAAAACACCCACTTGAGAAAGTGGGATAACATCTCTCTCCATACTCTTTAAATCTCCTCCAAGCAGAATAGAATGACTCATTGTGTTGTTGGGCAAAATCCTCAAGATATAGCATCTGGATTTGTCTTGCAGGTCAAACTCATAAGTAAAACATTAGTAAATTTAAAAAAAAATAAAACTAAATTAGTACTAAAAAGATAAAAATTTGAAACAACAAAATTAATACTAAAACTAAAAAGAAAAACCAAATTAGAAAAAAATTTAATTTTTAATAATATTAACTATCACTCCCCGGCAACGGCGCCAAAAACTTGTTGCGATATTTAGCACACGCAAGTGTACGTATCGTTTAAAGTAGTAGACTCACGAGGAGTGAGGTTGATCCCACAGGGAGTGTAGTTAAGTACGTTAAAACTAAACTTTTACTTCTATTTGATTAAATAAAAGATAGGAAGAAAAAAAATAATGAAGTATAAGAAAAATAGTTGGAAGCAACGATTCGAGAAAATTAATAGTTAATAAACTAGGGTGTCGATTTCAATTGTTTTTATTGAATATGGTCTAATATGATTATTTTCCTAATATTAATTCCTATGCAATAGCAGGTTTACTAAGGTAATTTATAGTCTTCTCAGATATATAAACCTCAATTACATGTAAACTTTCTACTCTCGTGATAAATTTAACATGCAACAGGCATTAAACACAGAAACCCTATAAGCTATCTAAACCATATAGGTACTCTCGTCCTATATCATAATTCAGTTCTATTCTACTATAGCATATTTGACACTCACTTCTCAGATCTCGCATCAAAATCATAGACAGATAATTGGGGATCAGGCAGTTAAAAGTAATTAAGCACAAATAAAATAGAATACATAGAAATTAAGGGGAAAATAAATCATATTAAAACCATAAACAATATCAAACAATATCCATCTAACCCTAATAAAGTGTTTAGTTACTCATGTTTATTGAAACACAAATACACATATTAACTAATAGAAAAGAGATGAAAAATAGAGAAGAGAAGAAAAGAAGAATGCTGAAAACTCTGAGCAGTATGCCTCCACTATTGCAGTTGATCTCTCTACTCTGTATATGAACTCTCACTTTTTTCTCTCTGAAATTGCTTGATGAAATCAACTCTCTTCTGCTCTTTATATAGGCATTCAGGGCCTAAAAAGATGGAAAAACGCACATGTTAAATGCCAATTCGAACTAGGAAACCCCCAACACCCACGTGAGATAAAAATACGATTTTTGTGCTGTTTAGGGAGGCGGGCCGCGGCATGCTAAAGCCATGCCGCGGCCCGTGTTGGAAGCGATTTTTCTGCTGCGTTGACTGATAGTATTTTGACCATAACTCTCTCAATATTGCTTGGAATTGGACGATTCAAGATGTTCCGGAAAGATAAAAGAGAGATCTATAACTTTTATATTTTGACTTTTTCCAAAATCCAATCAGAAGATAGTCGAATTCAGGCTTGAAGTTTCAGCTTTATTTTCTTACACAGTTTTCTCTATTTTAAATATCATGATATTTTTATCTTTTTCCCATCTTTTTCTCTGATATTTTTCTAATCTTCTTCTATTTTAAATCTGCAAAAATAAAAGATAACAAGCGTAAAAATGCTCCAAACACGATTAAAACTCAATTAAAAATATACTAAACTTAATCTAAAATTAATACTAAAAATAACCTAACAAATATATATGTGCATCTAAACCAAAATTTTAAAATTATTAATAAATACCTCATATTGTATAACTATGAATATTTAACCAAAATATGAATTGAAAAGTTTTAATAAAAAGATCACACCCACTTAATCCAAAAGCCCAAAAGACCCAATATATGAGTAAAAACTTAGAATCACATCACATATGAATACATATGTCAAATATAAAGTATAGATGCATAAAGAGGAGGCATAAATTTTAATTTTGATAGTGGCTTTATGCTAGATAAGATGAGCTCAGTGACATATATTATATAATATATTATTAGTCGATCCAAAGAAAACATCATGTCACTAAAAAAAAATGGGAGTGAAACCTTATTAGACATAAAGCATCAATAAGATTCAAACAACACTATCTCATCACTTCATAAAATTAATTCCAAATTGAAAAAATAAATAACAGATCCCATCGCATGCATATAACTAGATCTCTTTCCCAAAAAAATTTGAATGGTTAATAGATTCATATCAATTCACTATAATAATTTTGATAGATAAATACCAAATAAATAATCACAAAATTATAACCCCAAATCATAAATAGAAGAGCAAAACCTAATTTTTTAGATTTTTAGAAATCCTTAAAGAATCAATTAAAGTTAGCTCTTGATACCACTTATTAGAGATCTTTATCACTCTAAAATATGCATTAACAATATTCAATTTTATAAATAAACATATTACATATAATTATAAGTTGATAACCATAGATCTAAATAATACATTTGTTGATTCAAAGAAAAGAAGTCAAATAGCAGAAGCATACCTTAATTTATAGATACTGATGATCTTAATCCATCTTGTAGAGATAATCTTTGTGGTGATTTTGGGTAATGATCTTCCAAGGAAACGAGACTTAGGGTTTTCTAATTTTCTCTCTTGATGGGAGAAGATGAGAATAGAAATTAGCTCTTGTTTCTTGGGAATCACTACCAATTTAAATATTAAGTATTTTAATTTAGCCCCTAAATAAATTAGAAATATCGCTTAGGGTATCTACACATTTAGCTCATGACATTTTAATATCCAATGACCCACAATTACTAAAATAATCACTTTATTTTAGGCCAAACTTCAAATAGCAATACACACTAATATATATATGAGCCGAGGATTTTAATCCAACACTATATTCTTCCTCACCTCTTTTAGTCTTCCTCTTCTATAAAATTTTTGAGCTCATTCGAAAACTGAGGTTTATGCAAAGTTTTTGAATTTATGGCGAGTCATTGTTGGAGGATATAGAACAAAGGTTTTAATATGCCATAATGTTTTGTAGAGAACATATTTTTTATCTCAAGCACCTTGTTGATTATTGATGTTAAACTATTTTTATATATTCACGTTACGAGAATTATTTAATAAAAAAAAACTTACAGTCAAATTACAAAGTGCTATTTAAAAGCTTTCTTATATATCAAAATATAAACAAAAATAAATAAAGTATCTTAGAATAAATTTGTGAAAATAAAAAATACTTAATCTCATCCTAAACTTTCAAGCACCAGCCAGTCCTGACATCATTTTTTGAGAAATAAATAAATAATTCCTTTATAGCTCCTGGATTATTCATTTATTTTTTTCATTTTATATTTTGAAAAAAATATTAGATATTATTTTAATAATAATGGTGTCAATTTTTTTTTAGTACTTTTAGATACTGTTGCACAAAATTTTTAATTGGGTGTCAGAAAAGAAAAAACAATTAGATGCACATAAATGTACATTAATTAATGTACGTAAACTCAAAAGTCATGTATATCAAAGGCTTAGAAAATATTTTTATACTATAAAAATAAAATAGGTGTACCAACTATAGAATTATTCTATGAGTAATTTGCGGCATAACCTCCTTAAGTGGTCAGATTTTTGTAACTAATACCTAATTCTAAAATTTTGGTGGTAAAACCCCCTAAACTCGTGTTCTATTAGCAGTTTAATATTTTCATCCATTTTTAGCTGTTAACTGCCATGGTGGAATGTCTACGTGGACACAGTGTATACGTGGCATAATTTTATTAGTCCACGTAAATAAATATTTAAAAAAATAAAATTTTCAAAACTATTTACAAAAATAAAATAAAAATTAAATATTACAAAAATTGTTTTAAAATTAAAAACAAATAAAATAAAATAAGTTATTTTTTTTCTTTTTCTTTCTCTTCTTCTATTCTTCTTCTTCGATCTCTCGTTCATCCACCGTCATCACCAAAACTATCATCTGCTTCATCATCCACAACCGACCACCATCATCACTACAACTTCCCATCTCCATTACCATCCACGATCGACCAGCAGCCACATTCTATTCCTTTTATCCAAATCAACACCAAAATAAAATTAAAAAACAATTCCATTTTCATATCTAACCTAAAAAGACTCAAATCAAATAAATAAAACTATAATCCATCATCTACCTTTCTCTCCCCCCAGCCACCAATCAAGCCTAAAGCTAGCTTAAGTATCATCAAATCATCCCCTGAACACAAAATGAAACATCTTTTAAACCTACAAAGCCCTAACTCGGATTCATGCATAAAAACCCAACTCCAAACATAAAAAAATTCAAGGAGAAGAGGATAGAAGCTTACCTTGAGTTGAATCCCTAAAATTCGAAGAAAAATTCTGCCTAAACACTCAACAATTAGAGTTAAGAACCCTAACTTCTGCTGGGTTTCTAAAGGGGTCGAGCGAGAGAGAGAGAGAGAGAGAGAGAGAGAGAGAGAGAGACTTGGAAGGCCACCACTATACCGTCTCTTCTGTCGAAGCCTTCCAAGACCGACAAAGCCCCCAACTTGCAAGTTAGGCCTCTCTCTCTCTCTCTCTCGCTCTCGTTTTTCTTTCTTTCTCTCTCTGCATTTAGCTCAGCTTGAGAAGGAGGGATAAAGGGAACCCAGCCCAGATCCGCCTGACCCCAGTCTAGATCTGACCAGACTCAACCCAGCCCTCGTTTTCGATTTTCAACGATGAATTTTAGGATTTAGAGGATGTGGGTTCGGATAAAGAAGCGTTGCAGAGGAAGAAGGAAGAAGGGGAAGAAGAACCACAGGTTTTAGGAGAAGAAGAAGAAGAAGAACCAGAGAGAAGGTGAAAGAAATCTGTTTTAGGTTTAGGTTAAGGTTTTTTTTAGCAGTGAAATAGATAGAAGGAGGAGGAGGAGGAGGAGGGCTAGGGAATTACAATTTTTTTTTAATTTTTAAAGAAAAAGATTTTTTTTTTTTTTTTTGATCAAGAAGAAGAAAACTTCATTAATCTACTCAACAAATACAAGCAAATTCACTTCTACAAGAGAAGCAACCACCTCCACTTCACCTAATTACAAATCAATCTATGAATCAAGTCTTTCTCCTTCCTAGAGCATTTTCTATCTTTAATCAATAAAAGTCTATACTTCACTTCACTTTTAATTTTATTTACAATGCAATTTACAGAATTAGAAAAAGAAGAGACTAAACAAGTGTTTCGATTCCACCACAGATGGTAGATCACAGCCGCAATCAAGAGGACCAAAATTCTGTCCACCACAGTCGGCTTAGGGCAGCCCAACCAAACTCTCCAACTATCATAGTCCTCAGACCAACCAACCATGCCCAGCCATTGAAAAATCCTGTACAAAACCAGCAAAGAAAGTCTGCACTTGAAGAACAAGTGGTTATGACTCTCAAGATCAATATCACAAACCACACAATTCAGATTAGACATAGGAATGTTCAACTTGCTAAGATGATCCCTTGTTAACAACTTGTCTTGGGTTGCTTGCCAAAGTTGGAAGGTGTGTTTAGGCATGCTCAAACCATGCCAAATAGCCCCCGCTGCAGGAAATAACGTCTGATTCAGCAAGCTGCAATAAAATCTGCTGGTTTTGAACTTATCTCCACCCGCTGCCACAACCTCATCTTTGTTGAAGGTTGTTCGTAACCTGCAGAGTTTTCTCCAATACCAACTAGTATCCATGCTCATTCTATAGGACCAGAAATCACTCCCCTTAAGATAAATTGAGTTAATCCACTTTACCCACAATAAATCTTTTTTGCTCATCAAATCCCAAATGAATCTAGCTAAGGAAGCTTTATTCCATTTAGAACCATCCTTGAACCCAAGACCACCATAAGCTTTAGGAAGGCACACCTTTTCCCAACTTATCAAGTGAACTCTAGGGCGATTGTCTTTTAAACCCCAAAGGAAACCGCGGCAAAGTTTCTCAATCTCCTTAATCACACTTTGAGGTAACATGAACACTCTCATCCAATAGTTTCTTAATCCTATCAAAGTAGAATGGATTAATTGAATACGGCCAGCATAGGAAAGATGTTTGTTGGCCCACGAATGAAGCTTATTTTTCATCTTTTTCAAGATCGGCCCACAATCCTCAAGTTTCCATTTGGTAGGTCTAAGAGGGATTCCAAGATACTTGAGAGGAAACTCTCCTATAGAAAGATTTATTTTCTGAGCAAGAGGAATTGGATGATCAACTCCACCAAAATAAACCTGAGATTTAGCAAAATTTATAGAAAGTCCCGAAGTCTTGCTAAACTCATCAAGCAGAGTTTGAATGACATTGAGAGAACCCTCATTCCCTTTACAAAAAATTACTAAATCATCCGCAAAACAAAGATTAGTAAGTTTCAGTTTTTTGCATAAGGGATGATACCTGAACTCCTTATCTCTGGCCGCTTTTTGGATGCTTCGAGACAGATATTCCATGACTAGGACAAAAAGGAGGGGGGAAATTGGGTCTCCTTGCCTTAGCCCTTGTTCGCCTTTGAAAGAACCCTGAATTCTTCCATTCAAAAGTAACGAATACGACGTATTTCTCACACAGTTCATTATCCACTTAACAAACTTTTCAGGAAAGCAATAGGCCACCAAAAGTTTCTCAAGAAAATCCCAATTGACCGTGTCATAAGCTTTACTTATGTCAATTTTTATAGTGCATCTTGGGGAGCAATTCTTCCTTCTATAATTCTTCAAGATGTCTTGGAGAATAAGGATATTGTACGCAATGGAGCGCCCTTTAACAAACGCTCCCTGATTCTGACTCACTAAAGTAGGCAGAACATTGGCAAGCCGAGTACAAATCAGTTTAGAAACACATTTGTACAATGTTGTGCAACAAGCTATAGGCCGATAGTCAATTGCTTTAGAAGGGCTCTCAGTCTTAGGAATAAGAGAGAGAGTTGTGCTATGAAGCTCAGCCGGGAACTGGTTGGTTTCAAAGAAATGAGCAATAGCAGCATGTATATCTTTCCCCATCTCAGGCCAAACCGACCGAAAAAACCCTGAACCATAACCATCAGGCCCAGGAGACTTAGTGATAGGAATGCTAAACATTGCAGCTCTGACTTCTTTGAGAGAAAAAGGCTTTAGAAGATGAACCTGTTGGTCAAGGTTAAGTTTAGGCCCCATCACAATGCAATCAGGTTGGATCTCCATACTAGTAGGCTTGGCTTTCCCCATTATGCTTTGGAAGTGACTAAGAAAGTGATGAACAACATCAGGGAAATGATCGTTTAATACCCCTTGCTCAGTCACAAACGAGACAATCCTGTTTTCTTCCTTCCTTTTTTTCAAGAAAGCTTGAAAATAAGCAGTATTGCTATCCCCTTTCTGAACCCAATTGACTTTGCTTCTTTGGTACAAGAAGCTTTGATACATTTTTTCCTGTGTGTGAAACTGCTTAGCCGCCTCAATCTCCAAACTAAGAAGATTATTGTCATTAGGACTAGCTTGGCATTGATATTGAGCCTCAATGTAAGCATCTTTGGCCTTCTCATACGCCTCACCAATGTGCCCTATTGCATTCCTGTTGAAGGCCTTCAGTTTGTGCTTAAGACGCATCGTTCTGAGATAAATCCCCTTCAAACCACTACACCTCAAAGGCTTCCCCCAACTATCCATAACTGTCTTTTTATAATCTGGGTGATCGGTCCAGAAATTAAAAAAACCGAAATGGCTTACTACCAATAAGCTCAGTGGCATTCGAATGAATCACACAAAGGCAATGATCTGAGCAAGTTTCCCAAGAGAAGTGAGCTGATGTGTTCGGGAAATCATCAACCCAATCCTCATTATGGAAAACATGATCTATTCGGGAGAAGATCCTACTATTCTGTTTATTAGTCCAAGTGAAATTCGATCCAGTCCGTTTCATCGGCCCTACAGAAGAGTTAACCACCCAATCATTAGAATCCTCAAGCTCTGAAGCACTGACCGCATTCCCCCCTTGTCTATCATCATGGTTGAACACAACATTGAAATCTCCAAGAATAATCCAAGCTTTAGTTACATTGATCTTTGAAAGAGCAGACCAAAGATCTTTCCTTCCTTCTACAGTATTAGCTCCATAAACAAAGGAAGCAAAAAAATCCTTTTTCTGCCCTATCATTTTGATGAGACAATGAACATGTTGCTTAGAGTCTTCTATAACTTCTACATTCACAAACTTCTTTCTCCAAAGCAAAAGAATCCTTCCTTCCATTTTATTACTAGAATAAAAATCCCAATGAGCAAAGCAATTCACCATCATTGCTTGAAGCCTCTCCCCTTTAACCTTAGTTTCAACCAAAGCCCCAACTCCTATTTTATTTCTTCTCAACACTTCCGCAACTTTCTCTTGTTTCTCTTTTTTATTCATACCCCTAACATTCCAACTACTTATATTACAAAAATCCATCAAACACTAACTGTCAAGACTTACTCCCCCTATTTCTTTAATTTGTTCCCCCATTAGGATCGCAAAAGAATTCCTAAGAACCTTCTCGTTAGAGTCCAAGACTTTTCTTGTTGAGCCCGAGCCCTTGGTATTTCTGCTTTTGGTAGCTTTCCAACCCCCAACAATTTCCTTCTCTGTACGGTCTGCCGCCCCTTTAAGATGTCCTTCAGATAAACCTTTGTTGCTTTGATCTTCATTACAGACTTCCTGAACAATGGCTGCTGCCAAATTTTCTTCAGCAGCAGGTTTAACTACTGTTAAAGCTTCAGTAGTCGCACCTTCTGCTTGTTGCTGAGAAACATTCTCTTTGAGAGCTTCTTTTGGCTTTTCTACCTTCTTACATTCAGCCATTATGTGCCCAAAACCACCACAATGTTTGCACTTCACCGGCAACCATTCATACTCTATTTCCTACTCAACCAACTGCCCATATTCATTAACAAACCAAAAAGTTCGATCAGGATTATCAGTAATTTCCATTTCCACAAGGACTCGAGCGAATTGAACTCGGGTTCGATCCTTAGTGTGTTTATCAATCATTATCGGATTCCCCACAGTACTTACAAGAGCACTCAATGTTTTCTTTCCCCAATATTGGAGCCCAAGATTAGGCAGCCTAATCCAAAGTGGAACCGATTTCACCATCCTAACCATATTCAAATCCGCCGACCACGGTCGAACAATGACCGGTTTCCTATCAAATTGAATCATTCCATTCTCAAGAACCTCATCTCGTGTTGCTTCATCATTAAATTTCACCATTGTAAGCCCCTTTGTCATTCTAGCAACTTGGACTATGCCTAAATGCCCCCATATTCTTCGAATAAAACCCTCAAATACCATAGCTGGAACATTAGCACCTAGCACCATACATATAACAGAAGATTTCCAACTTTCCTCTTCCAATTTCACCTCCTCCAAGTCTATGTGGGCTATTTTTCTACCTTCCCTAATCACTGGTTCAGTATATGAGAGTTTAGCATCAGAGAACAAAGCCTTACCTCCGGTGAACTGCTGCCAGTGGTGTTGCGAGGCTGACTGCAAGTTTTCGACCTCCTCTGCCCAGCTTCTCCTTGCAGACTGAAGAGATGCAAGCTCTTCCCTACTGTTCAGATCTGGAACCGGTTGAACCCCACCCTGTTGCTTCTGCACTGCGATCGTACCGGCGTCACTCCCCCTCTCCTGGTCGACACACTGTTCCGACCCTGCTGCTTCAGTCGGCGCCTTCAATCCCGGCCTTCGACCTAGTTTTTTCCGTTTCGCCATGGAACGAGAGAAAACCGTGGTCAGGAGGCGTTCTAACTTGGATTTTTTATTTTTCAAATAATTAATTTTTTATATTTTTAAATATTTATTTACATGAACCAATAAAATTGTGCCACGTGTGTACACTATGTCCACGTAGAGATTCCACCATGTCGGTTAACAGCTAAAAATGGATGGAAACTGCTAAGTGAACACAAGTTTAGGGGGTTTTACCACCAAAATTTTAGAATTGGAGGTTTGTTGCAAAACCCTGAGTATTTAAGGAGATTATGCCGGAAATTACTCTTATTCTATAAATATATATATATTAACTAAGAAATTTCAATTAGTTATAAGCGGTTTTCTATTTTAAATGTTTGAAGTTTATGTAATTACTTGCATAGATATATAGAAAATTTGTATGGTAGGCATACTTGTTTTGTCCCTATAAAATGAAGATATTTTCATGATCATAAATATTAATGACTTTTGAAAGTGCAACTTAATTAAGGTGTACCTGAATGTACTAAATTAAATATGTTACTAGTAATTTTTTTTTTAATAATACACAAAATTTTGAACAATGAGAAATGTGACATTTAATAAAAATAAAAAATCTAAGAAATATGAAATAAATATTATTAAATACAATATGAGCTTTAACTTAATTCATTTTAAAAAATCAAAAGTTCTCGTTAAAAAAAGAAAAAAAAAAGTAACTTTACTGCATTTTTTACATTGAAAAAGTAAAAGAAAATTCAATGGTCCTTCTCTTTCATATCAACTAACACCTTTCTACTACTAATTGATATCATCATTTTACTTTGTCTAGAGCAAAGTTCTTATCTTTATTTTCAAAGAAATACTGCAAAAAAGAATAAAAATTCATCTGACGGTTCTGTAGGAAATTTAAGATAGGATTTTACTATCTTGTCCCTACACTAACAAAACAAACAAAGCAATTTCCCAGGGTCAATTTCGACCTTTCCCTGTTTCCCTGACTTTTCAAAGTCAGAAGGTCAATACGACCTCGTTTTGTCTTTGAACAAAACCAAAGAAGGGATCGAGAACCTTCTCATTCAATCCCTCTCTCTCTCTGAAATGCTAGAAACCCTAGCAGAGAGTTTCTCTTTGAGAAACTCGAACCCTAGCCTTTGCAAACCCAGAAATCAAAGCCCAAACACAACACAGATCAGATCTACAATGATCTGATCTATACACAACCACACACACAAACAGAAATAGATTAGGGTTAGAAAACACCAGAAATTTTCCCGAAGTTCACCAATAAATTGGCTACGTCTCCGTTTGAGCTGCTCCTCAAAGATGAGAGCTCGATTCCACTAGATCTTGCTGTTCAGAAGTACATCAGAGGAGATTCCAAGTCACAGGTAATTTCTTCGACTGGTAATCTCTATTTAATACAAGTTTTAAGTGTTTAATCTCTCTCCCTAACAAAATCTAACTCTCTGTTTGTTTTCTTGTGCATGCGAGGTCCTTTTCATCTTCTCCTTCAAGTTCAGAACTCCTGGAGCTTGAAGTAAACACTCAACTATCTATATCTGAGCTTGAGTGCAGGTATATTTATAGATCTAGGGTTCCTGGTTTTATTTCTGCATGTGATTAATTAGTTAGTTACAGAAATTAGTTAGGTGTGGATTTAACCAAATCCATTCTAACTAATTTCTGTTAGGGATGTAGAGGCCGAAGGCCAACTTAGGGCTTTACTTGTATTTACAGTTCTGTCCTTGTGTTTAATTTGTATTGAGTCTTAATATCAGTGTAACTGGAGGTTTACTCCAACAATTTCCACCTAAACCTTCACTGAGCTGATATTATAGTGGTCGAGTCATTTCTGAGGGTCATAGCTCTGTGATCCAAAGGATCACATTATCCTTGATTCAACCCTATTAAGTTTAAACAATGTTTAAACTTAGATAGGGTGATCACTTTAGTTCCCATGTCTGCAGGATTTTCTTCTGTAGGCACCTTGTCAATATCTATGTGTCCCTGTGTCACTTTGTCTCTAATGAAGTGATACTTTATCTCTATGTGTTTGATTCTGTCATGGAACATAGGGTTTCTGCATAGGTGCACACAACTCTGGCTATCAGAGTAAATAACTGGTTTTGAGTCTAGCAATTTTAGCTCTTCTAGGACTCCTTTAACCCATATACTTTCTTTAATAGCCTCTCTAGTTGCAATGTACTCTGATTCAGTTGTGGATAATGCCACAACAGGTTGTAATTGGACTTTCCAACTTACACAATTCCCCCTAGTAGTAGTATGTAGGCTGATGTAGATTTCCTACTATCTCTGTCCCCAGCATAGTCTGCATCACTGAAGCATTCTATTGCTGTGCTTCCTTGTTGTTTCTTGTACTTGAGTCCTAGCTTAGTTGTCCCAATTAGATACCTTAGTAGCCATTTCATAGCAAGCCAGTGTGTCTTACCAGGATTTGTCATGAATCTGCTAAGCACACTAATAGCATAAGCAAGGTCTGGTCTAGTGCTTACCATTAGGTACATAACAGATCCAATAGCATTAGCATAGGGAATTTTACTCATTTCCTCCTTCTCTGCTTTGCTCTCAGGGCATTGCTACTTAGATAGTGTAAACTGTGTAGTTATAGGTTGGCTAGCAATCTTAGATCCCTTCATTGAGAATTTCTCAATTATCTTGTGTATGTAGTCTTCCTGAGTTAGGCTAAGTGTCCCTTCTGCTCTGTTTCTCTTAATAGAGATGCCTAGTATCTTAGTAGCTTCCCCTAGGTCTTTCATTTCAAACTCAGTCTTGAGTAGGCCCTTCATTGTGTTTACTCTTGCCCTTTCCTTACTGATTATAAGCATATCATCTACATATAGAAGTAGATATATGACTTTATTAATATCAGTTCCTTTGTAGTACAAACAGTGGTCATAGTAGCTCCTAGAAAATCCTAGCTTTAGCATAAATCCATCAAACCTTTTATTCCATTGCCTAGGTGACTGTTTTAACCCATACAGTGATTTTACTAGCTTGTAGACATAGTTTTCCTTCCCTTTTTCAGTATAGCCTTTAGGTTGCCTCATATAGATCTCCTCTAATTCACCATGTAGAAAAGCAGTAGTAACATCCATTTGGTCTATTTCTAGGTTGTATTGAGTGGCTAGACTTAGCATTATCCTTATTGTCTTGTATTTTGCAACTGGTGCAAAAATTTCATTAAAATTTATGCCTTCTTTCTGTGTAAATCCCTTGGCCACTAATCTGGCCTTATATCTTATAGGTTCATTCTTAGTTCTGCCTTCTTTCTCCTTGAATAGCCATTTGCAATCAACTATGCTCTTATCTTTAGGTTTAGGCACCACAATCCAGGTTCTATTCTTCTTAAGAGATTCCATCTCTTCATCCATTGCACCTTTCCATTTCTTGGAATTTGGTCCTTTAATGGCCTCTTCATATGATTGAGGTTCATTATTGACCATTTCCAACTCACTCATAAAGGCATATGCAATGTCTTCATCCCATATATTAAAGTTGTACTTAGGATTAGGTCTTGGTACCCTTCTACCTCTGTCCCTGACCAATTGGTAATCCCCCAAGTCTTCTTGAGTCCCTTCATCAATAAGGCCAGTGTTATCATCAGGTTCCACCTGAACCTGGTCCCCAGGTTCCACACGAACTCGATCTCCACAGTTGTTCAGGTGTGTTCACTGGTTGTTCCACCTGAATAGATCCAGTTCTTTCATTTGCAGTGTTACCTGCATTTTCAGTGTCTTTTGTACCTGCAATAGGGTTAGAAGAAATAGGCAAACATGGAAAAATATCTTCCTTGAATATTACATCCCTGCTATTAATGGTTTTAAATCCCCTTTGTTCCCAAAGCCAAAGTCTATATCCTTTAACTCCTTCTGGATATCCCAGAAAAACACATTTCATAGCCCTAGGTTCTAATTTCCCAACACTTTGGTGTGCATATGCTGCACAACCAAATACTCTAAGATTAGATAGGTTAGGAGGTTTACCAGACCATTTTTTCTCTGGAGTTTTGAATCCATTTGCACTGGATGGACTCCTGTTGATTAAGTACACAGCTGTTAAAGCTGCTTCTCCCCAGAAACCTTGTGATAGTCCAGATTGCAACAGTAAGCATCTCACTTTGTTGAGAATGGTTCTGTTCATTCTCTCTGCAACTCCATTCTGTTGGGGTGTAATTCTAACTGTCCTGTGTCTCTGTATACCATTCTCTTTACAATAATTGTTAAACTCTTCATTACAAAATTCTAATCCATTGCCAGTCCTTAGAGTTTTTAATTTTTCATTTGTTAAATTTTCCACAAGTGTTCTCCACTGTGTAAACTTAGAAAAAGCCTCATTTTTATGTTTTAAAAGAAAAATCCAAACTTTCCTTGAAAAATCATCAACAATAGATAGAAAATAGACACAACCACCATGAGTACTTGTTTTCTCTGGTCCCCATAGATCAGAGTGAACATACTCTAGTATTTTCTTAGTGCTATGTGTGCCAGTGGAAAATTTCAATCTATGATGTTTTCCAAGCACACAACACTCACAAAAATCAAGTTTACATACCTTGTCTTTACCTAGCAGATTGTGTTCACTCATTAGTTGCAGTCCCTTCTCACTTATGTGCCCTAGCCTTTTGTGCCATAACATTGCATTTGAGTTATCACTGTTGCTGTGAGCAGTGTAGTTACAAGGTACAACTGGTGTGCCTTTTAGGTAGTATAAACCTCCATCTTTGTGTCCTTTCATGATAGTTAGGGCTCCTTTGCTTATTTTTATTTGGCCAGATTCAATCTTGCTAACAATGCCTTGGTCATCTAGAACACTTAGTGAAATTAGATTCCTGGCTAGATTAGGAACATATCTAACTTCACTTAGAGTTCTGACCATTCCATCATGCATTTTAAAACTGATAGAACCAGAACCTTGTATATCACAAGTCTGATTGTTTCCAAGTATAACTCTGCCCCCATTTGATTTCCTAAAATCAAACATGAAAGTTTTATTATTAGTCATGTGGAAAGTGCCACCAGAGTCAAGGATCCATTCATCTTTGATGGATGGTCCAACTTGGTACACTTCACCACTTTCATAACCATCAGTAACATTAGCATCATGCATATCAGATTTAGGTTTAGAGTTAGAGTATTTAGAATCTCCATGTCCATGTGGTTTTTGTTTGTTATTTCTTTTCAAGAAATAACAATCTCCTTTAAAATGCCCAGGTTTACCACAGTTGTAACAACCATTAGTTTCATCAGAATTTCTAGGGTTAGAATTTGATCTGCCTCTTTGAAACCCTCCCTGTTTGTTTGAACCTCTGCCTTGACTTCTACCTCTGTTATTCCAAGGTTTTCTTGGACCTGGTCTGCCCCTACTCAAGTTGACTTCACCATTTGAATGTCCACCTTTCTCTGTCCTCATCTCTAAATCTTTAGATTTGAGTGCTGAGATCACCTCCTCTAGGGTTATAGATGTCCTTCCATACTTTATTGCAGTTTTAACTTCCCTATAGGATTCAGGTAGAGAGTTTAAGATAATTATGGCCTGATTTTCATCACTCAGTGCCTCATTTTCCCCAGAATTTGCAAGTTCAATGTGCATCCTTAAGAATTCATCCAAATTTTGATCAAGAGATTTGGATGAACTCATTTTAAACCCAAAAATCCTTTCCTTCAAGAAAATCTTGTTGGTTAGGGATTTCTGTTGAAACTGTTCTTCCAGTTTCTTCCAAATCTGGGCAGGGGTTTCCTCTTTGTCTATTAATCTGATTATGGCATCTGATAAGTTGAATATCATGATTCCTGTTACAGTTTCCAAGTATTCTTCTTGTTGAATCTTGGTAGTCCCTTCTGGCCATTCTATGGGATCATTAAGCACTCTCAACAGTTTCTGTTGAGCCAAGAATGACTTAATTTTCCTTCTCCAAATCCTGTAATCACCAGAACCATCAAATTTGTCAATGTCAACCTTTAAATTGCTCATAGTTAATGAATTTAAATAAGATCAAATAAAGATAAGTGTTAATAGGCAATTTAGTTATAAAGATAATTATAATGTGTCCCAGAAATCCTTTGTTAAAGATTTCAAGTTGATCTGGTTGAGTTCTTGAATTTCTTGTTTGTGTTTCTTGATTTCTTGCTTGAGTTTTCTTCCTTCTTGATTAGTTTGAATGTTGATTCTTTTCCAGCTTTAACCAAGCTCTGATACCATTGTAGGAAATTTAAGATAGGATTTTACTATCTTGCCCCTACACCAACGAAACAAACAAATCAATTTCCCAAGGTTAATTTCGACATTTCCCTGTTTCCCTGACTTTTCAAAGTCAGTAGGTCAATACGACCTCGTTTTGTCTTTGAACAAAACCAAAGAAGGGATCGAGAACCTTCTCATTCAATCCCTCTCTCTCTGAAATGCTAGAAACCCTAGCAGAGAGTTTCTCTTTGAGAAACTCGAACCCTAGCCTTTGCAAACCCAGAAATCAAAGCCCAAACACAACACACAGATCAGATCTACAATGATCTGATCTATACACAACCACACACACAAACAGAAATAGATTAGGGTTAGAAAACACCAGAAATTTTCCCGAAGTTCACCAATAAATTGGCTACGTCTCCGTTTGAGCTGCTCCTCAAAGATGAGAGCTCGATTCCACTAGATCTTGCTGTTCAGAAGTACATCAGAGGAGATTCCAAGTCACAGGTAATTTCTTCGACTGGTAATCTCTATTTAATACAAGTTTTAAGTGTTTAATCTCTCTCCCTAACAAAATCTAACTCTCTGTTTGTTTTCTTGTGCATGCGAGGTCCTTTTCATCTTCTCCTTCAAGTTTAGAGCTCCTGGATCTTGAAGTAAACACTCAACTATCTATATCTGAGCTTGAGTGCAGGTATATTTATAGATCTAGGGTTCCTGGTTTTATTTCTGCATGTGATTAATTAGTTAGTTACAGAAATTAGTTAGGTGTGAATTTAACCAAATCCATTCTAACTAATTTCTGTTAGGGATGTAGAGGCCGAAGGCCAACTTAGGGCTTTACTTGTATTTACAGTTCTGTCCTTGTATTAATTTGTATTGAGTCTTAATATCAGTGTAAGTGGAGGTTTACTCCAACAGGTTCTTAATTTGAAATCACTAGCTAGCTTCCATCTACTATCCTCCTCTTCCATGATGACACTAATATTACTGATATGAGGATATATGTTATAAAATAAATTTATAGTAGTGACATTAGTTTTGTCTCTATACTATGGAGACATTTTTTTAACCATTCATGTGACTTTTGAAGGTCCACATTATATAATATGTAGCACATTATATTTTCTATTTCAATATTTTTTAAAAAGTAAATATATTCACATCAAAATGTTAAACTTCTTAATGGTTATTGAAAAAATTGAACATGTCCTCTCGTTTCTTTTGGGTTCTAGTGAGAATAGCGTATAGAAGAGAAAAAAAATTCTTTAATCTCAACAAAAGCCTCTCTCTTCTAATTTTTTGAGATTTTTGTTTTTTTTTTTGGAAAAAGAAACAAAGCTTGTTGAAGTGAATTAAACAAAAGTTGAATTGCAAATAAAAACTATCATTTGCAGATATCACCACAGTTGAAAGATAAAAGCCAAAATATTGAAGAACATTTTTACAAGTTTAGAGAAAAAAATATCTAACAAATTTGCATAAAATTAGTCTGCAATTGTTAGAATTTACATAGCATATTAGTAATGGCCAGTGGCAATCAAAATTATTTAGGTTAGAACTTAGAACAAAGATATGTTCTATACAATTATTCACAATTATTTTAGCAGTGTTGGACTGAAATTCACAAACTTTATGCCTTTTATGGTAGTTTTTGACAGTTTTCTCTATAGCTTCAAAGGTGCAATGACATTGATGAAGACAATCTGGACAGACTCCTTTGAAATGTTTTGATTTAGTGGTGGCTCTACAATTGCATTATTTCTTCAATATAAATTCAAATATTTTAGCCTTTTTTAAGCATTAATTTTTCTATTTTAATAATCAATTTGTGATCAGCTAAATTGGGTGTCAACTTCTTTTGGACTAGAAATTAAATTTTCACCTAAAGTTCTGTTGGATTTACATTCTTCTTGTTTTTTTTATCACTTCATTTTGATAGAAGAATCATGAGAGGAGATGAAAAGAAAGATAAAGAGGAGAGAGAAGAAGAAACCTGAATAAAAAAAAATAGAGAAGATGATAAAACGTATAGACAGATAAAAAGGAGAGAAGAGTGAGAATATTAATATTTTATTAATTTGTAAAGGTGTATGTATTTCAAAAATATTATTAAAAAATAAAAAATAATCTAATGCAGCCAAATGTAAACTATTATTATATATATTTATTTTACAAATCAAATATCTATAACTTTAAAAATATCACTACCATAGGGACAAAATCAATATCCCTGCTATAGACATATTAATTCTTAATATATATATTTATATATATATAAATTGATGAATTTTGTTTGAAACAATAGAAAAAACTGAACAAAACTTTTATGATAGATATACTAATGAAAAAAGTTTGAAAAAAGTTGGCCACAATAAAGAGCTTCTTCTAAAAATTTGGCATATAAGAGCATCACCAATAGAAGAATTCAGAACATTGTCTATTAGAATGGATAAGCTTATATAAATTATCACCTAGCTTTTATGGTAAAGAAGGCAAGGTTTGTTGTCATTGCTTGGCAATATTGCTGGTGAGGTTTTTTTTTCCCTTAGTCATATTTGAATATTAGCGATAGGATCTGACAAGCAACCTTACTTGTTTCATGTGTTGGTGAAGTTCTAAAAATGGCAATTGTTGGTGATTTTTTTTTTAATATGGCAATTGGTCTTTAACCATACAAGTTTTGACAAATTTATGCCCAAAATTTATTTTTTAATAAATTGATTCCCAAGTTCTTAATTCGTTATCGTTCATAACATTAAGTTAATTTTTTTATATATTTATTTTTCATTTATTAATTAATTATCTTTTGTGTTATGTTTGATTTTTTTATTGTTTTATAAAAAGAATATATATTAATTTTATTTTCTTTTAAATTATAAAAAAAGGTATATAATAGTGTATAATTTATTTTATTTTACGAGTATTAATAAATATTATAAAAATATATATACTATTATATTACAAGTATCTATATATATAAAGGAGAGATATGAGGCGGTGACGTGACACCTTAAAATCTCTCCAAAATTATTTTTCTCTTCTCATCTTATTTTTCTCATTTTTAATATTTTATTAAAGCATAAATCTATAAATTGATAATATATTATTATTTTAGTAATTTATTTTTCTCTTTTCTTTTTAATTGTCTCATCTTTAATATTTTATTAGAACATATAAATTTAGAAATTAATAATTTGATATTATTTTAATATTAATTTTAAAATACACCATTATTATTATTATTATTATTATTATTATTATTATTATTATTATTATTATTATTATTAGCGGTTTTGAATCATATATTTTTTAGATTTATCAATTACTTTTTTTTAAAAAAATATATATTTTGTGTGAGAATTAGATACAATTTTATTTATTTTCTCATTATTAATTAATAGATTTTATTTGACATATACTTTTATAAAAGAAAATTTTATAGATTCACTACAAAATTTTTTTACATTTAGTGACAACTTTTTAGTCACAACTTAATTTTTTATGACTAAATATGACTTTTAGTCACAACAAAATGTTCCTTGTAAGTAAAATATAGTATTTAAATACAAGTTATCATTAATTTAGTTTTAGTCACAACAAATATTGTAACTAAAAAGACATTTATTCACAATAAATTGTAATTTTTGTGACTAATAATTTTAGCCACGGTCCTTTTAGTCATAACATATAAAAGTAATCACAATTTTTTTTACTTTTAGTTACAAGTTTTGTTGTGACTAAAAGTAAATTTTTTTGTAGTGTCACTTATTTATAAAAGTGACTAGTTAACTCATTGATTGATTTGTTTTATATATACAACAAACATATTAGGGTCAAGCCTAACATCATGTTATACACGTGAGATATGACAATAACAACACGTACCCTTGAATGTAATGTTGATTACAAGTGAGATACGGTGATGAGAACAGTTTTGAAATCATATGATAAGTTTTCTATAAATTAATCAATTTCTATAATAATTCGATGGGTCAAACCTAACATCATGTTATACAAGTCGCGTCTGACTTCTATTATAATAACGTACGGGATTTAGTAAATACAAGTTGCATCGATCGGTTTGTACACACCTAATTTTTCATACAAAATTATATAAAAAATTAGATTAAAATTTGATACGATTTTATTACTTAGTTGTCATTAATTAAATATTATGATTTATTTTATATATATATAATTTAAAATTTTTCAAACATCGATCGTCGCGAAGCGCAAGTTATTTATTAATATATATATAATAATATAAACACAAAGTGAAGTTTTTTTTCTAAACAAAGTGAGCATAAATAAAAGAAATAAATCTTAAAAAATATCATTTAACATTAGTGTCTGAATGAAAAAAATATTTATTTATGTACTTTTTAAAAAACATTTATGCAATCTCATTCAAATTATTTTTTTTTTTGTATATTCTAAATATATATTTATAAAAAAAATATTTTAAATATTTGACAATAATTATTAAAGTAGAAAATTAAATTATATTCATATAAAATCATTAAATATTTGAAATTCATATAAAGAATAAATAAAATAAAATAAAATAAATAAATATAAATCAACAAAATCACTATTATATAGCAATGAGGACTTAATGTAAAAAAAAAAAAAGAAGATAAAATTCCTGGATTAACTGATCAAAATTTATATATTTAAAAATCAATTTGATAAAAAAAAAAAAAAAATTAATGACTAACTTACTAAAATCTATATATAGTTGAGGAACAGTGTAAATATTTTATTTTTCAAAGTAAGCATTTTAAAGAACATATTAGCTTAAGTACTGATGTAATTAATATATTGATTAAATTGAATATATAATTATTGAAAAAATTGTTAAAGACTCAAATGATGAATAATAGATATGTAAGCATGATAATTTATATATTGTTTTATATCTCTATGAACTAGTAACTTTTGCTCATAACCTACATTGATTTAAATGACGCAAAATGATTGATTCACTTCGTTAATCAATTTATGTCTGTGTATATATAAGTAATATAGTTTATTATCAAGAATTAAAAATTATTATATTAAATGGATTTTATTTAAAAATATCAATGAGGTACAAATTCAATCATGACCAAACTATTTGGTACTTATTGGATAATAGAAAACGAACATATATTGTATATAAAAAAAGATTATTCAATTCATAGACTTTCTTCTTCTGAACCATGTTTAATTGTCATTGCCATACCAGAACTGCTTCTGGAGTTGGTCAATGACATTCTTGTCAACTTGAAAAGCCTTAGCAAGGACATGAGGGTTAATAGCAGGATTTGATCCAAATACTGAATTTGCAATGGTGATAGTTCCTGCATTTTGGCTACTGAGACCAGCAAAGGCAACAGCTGGAGCATGTGTTGGATTGAATTGAAAGTGAATTAAACCAATTGGGAATACAAACACATCTCCCTCTTTCAAAACCTTGGTAAACAACCGGTTTCCGTCTTGGTTCGACGATACGAAGCCCACGTAGAGGGTTCCCTTAGCAACAACTAGGATTTCAGAGCCACGAGGATGTGTGTGAGGTGGATTTTGGCCGTATGGTGCATAATCAATACGAGCCAATGATATTCCGAGTGTGTTGAGTCCTGGAATTTTGTCCACATTCAATTGGGTCACATTAGATCCAACTGGGTTGTGTGTGTCTCTTGGAACATTGAGCCCAGAAAAGAAAAAATCCTCAGCCTTAGCAAGCTTGGGATCCTTGCAGAATTTTCCATTCACAAATACTACTTGGAAAGAAAGAATATTTTGTTAGTATATCTTATCAGTAGCTAGTTATAGAATAGAATAACGATAGAGAAAAATGTTATGATAAATTAGTAATGAAAGAAATGTATACATACAAGCTTTGTGGGGTTCATCTACAGCCACGCAAAAATCTTGGAGAGGGCTTGGGTCAGAGGCAGAGGCTATGAAGGCTGCCAAAGCCAACACAGTAAGTGAAAGAAGAAAATGAATACCTTTCATGTTGGAGTACTTGTTGATCAATTTGCAACTATAAATGCTATGTTATAAATCTATATATCAAGTTTTGCTTTCTTTTGCTTGAGTGAGATTTGATAATTATGGATGGACTCCTACTTCTCATATTTATAGATGGAAGTTTCTGAACAAGTCTCTCTTAATCCAGGGAGCATATCATAGCTACCTAGACTTGCTTGTTTTCTCCATAAAAGACTTGGTAAATTTGGTTTAGTAGTGACTTGGTAATTATATGTGTTAAACAAAGTGTTTCTTCCAAAATGAGATTTATTAATGACAACGTTATTGAACTAGTCATTTGAATTGGGCTTCTTCACCCACTCTTATCATTTATTTTATTTTATTTTGTTTACCTTTTCAAGCAAATACATTATTCTTTTCGTTAAGTTTTGTATCTACTTTAATTTTGCTGCGGATGTCTATGCTTATTTGAACCAGAAGGAATTTTCTATATTTTTCTATATACTGAGTCCATTTATTTTTTTAAAAAAATATATGTAGCTTGGTCTATGATGTGAACACACACACATTTATGTATATATATTATATATGCAAGTAATCACAAAACTTTTCAAACATTTGAAATAGGAAACCGCATATAATTAACTGACATTTCTTAGTTAAAAGCAAAATGAATATAACATATGGATTTACTAAAATGTCTTAACTTTTCTAATATTAAATTGCAACTAACCTGTAGTTGGTTTAGTAGTTATATGGATTGCTAGTAAATAAATAGGAACATCATATATATGAAACAAATTGAAAAGAGAGCACATAGATTAATTAGCTTAGAAATCTCCACTAATATGACATCTTCTTTGAAAATGAAAATTGACTGAAATATGAGATCATTTAGTCTTGTCAATACTACAAAAACTCTCTTTAGAGGCGGTTTTTAAGCCCTTTCAGTGTCGGTTTTGGCGAAATTCGCTAACGACGCTGATCAGGACGACGCTAAAGGGTTTTGAAAAACTGACGCCATATATACCCCTATGGCGTCAGTTATTATCTAGGAACTGACGCCATAGGGGTATATATGGCATCGGTTCCTAAATAATAACCGACGTCATAAGGGGCGTAGGAACCGACACCAAAAATGATCAGTTTTCAGTTTTTTTAATTTTATATAATTTATTTTAATTATATATTTATTAATTTATATATTATTTAATTTAATTTAAATTACATATTTATTTTTTAAAATGTAAATTAAATATTATTTAAATTAATTTTAAAATTGGTTAAAATACATAGTTTCATTTCATAAAAGTAATTAAATATTACACAAACATTAATGTAAAATTAGTCTAAAATATTAATAAGTTAATAAATCTAACTAAAAGTTAATCTACAAAAATTACATAATGAAGAAAAATTCTTGGGCCTTTCATCCTCAATCGTCATCGTGAATCAGCGCCATCAATCGTTCTATCCACTTTCGCTGTAATGGTAACAATTCAGTTTTTGGATGGTATTGCCCCTTAACCCCAAACTGTTAAAAAAATTAAAAATTTATATTAGTTGATATATATGTATATTATATATTTGTTATTATAATAAGTACTGTAATCAATAATTAAACCTTACAGCTTTTTGATCTTGTATGTAACGGTTGGGGTTTGTACGTGCGACGATGTCAGTCATGTATTTCAAAACATAAAAACTACATTCTTGGCTTTTAGGTTGTCTTGGACAATTTGCTAGTGAAATTCCTTGCCAGGGGCCAAGATACTCATGTGCATCCACTATATATCTGAATGCACTATTTTGAAAAATTATATTAGCATTTCAATTCATTAGTTAATTTAAATTTGTTACAAAAGAAGTCATTAAATTATTACCTTCCGATCATTTGAGTAATTTCTTCGGGAATTGGGCGGCCACGTACAGGGTCTAAATGGATAATTTTCTTTGGCGTAATGAGCTCTAGCGTCCAATGTGCACTACAAAATTATATTGGTATATAAGTAAGATAGTATAAAAATAATTTGAAGTCATAATATAGAAATGAACAATTAGCACTAAAGAATTAAATAGAGTTTACCTTATATTCCAAGGAATAAAGAACATTTGGTGGTTGTTATTCATCAATGATAACCAATCAGCCAATCGTCTTGCTGCATTATCAAAAGACTGACTCTTCTCTTCATCGGTTTTCCCATTCACTACGAGAAGCTCTGGGTCGTAAAACTTGAAAAATTTTCTCATACCGTTGATCCTCTCCCAGATGTGCCTGCCAAAAAAATTGTTAAGTATTAGTGTCTTATAATAATTTGACTAGAATTTGATATATAAGGTTAATTAGATTAAGAAGAGTAAACATCATTCCAAACAGCATTCACTGGTTGCCGATGAAGTCACACGTAGCAACCTGCTGCAAATCCTCTCCAGATAACGTGATCAGGGTACGCGGTGCTATGAATCCTCAGGGTACAGGAATTGTGATTTTATCACGTTTATCTTTAAGGTTCAGGAATTCAACAACCACCTATTTTAGCGATTTAGGGA
This sequence comes from Cannabis sativa, assembly GCF_029168945.1. Lineage (NCBI taxonomy): Eukaryota > Viridiplantae > Streptophyta > Magnoliopsida > Rosales > Cannabaceae > Cannabis > Cannabis sativa. The sequence continues at coordinate 75,428,268 of NC_083601.1, forward strand.
TCAAGTCCATCTTCTTTTTCTAGAACAATTCATCTTCCCGTGCACCACCGCCTTGTGGAGAAAGCATCGGAGCTTTCCCCTTTGACGCATCACGTCTTGAAGGCGGTTGAGCGAGTGGACCCTAAACAAAACATAGCATAATATATTAAATTTTATCCAAATTCTATCGAAATTTCGGCAGCATAACGGCTGTAATTGTATACCCCCAAAAATTTTAAACATGCCTGTATAACGACAAATAACACAGATATAACAGTAGTTTGTTAATCCATCCCACCGCAACACATATATTCGCATAACCTACTTCACTATGGTTGAATATTGAAGATATTCAAACTCTACTAATCATTAATAATTAATTTATAAGAGAAGTTACCTCGGATGTTAGAATTAAGTGTTTAGACCAAGGAAGGAACATCTTGTTAGGTTTTATGCCGTAAATAAAACTCCATTTCAATGTAATCTATTTTATTCAACATCAATAAAGAAACAGAAGTATTTTTCATTCATTTGTGTATGTTTTGGATCACTTTATCAATTGCTTGTCTATTTGATTTATAAATTCATCTTAAACCCTTTTCACATACTTGATCATGTTTATTGTGCTGTCATCACATTGGAAAGTAAACATGACTATGTGAATAAAGTTTCCTAGATTTATCAAACACAGGGTTTTACTGATATGATAATCTACAACAAGAGTTTACTTGTATTTGGAGAAATACTATGTTCTTTCCAGAACATTGGTTAAAGTAAAGCTCAGGTTGGATGCATGGAGTATGCATCGGAAGGGACCGTTATTGAACTTTGACTTAGATTTAATTAAACTTACCGTAAAATCTATTCAAGTCAATATCGCCAAGTTGATCCTAGATCAAATGATCTTAATCCTGTTATGATTAGGCTCAATCTCATGAGGTTATTCGTGCTCTTTGATTTGTTAGTTAAGCCTACTTTTAGGTCAGGGTGATACGTACATTTTGGGAACACGGTAGTGCAATTGAGTGGGAGCGCTAGCATAAACATGGAATCTATAGCTTCTATCTGGCGAATAGTAAGCAAAGGATGATCTCCTTCGAGCTTGACCAAACGAAAATAAATGGTGGAGATCTCAATTCACATAAGCTGAAATATCATTTATACGGGCTCAAGTGTTTTAAGGATAAAATACATAGTAGGGTGTTACGGTAATCTAATCCCTTTACAGTGTAGATCATTCATATAGAGGATCATTGATCAAATTAGGATTATAACAATGGATAACCTATATGGTGGAACATATAGAGCATTCTATATACTGAGAGTGCAATTCTAAGTTCTATGCGTGGATTCAACGAAGAATTAATAAGTTAGTGAATTTTAGTGCTAAATTCTTGATCTACCTATTGGAAGCTCGGTTATATAGACCCATGGTCCCCGCATAGTTGAGATAATATTATTTGTAAGACTCATGTAATTGTTTTTGATTAATCAATTATAATTCACAAATTAGACTATGTCTATTTGTGAAATTTTCACTAAGTAAGGGCGAAATTGTAAAGAAAGAGTTAATAGGGGCATATTTGTTAATTATGATACTTTGTATGGTTCAATTAATAAATATGATAAATGAAAATATTATTTAATAATTATTTATAGTTATTAAATAGTTAGAATTGGCATTTAAATGGTTGAATTAGGAAATTGGCATTTTTGAGAAAATCAGATACAAAAGTGTTAAAATTGCAAAATTGCAAAAAGCAAGGCCCAATCCACTAAGCCATGGCCGACCACCTTTGTAGGCTTTTTAAGCTGATATTTTCATTATTTGAATGCCAAATAATTCAAACCTAACCCTAGTGGAATGTTATAAATAGATAGTGAAGGGCTTCACGAAAATTACACTTTCTGAATCAGAAAAACATGAGCCTCCTCTCTCTCTTCCTTAGCCGCCACTCTCTCTCTCTCTCTCTTATTCCTTCACATTTCGAACTTACCCTAGTCATTAGAGTAATGCCCACACACAGCAAGCAATACCTCAATCATAGTGAGGAAGATTGTGAAGAAAGATCATCAGCAAAGGAGTTTCAGCATCAAGGATTCAGAGAAAGAGATCCAGGTTCAGATCTTGATAATACTCTGCTACAAAAAGGATACAAGGGTTAGAGATCTGAACGGAATGAGTCATTTAATTCCACTGCACCCAATGTAAGGTTTCTTAAACTTTATATGTGTTTAATTTATCGTTTTAGAAAGTTCTTATTTAGGATGTTAATAAACATACTTGTGAGTAGATCTAAGATCCTGGTAAAATAATTTCCAAAAACTGGCCTAAGAGCCATGGTAATTAATTTACTTGCAAGAAATTTGGACTTTAAAATGTTTGTTTGTTTTTTGGATGGTATCATGTTGTATTGAGTGTTATTTGATGATTGATTGGTGTTTGTGAATTTTCGTTAAAAATAATTGAATCTCTGTTTCTGGAATTATTTTTATTGGATAGTATGGAAAAAATTAAGCAAGTTACTTTTTTACAGATTTCAATTTCGATTTAATTTGAATTAGTTATGATTTTTTGAAGATTCGAAAAAATCGGAGTTGTGCTGAAATTTTCCCGCGATCGCGAAAACTGTCCGTACAGCTCACAATTTTTTCGTTTTTCTTCGTCTTTTCATGCTTTTTCATGGAATTAACTTCCGATTTTTTGTGTAGTTCTGTATTTATACTATTACTATTCCTAATTCAATTCTAATTATCATTTTGAATTAATTTAATATTTTTTAAATTTAATTCAAGATATTAGTGTAATTTGAATTTAAAAATATTTAGTATCTATCTTTTTGCTTAATAATCTATCTTATTTTAAAATTTGATTATATCTTATCTTATTTTTAAATTTAAGGTCAGATTTAAAGTATTTTAAATTAATCTTTTTTTAATAATATGACCTTATTTAAATTTAAAATAAGATAACTATAATCATGTAATTTTTAAATGATATAAGATATTTTGCTAATTTTTAAATTTTGTTATTTTATTTATTTAAATTACATTTAAAATTTGGAAAAGATATTCATTTATCTTTTCTAATTTTTTATTTAATTTTTATTTATAAAATAACATTTAAATTTTAAAAGTAGTTGGCAAATTTTTGAAATGATATTTAGGTTGGTTGAAACCTAATTTTTCAAAATTGTAGGTTTAATTTTAAATTTAAATATTTAATTAAATTTCGAATTTTTTTTTTATTTTTCAAATTTTTTTTTAAATTTTCGAATTTTTTTTTATTAATTAATAATTTTCAAAATTAATTATTTAATTTAAAATTAAATAAATCCTACATCCAACTATCCAACTAACCTTGTTGCAGGAGTATGTGTTTTAGCTTGTGTGTAAGTTTTCAAAACCTATTATTACTTGATTGCAAATAGCCATGGTTACTTTTTGCCAGATCTAATGATCTGATGGCCCCTTGGTCAAGATAATAATTTGTAACAGGTATATTTACAAACTTCTTTCATCTGTGTATGACCTAGCAACATGATAGGACCCATCCAAAGTGTGCCTATGTGAGCCTATGTGTTTAATTTTATTATAGATGCATATAGGTTGTTGTTGCTAAAATAAATTATCATAGTTCTTGATAGAATTTATTTAGGCCCATTTAGTTTTGGGGCCTATTCAATTAATAATAGTTGTTCTTATTAAGGTAAAATTTCTCTCTTTTGGGCCTTGTGTGAGAGTTGGGAGCCATAGAAGTGGGTACGACATACTGAACCCAGCACCCCCTCACATGAACCACCCCAATTGTAAAGGCACATTTGCCTGATTTGAATGACTATACTAGGTTAATTACACTAGTTTAACCTAATTAAAATTGATTAGCAACATAATTAATTTCATTTATTTTGAAATTAATTTAGAAAATCATAGTTTAAAGAATTTTATATTCTAAGCTAAACTATATGTATTTTCTTGTATTTAATTAACTATAGAATTATAACCATCTAGATTCTTTCTGAAGCTTAATTTAAATTTTTCATTAAATATTCCTATTTAAGTTGATATTTAGTTATCTACAACTAACCAACTTAAATCTGAATATCTTTTGGATTTAAAATTTCAAAATTAAGTTGAGGAATTTTAGGTATTGGTTATTAAGATTCTTTAGATATTTTTTAAGTTAATATCTTTTCGAATATTAACTTAAAATGGAATATTTTAGATATTTTTTAGGTTAATATCTTTTTGAATATTAACTTAAAATAGAATATCTTCAAAATTAAATGGTTACAACTTAATTTTATATTTAATTAAATTTGATTTGAAAGATATTTAAGTTGATTCTTTTAGATTCTTCTAAAACAACTTAAACAAGATATTTTCAAATTTGTTCCATTTAAATATTCAATTTTTTTTTTGAATTTAATTAATAATTGAAAATTAATTAAAGTTTATTTTTTATTTAAACCAACTTTGATTTGTAATTTTTCATTATTATATTATGGAACTTGTTCGATATTTATTTGAATTTATTTTTCAAATTAAATAATAATTGAAAATTAATCGAAGTTGATTTTTTATTTAAACCAACTTTAATTTGTATTTTTTCATTATTATAATATCGAATATTATGATTATACAAAATACATATATATATTTTAAATAATGAGCTTTTAATCAAAAGATATTCGATCTCCATTGTTGGTCTTACAATAGTTAAACTTTTTCAATATAACCTCGAGACGCTAGACTTCGTCCCCCTATGGATGGTTATTCGTTGAACACTTTTAACACCGTAAGATTTCATTTGATAAGTGTTTTATGAGTTTTCGTCTCTATTTAGACTCTCCCCTACGGTGACTACTTAGAGATAAACTCATAAAAGATGAAACAATGGTGGAAGCTCATAAAATGAGAATAACCTTGACTCTCTCCTACCAGGACAACGTTGGATTCTCATTTTGATCGAATAAAAGGTTGCTAAAATGTTTAATTTTAGATGAGCTGACAACTCTATTCAACTAATGTTATCTTTGACTCTCGCCTACCGGGACACTGTATTTCATTATGTTGGAAACCTTGGAAAATAAACTATGTTAGATTTAGTATTTCTATAACATATGTCATTACTTGTTATTTTCTGAACTTGTGTATGAATTTTGAACCAAAACCTTACTTCTGTTTTATTGATGTGTTGTGGTGTCTATAATCCCCTTCTCATTCCACTCCTAATTTATCTTAGCAATTGAACTTGAAGTTATAAACTCCTTGTCAGAGTAATACTTCACATATGCTCATGATGGACTTTAAATTCCAGAAAGCAGGTAAGCTGGGAATGGTTCACTCTGAAGAGCAAATAGTTCATAACTCCATCATTCCTACTATTTCAAGCTTAGTTGAGAAGATAAGAGAAAGTGATTCCACTTCCTCAAGTTATCCTTCACAACAAAATGAACTAGCAAGAACAACAATTAACAAACGAATAAGCAGTAATGCTTTAGTATTCGAATCATGTGTGTTATAGAATGATAAATCCATTTGGATTCTTGATTCTGGGTCTACAAACCATGTAAGTTGTTCATTGCAATTGCTTGAGAATTGGAATTATTTGAAATCCGGAAAGTTGAAACTTAAAGTTGGAAATGGCGAAATGGTTTCAGTTAGAGCTAGAGGAAAAGTCAAACTCAAGTTTCAAAACAGAATTTTGGAATTAGACAATGTCTTATACATTCCAAATTTCAGTAGAAACTTGGAATCTGTTTCATGCTTACAATTGCAACAATACAAATTAGATTTTTTGGATTCTGGTTCTACCATTTCTCGAAATGACATTCAGATTTGTGCTGCATCCATGGAACAGGGGCTTTATGTTCTTAGACTAGAAACACCATTTGCCCTACATAACGAACTTTTTAAAGTAGCTAAACCTAGAAACCACAAAAAACAAAAGATCGTTGATGATAATGAAACATATCTATGGCATTTACGTTTAGGTCATATAGGCTTTGATAGACTCAATAGGCTAACCAAAGACGGTCCATTGAAAAATGTCGTCTTAGGTGAATTGCCAGTATGCGAGTCCTGCCTGGAAGGAAAAATGTCTAAACGTTCTTTCTCTGCAAAGGGAGAGCGTGCCAAACAACCCCTAGGGTTAGTGCATTCCGATGTCTGCGGACCTTTGAATGTCAAAGCCCGAGGTGGTTATGAGTACTTTGTCACTTTCATTGACGATTACTCTAGATATGGACATATTTACCTTATGCATAAGAAATCTGAAACATTTGCAAAGTTTTAAGAATTTCATGCTTTGGCCCAAAACCAATTAGGTAAATCATTAAAGATCTTGCGAACTGATAGGGGTGGAGAATATATGGATATGCAGTTCAAAGATCATTTAATTGAACTTGGAATTGAATCCCAATACACTGCCCCAGCCACTCCACAACAAAATGGAGTTGCAGAAAGAAGAAATCGCACTCTTTTGGAAATGGTTAGGTCTATGCTGAGTTATTCAACTCTGTCTACGTCCTTCTGGGGATATGCTATACAGATGGCAAATGACATTCTAAATGTTGTTCCATCTAAAGCAGTCCCTCAGACACCCGTCGAACTTTGGAATGGTCGAACACCTAGTTTACGCCATTACAGAATTTGGGGGTGCCCTGCTCACGTCTTAAGAAAGAAATAAGGCAAACTTGAATCACGTACCGAAGTATGCATGTTTGTCGGAAATTCTAAAGAGACTAGGGGTGGACTATTTTATAGTCACAAGGATAACAAAGTGTTTGTTTCTACAAATGCTACTTTCCTTGAAGAGAACTATATTAAAGACTACAAACCGAAAAGTAAAGTTGTTTTAGAGGAATTGCTATCAGATATAAGTCCTTCCAATATTCCGTCTTCTTCCACTCGTGAAGAAGACAATCCCACTCCCTCAGTTGAACAAACTGAGAAATCTACTACTAAAGTTTCTGTTCAGAAGACAACCGTACCTCGTCGTAGTGGGAGGGTTTCAACAAAACCTGCTCGTTATGGCTTGGATGGTGAAATCAATATGGTCGTAGGTGACGGTATTGATGACGATCCATTAACCTATAAATAGGCAATGGCTAGTCCGCAACGGAAATGATGGTCAGCCGGCATGGATTCAGAAATGGATTCCATGAAAAAGAACATGTAGACGCACCTGACGACTATCATCCGATAGGATGCAAGTGGGTTCACAAGAAGAAAAGAGGAGCTGGAGGCGAAGTCGAAACTTTTAAAGCTAGACTTGTAGCCAAGGGTTATACCCAAAGAGAAGGCGTGGACTATGAGGAAACTTTTAGTCCTGTTGCCATGCTCAAATCCATCCGAATTCTTCTTGTTGGAAGTTATTTCACCAGGATCTTAGATCTATTTTCAAGTATGTTGATTTAACAACCTAAATATGAACTTCTAAAACGATATGAAATTAAACACATATAAGAGTATCAGAAATCTTACAGTGATTGCAGCGGAATATATATGTCTCCTCCCACTCAGATCTCTAACCCTTGATTCCTTTCTGTAGCAGAGTATAATCAAGATCTGAGCCCGAAACTCCTTCTTTGTTGTCTCTGAAATCTACACAGCCTTCCTCACTATGATTGAGGTATTACTTGATGTGTGTGAGCACTACTCTAGCACTCATACATTTCGAAACAGTGAAGGAAGAGAGAGAGAGAGGGTGGCGGCTCAGAGAGAATTTTATGAGAGAAAATTCTTTCAGAATAATGTTGTGAAAAGCTTTTTCAGTTGTGTGCAACTCTGAAGCCTTTGCCTTCTATTTATAGAAGACCACCAAGGGCTATGATTGACATTTTGAACTGAGAAAATCAAAGGGAAAAGGAAGGTAAGTGGCCGGCCTAGGCAATGTGGAAACAAGGCTTGCCACTTTTCCAACTTTCCTTTTCCTACACTTGATAGTTTCCCTTTTTGTGAAAAATTGCCAATTCCATTGTTCAACCATATTAATGATAAATCTAATTATTTAATAATTAAAAATAATTATCAAATAATATATTATCATTTATTTTATTAATAATGAAACTAATTAAAGTTTCCTAATTAATAAATATGCCCTTCAAAATCTCTATTTACTATTTTGCCCTTAATAAGTGCTAAATTCTCAAACTGACAAGTCTATCTTGAGAATTTTTAATTGATTAATTAAAATCAATTAAATGAGTCCTACAAGTAATATCATCTCAACTAGTGAGGGGACCATGAGTCTATATAACCGAGCTTCCAATAAGCAGATCTAGAATTTACCACTTAAATTCACTGACTTATTAATTCTTCGTTGAATCCACACATAGAACTCAGAATTGCACTCTCAGTATATAGAATGCTCTATATGTTCCACCATATAGACACATTATTAGTTATCCATTGTTATAATCCTAATGTGATCAATGACCCTCTATATGGATGATTTACACTGTAAAGGGACTTAAATTACCGTAACACCCTACAATGTATTTTATCCTTAAAACACTTAACCCTGTATAAATGATATTTCAACTAAGTGAAATGAGTACTCAATCATTTATCTCGTTTGGTTAAGCTCGAAGGAAATCACCCTTTGCTTACTATTCGCCAGATAGAAGCTATAGATTCCATATTTATGTTAGCGCTCCCACTCAATCGCACTACCCTGTTCCCAAAATGTATGTATTGCCCAGACTAAAGTTTTAGGCTTAACTAACAAATCAAAGAACACGAATAACACTCTTGAAATTAAGCCTAACCATATCAGGATTTAGATCATGTGATCTAGGATCAACTTATGATATTGAATTGAATAGATGTTTACGGTAAGTTTCAAAATCTAATTCAAAGTTCAATATCGGTCCATTCCAATGCATACTCCATGCATCCAACCTGAGCTTTACTTTAACCTATGTTCTGGAAAGAACATAACATTTCTCCAAATGTAAGTAAACTCTGTTGTAGATTGTCATATTAGTGAAACCCAGTGTTCAGATAAATCTAGGAATACTTTATTCACATAGTCATGTTTATTTTCCACTGTGTTGACAACACAATAGACATGTTCAAGTATGTGAAAGGGGTTTGGATGAATTTATAAATCAAATAGACAAGCAATTGATTAAGTGAACCAAAACATACACAAGTGAATGAAAAATTACTTCTGTTACTTTATTGATATTGAATAATCTGGATTACATTGAAACAGAGTTTTATTTAGGGCATAAAACCCAACAAACTCCCACTTGCACTAATATAAAGCAAATTAGTACATTTCAATTAATCCTAAATTCTGACGGTGCTTTTCGAATGAAGTTACTGCCAAGACTTTGGTGAATAGATCAGCCAAGTTATCCTGCGTATCCACTTTCTCCACCAGTACATCCCCTCTTGCCACATATTCTCTGATAATATGATACTTTCTTTCTATGTGCTTACTTCTCTTGTGGCTCCGAGGTTCCTTACTGTTGGCTATAGCTCCAATGTTATCACAAAGCAGGACTAGAGGCCTTTCCATTCCAGGAACTACACCAAGACTGGTGAAGAACTTCCTAAGCCAGACAACCTCTTTAGCTGCTTCAGCCGCAGCTATGTATTCTGCCTCCATGGTAGAATCCGAAATTGCAGTTTGTTTAGCACTTCTCCAAACCACTGCTCCACCCCCAAGAGTAAACACCATCCCAGATGTAGATTTCCTGTCTTCAAGACATCCCTGGAAATCTGAGTCTGTATAGCCTAAGGGATTCAAAGCACCACCTTTGTAGACTAATACATAATCTCTTGTACTCTTTAAGTATTTCAAAATATACTTAACCGCGTTCCAATGTACCCTTCCTGGATTTGACTGATATCTGCTCACGATTCCAACTGCATAGCAGATGTCAGGTCTAGTGCATAGCATAGCATACATTAGACTCCCAACTGTAGAAGCATAAGGAATTTTTGCCATGTCTTCTATCTCTTGAGGATCAGTAGGACACTGTTCCTTAGATAGACGGATACCATGTCTAGAGGGCATGTTTGCCCCTTTGGTATTGGTCATGGAAAATCTCTCAAGAACTTTGTCAATGTAAGCTGTTTGAGAGAGAGCAAGGGATCTGTTCTTCCGGTTTCTGACAATCTGAATACCAAGAACATAGGCTGCCTCACCCAAGTCTTTCATGTCGAATTGAGTGTCAAGCCATTCCTTGATGTGAGTCATTTTCTTGACATTGTTTCCAATGATCAAAATGTCATCAACATAAAGGACCAGGAATACTACTACTTGGTTTTCCTTGAGTTGGTAAACACAAGGTTCAACTTCATTCTGATGAAAGCCGTAGGTTTTGATGATCTCATCAAACCTTTTGTTCCATGAGCGAGAAGCTTGCTTAAGCCCATATATGGACCTATTTAATTTGCAAACTTTATTCTCCTGCCCAGGAAGAACATAACCTTCTGGTTGCTCCATATAGATGGTTTCTTCAAGAAGCCCATTAAGAAAGGCTGTCTTGACATCCATTTGCCAGATTTCATAATCTAAAGCGGCAGCTATGGAGAGAAGAATTCGGATGGATTTGAGCATGGCAACAGGACTAAAAGTTTCCTCATAGTCCACACCTTCTCTTTGGATATAACCCTTGGCGACCAGTCTAGCTTTGAAAGTTTCGACTTCGCCTCCAGCACCTCTTTTCTTCTTGTAGACCCATTTACATCCAATTGGACGAAAATCTTCAGGTGGTTCTACATATTCCCAGACTTTGTTCTTTTTCATGGAATCTATTTCTGAATCCATACCGGCTGACCATCGCTTCCGTTGCGGACTTGCCATTGCCTATTTATAGGTCAATGGGTCGTCATCAATACCGTCACCAACGACCATATTGATTTCACCATCCAAGCCATAACGAGATGGTTTCGTAGAAATCCTCCCACTACGACGAGGAGCGGTGACTTTCTGAACAGGAGCTTTAGTAGTAGTTTTCTCAGTTGCTACAACTGAGGGAGTGGGATGTTCCTCTTCTTGAGTAGAAGAAGATGGTACATTTGAAGGAACAATATCTGTGAGCATTTCCTCTAATACAATTTCACTTTTCGGTTTATTGTCTTTCATATAGTTGTCTTCAAGGAAAGTAGCATTTGTAAAGACAAACACTTTGTTATGCTTGTGACTATATAATAGTCCACCCCTAGTCTCTTTAGAATTTCCGACAAACATGCAAACCTCAGTTCACGATTCCAGTTTGCCTTCTTTCTTTCTTAAGACGTGAGCAGGGCACCCCCAAATCCTATAATGGCGCAAACTCGGTGTGCGAGCATTCCATAGTTCGACGGGTGTCTTAGGGACTGCTTTAGATGGAACAACATTTAAAATGTCGTTTGCCATTTGAATAGCATATCCCCAGAAGGACGTAGACAGAGTTGAGTAACTCAGCATAGACCTAACCATTTCTAAGAGAGTGCGATTTCTTCTTTACGCAACTCCATTCGCCGTGGAGTGCTAGGGGCAGTATATTGGGATTCAATTCCAAGTTCAATTAAATGATCTTTGAACTGCATATCCATATATTCTCCACCCCTATCAGTTCGCAAGATCTTTAATGTTTTACCTAATTGGTTTTGAGCCAAAGCATGAAATTCCTGAAACTTTTCAAACGTTTCAGATTTATTTTGCATTAGGTAAAGAAAACTATATCTAGAGAAATCGTCAATGAAAGTGACGAAATACTCATAACCTCCTCTGGCTTTTACATTCAGCGGTCCGCAAACATCTGAATGTACTAACCCTAGGGGTTCTTTGGCACGCTCTCCCTTTGCAGAGAAAGAACGTTTGGTCATTTTTCCTTCTAGGCAAGACTCGCAGACTGGCAGTTCTCCTAAGACGACATTTTTCAATGGACCGTCTTTGGTTAGCCTATATGACCTAAACGTAAATACCATAGATAAGTTTGATCATCATTATCAATCTCTTTTCTCTTAAGGCTTCTAGGTTTAGCTACATTGAAAAGTTCAGTATTGAGTGAGATTTGAGTATCAGGTCCTAAAACATAAAGCCCTCGTTCCATGTTTGCAACACATATATGAAATCCATTACGAGAAATTGAACAATTTGAACTCAAAAAATTCAATATATAAAATTGTGTCTGTAAACATGAAACACTAATCAAGTTTCTACTAAAATTAGGAATATATAAAACATTCTCTAAAAGTAAAAACTTCTTATAATTAAACTTGATTCGGGCTGTTCCTCTTGCTTTAACTGATACCAACTCGCCATTTCCAACTTTAAGCTTTAACTCATCTGGGTGAAGATTCTCCCAAGTTTCAAGCAGCTGCAATGAAGAACATACATGGTTAGTAGATCCAGAATCAACAATCCAGGAGGATTTGTCATTCTCTAAAACACATGATTCAAATACAAAAGCATCACCTTCGTTTGAATTGTCTAGAAGCCTGGGACATTGTTCTTCTTTATGTCCCTTTCCATTACAATTCGCACATAGAACATGATGTCTGATATTTGTACTTGAAGAAGCAGCTTTGTTAGAGCCCTCATGCTTAATTTTCTTCCTCTGATTAAAGCTTGCAATGCTAGGAGGTCTCATTGCAATCAGATCCCGCTCATGGGCCCTCAACTCAGACTCGAGTTTGTCCATGTCGGTGGAGTTAGGATTGTTCAATAAATAATGTAGAACAAAACTGTTATACTCCTGAGGAAGACTATAAAGTATGAGTTTTACCCATTGTTCCTTTGATAAATCAATTCCTAGTAGATTTGCCTTTTGGAATTTCAGATTCATCAACAATAGGTGCGAGTTAATGCAACTACCAGGATGTATTTTCACACTATTGAGTTTTTTTGTAAAGATACTAACATGGAGTGGATCGGGATGAGGGTTATTCATATTGGCACTACAACATATCAATAAACAGAAGTAAGGTTTTGGTTCTATAAATTCATACACAGGTTCAGAAAACAAATAATCACTTATGTTATAAAAATACTAAATCTAACATAGTTTATTTTCTAAAGTTTCCAACGAACTGATACAGTGTCCCGTTTAGGCGAGAGTCAAAGCATCATCCATTGAATAGAGTTGTCAATTCATCTAAAATGTCAAACATTCTAGCAACCTTTTATTCGATCAAGATTGGAATTCAGCGTTGTCCCGTTTAGGCGAGAGTCAAGGCAATTCTATCTTATGAGCTTCTACCATTGTTTCGTATTCTTATAAGTCTTACATAGTCGCCACCATTAGGGTGGTCATGAACCATATAAATAAACCTATAGGAATACTTATCTTTCGAGATTAAACGGCGCTAACTTGCTAATGAACGTTCCTCCATTAGGGAGGATTACTCACTAAAACAATAGCTATGTAAAACCAACAATGGAGATCGAATTTCTCTTTGATTAAAGCTCATTATTTAAACATGTATTTTGTTTAATCATTTATATTCCATATCTCAATAATGAAATATTACAAATTAAAGTAAAAACTTTAATTAAATTTCAAAAATGGAATAATTTTGAAAAATATCTTATTTAAGTTGTTTAGAAAATCTAAATACCCGACTTAAAATATTCTTCAAACAATGACTTAATTAAATATTACCAATTAAGTAGTAACCACTTAATTTAGAAGATATTCCATTTTAAGTTCCCATATTTAGAAAATATCAACTTAAAAAATATCTAAAGAATCTCAATAACCAATTTCCAAAATTCCTCAACTTAATTTATAATAGGAAATTCAAAAAAAATATTCAAATCTAAGTTGATTTGATAGATTTAACTAAATCTCAACTTAAATAGAAATATTTAATGAAATTATAAAATTAAGATTCAGAAAGAATTTATATGGTTATAATTCCATATTTAATTAAAACAAGAAAAATACATATAGCTTTCCAGAATATGACTATTCAAACTATGTTTTTCTTAAATTAATTTCAAGGATGAATGAAATTAATTATGTTGCTAATCAATCTTTTATTAGGTCAAACTAATATAATTAACCTAGCACAGTTATCCAAATCAGGCAAATGGGCCTTCACAATTGGGGTTGTTCATGTGAGGGGGGCTGGGTCCAGTATGTCGCACCCACTTCTAAGGCTCCCAACTCTCACACAAGGCCCAAAAGAGAGGAATTTAACCTTACAATGAATAACTGTTATTAATTGAATAGGCTCACAACTAAATGAGCCTAAATAAAATCTATCAGTTATGATATTTTATTTAGCAACAACCACCTATATGTATCTATAATAGAAATTAAACATATAGGCTCACACAGGCATACACATTTGGATGGATCCTATCATGTTGCTAGGTCATACACAGATGAAAGAAGTTTGTAAAAATTACCTGTTACAAATTATTTCCTTGATCTATCGTCAATTGAACCTTTGGTTAAAATTAGATCAACTGATCTATCATCAAGTTAACCAAGGCAATTTAGATCAAGCAATAATAGGTTTTAGAAAACTTACAAACAATCTAAAACACATACTTCTGCAACAAGGTTAGATTTGGATAGTTGGATGTAGGATTTATTTAATTTTAATCATTTATTTCGAAAAATAAAATAAAATTAAACCTACCATTTTGAAAAATTAGGTTTTGGGTAACCTAAATGTCATTTCAAAATAAATTGCTAACTTTCCTTTTAAATTTCATGTTATTTAATAAATTAAATAATAAAATAGAAAATGGTAAATACATACCCTTTACTTGTTTTACAATTTAATTTAATTAAAAAATAACAAAATTTAAAAGTTAACAAAAATACCTTGTTTCCTCTTTTAAAATTATCATGATTATTGTGATCTTATTTTAATTAAGGTCAAGTTACCAAAAAAAATTAATATCTGACCTTAAAAAAAATAAAATAATCAAATTTTAAAGGAAATAAGAAAAAAGTAAGCAAAACTTGATTTTTTCCTATTTTCAAAATCAAATTACACTAATATCTAAAATTAATTTATTTCTGATAATTAGATTTGAAATTTCAAAAACAAAAATCAACATGCAAAACTACACAAAAAATCGGAATTTAATTCCATGAAATAGCATGAAAAATCGAAAAAATTGGAAAATTGGATGAACTGTACGGATGGCATGCTGTGCATGGCCATCCGCGCGCGGATCCAAGGTGCATGACCGAGAGATCACGGCGCAGGGAGGCTGCAAGCAGCCATTCCGCGCGCGTGATGAGTTGCTCGTCACCCCGATTTTTCCAATTTTCAAAAAATCATAACTAATTCAAATTAAATCGAAATCGAGTTCCGTAAAAAATTAAATTGCTTAGAATTTTCCAAACTATCCAACAAAAATAATTACAGAATAAAAACAGTAACCATTTTTCCTAGAATTCACAAACAACATTCAAACATCAATATGACACTCAAAGCAACATGATACCATCCAAAAAACAAGCAAATCATTTTAAGTCCAAATTTCTTGCAAGCAAATCAATTACCATGGCTCTGGTGCCAGTTGTTGGAAGTTATTTTACCAGGATCTTAGATCTATTTGCAAGTATGTTGATTTAACAACCTAAATATGAACTTCTAAAACGATATGAAATTAAACACATATAAGAGTATCAGAAATCTTACAGTGATTGCAGCGGAATATATATGTCTCCTCCCACTCAGATCTCTAACCCTTGATTCCTTTCTGTAGCAGAGTATAATCAAGATCTGAGCCCGAAACTCCTTCTTTGTTGTCTCTGAAATCTACACAGCCTTCCTCACTATGATTGAGGTATTACTTGATGTGTGTGGGAACTACTCTAGCACTCATACATTTCGAAACAGTGAAGGAAGAGAGAGAGAGGGTGGCGGCTCAGAGAGAATTTTCTGAGAGAAAATTCTTTCAGAATAATGCTGTGAAAAGCTTTTTCAGTTGTGTGCAACTCTGAAGCCTTTGCCTTCTATTTATAGAAGACCACCAAGGGCTATGATTGACATTTTGAACTGAGAAAATCAAAGGGAAAAGGAAGGTAAGTGGCCGGCCTAGGCAATGTGGAAACAAGGCTTGCCACTTTTCCAACTTTCCTTTTCCTACACTTGATAGTTTCCCTTTTTGTGAAAAATTGCCAATTCCATTGTTCAACCATATTAATGATAAATCTAATTATTTAATAATTAAAAATAATTATCAAATAATATATTATCATTTATTTTATTAATAATGAAACTAATTAAAATTTCCTTATTAATAAATATGCCCTTCAAAATCTCTATTTACTGTTTTGCCCTTAATAAGTGCTAAATTCTCAAACTGACAAGTCTATCTTGAGAATTTTTAATTGATTAATTAAAATCAATTAAATGAGTCCTACAAGTAATATCATCTCAACTAGTGAGGGGACCATGGGTCTATATAACCGAGCTTCCAATAAGCAGATCTAGAATTTACCACTTAAATTTACTGACTTATTAATTCTTCGTTGAATCCACACATAGAACTCAGAATTGCACTCTCAGTATATAGAATGCTCTATATGTTCCACCATATAGACACATTATTAGTTATCCATTGTTATAATCCTAATGTGATCAATGATCCTCTATATGGATGATTTACACTGTAAAGGGACTTAAATTACCGTAACACCCTACAATGTATTTTATCCTTAAAACACTTAACCCTGTATAAATGATATTTCAACTAAGTGAAATGAGTACTCAATCATTTATCTCGTTTGGTTAAGCTCGAAGGAAATCACCCTTTGCTTACTATTCGCCAGATAGAAGCTATAGATTCCATATTTATGTTAGCGCTCCCACTCAATCGCACTACCCTGTTCCCAAAATGTATGTATTGCCCAGACTAAAGTTTTAGGCTTAACTAACAAATCAAAGAACACGAATAACACTCTTGAAATTAAGCCTAACCATATCAGGATTTAGATCATGTGATCTAGGATCAACTTATGATATTGAATTGAATAGATGTTTACGGTAAGTTTCAAAATCTAATTCAAAGTTCAATATCGGTCCATTCCAATGCCTACTCCATGCATCCAACCTGAGCTTTACTTTAACCTATGTTCTGGAAAGAACATAACATTTCTCCAAATGTAAGTAAACTCTGTTGTAGATTGTCATATTAGTGAAACCCAGTGTTCTGATAAATCTAGGAATACTTTATTCACATAGTCATGTTTATTTTCCACTGTGTTGACAACACAATAAACATGTTCAAGTATGTGAAAGGGGTTTGGATGAATTTATAAATCAAATAGACAAGCAATTGATTAAGTGAACCAAAACATACACAAGTGAATGAAAAATTACTTCTGTTACTTTATTGATATTGAATAATCTGGATTACATTGAAACAAAGTTTTATTTAGGGCATAAAACCCAACACTTCTCTCCATAGCCGCTGCTTTCGATTATGAAATCTGGCAAATGGATGTCAAGACTGCCTTCCTTAATGGGGTACTTGAAGAAACCATCTATGTGGAGCAACCAGAAGGTTATGTTCTTCCTGGGCAGGAAAAGAAAGTTTGCAAATTAAATAGGTCTATCTATGGACTTAAGCAAGCTTCTCGCTCATGGAACAAAAGGTTTGATGAAATCATCAAGACCTACGGCTTTCTTCAGAATGAAGATGAACCTTGTGTTTACCAACTCAAGGAAGACCAAATAGTAGTATTCCTGGTCCTTTATATTGATGACATTTTGATCATTGGAAACAATGTCAAGAAAATGACTCACATCAAGGAATGGCTCAACACTCAATTCGATATGAAAGATTTGGGTGAAGCAGCCTATGTTCTTGGTATTCAGATTATCAGAAACCGGAAGAACAGATCTCTTGCTCTCTCTCAAACAACCTACATAGACAAAGTCTTAGAGAGATTCTCCATGAACAACGCCAATGGGGCAAACATGCCTTCTAGATATGGTATTCGTCTATATAAGGAACAGTCACCGACTGATCCTCAAGAGATAGAGGACATGGCGAAAATTCCCTATGCCTCTGCTGTTGGAAGTCTAATGTATGCAATGCTATGCACTAGACCTGACATATGTTATGCTGTTGGAATCGTGAGCAGGTATCAGTCTAATCCAGGACAAGAACATTGGAATGCAGTTAAGTATATTCTGAAATACTTAAAGAGTACAAGGAATCTTGTGTTAGTCTACAAGGGTGGTGCTTTAAATCCCATAGGCTACACTGATTCAGATTTCCAGGCAAGTCTTAAAGACAGGAAATCTACATCTGGGCTGGTGTTTACTCTTGGGGGTGGAGCAGTGGTTTGGAGAAGTGCTAAACAAACCGCGATATCAGACTCAACTATGGAAGCTGAATACATAGCAGCAGCCGAAGCTGCTAAAGAACTTGTCTGGCTAAGAAAGTTCTTCACCAGCATAGGTGTTGTTCCTGGAATGGAAAAGTCTCTAGTACTACTCTGTGATAACAATGGAGCAATAGCAAACAGTAAAGAACCTCGAAGCCACAAGAGAAGCAAACACATTGAAAGGAAGTATCACATTATCAGAGAATACGTGGCAAAAGGGGATGTACTAGTTGAGAAAGTTGACACAGAGGACAACCTAGCTGATCCATTTACCAAAGTCCTGGCCGTGACAGCCTTTGAAAAGCACCGTCAGAATTTAAGATTAATTCATATGTACTAATTAGTTTTATATTAGTGCAAGTGGGAGTTTGTTAGGTTTTATGCCCTAAATAAAACTCCATTTCAATGTAATCTATTTCATTCAACATCAATAAAGAAACAGAAGTATTTTTCATTCATTTGTGTATGTTTTGGATCACTTTATCAATTGCTTGTCTATTTGATTTATAAATTCATCTTAAACCCTTTTCACATACTTGACCATGTTTATTGTGCTGTCATCACATTGGAAAGTAAACATGACTATCTGAATAAAGTTTCCTAGATTTATCAGACACGGGATTTTACTGATATGATAATCTACAACAAGAGTTTACTTGTATTTGGAGAAATACTATGTTCTTTCCAGAACATTGGTTAAAGTAAAGCTCAGGTTGGATGCATGGAGTATGCATCGGAAGGGACCGATATTGAACTTTGACTTAGATTTAATTAAACTTACCGTAAAATCTATTCAAGTCAATATCGCCAAGTTGATCCTAGATCAAATGATCTTAATCCTGTTATGATTAGGCTCAATCTCAAGAGGCTATTTGTTCTTTGATTTGTTAGTTAAGGCTACTTTTAGGTCTGGGTGATACGTACATTTTGGGAACACGGTAGTGCAATTGAGTGGGAGCGCTAGCATAAACATGGAATCTATAGCTTCTATCTGGCGAATAGTAAGCAAAGGATGATCTCCTTCGAGCTTGACCAAACGAAAATAAATGGTGGAGATCTCATTTCACATAAGCTGAAATATCATTTATACGGGGTCAAGTGTTTTAAGGATAAAATACATAGTAGGGTGTTACGGTAATCTAATCCCTTTACAGTGTAGATCATTCATATAGAGGATCGTTGATCAAATTAGGATTATAAAAATGGATAACCTATATGGTGGAACATATAGAGCATTCTATATACTGAGAGTGCAATTCTAAGTTCTATGCGTGGATTCAACGAAGAATTAATAAGTTAGTGAATTTTAGTGCTAAATTCTTGATCTACTTATTGGAAGCTCGGTTATATAGACCCATGGTCCCCGCACTAGTTGAGATAATATTGTTTGTAAGACTCATGTAATTGGTTTTGATTAATAAATTATAATTCACAAATTAGACTATGTCTATTTGTGAAATTTTCACTAAGTAAGGGCGAAATTGTAAAGAAAGAGTTAATAGGGGCATATTTGTTAATTATGATACTTTGTATGGTTCAATTAATAAATATGATAAATGACAATATTATTTAATAATTATTTATAGTTATTAAATAGTTAGAACTGGCATTTAAATGGTTGAATTAGGAAGTTGACATTTTTGAGAAAATCAGATACAAAAGTGTTAAAATTGCAAAATTGTGAAAAGCAAGGCCCAATCCACTAAGACATGGCCGACCACCTTTGTAGGCTTTTTAAGCTGATATTTTCATTATTTTAATGCCAAATAATTCATACCTAACCCTAGTGGAATGCTATAAATAGATAGTGAAGGCTTTAGGAAAATTACACTTTCTGAATCAGAAAAACCTGAGCCTCCTCTCTCTCTTCCTTAGCCGCCACTCTCTCTCTCTCTCTTCTTCCTTCATATTTCGAACTTACCCTAGTGATTAGAGTAGTGCCCACACACAGCAAGCAATACCTCAATCATAGTGAGGAAGATTGTGAAGAAAGATCATCAGCAAAGGAGTTTCAGCATCAAAGATTCAGAGAAAGAGATCCAGATTCAGATCTTGATAATACTCTGCTACAGAAAGGATACAAGGGTTAGAGATCTGAACGGAAGGAGTCATTTAATTCCGCTGCGCCCAATGTAAGGTTTCTTAAACTTTATATGTGTTTAATTTATCGTTTTAGAAAGTTCTTATTTAGGATGTTAATAAACATACTTGTGAGTAGATCTAAGATCCTGGTAAAATAATTTCCAACACATCTGTGATACGTCCCTAACACATCTGCACCCTTCAATTGGGATTGGGATTTCAGCATCCTCTTGCAGCATTTCTGAAACCAGAATCCAAGCATGTGAATCATCATAGTCCGTGCAGTGAACAGTGGTTTTACCAACATGCTCGTACAAATACGCTCGGGCCACAATGTTGTCGATGTTGTCAGAGCAGAGATATACTTGCTGATTAAGGGCTGCATGGTCATCGAAATTGTACAGGAGAGCTTGGTCATTGAGGGAAATAAACTCCTCAGCATAAGTTGTGGTTGACCCTCATCCTCACGAGCGTATGGTTGTGGAACATACGCCTCACCAGCCACCTCTCCTTCTTCCTTTTGTTCGGCAGCGTTTCTCTTCTGCTTAAGGGATTGGACTTCGGCTTTTAATTTTTCAATCTCCTTCGCTTGCTGAGCCACAACATCAGACACTTCCCTTTTCTTCCTGCCGAATAGTTTAGATGCCCTGGTCAGGAACCTGCAAATCATAAAATGCAAATTAGCTACGATTTTATTTGTGTAACTAAATAAATAATATTTCAAGTAATAGCATACCCAGCAGCTCTGACACGTCCAGAATGTTCTGGTGTCTCAAGCGCCTGCGTCAGGATATCGTTTTGGCCCTGGACCTGAATTTGTCCCTGACTAAGCTTCTCCTCTAATAGAGCCTAATGCATGCATATATTCAAGCAATTAGTATGTGAATTATATACACTAACTCATTAGTAGAACTCAATTAAGGATTAATATATACTTACTATCTTCTCTGCAATTTCCTTGTCGTAATCAGTGATAAGTTTTCGACTCTTGGTGCGAGATTTGATCCAAACACGGTGGCAGGGGAGATCTGGAACGTCGAGATCCTTTTTCTACATTATTTTATAACAATTAAATGAGTACCAATTAAATTTTATAGCACATTATTAGAATTTAAGCATTACTTACCACAACTTCCTGTACGTTCACCATTCCACTCCGACCACTTCGATGTCTAGATTGGATTTTCGAGGAACGTTCACGTTGCACCTTATTCAATTCCTACAATGCCAAAAAAAAATACATTAGATACATGTACTTGTATTTAAGAGTTTATCTTAGTACAAATATAATTAGCGTACCTGAAATTCAGAAGTAGGTCGACTTTCAACAAAAGTGCACCAATCAACATGGTCGATTTCGGGGTGCTTTTCAGGGACTTGTGTCAGTCGTCCCAGATCCTTCTCTTCCACAGCGGGCATTATGATGTCTTTTGTCATCCTATTCTTGAAGTCTTTCATTAACTTCTGAGCTAGGATGAGACAATCATGTTTGAAAGAATCCGACACAATGAACCCCGTCTAGTTTGAAGGAAAACAAACACGGTTAGAGTGAACATTTGAATTAATAAAAAAACAAATCAAAATTCTAACAAATAACTGCTTACTTGTATATCTTTCCAAACTTTATTTCTCAGAGTTGGGTTGACTTCTTTCTAATTTTTATAGGACAATCCTATCGTTTGTCGGCATCGGACTCCTAAAGTTGATACGAGCTTGGCATAGCTTTTGCCGCAGTATTGTCCTTTGTCATTAACCTCAAGGGCCACTCTTTTGAGTTGATCCATTAGCTTGGATATTTCATTCATTTGAGTAGGCCCTCTTGTAGGTATTACTGTTGGACACTCTCCCTCTGGGTCTGAATCAGATCCTGAACCCGAGTTGGCCATATCTACACTTTAACACACAAAATTTAAGAACCTTTCAAATATGAACTTTGACATTGATAATCATGCTACTAACACGAACATGTTTTGAGTCAAATATAAAGACCTACTAAGTATAATAAATGCATGGACACATCAATTAGATTATACAAGATAAGTTTATATGAATGTGTTATGTCACCTAATTTCTTACAACTAGCGAGCAATAACCTAGTTATTTATGTTATGTACTTTTCCTTTAACATTTATGTTTTTTATAATAAAATTTGATCCAAATTCAACTGAAATTTTGGCAGCATAACGGCTGTAATTGGACGTTCTCAAAATTTTAAAAGTTCCTAAAATAACAAACAAAACAAATATAACAATACAGAATAAAGAAACTAACATAAACAATACAAAATTTCTCCACCCATCTGACCGCAGTACATGTATTCGCAGAAGCTACTTCACTACGGATCAAGATATTCAAACTCAACTAAGCATGCATTGATAATTAATTATAATAACAAAAAGTTAGCGGATGGATATACCTATTGCAAATCCAATCAACACCGAAATATGTCGACCCTCAAATATTAGCACACAACCTATAACATAATGCGATATACAACCAAATTAAAATTTTAATTATTAAATTAGTTACTAGTTATTAAAAAATGTAGCAAGTTACTAGTTACTAATTTCCATAATTAATTTTTTTAAAAAATAATATATACATATATATACATATATAATCAATTATATATCACACTACCATTATTTTAAAAACTTTAACTCTAAACTAATAAATTCCTACTACCTCTCATTCTCATTCACAACAAATATATATACAATACAAATACACAAAATACACAAATAGTATATACACAATATATATACACACAACATATATATAAGCACATATTCAATAATAAAATATAAAATATATATTATATCAAGTAAATAAATATTTACCTTATAAACGCAATCCGGCGATAAATTGCGACCAAAAATTCGGCCACCTATAGCACACACAATATAATATTAATAAAATGAAAAAATCCCAAAAAAAATTTACAAAAACGAAATAATACCGATGTACATTAATAAAATGAATAGAAATCATATTTATACCTTAATGAACGTTGAGATTAAACGTTTTCTCCGCTAAAATCGGTGGCCGGAGTTATACCACCACCTTTTTTTTAAAATAAGTTCGGGTACAGTGTAAATGGGTAAAAAAACAAAACTTTTTTAGTGTATGGGATTAGATATTGAAAATAGAAAATTTTAAGACAAAAATGGGATGAAATGGTGAAGAAATGAGAGAGATATGGGGGTTTTTAGAGGTGGTTGGCGAGGGTTTTCGTGGGTTTTCTCTGCTGTAGAGTGGCTGGTTATGGTTGAGAAGAAGAAGTGGGGAAGAAGAAGACGCTTTATAGGGTTTCCCCAAAACTCTCAAACTTTGCCAATTTCCAACCGACGGGATAGGGTTTATTAATATATATACCTACGGTTTTTACTAAAAAACCGCCTCTAAATGTCACTTTCGAATCAGGTGGGTGTTTTCATACCCTTTAGCTTCCCTTTTTATAAAATGGGTTTAAAAAAAAGGAAGCTAAAGGCCCATATTGTAGTAGTATGTACACGATCACACACTTAGATTACATAAGTTTATTTGAACAAGGATAAGACTTAGAAATTTTTTCTGCATATAAATCTGACAGTGTCACTCTCAACAATGGTGCATGAAACTGTTGCACTAGATAAATATAATAATAATGTCTCATTTAACAACACAGAAAATAAATAATATATCAAGCAAATAATTATAATAACTGCATAATTAAATATAGAAATTATGCTATTTAATTTTTTTTTAGATAATTATGCTAACTAATAAGAATTATAATAAAGAGGATTATTATACATCATGACCTTTTTGTGAAAAATAAACAATTATGTGAATAGTAATCTAATTATAGAGTTAAATGATCGGTGTCCCACATTATTATTATGTTATTTTATGAATTATGTTAATCATCAGAGCAACAGTGAACTTCATCGAATTGGTAGAAAGATAGCAATTTAGAATTTAGTAGTACGTGATATTATGTTATAAATTGCGGGTCTTAGAAATAACCAATTTTTGGGTTTAGTAGAACAGGAAATTACAACTTTATCCTTAGGTTTGGCTTTATTAAAGTTTTGTTATGAGGGGCATTTTGGTACTTTTGGAGTAATTAATGAAAATAGATTTCATTTATTATTCCTTTAAGAATTTTGATAGAAATTTTTAGACAGAAATCAATGTCACCCTCATTTTCTTATTTTGTCGAATACTTGGAGTCAATTCTTGGAAAATGTATTGTTCTTGAGGTGTTTGGAAGCTTGTTGGTGAAATAAAACATTTTATTTAGTTTTCAATTATATGATTAGGCATTTGGTGTTTAAATAAATTATAGTTTTATATATTGAGGTTAGAGTAGAGTTATTTGAGTAATTTTTTGTTTAGAGTTATTTGAGCTTATTGAAATAGACTTTGAAAATGGGAATTTAGAGCTTTATAGTTTAAAACTTGAGCTGTAATGGTAGATTTTATATTTATGGTTTAAATCTTTTTTAAGGCTTTGTATTAGTATTGTTTAGTACACTAAACTATTGTGGAAAGTTTGGGGAAGATTGGTGATGATTTAATTAGGTTTTGAAGGCTAGAATTTGAAAAAAAAAATTAGTTAGGGTTTTGGCCCAATAACTAGTTATCTAGTTATTGGTACAAGTGAATAAGTTTCCAAACACTTAACTAAAATGTAGATTCGGTTAACTGAATGGCCAATCTTAAGGGGTGACCTGATTCTTGCATTTTAGGGGTATTTAGGGTATTTTCACTTTATAGATTGATAGGAAAACTATAGATTTTGTATCTAGTTATTCGAAAGTGTTTTAGATAGACATTTACTAATTTATCGCTAATGTGACTTAAGGCCTCCAATTATTGAACGGAATTCCATTCAGGTTGGTTGGCACACTTGAATTGGATTCTAGGTGAGAAAAGTATTTAGATGCACATATGCACATGTTTAGTTATACATGTTTATGATATCGTTTACCTAGTATACTAAAGATAACAATATAGATATACATAGATTTACATTTAGATACTAATATCTAGTGATATTGCTAGAGGGTAGTAGATAGTATGAATGAATGATACCAACATCAGTACAACTAGAGTATTAGAATTATATTAGTATTATGGTTAATCATACTAGATAGGAATATTTGGATCACATTTAGTTGATTTATAGTAACTGAGTGTATGGACACTTAGTTATAAATCAGATATATGGTATATTATGCATGCTTTTCTTGCTGATGAGTTCGTTGACTCACAGTAACTTTATAAGTGAATAGAAAGCTTGGGTTAATTGTGCATATCTAGCAGTATAGACTTTGGTCTTTAATGGAAAGTTTTGATTCTGTGCATGTAGTAGTGTTTTATGTCCTTGAGTATGTTCTTTGGGATGTATAAAATAGGTTTGGAAGGTTTGGTTTTATTTGGGGTTGATTTGAAGGAGTTATGAAATTTTGAAGTTTTTCTGCACTGAACCGGAATTCCGGTTCATCGGGACCTGTAGGAACCAGAATTCCGTTTGGTCCCCAGGAAACCCCACAAAACCAGAATTCCGGTTGGGGAACCGTTCTACCAGTTGGGGCAGTTTTGGGAGCCCTAGTATTTCCCATTTTTGTGATTTTTAGGTTATCGCTATGTTATTTATCTATAGGGAAACTCATAGTTTCAAGTTTAAGTCCCCGAAAAGTGATTTAGCATATTACTTATCTATGTTATGATCGATGTGATTTAGGGGCCTATAATTTGTCGAGCAGTTGTTCCACTCAGGTTGGCCGGCACACTTGAATTTTGAATCAAAGTAAGATTAGTATAATGTCATGCATATGTTGTTACATGCTTAGCATACATGTTGTTTAGGCCTGATAGAATACATTGATAGCAGTAATAATATAAGTAGAATTGTATTGATTACTGATAAATGTATGTTGGCTGAAATACTGATCGATGTTGTCACATCAATATGGCTGGAATATGACTGGCATATTGAGTATAGGCTGACATTATGGTCGATAGTATTGTCACACGAACGTTCCAGACTCGATACCGTATGGGACACGGGGATAGGGTTATGGTTGGGTGTATGGGCGCCTGATTATAACCTGGGATATTCTTATGTTTTATGTTATGCTTTTCTTACTGAGTCTGTCGACTCACAGTGCTATTTCCATGTGTAGGTAAGGGCAAGGCTAAGACTGAACAACCGTGGGGGCGAGCAGATGAAGATTGTACATGTCGGGGAGATTAGGCCTAGAGCGTACGATCTTTGGGACATCAGGGCTTTTACTGTATAGTCGCTAGGCAACAAATTTTTGTATATGAATATTAAATTTTTGTAAATATATTTTGTAAACGGGATCCCGAGATTTTACAAATGTATTACTTTATGTTCCTAATTAAACAAGAAAAATTTTAATTAATCACATTTTTCATTACTCTCGTTGATTAGCAACGAGCTGCAAAGTACGTTTAAAATCACGCTAACATGCCTAATAAGTTAGGGTGTTACACTAACATTGCAACTCAACTTAATCCAATCCCGTGGAGGTGGATTCCAAGCCTCCTTTAAGCACAAAGCAAGGGAAAGGAAAACGAAGTATGTAAATCTACAAAAGAAGTACAAATAGAGTTAATACACTTCTTCACATCAGTTGGACTATTATTGTGTACCTTATCATTACAGATCCTCCAGATGGTGTCAACAACAATCGAAGCATCAAAGAAGATATTCCCCTCAGGAATTCCCCTATGTTTGAGGTCCCAAATGAATTTGACCCATTCCCACATGCGAATACTGATATCACAAATAGGATAAAAATACCCCACGGAGACGCCCGCCAAAAGTGAAAAGCCACATCGCAAGCAAGAAATAAGTGTTCTAAAGATTCCTCCCCCATCCCAAAGAGAGAACAGCTCGTATCTTCAATATAAAATCTATTCCTGATCACAGACCGAACAGGAAGCGCACTGGATAGGATACTCCACCAAAGTACTTTATGGGGCTCTAGAATTCTACTGTTCCAGAGCTTGTTCCAAAGTGACGTCGCTATCTCACAGTGAGGAGCCCTTTCCAACGCTTGAGCAAGGTAGGAAGATTCACTCGAGAACTGGCCATTACTCTCAAGATTCTACACCCACTTATCATTGCCCTGACCAGAGGGAGTACCCCCTTTTAAGATTGCAGGCACAGTCTCTAGATCAAAGAGGTTGTTAAACCTTTTTACATCCCAAACATCATTGGAAGCTAAGAGATCGACAACTTTGCATTGATCATTGGTGGGACTACCATTAAATTTTGGGATAAAATCTTTGATATGAGGGATCCAAGGGTCCCTCCAAATTTTAGTATCCCTGCCATTAGTCACCAATTTATAGGCATCTTTCCTTAAGATCGAATTTGTTTTAACAACATTTTTCTAAAACTAGGAGTCTAAATCTTTGTAGTTACAGTAAAGGAACTCCTTCCCTTTAAGGTATTTTGATTCCTAAATCTTGCAGTACAGAGAGTGACAACCATTCAGAATGTTCCACCCCCACTTAGCCGGAAAGGCCAAGTTCATTTCTCTAGTTTTCCGGAACCCAAGGCCCCTAAGAGATTTGGGAAGGCAGAGCTTATCCCAAGCTTTTAGATGCAACCCATGGTTACCTTTTTTGAATCCCCACCAAATATCACGCACCAAACCATCAACTTTGGTAGCAAGGCGATTGGAGAGCTAGGTAGTTTGCATAGCATATAAAGGCAGAGACAAGACCAAAAATTTTATGAGAGCTGCCTTTGACAGGGTTTTTTCTTTCCACCTTTGTAACTTCGAAGTGAGGTTATCCAGGATAAAATTGAAGTCCGCGTCCTTATATCTTGATCTGAACAGGGAAAGACCCAGATACTTGACGCTCTCCTTAGGTGTGCCAATCCCCAAAGCTTCCTTGATCTCTCTTTTCATGTCATTGGAAGTATTCTTACTAAAAACGATTGAAGTTTTGAGTTTATTAACTTGTTGACCCGAACATGCATATAATCTCTCTTCCAAGATGACACTAATAGTACTAATATGAGGATATATATTATAGAATAATTCTATAATAGTGACATTGGTTTTGTCTCTATACTATAGAGATATTTTCTTAACCATTCATTTATATGATTTTTTAAAGTCCACATTATATAATATGCAATTTTATGCAGCAAATTAGATTTTCTTTTTCAATTATTTTTTCTAAAAAGTAAACATACTAACACCAAAAAATTAAACTTCTTATTGGTTATTAAAAAAAATAAACCTATCATCCTCTTGTTTCTTTTGGGTTCTAGTGAAAATAGCTTCTATAGAGAGAAAAAAATTCTTTAATCTCAATAGAAGCCTCTCTCTTTTACTTTTTTGGGAATTTTTCTCTAGAAAAAGAAAAAAAGCTTGTTGAAGTGAATTAAACAAAAGTTGAAGAACAAATAAAAATTATCATTTGGAGATATCACCACAGTTGAAAAAAAAAGCCAAAATATTGAAGAACATTTTTACAAGTTTAGAGAGAAAAAAAAATCTAACAAATTAGCATAAAATTAGTCCGCAATCGTTAGAATTTACATAGCATATTAGTAGTGGCCAATAGCAATCAAAATCATTTAGACTAGAACAAAGATATGTTTTATACTATTATTCACAATCATTTTAGCTTTTTTGGACTGAAATTCACAAATTTTATGCCTTTTATGGTAGTCTTTGATAGTTTTGTCCATAGTTTTAAAGGTGTAGATGACATTTAAAATGTTTTGATATAGTGGTGTCTCTACAATTGCATTATTTCTTCAATATAAATTCAATCATTTTAGCTTTTTTCAAGCATTAATTTTTCTATTTTAATTATCAATTTGTGATCAATTAAATTGGGTGGCAAATTCTTTTGAGACTAGAAATCAAATTTTTAACTAAAGTTGTGTTGGATTTACATTCTTCTTTATTTTTTATCACTTCATTTGATAAAAGAATTATGAGAGGAGATGAAAAGAAAGATAAAGAGGAGAAAGAAGAAGAAACCTCAATAAAAAATAAATGGAGAAGATGAAAAAATGTATAGATAGATAAAGAGGAGAGAGGAATGAGAATATTAATATTTAATTGATTTGTAAAGGTGCATGTATTTCAAAAATATTATTAAATAATAAAAAATAATCTAATGCACCTAAATGTAAACTATTATTATACCAATACTCATTATTAGATAAATATTTATGGTTTTAAAAATATCACTACCATATGGATAAAATTAATGTCCCTACTATAAACATATGAATTCTTATATATATATAAATATATATATATTGATGAATTTTGTTTGAAACAACCAAAAAAAAATGAACAAATTAACTTTTATGATAGATATAATGGAAAAAGTTGAAAAAATTGACAACAATAAAGAGCTTCTTCTAAAAATTTGGTATATAAGAGTATCACTAATACAAGAAATTCACAAAAGTGTCTATTAAAATGGATAAGCCTACATAAATTCTCACCTAGTTTTTTTGCCAAAGAAGGCAAGATTTGTTGTCATTGCTTGGCAATATTGCTCCTCAGGTTTTTTTTTCCTTAATCAAATTTAAATATTAGCGATAGGATCTGACAAGCAACCCTCCTTGTTTCATGTGTTGGTAAAGCTTTAAGAGTTCTATTTTTTTTATTTGTATTGTTGGTTATTTTTTTTTAAATTGGCAATTGGTCTCTAACCATATAAGTTTTGACAAATTTATGCCCAAGATTTCTTTTTCACTAAATTGATTTCTAAGTTCTTAATTCGTTGTGGTTTACAATATTAAGTTTCCACGGTTAAATAATTTTTTTATATATTTATTTTTCATTCATTAGTTAATTATCTTTAGTGTCATGTTTAATTTTTTTTATTATTTTATAAAAAGAATATATATTAATCTTATTCTTTGAAATTATAAAAAAAAGGTTTATACTATTATATAATTTATTTTATTTTACAAGTACATATATATATTATAAAAATGTATATATATTATTATATTATAAGATATGAAGCAGTGATACAACACCTAAAATTTTTCTAAAATTATTTTTCTTTGGGGAGTGATATTTGCACTCCTTAAACTTATAAATACACCCCATTATTAAAAAAAATATAAACTTAAATAATTTTTTAAAATTAATCTTAATATTTTTTTAAAATTTTTTCTTCACATTATTTTATGTTAATTTCAATACTTATTTTGATTTCATTTTTATAATTTTTTCTAAGTCATGTGTATTTTTTTTTATTTTTTTCTTAAAAAATTTCACATAATTTTTTATTTTAATTTTTTTGTCATAATATTTAAAATACACTTTATTTTTGTTGAATAGGTATATTTTTTAAGAATATGAATTGAAAGAAAAAAGTTAAAAGAAATTAGTACAATTAAAAATATAAATTTTATATAAAATAAAAAATATCAAAATTGGGTGCCTTTAAAACTTTTTGGGGTGTAAATAAAATTTCCCTTTTTCTTTTCTCACCTTAATTCTTTCATGTTTAATATTTTATTAGAGCATAAATTTATAAATTGATATTTTACTATTATTTTAGTAATTTATTTTTCTCTTCTCTGCTTAATTCTCTTATCTTTAATATTTTATTAGAACATAAATCTACAAATTAATAATTTTATATTATTTTAATAATTATTTTTTTTTTAAAAAAAAAAAAACATACTATATATACTATCATACCTTATTATTATTAGCGGTTTTGAGTCAATTATTATTATTTCAATGTTTTCTAGATTTATCAATTACCTTTATTTTTATAGATTTTTATTTTGTATGATAATGAGATACAATTATATCTATTTTTTCATTATTAATTAATAAATTTTATTTGACATAATTTTTTGTGACTAAATGTGACTTTTAGTCACAATAAAATGTTACTTGTAACTAAAACATAGTATTGAAATACAAGTTATTATTAAAATATTTTATTTATGGAAATTATTTTCTAATTAAGGAAATGATTTTCTATTTAAGGAAATAAATAAATAATTGATTTTCTGATAAATGAATATTTTATATTCATTGAATCTTGACAAAATCAATTATGTAATATTCTATATATGGTCAGATTTCTATATTCATTACCTGATTTGATTTCCTGAATTAATTGTCAAAATATTCTGACAATTAATGTGGCGCAGATACTGATGGAGTATCTCACCTATAAATATAGGGTGTCGGTCCCCGAGCTCCTCACTCATTCTGAATTCATTCAGCAAATTCCATCTAAAGAGAGTTGAGAGAGCGAGGAAGCCCGAACTCCAATACCGAAGCTATCGCAGGGATTGAAGCTCAAAGATCAATGGCTGGAGGTATATTGATCCTTTCATTGCATATTTTATAGATATGATTACAGTTATTTTTCCGCATTTCATATCATTTGTATATGTTATATTACATACACTATATTATAGTCTAACAGTTATGACTAATTTAGTTTTAGTCACAACAAATATTGTGATTAAAAATACATTTAGTCACAACAAATTGTAATTTTTGTGACTAACAATTTAGCCACGGACCTTTTAGTCACAACATATAAAAGTAATCACAACTTTTTTACTTTTAGTTACAAGTTTTGTTGTGACTAAAATTAAAATTTTTTGTAGTGTCACTTATTTATAAAAGTGAGTAGTTAACTCATTGATTGATTTGTTTTATAAATACAACAAACATATTAGGGTCAAGCCTAACATCATGTTATACACATGAGATAAGACAATAACAACACGTACCCTTGAATGTAATGTTGAGTACAAGTGAGATACGGTAATAAGAACAGTTTTGAAATTATAGGATACTTTTCTATAAATTTATCAATTTTTATAACAATTCGAGCGGTCAAGCCTAACATCATGTTATACAAGTCGTGTCTGACTTCTATTATAATAACGTGATTTTGTTAATACGAATTGGATCAGTCTGTTTGTACACAGCTAATTTTTCATATAAAATTAAATGAAAAATTAGATTATAATTTGATACGATTCATTACTTAGTTGTTATTAATTAAATATTATGATTTATTTTATATATATAATTTAATTTTTTTTAAATATCTGCCGATTGTTTTTTAGTGAGCATAAATAAAAAAATAATCTTAAAAAAATATCATTTACTTAATTAGTGTCTGAATGAAAAATATTTATTTACGTACTTTTTCAAAAACATTTATACAATCTCATTCAAATTATTCTTTTTTTTCATATTCTAAATATATATTTATAAATAAAATATTTTAAATATTTGACAATAATGATTAAAGTAGAGAATTAAATAAAAATCATGCATTAATTTTTCAAATTATGTTCACATAAAATCATAAAATATTTGAAATTCACAAAAAAAATAAACTAAAAAAAATAAAATAAATAAATATAAATCAACAAAATAACTATTATATAGCAATGAGGACTTATAATGTAAAAAAAAAAGTTTGAAGATCAATTTTTCTTTTTTTTTTTAAAAAAAAAAAGATAAAATTGCTGGATTAACTGATCAAAATTTATATATTTAAAAGTCAATTTGATAAAAAAAAAAGGCTTAATGACTAACTTACTAAAATCTATATATAGTTGAGGACAGTGTAAATATTTTTTTTTTTCAAAGTAAGCATTTCAAAGAACATATTAGCTTAAGTACTGATGTAATTAATATATTGATTAAACTGAATATATAATTATTAAAATAATTTTTAGAGACTTAAATGATAAAAAATAAATATGTAAGCATGATAATTTATATATTGTTTTATATCTCTATGAACTAGTAACTATATTATAGTCTAACAGTTATGACTAATTTAGTTTTAGTCACAACAAATATTGTGATTAAAAATTCATTTAGTCACAACAAATTGTAATTTTTGTGACTAACAATTTAGCCACGGACCTTTTAGTCACAACATATAAAAGTAATCACAACTTTTTTACTTTTAGTTACAAGTTTTGTTGTGACTAAAAGTAAAGAATTTTGTAGTGTCACTTAATTATAAAAGTGAGTAGTTGACTCATTGATTGATTTGTTTTATATATACAACAAACATATTAGGGTTAAGCCTAACATCATGTTATACACTTGAGATATGACAATTACAACACGTACCCTTGAATGTAATGTTGAGTACAAGTGAGATACGGTAATGAGAACGGTTTTGAAATCATATGATAGTTTTCTATAAATTTATCAATTTTTATAACAATTCGAGGGGTCAAGTATCACATCATGTTATACAAATTGTGTCTGACTTCTATTATAATAACGGGATTTGGTTAATACGAGTTGGATCGGTCTGTTTGTACACACCTAATTTTTTATATAATTTTATAAAAAATTAGATTATAATTTGATAACATCTGCTGGTTGTTTTCTAGTGAGCATAAATAAAAAAAAAATAATCTTAAAAAAATATCATTTATTTAATTAGTGTGTGAATGAAAAAATATTTATTTATGTACTTTTTCAAAAGCATTTGTGCAATCTCATTCAAATTATTTTTTTTTGTATATTCTAAATATATATTTATAAATAAAATATTTTAAATATTTGACAATAATGATTAAAGTAGATAACTAAATAAAAATCATGCATTAATTTTTCAAATTATGTTCACATAAAATCATAAAATATTTGAAATTCACATAAAAAAATAAACTAAGAAAAATAAAATAAATAAATGCAAATCAACAAAATAACTATTATATAGCAATGAGGACTTAATGTAAAAAAAAAAAGTTTAAAGATCAATTTACAAAAAAGAAAGATAAAATTCTTGGATTAACTCACCAAAATTTATATATTTAAAAATCAATTTGATAAAGAAAAATCTTAGTGACTAACTTACTAAAATTGTTATAGTATAAATATTTTTTTTTTCAAAGTAAGCATTTCAAAGAACATATTAGCTTAAGTACTGATGTAATTAATATATTGATTAAATTGAATATATAATTATTGAAATAATTGTTAGAGACTTAAAAGATAAATAATAAATATGTAAGCATGATAATTTATATATTGTTTTATATTTCTATGAATCTAATAACTTTTGCTCATTGATTTAAATGACGCAAAATGATTGAATCATTTCGTTAATCAATTTATCTGTGTAGATATAAGTAATATAGTTTATTATCAAGAATTAAAATTATTATATTAAATGGATTTTATTTAAAAATATCAATGAGGTACAAATTCAATCATGACCAAACTATTTGGTACTTATTGCATAATAGAAAACGAACATATAATGTATATAAAAAAAAGATTATTCAATTTATAGACTTTCTTCTTAACCATGTTTAATTGTCATTGCCATACCAGAACTGCTTCTGGAGTTGGTCAATGACATTCTTGTCAACTTGAAAAGCCTTAGCAAGGACATGAGGATTAATAGCAGGATTTGATCCAAATACTGAATTTGCAATGGTGATAGTTCCTGCATTTTGGCTACTGAGACCAGCAAAGGCAACAGCTGGAGCATGTGTTGGATTGAATTGAAAGTGAATTAAACCAATTGGGAATACAAACACATCTCCCTCTTTCAAAACCTTGGTAAACAACCGGTTTCCGTCTTGGTTCGACGATACGAAGCCCACGTAGAGGGTTCCCTTAGCAACAACTAGGATTTCAGAGCCACGAGGATGTGTGTGAGGTGGATTTTGGCCGTATGGTGCATAATCAATACGAGCCAATGATATTCCGAGTGTGTTGAGTCCTGGAATTTTGTCCACATTCAATTGAGTCACATTAGATCCAACTGGGTTGTGTGTGTCTCTTGGAACATTGAGCCCAGAAAAGAAAAAATCCTCAGCCTTAGCAAGCTTGGGATCCTTGCAGAATTTTCCATTCACAAATACTACTTGGAAAGAACGAATATTTTGTTAGTATATCTGATCAGTAGCTAGTTATAGAATATATAGAATAACGATAGAGAAAAATGTTATGATAAGTTAGTAATGAAAGAAATGTATACATACAAGCTTTGTGGGGTTCATCTACAGCCACGCAAAAATCTTGGAGAGGGCTTGGGTCAGAGGCAGAGGCTATGAAGGCTGCCAAAGCCAACACAGTAAGTGAAAGAAGAAAATGAATACCTTTCATGTTGGAGTACTTGTTGATCAATTTGCAACTATAAATGCTATGTTATAAATCTATATATCAAGTTTTGCTTTCTTTTGCTTGAGTGAGATTTGATAATTATGGATGGACTCCTACTTCTCATATTTATAGATGGAAGTTTCTGAACAAGTCTCTCTTAATCCAGGGAGCATATCATAGCTACCTAGACTTGCTTGTTTTCTCCATAAAAGACTTGGTAAATTTGGTTTAGTAGTGACTTGGTAATTATATGTGTTAAACAAAGTGTTTCTTCCAAAATGAGATTTATTAATGACAACGTTATTGAACTAGTCATTTGAATTGGGCTTCTTCACCCACTCTTATCATTTATTTTATTTTATTTTGTTTACCTTTTCAAGCAAATACATTATTCTTTTCGTTAAGTTTTGTATCTACTTTAATTTTGCTGCGGATGTCTATGCTTATTTGAACCAGAAGGAATTTTCTATATTTTTCTATATACTGAGTCCATTTATTTTTTTTAAAATATATATAGCTTGGTCTATGATGTGAACACACACACATTTATGTATATATATTATATATGCAAGTAATCACAAAACTTTTCAAACATTTGAAATAGGAAACCGCATATAATTAACTGACATTTCTTAGTTAAAAGCAAAATGAATATAACATATGGATTTACTAAAATGTCTTAATTTTTCTAATATTAAAATTGCAGCTATAGCCTTGTCAGAAAATTTGATAAAACCTGTAGTTGGTTTAGTAGTTATATGGATTGCTAGTAAATAAATAGGAACATCATGTATATGAAACAAATTGAAAAGAGAGCACAAGATTCGACAGAGGGAAATAGATTAATTAGCTTAGAAATCTCCACTAATTTGACATCTTCTTTCAAAATGAAAATTGACTGAAATATGAGATCATTTAGTCTTGTACACGATCACACACTTGGATTACATAAGTTTATTTGAAAAAGGATAAGACTTAGAAACTTTTTCTGCATATAAATCTGACAGTGTTACTCTCAACAATGGTGTATGAAACTGCATATAAATTTAGGGTATTTTCACTTAATAGATTGATAGGGAAACCCTAGATTTGTATCTAGTTATTCGAAAGTGTTTCAGATAGACACTTACTAATTTACCGCTAATGTGACTTAAGGCCTCCAATCATTGAACGGAATTCCATTCATGTTGGTTGGCACACTTGAATTGGATTCTAGGTGAGAAAAGTATTTAGATGCACATATGCACATGTTGTAGCTATACATGTTTATGATATCGCTTACCTAGTATACTAAAGATAGCAATATAGATATACATAGATTTACATTTAGATACTAATATCTAGTGATGCTAGAGGGTATTAGATAGTATGAATTAATGATACCAACATAAATACGACTAGAGTACTAGAATTATATTAGTATAATGGTTAATCATACTACAGTTAGTTGATTTATAGTAACTGAGTGTATGGGCACTTAGTTATAAATTAGATATTTGTTATATTATGCATGCTTTTCTTGCTGATAAGTTTGTTGACTCACAGTCTCTTTATAAGTGCAGGTAAGGAAAGACTAAATCTGAACATCAATGAATAGAAAGCTTGGGTTTATTGTGCATATCTAGCAGTATAGACTTTGGTCTTTAATGGCAAGTTTTTTTTTTCTGTGCATGTAATAGTGTTTTGTTGCCTTGAGTATGTTCTTTGGGATGTATAAAA
The DNA here is from genome assembly GCF_029168945.1 of Cannabis sativa. Lineage (NCBI taxonomy): Eukaryota > Viridiplantae > Streptophyta > Magnoliopsida > Rosales > Cannabaceae > Cannabis > Cannabis sativa. Next base: position 75,465,502 of record NC_083601.1, read on the forward strand.
CAGGTTTGGAAGGTTTGGTTTTATTAGGGGTTGATTTGAGGGAGTTATGAAATTTTGAAGTTTTTCTGCACTGAATCGGAATTCTGGTTCAGTGGGACCTGTAGGAACCAGAATTTCGGTTGGTCCCCAGGAAACCCCACAGAATTGGAATTTCGGTTGGGGAACCGGTCTACCAGTTGGGGCAGTTTTGGGAACCCTAGTTTTTACCATTTTTGTGATGTTTAGGTTATCGACATGTTATTTATCGATAGGAAAACTCTTAGTTTCAAGTTTAAGTCCCTGAAAAGTGATTTAGCGTGTTACTTATCTATGTTATAATCGATGTGATTTAGGGGCCTGTAATTCACCAACCAGTTATTCCACTCAGGTTGGTCGGCACACCTGAATTCGGAATCAAAATATGATTAGTATAATGTCATGCATATGTTATTACATGCTTCGCATACATGTTGTTCATGCCTGATAGAATATATTGATAGCAATAATAATATAAGTAGAGTTGTATTGATTATAGATAAATGTATGTTGGCTGAAATACTGATCGATGTTGTCACATCAATATGACTGGAGTATGACCGGCATATTGAGTATAGGCTGACATTATGATCGATAGTATGGTCGTACGAACGTTCTAGACTCAGTACCGTGTGGGACACAGGGATAGGGTTATGGTTAGGTATATGGGCGCCTGATTATAACCTGGGATATTATTATGTTTTATGTTATGCTTTTCTTACTGAGTCTGTCGACTCACAGTGCTATTTCCATATGTAGGTAAGGGCAAGGCTAAGTCTGAGCAACCGTGAGGGCGAGCATATGAAGATTGCACCACTACTAGAAATTAGGCTTTTAGTGACCATATAGTGACACTCATAAAAGTGTGGGTCACTAAAAAATTAAGAGTGGCTTTTAGTGACACACAACATTAGATTCTAAATGTTCAGTGTTTATTACGCGAAATGTGTGTCACTAAAAATATGGAGTGTCACTAAATACTAAAACCCAAATACATATCAGCCCTAATCCCATTTTATTTCATCCTTATTATATCGTCCCAATATGTCTGCTTCTCCCCTAAAAACACAGCTCCACCATACCAGGCCACTGCTCCCACACGATACTAGCCACTCAAACCCAAAAAAAAAATTGTTCCTGCTACCGGCGATACCCTCCAAGATCAAAGACTATCTTCCAAAGGTCAAAGGAGGTAAGTGTAATGGTTTTTTATTTTGTTTAGTTTCTTTTTATAAATATTTTGTTTTTTTTTTTCTTCTTCATCTCAGGCCAGCGCAGAGCTCCTCCCTCTCAGGCGGAGACCGGTGCTCCTCCATCTTAGGCGCTGTGTGCTCCTCCATCTCAGGTAACAATTTTATTTTTTTTAATTTTCATTTTTGTTTTTTTTTTCATTTCAGATTATGTTAAAATAATGTGGATTGTGTATAACCTCAAAAAAATTAGAAGATAAAAAAATTAGTTAAAATTTAGGTATACCCTAATTTTGTATTTAAAACTAGAATCTAAATATATATTTTTTTTAATTTCAGATTATTTATGTTATTTTTTTATTTATGTTTTTTTTTTTTGCTATTTAGATTATTTTAAAATAGAAAATTTAGGTATACCCTAATTTTGCATTTAAAACTTGAATCTAAATATATTTTTTTTTTTAATTTCAGATTATTTATGTTGTTTTTTATTTATGTTTTTTTTTTGTTATTTTAGATTATTTTAAAATAGAATTTGTTGAGTACAAGCTCAAAAAAATTGAAAGAGTAAAAAATTAATTAAAATTTGGGTATGCTCTATTTTGTATCTAGAGCTTTAATCTAAATATGAAAATTAAAATATTTTTTAGCATGATAAAAATCTTTTAGAAAACAAATATTATAAATTATAATTTTAGTTTTAATAAAATAATAGAAAAGCTAGTAAAGTTTTGACCTTTTTTGATAGTCAAAGTTTACATGAATTTCTTTTTAATAGTCTCCTCTTAAATCATTACTTTATTGGAAAATAATAATTTTCTAGTGGTATTTTCAAATCTCAAACATAAGAAAGAGAATAATAATCAAACCAAACTATACTTTTTTTTTATTACTATTATTAGCTTGATCATGATGATTGTCATTTCTATTACCTATTTTAATAGTTTTTTTTCAATATTATTATTAGTGTTTTGGTTACTAGCAAGGATTGTTACAAAGTTAACGTGATCATTTTAAATTAGAAGAGGTACGTGTGAATATTAATTTTTTTTATGTTAATTAATATTATACGAATGTTAGAGGAGTTTGAATATTCTAAATATTTATCCATAGTGAAGTAGGTTTTAATATTAATTGTGTGTTGCGGTGATAACGGAAGGTTTCTAACTTGTGTCCCTTAGTGAAGTAGGTTCTGCGAAAATTTGATTGTGTTGCGGTGGTATAAGGATGAAAACTTATTGCATGTTGGTTGAATTATTTGAATTATTTGTTTGCTATAATAGATGGATTATGTAGCGAGAATTGGATGTTGATATTATTGGTGCCCGACTCTAGGAATGGCAATCGGGCCGGGCCGGGCCCGACCCGCCATAAACCCGGCCCGGCCCGATAGTGTTTTGGCCCGGCCCGGCCAGGCCCGACTTCTTTATTCAGCATTGTGGGTCAAGCCCAACCCGATATAATCAGGCCGGGTTGAGCCCGACCAGTATTCCTTTTTTTTTAAAATCAGTTTATTTTATTTATTTGTACAAATGTTGAATACTACTAACTCTCTATACATATATAAGCATATGAATGGTAACATATTCTCGTCACTAAATAGTCTTATCTTCACTGATGTTTTGTAACTAAAAATCACTATCAATATTCAAAGTCGCGACTAAAATAAACATCAGTACATACTAGTGTTTTTTAAATATTTTTAATTAATATGGAAACCGTGCATGGTATATATATATCGATAATATTAGATTTATAATAAAATTGCAATATATATATGTCTATAATAAATTAATTAATAATGAGTATTAGATGATTAAGTAGAATATATATGTATATAAGTCCATATACAATATATGACCCTATTTATATATAATACAAGGCAAGGTAGCCATGCACATGCATTAATTTAATAAATTAATATACACGGTCAACACTCCAAATTTTAATTACCTTGAAATTAAATTCTAAGATTAATTTGTGATTGTGTATATATATAAGCCTTAAACACTTAAGTTCACAAGGTGGGAAGTGGGAACACATGCACACCAGAGCACCGACTTATACATATATACATATATAATCGATACACAGACAGACAGTAATGAAATGACTGATTAGAAAAGAGAATAAAAGCAGAAGAAAACAAACAAGCAGAAAAAAAAAAAAAAACCGGTCCGGGCCGGGCCGGGCCGGAAGCCCGATAACAACCCGATGTAATCGGGCCAAAGCCGCCCCGTCGGGCCGGGGGCCCGGCCCGCGAAAATAGCCCAAATTGCCATTCCTACCCGACTCTTATTGGTTATGTTTCATGGATCCTAAAAACTCACACTTGAGTAATCGACCTGATATTAGAGAGACGGTCACATTGGCATTTCAAACTTACTACAGGGCTATAAGGAAAGAAATTCCACCAAAGCTAAAAGTTCGACGCCCAACTGTACGTATTCTTTTTTTTAAAAAAAATTTAAATTATATTTTATTAAGATCTTTGTTAATTTAAAGAAAAATATTTAGTGTCCACATCAACTGGAAGACACCGAATGTGGATATTATGTAATGAAGATGATGAAAGATTTAATTCAAGCTTCGAACCGGAAATACTTTTTGGCCGAGGTACATTAACATACAAACTATATAAATATGTCATACATTATTATTATTATTATTACTATTATTATTAAGAATGCATATGATGATAACTTTAATTCATATATTATTTATCTTTAAATTTTGTAGTTAAGTGATGCAAATTATATAGAAGAATAAATTGATGAAGTGAAAGAGCATTGGGCAAGTGAGATGTTATCGGTTATTCAAACTTACTGACGTTAGTTGTTTTTTGTTTTAATAGACCAATGGGCAAGTGATATGTTATCGGTTATTTAGTTGTTTTTTGTTTTAATAGACCAATAGTTATTTTATAATTTTATAGTTATGGATTTATTGGTATAATGAATTAATATGTAATATTTATTAGTTGTGTTGACGTGAATTATTATAATGGTCTAATTTATATAAATTTTACATTTAGTCAATTAAAATTATTATTGTTATAGTTAATTGTATTTGTATATAATTAATATAAATTATTATTTATAATATATAAAATTTGAATTAAAATAATTAATTATTATATTTTAAAAAAATATATAATGTAGAGGCACTTTTGGTGTGTCACTATATCTCTAAAAATATTAATAAAAAAGGAAAAAAATAAAATAAAATAGGATATAGTGACACTCCATGTAAGTGGCTCTTGCTTTTCTAGTCTCACAAAACCTAACACTGTACCCCTATAGTGACGCGCAAACAGTGAGTGCAAAAGCATTCAGTGACACATTTGGAGCGTCACTAAAAACTACTTTTCCAGTCAGCCTCATTAGTAACGCACGTTGAAGTGTCACGTACTGTGCACATGTCCGGGGCGGTTAGGCCTGAAGCGTACGATCTTTGGGACATCAGGGCTTTTACTGTATAGTCGCCAGGTGACAAACTTTTGTATATGAATATTAAATTTTTGTAGATGAGATCCCGAGATTTTACAAATGTATTACTTTATGTTCCTAATTAAATAAGAAAAATTTTAATTAATCACGTTTTTCATTAATCTCGTTGATTGGACACGAGCTGCACAGTACGTTTAAAATCACGCTAACATGCCTAATAAGTTAGGGTGTTACACTAACATTGCAATTCAACTTAATCCAATCATGTGGAGATGGATTCCAAGCCTCCTTTAAGCACAGAGCAAGGGAAAGGAAAACGAAGTATGTAAATCTACAAAAGAACTACAAATAGAGTCAATACACTTCTTCACATCAAATTAAACTATTATTGTGTACCTTATCATTACGGATCCTCCAGATGGTGTCAACAACAATCGAAGCATAAAGGAAGATATTCTCCTCAGGAATTCCCCTATGTTTGAGGTCCCAAATGAATTTGACCCATTCCCAAATGCGAATAACGATATCACAAACAGGATAAATACCCCACGGAGACGCCCGCCAAAAGTGAAAAGCCACATCGCAAGCAAGAAATAAGTGTTCTAAAGATTCCTCCCCCATCCCAAAGAGAGAACAGCTTGTATCTTCAATGTAAAATCTATTCCTGATCACAGACCGAACAGGGAGCGCACTGGACAGGATACTCCACCAAAGTACTTTATGGCGCTCTAGAATTCTACTGTTCCAGAGCTTGTTCTAAAGTGACGTCGCTATCTCACAGTGCGGAGCCCTTTCCAGCACTTGAGCAAGGTAGGAAGATTTACTCGAGAACTAGCCATTACTCTCAAGATTCTAAACCCACTTATCATTGCCCTGACCAGAGGGAGTACCCCCTTTTAAGGTTGCAGGCACAGTCTCTTGATCAAAGAGGTTGTTCAACTTTTTGACATCCCAACCATCATTGGAAGCCAAGAGATCGGCAACTTTGCATTGATCATTGGTAGGACCACAATTAGATTTCGGAATAAAATCTTTGATATGAGGGATCCAAGGGTCCCTCCAAATTTTAGTATCCCTGCCATCAGTCACCATTTTAAATTGAATTGGTTTTAATAACATTTTTCTAGAACTAGGAGTCTGAATCTTTGTACTTAAAGTAAAGGAACTACTTCCCTTTAAGGTATTTTGATTCCTAAATCTGGCAGCACAGAGAGTGACAACCATTCAGAATATTCCACCCCCACTTAGCCGAAAGGCCAAGTTCATTTCTCTGGTTTTCCAGAACCCAAGGCCCCCAAGAGATTTGGGAAGGCAGAGCTTATCCCAAGCTTCTGATGCAACCCATGGTTACCTTTTTTGAATCCCCACCAAATATCACGCACCAAACCATCAACTTTGGTAGCAAGGCAATGGGAGAGCTTGGTAGTTTGCATAGCATATAAAGGCAGAGACAAGACAAAAAATTTTATGAGAGTAGCACGACCCGCCTTTGATAGGGTTTTTGCTTTCCGCCTTTGTAACTTCGAAGTGAGGTTATCCAGGATAAAATTGAAGTATGTGTCCTTATATCTTGATCTAAATAGGGGAAGACCCAGATACTTGACGTTCTCCTCAAGTGTGTCGATCCCCAAAGCTTCGTTGACATCTCTTTTCATTTCATTGGAAGTATTCTTACTAAAAATGATTGAAGTTTTGAGTTTATTAACTTGTTGACCCGAACATGCATAAAATCTCTCTTCCTTGATGACACTAATAGTACTAATATGAGGATATATATTATAGAATAATTCTATAATAGTGACATTGGTTTTGTCTCTATACTATAGAGACATTTTCTTAACCATTCATTTATATGATTTTTGAAAGTCCACATTATATAATATGCAGTTTTATGCAGCAAATTATATTTTCTTTTTCAATTATTTTTTCTAAAAAGGTAAACATACTGACACCAAAAAATGAAACTTCTTATTGGTTATTGTAAAAAATAAACCTATCCTCTTGCTTCTTTTGGGTTCTAGTGAAAATAGCTTCTATAGAGAGAAAAAAAATTCTTTAATCTCAATAGAAGCCTCTCTCTTTTACTTTTTTGAGAATCTCTCTAGAAAAAGAAAAAAAAGCTTGTTGAAGTGAATTAAACAAAAGTTGAAGAACAAATAAAAATTATCATTTGCAGATGTCACCACAGTTGAAAAAAAAAGGCAGAATATTGAAGAACATTTTTAAAAGTTTAGAGAGAAAAAAAAATCTAACAAATTTGCATAATTAGTGCGCAATTGTTAGAATTTACATAGCATATTAGTAGTGGCCAATGACAATCAAAATCATTTAGACTAGAACAAAGATATGTTTTATACTATTATTCACAATTCACAAATTTTATGCCTTTTATGGTAGTCTTTGACAGTTTTGTCTATAGCTTTAAAGGTGTAGATGACACTCATGAAGAGAATCTGAACACTACTCCTTTAAAATGTTTTGATGTAGTGGTGTCTCTACAATTTTATTATTTCTTCAATATAAATTCAATTATTTTTAGCTTTTTTAGGCATTAATTTTTTCATTTTAATTATCAATTTGTGATTAATTAAATTGGGTGGAAAATTCTTTTGAGAATAGAAATCAAATTTTTAACTAAAGTTGTGTTGGATTTACATTTCATTTGAAAAAAGAATCTTCAAAAAGAATCATGAGAGGAGATGAAAAGAAAGATAAAGAGGAGAAAGAAGAAGAAACCTGAATAAAAAATAAATGAAGATGAAAAAAAAGGTATAGATAGATAAAGAGGAGAGAGGAGTGAGAATATTAATATTTAATTCATTTGTAAAGGTGTATGTATTTCAAAAATATTATTAAATAATAAAAAATAATCTAATGCACCTAAATGTAAACTATTATTATACTACTTCATATATGCTAGATATCATTCATATTATTATATACTTTTAGTTTGGTTTTGATCATTCAAAATCAATGATTTTTCTAAAATTTCAAAAAATTCATGCGAACATCTCAACTACCCTCTAGAAAAGAGTATTGTTATTATTAGATACATTTTGAATGATAGAGTAAAAATGTATGGGGTTTAGGGTCAGAGAGGAATGGTCATCTACTATTCTTTCTCTTTTGGTCAACTTCTTTCGTCTTCTATTGGTGTGTGAGAGGTTTGTTTGATGTTCTGAGTAGTCTTTTGCGTTTTTGTTGGTTTGTTCCGTCTGTTGGTGTGTGTTTGTATGTTTGGTGATCTTGTTTTTCTGTGCTCCTTGTTCGTTTTGTGGTTGAGGGTTTCTTTGTTTTTCAATGTGTGTTGTCGTGTTTGTCTGGTGATTGTTCTTAGTGTAAATCAGTGGCTTTAATTCAAGTTTGAGCAAGTGGGTACTTTCTGCTACTTGTGTGGTGTTCTTGGCCATCAAAGAAGAGGTTGTTGTCTTGCCTCACCTGTGATGATCATGAATAGCGAGGACAAGCCGGTTCCGTTGTTCGGACCTTGGCTTTCCCCGTCCTCTGCCTATGGTGATATGCTTTTAGGGTTTGAACCGGTTATGGCCCGTGGTCTGATGGCTCCATCTCAGAATTTCAAAGCTCGGGCGTCTCCCCATTCTCAGGCGGTTGACGGACGACGCGGAGGTGACCGTTCGAAGCCTCCTGGTTTTTCCTCTTCCCGTCGTTTTCATCTTTCTCTGAAAACGACTGCTCGGCCTCTTGACGATACTGCTACTGAGGAAGCTTTGCGGGTGGCGTGGCTCCCCATGGCTTCATCTGAGCACCATGTGCACGGTCTTCCCTTTCCTTGTAATAAGGCCGTGGGAAGTCAGGTGGCTGGTGGAAATGTATTTGAATCTATTCCTATTTTGGTGAGTGAAGGTCTCAATGCCTCAAAGAACGAGTTAATTTTGAATTTGGTCAATGGGGATCCCATTGTGGTGGATCATGGTCAACATGAGATTGTGCCGTTGGCTTTCATTGGGCCTGTCACTAACTCTATTGGTGTAGTGGGGCCACATGGGGCTAATAATAATGGGGCCTCTATTTCTAAGTTTGTTGGGGGCCCAGATCTGGTTAATAATGAAACTACTTTAAGTGAGAAGGACCACGTTTGTAATTTATTGGGCCATCAGGAGCCTAGAGTTGCTGAAGAGAATTGTTTGATCCCTCCTATTGGGCATGAGGTCGTGGATAGTGTTGGGGAAGAAAGGGCTTTGGCTGATTCTTTTGAAGCCCAAGAGAAAGTACTTCATGATCTTAAACAATTTGGGACATTGGATGTGTATGAGATAAAGAGCTTGGGGGGTGATATTGGTGTGATGACTACTTCAGAAACTAATGAGAGGACTTCGCCTTTCAAGAAAAGAAAATTTGAAGGCTCTGCTTCGTTGTGCACCAGGCCACATAAAATTGTCAGAACGCACAAGACAGTGTATGATGAACCTTCTGAGGATATGTCGAGCTCACCTAGCTATTCTGAAGGAATTATGAAGAACCCTTTGGCCGGTTCATCTGTGATTGAAGTGTTGGAATTTATTTTACCAGGATCTTAGATCTACTCACAAGTATGTTGTTTAAACACCCTAAATATGAACTTTCTAAAACGATAAATTAAACACATATAAAGTTAAGAAAACCTTACATTGATGCAGTGGAATTAATGTCTCCTTCCGCTCAGATCTCTAACCCTTGTATCCTTTCTGTAGCAGAGTATAATCAAGATCTTAGCCCGAATGTCCTTCTTCTTCAAGTTTGATCCTTCACAGTCTTCCAATCTATGATTGAGTTACTGCTTGCTGTGTGTGGGCACTTACTCTTTCACTAGGGTCGAAATTGATGAAGGGAAAAGAAGAGAGAGGGTTTCGGCCAGGTATAGAAAGTGAGGAAGGCTCAGTTTTTTCTGAAGAGAGAAATTTCTATTAGAAAGCTAATGAAAAGCATGTGTTAAGATGTATTTTCGATTGAGCCATCACTTTCTATTTATAGGCAACTACTAGGTTTAGGTTAGGAATTATTTGGCATTAAAATAATAAAAAAAATCAATTTGAAACTCCACAATAAGTGGCCGGCCAAGGTGTAGTAGTGGGCCCCACTTGATTTTGCAGTTTTATCAAATTTTATTTCTATTTTCTCAAAAACGCCAATTTTCCAATTCTAACTTTTTAAATGCCAAAACTAATTATTTAATAACTAAAATAGATTATTAAATAATATTGTCATTTAATTTAATTATTAATTAGACATATAAAGTCCATTAATAAATAAATAAACCTAGAAACTCTTTTCTTTACAATTTCACCCCTGCTCAGTGAAAATTCATAAAATTAGACATAGTCTAACTTTAGAATTATAATTGATCAATCACGAATCAATTAATGAGTCTTACAAGCAGAATGTTCTCAGCTAGAATGGGGACCATGGATCTATATGCTGAGCTTCCAATAAGTGAACCAAATTTACCAAGTAAATTCCTACTTATTAATTCTTCGTTGAATACACTCTTAGAACTTAGAATTGCACTCTCAGACTTATATAGAGCATATTGTATGTTCCACGATATCAATATGCTATCTCATTTAACCATTGTTATAATCTTATTGTCATTTAAAGATCCTCTATATAGATGATCTACATCGAGATGGGATTTCTTTACCGTTCTCACCCCTCAATGTATTTTGCCCCTTAAAACACTTAGCTACCTGTAAATGGTGTTTAGTGATCTAATAATTAGTCAGTTAAACAAGAGCTCATCCATTTACTTCTATTTGCTAAGCTCGAAGGGAATCATCACTTGACTTCTATACACCAGTAGAAGCTATAGATTCCATATTTATGTTTAGCACTCCCACTCAATCATACTATCATGTTCCCAAAATATACGTATCACCCTGACCCGAAAGTAGGCTTTACTAATAAATCAAAGAACATGAATAGCACTCCTGAGTTGAGCCCAAGCATATCAGGATTTAGATTCTTTTAATCTTAAGATCAACTACTAATATTGACTTGGAAAGATATGTATAACGGTAAGTTTGTAATATCTTAACTTAGTTGCAATATCGGTCCAGTCCAATGTATACTCCATACATTCAAAACTAGTATACTTTACTAATGTCCTGGAAAGAACATAACACCTACTCCAAGTGTAAGTACACATCATCGCTGATTATCACATTAGTGTAAATCCAATAACACTGATGAAACAGGGACCAATTCTTTTGATTCATATGATCACAATCACCTTCCACTGTGTTGACGATACTGTAATTGTGAATAAACATATGATCTGGATTTAACTGATTCTGTGTGTAAATGTAAGAAACATATTTAAACCATTAGCATGTAAAATTCATGCAAACATCAATCACTTCAAATTTCTTATACTGATAACTAATCAGATTGTAAAGAGTTTTATATAGGGCATAAAACCCAACAAACTCCCACTTGCACTAATATAAAACAAACTGTGCAAATAGGTCAATCTGATGTCTTGATCTTCAGATCAAGTGTAGTATATTTGAATCCACCCAAGCTTCTGGAAACTAGTTCATAAATACACTTATGAAACATCCTTTACTATATGCTTTACTCATCAAGGGATACTGAAATCTTTACTGTTTTAAAAGTACATCTGAATAAACAGAAGACATATCTCTCATATTTTAAAATATGTAATTGAGATAATACAGTGTAGACTTTTCTTCAGCAATATAACTTTCTGGTATTTTCGAATAGACAAAGTTATAATTCTTCTCTGGTAGAGCTTGAATTATTATTCAATAATTTCTCCACCCCCAAAGTAAACACCATCTCAAAGATCTCGAAATTAGATGGTGAGATACAAGCACAATTGATACACAGTTCCTTAATATCTAACATATAGATCACTTTCATAAATCTTTCTTGAATATCTTCTAATGTTCCTTATTTGATTACATCTCAGATAGCTCCCACTCAATAGCAGATGTCTGGTTAAATAATACTTTTAACCTGTGATTGTTTAGATAGTTACCTAGTTGTGACTTTTATATTAGTCTTAAACATTAAGTTAAGACTAAGTCATCAACATAGTAGACTAGTATATGAAGTGAAAAATACATGCCAGTGATAAAGTAATCAAAATTAAGATACCATAAAATTTTACGAGGATTGAGAATTCTATGTTCAAGTCATTCGAATGGACTGAACTAGAGTTCTTTATCTTATTCTCATAATTCTGATAAGCTATTCCTATCCATGTGAATGGTTAGATTTGCTTTTCAGTAGTGTTCTTAAGTACCTATCAGAAGTATCAACCTGATGAAGATGGGTATAGAATTTTAAAATTCTCCCACTCAATTAAGGTAGTGTGAAACTTTAACAAAGAACTTTCAAAAGTATCAAACTTTTACTTACAACAGTAAAATCGAAATGGAACATACAATCAAGATCAAGAATTTATATTGATAATAGCTGACTCATTATATTACTTTCATGTTAAAAGGAGATATGTGTTACATAGGGAATTGTGGAATATACTCCACCCCTAAGTATATACACATAGGGTACTACGGATAACCTCCACCCCTAAGTATATAGAGATTATGATCCACCCCTAAAGGTTGTAAAGATCATGATTCTCTAAGTGTGATAGAGTTTATGTTTAGTTGAATACTATCCAGAGTTCATTAGATATAAAAGATCGTTGAACTGAATAGTTTCTTAACTTTTCTCCACCCCTATCAGATCAAAAGATCCTTTTATTAAACAAATTCTTAATAATTGTATTAGAATGAATAATTATTAATAAACATAGAAATAGTTTCTAGTGTATATTTAATATAACTCAATGAAGAGTTGTAAATATTATAGAATTTGCATCAATAATAAAACACTTACACATACAAACATATAAATATAATGTGGTAATAACTGATGAAGATAAATTAAATGAAGCTCAATCTCATAAATTGCAATTGTTGAATTTCGAAAATTAGAAACTTTATTAATAATAAAAATAAATGTATTGCAACAATATGAGAAAAACAGGGATAAATATCCCTAACTAAAATTTGAAATCCAAATTGTTTTTAAACTAAAACAATTAATTCAAAAAATAAATTGAAGAGCTTCATCTTCATCTGGACGATTTCACCCTTTGGTCCAGCTTTCTGATCCAACTCATCTTAGTTCAAGTAGCTTGGCCTATAAGAAGAAGAAAACAAATAAACAAAGTTAGTCCAGAATCATAAATCCAATTGGATAACAATTCACTAAAACTCTTAAAGTTTATAAATAGAAATACCTTGTTTCTTTGCAAGAAGTTTAGGACACTGGGCTTTCCAATGACCTTTTTCATTGCAGTAGAAACACTTTCCTTTAATTGTAGCATCACCAGAAGGAGCAGCCTTTTTATTCTTCATGGCTTTTGTTCGCTTCTTGGTGTTCTTCCACTTCTTCTTTGATTTGGGCTTCGAAGCAGAGGCAACGTTTGCTTCAGGTTTCATCGTCCCATTACCATTCCCAGGATTGTGAGGTTTACTCCCTTTCTTCTTGGGTCCTCCAATCAAATTTTCATAAGTTTGAAGGTCATTGACTAATTCATGAAAGTCAATTTTCTTCTTATTCATGACATAAATTGAAGTGTATGGTAGAAATGCTGGAGTTAGGCTATTCAAGATAAGACTTACTTGAGTAGCACTATCCATTTCAGCACCATGATCCTGTGCTTCTTGGAAATAACTTGACATAAGGAGAACATGGTCACGCACGTTTTGATGAGGTTCCATCCGTGCATTAATGTACTTCTTAGTCGCGTCAAAACGTGACTGAAGTGATGCCTTACCGAATAGCTCATTTAACTTCGTCATAACTTCGGCAGCCTTCTCGGTTTTAGAAAACTGAGTTTTGAGGGTGTCAACCATGCTAGAAAGCATAAAGTATAGAGCTTTGTCATTTGCTTTCTGCCAACGCTCATACTTTTCTTTCACAGCTTTGGAAGCATTATCCCCAGGCACTTCAGGTGACGGCTCAGTTAAAACAAACAAGGCACTTTCTCCTATGAGAGCAATATTAATGTTCTCATTCCACTTATTAAAGTTAGATCCATTCAGCTTGTTTTCAGTCAACAGTGATAACATGGGATTCATTTTGATAATAATGGATACTACTAAATAATAGAAATCAACAAATAGAAATTAATAATGGTTTAACACAAAATCAATTCAGAAATTATAAGCATATAGCAAGTAGGAATGATATGAGAAAATACTTAAAAAAAAATCAATCCTAAATAATTTCCAAGGTTTTTTCAACAAACTGATATCAGTGTCCCGTTTAGGCGAGAGTCAAAGCTATCATCTATTGAATAGAGTTGTCAGCTCATCTAAAATGTTAAACATTCTAGCAACCTTTTATTCGATCAAGATTGGAATCAAGCGTTGTCCCGTTTAGGCGAGAGTCAAGTCTATTCTATCTCATGAGCTACTACCATTGTTTCGCAATTTGCAAGTCAAATATGGTCGCCACCATTAGGGTGATCTATACCATATAAAACACTTACAAATTACTTATCTTTCGAGATTAAACGGTGCGAAATTGCTAATGAACATTCCTCCATTAGGGAGGATTACTCACTAAAACAAACGCAATGTAAAACCCACAATGGAGATCGAATATCTTAATAATAATAAAGCTCATTCTTTAAAATGTATATTCTTTATTATTCTAATAAATAAATTCTCATTAAATTTGAAATTTAGAATTAAAATTCAAAAACTAAGAATTTAATATAATATTTATAAAATTATACTTAGATGGTGATTGAAATAAATTAATTATTTCCATCATAGTAATAATCTTAAATATAAATATTAAGGAAATTAATTTAAGTTGAATTAAATTAGATTAATTAGCAACTTAAAAATTTCCTTGAGAATATATTTATTGAGTTCGAAAATTTAAAGTGTAAAAACTATATGTTAGGCTAAAATTAGTCTAAGTTTCGGGTCATATTTTCGGTTAATTTTCACTCTTTGTTTCTAGTTTTAGGGCTATATTACGCTTGATTCTTTGGTTTCAAGTCCTCGGGCATTTAAAGAAAGTATGTACAAGAATTGAGGAAAAATGGTGAAAGAATCGAGAAGAAAAACCAAGATTGGTGTCGCTGCCTGTTCCAGTCGCGACGGGGAATTTGCCAGTCGCGACGGGAACTGGCAGAGACATCCCCAAGGAGTCGAAGTGTAACCCAGTCGCGATGGGGAACATGCCAGTCGCGACGGGAACTGGCAGAGGGAATTTCGAGACAAATTTGTTTAACCCCGTCGCGACGGGGGCTTTGCCAGTCGCGACGGGGACTCAGAGACGGGATTTTTGGGCAGTTTCGTAATTTCACGAATTTTAAAGATGAGATTTGGTTTAAATAGAGGGAGCTCGTGAAAATTAGGCATTATTCAGAATTGGAGCCCTAGAAACAAAGAAGGATGCTAGAAGAGCGACTTGTGGCGACCCGAATCAATTGCTTCAACTAGTTCTTTCTCTTCTCTTTAATTTTCCTATGTTATTTTCTGTTTCAATGTTAATTATGGATTTGATTATGGATGTTTTGAACTAAACTCCTATTTAGGGAGAATGATGAATGTTGTTTAAGTTTTTCCTAGTTAATGAATAATTGACATTCCTTCATCTTGATTGTGAACACTATTCATATTTGTGTTTAATTTCCATGTGCAAGATTGATCACCTTTTACATGTTTTATGATCTCAATTCGAAATCTGAAAAGTGAGAATTGAGAATGCAAAAATTGGATAGTCTAGGTTTTGATGTGAAACGAAAGTATTTACATAGCCTTTGTGACATTTAGATTATTGCTTAATGTTGATTTCATGTTAGTTTAATTAAGAGATTAATTAGAGAGCATGAGATTTAGAACCTAGAAGATCTGAAAAGAGCTAGGTTAATTTATAATCTGTCATTCACTTCAAGAGAAGGATAGCAATTAGACATTAACATTGGTAACTTAACAACAGGATTCGTCTCCCTAATCTCTCATCTTGATTAATATTCACTTGTTTCTTTAAGTTTCTTGAATTTCTTTCTTCCTTTTTTTTCAATCATCAATACTTTTAATTTGCCAAATAGAATTATAAGTATAAATTAGTAGTAATTAATCCAATTCTCTGTGGTTCGACCTCACTTGCGTGAGTATACTACTTGATTGCGTGCACTTGCGTAGTAATTAATAATTTTCGCAACAAGTTTTTGGCGCCGTTGCCGGGGAATGATAGTTAATATTATTAAAAATTAAATTTTGTTCTAATTTGGTTTTCTTTTTAGTTTTAGTATTATTTTTTTTTCCAATTTTTATCTTTTTAGTACTAATTTAGTTTTATTTTATTTTACTAATGTTTTATTGATGAGCTTGACCTGCAAGATAAATTCAGATGCTATATCTTGAGGATTTTTTCTAACAACACAATGAACCATTCTATTCTGCTTGGAGGAGATTTAAAGAGTATGGAGAGAGATGTTATCCCACCTTCTCAAGTGGGTGTTTTACGTGACTCTTTTATAATGGACTTAATGATGAAACAAGAAGGTGGGTTGATTATGGAGCAGAGGCAACTGGAGCGCCTCTATTAATGAAAGGCTATGGCGTAATAGATCTATTGAATAATATGGCAGATTTTGATTACGACTGGCATTGGGATCCATCACTTCAGGGTTGGAGTCACCAATACCCACCTTATTGCCCAAATTTATCTCAACAATCTGAAAAAGAGGAACAACTACTAGCACTTCTACAATCACTTCCAGGAGAGATTAATCGCTTAACAGACATGGTGAGATCCTTATGTGATAATTTAGTGGCTCATGATTCAGAATGTAATAACTCCAATAATGAAAGTTATGAGAGTTATTGCTACAATGAAGAAGGGTCATTAGTTGAATACAAGGAAGAAAATGAGCCTACAATTGAAGATCAAGATCCTTGTGAAGAGGAACTCATTGAATATGAAATCACAAGCAAGGGTATGGATAGCCAAGTGGAGAGTGAGCAACAAGAAGAAGGGTTGTTAGATGAAAGTGTAGATACTGTGACATTGGAGGATAAGGAAGAACATGACATCATTGATTCGACTTCATCAATGATATTGACTAATAAACCACCAATGAATCCATGTATTTCATCAACACCATATTATATCCTCTACAAGCTACGAAAGGCTTCTCCCCAAGCTCATCATCCAAAGTCTTATGTTGTTGGTGCTGACTTTGGTTCAAACTCATCGCTTGCCAAGCTTGAAGGCAAGTACAATAACAATTTTCAAGTTGTCTTGCATGACGCTTATTACGGGCGTCAGTCGCTTGTTGATGTGGCGCTCAGGTAAGTTTCCTTTCCTTTTTCTTTAATGTCACATTGGGGACAATGTGTCACTTAAGTTTGAGGGGTGACTTAATTTTTATTTTTATTTTGAGTTTTTTTTTTTAAGTTATATGTCTTTTAATTTTTAATTTTTAGTTTTTATTGTTTTGAGTCAATTTTTTTAATATGAGTCAATCTGAAAGTAGGTAGATATCATGATTTGAAAAGTTCGCTTATTTTTGAAAAATCCGTGTGCTTGGTGATATTACATTCTTGACTAATTTCAATTTTGAGCATGGAATCATATTAGGTAATTTGCTAGTAATTGAATTGTTTTATGCTTGTTGATTGTGGAATGTAGAAAGTTGTTTGGAAAATTCTAGAACTTGCATGCTTGCTATTTGAGGCGAAATAATAAATTATGCATGACTAGGAAAGTGATTTAGGCAATTTTTGGATCGATTGTGCCTTTCAAGCCATCCTTGTAATTTTTATCCTAGTTACCTTTTTTGAGCCTTAACCTATTCTTTGTTCTACACATATTGAGCATAAAAAGATAAACCCATGAATATCCAAAATATTTAACCCTAATTATACCATAAGTAGATCTTTAGTTTGGGGAATTTGGATGAGAATTTTGTTGTATGTGTGTGAAAAAAGTGTGAAAATTGAGAGAATGTGAAAAAATTTTGATTGGAAACAACTTGAAAAAAGAAAAGAAAAGAAAAATCTGACAATCAGTGTCAAATCTAGAAAAAGATAAATATAAAGTTGTTACAATTTTGTTGAAAAAAAAAATCAATATCTCTCAAGTAATTAGAAAAAGGGTATTGGGATTGTGTGAAAAATATTGTGGGTGACATAATTTGAGAAGCTTATGGTATAGGAAAGCCTAAATGACCATTTCAACTACCTTACCTAAGCCTAACAATACAAGCCTAGAAAGACCTTCTGATTCTTGGTTGTGCATTAATCTATATTAGTAGAGAATAGTAAGTATTACAAGCATATGGAATTTTGGGTTAGTGGATTGTTGATTTTAATTGGCATGCATAAAGTGGTTTAATTGTTAGTTAATTGCATTCTATGGTTTCATGAGCTAAATGAAAATAAATAGAAATCTGTCAAGGGTGTAATTGAACTAAAATTCTGGATTATATGCATAAGTGAATTTTTTGATAATCATATTATTGAACGTACTTGAAAATTACTCGTGTTTTGGAGATTGACTTGTTTAATGTTTATTTAGTGTTTTACTCGAGGACGAGTAAAAGCTTAGTTTGGGAAAATTTGTTAGGTTATTTTTAGTTTTAATTTTAGATTAAGTTTAGTATATTTTTAATTAAGTTTTAATCGTGTTTGGAGCATTTTTACGCTTTTATCTTTTATTTTTACAGATTTAAAATAGAAGAAGATTAGAAAAATATCAGAGAAAAAGATGGGAAAAAGATAAAAAATATCATGATATTTAAAATAGAGAAAATTATGGAAGCCGAAACTTCAAGCCTGAATTCGACGGTGTTCTGATTGGATTTTGGAAAAAGTCAAAACATGAAATTTCTAGATCTCTCTTTTATCTTTTCGGAACATCTTCAATCGTCCGATTCCGAGCAATATTGAGAGAGTTATGGCCAAAATACTATCAGTCAACGGAGCAGAAAAAAAAATATCTCGTTTGAGGTTTCCCAAAAATTTAAATCCGAATGGGAATTTAAATATTGCGTTTTTTTCCATATTTTTAGGCCTTCAATGCCTATATAAAGGGAAGAATGGAGTTGATTTCATCAAGAAATTTTAGAGAGAAAAACAGAGAGAATACAAATGCAAAGTGGAGAGATCAACTGCAATATTGGAGACATTCTTCAAAGGGTTTTCAGCATTCTTCTCTTCTCTATTTTCATCTCTTTTCTTAAAGTTAATATGTTTGATTGTGCTCTCATGAACATGTGTAGCTAAACACTTTAATTAGGGTTAGATGGATATTGTTTAACATTGTTTATGGTTTTAATATGATTTATTTTCCCCCTAATTTCTATGTATTCTATTTTATTTGTGCTTAATTACTTTTAATTGCCTGATCACCAATTAAGTGTCTATGATTTTGATGCGAGATCTGAGAAGTGAGTGTCAAATATGCTATAGTAGAATAGAACTGAATTTCGATATAGGACGAGAGTACCTATATGGTTTAGATAGCTTATAGGGTTTCTGTGTTTAATGCCTGTTGCATGTTCAATTTATCACGAGAGTAGAAAGTTTGCATGTAATTGAGATTTATATATCTGAGAAGACTATAAATTACCTTAGTAAACCTGCTATTGCATAGAAATTAATATTAGGAAAATAATCATATTAGGCCATATTCAATAGAAACAATTGAAATCGAAGCCCTAGTTTTTATTAACTTTCAATTTTCTTGTATAATTATTTCTTAGTAGTTTCTTATTCTTAATTCTTTCTTTATTTTTTATTTAACCAAATAGAAGTAAAAGTTTAATTTTAACGTACTTAACTACACTCCCTGTGGGATCGACCTCACTCCTGGTGAGTTTACTCCTTATAACGATACGTACACTTGCGTGTGCAAAAATATCGCAACAACAGGGACCAATTCTTTTGATTCATATGACCACAATCACCTTCCACTGTGTTGACGATACTGTAATTGTGAATAAACATATGATCTGGATTTAACTGATTCTGTGTGTAAATGTAATAAACATATCTAAACCATTAGCATGTAAAATTCATGCAAACATCAATCACTTCAAATTTCTTATACTGATAACTAATCAGATTGTAAAGAGTTTTATTTAGGGCATAAAACCCAACATGAAGACTCTGGCTATAGCTTGTCTGTTCACTCTCATACCCCGGTGGAGGAGAATGTCATATCTCCTCCACAAGAGCCATGAGAGGCATAGCCTGGAACTTTAGAGGGTTAGGGCAGACCTCTACAGTTCGGGAGCTAAAGTCCCTGATCAGAGTGCGTTCTCCGGATTTTGTTTTTCTGACTGAACTAAAAGTGGATGCCTCACCACTGGTACATATTTAAAATCTCTCCACATTTATTTTAATGTTAATGTGCCGCCTATTGGAACTGCTGGGGGTATTATTTTGGCCTGGAAAGTTGGTTTTAGCTTTGAGTGTATTGAATGCTCCCGAAACCGTATCACTGGACTGGTTTATTCGGACCCACCTACCCATCCGTGGCTTCTCTCGTGTGTGTATGGACCTCCTTACTTGCATGCTAAGAGGAAATTTTGGGACGAACTCATGGCATTAGGGGATAGGTTTGGTGGTCCTTGGTTGATTTTTGGTGATACAAACTTTGTTCTTAGTAATACTGAGCGAGAAGGATCATCAGGGAGGGACCCTTTTATACCTTTCATATCTAACCTTGTTGACTCTAGAGGCCTTATTAATATGCACATCCAAGGTGACAAGATGACTTGGGATAATCATCGTTCTGGACAGGGTCATGTTAAGTCTGCTCTTGATAAAGCTTTAGTTAATGGACATTGGATTCACTTGTTCCCTAGAGCTTTTCTCTGCTCTTCCCAGACTTGTAACTCTGATCATAGGTAGGCATGGCAAAAAGATCCATTCATTCGGATCGGATCAGTGATCCGATCCGACGGATCATTACTGATCCGAAACATTCGGATAGTTATTGGATCTTGGATCAGATCCGACCCGCCCCGCTTAATTTTTTACGGATCGGATCTGACCCGATCCGTTTTAAATATATATTTTTTTTTTTAAAAAAAAAAAGATTTTTACTTTTTAATATATTTTTTTAAGGTGTAAGGCCAGTGGAATACTACCATTAGACATATATGATCTACCCATAGACCACACTATATATTATTATTCAAATTAATTACTCTCTCATTTAATTCTTATATATGCGTATATATATAAATAAAAATATATATGCATACTGGCCACTCTATATTTTAATTATTTGATTATAATAATTATTATTATTTGTAAAATTTCCTATAATAAAAAAGTAAAGTATCAAATGTTATACACAATAGATCGATTTATGTATAGGCACTGTTAAATATATTAATTTGTACAATAATTTACACTTTTATAGTATATGACTTTTATATATGTATGCAACAATAATTTACATTTAATATAAACATATTATTAATTAATAAGAATAATATTTAATTTTTGTTTATCAAATAAAAATACTAATTAATTAAATATTATAATAATGAGTAATTAATACAATTATTTGACTCTTAAATATTTAATTATTTAAGGGGCATTTGGTAATATTTTTATTTTTTTTAATTTTTTTAATTTTTTAATCATAAAAATAAAAGTAATTTTTTGTTTTTAAAAAATATGTATTCTATAACCATTTTTTTTTTTAATTTTAAAAATTGATAAGAAAAATATCACTACAAAAATCTTATTTTTAATCACAACAAAATTTGTGACTAAAAGTGAAAAGGTTGTAACTGATTATTATAAATCATCATTATTATGTTGTGACTAAAATAGGTCCATCACTAAAAGTATTAGTTACAAAAATTACAATTTGTTGTGACTCAGTATAAAAAATCTTACTTTTATTATTAACATATTTATTTTTAAATATTAGGAGCCGTACACAGTAAATCTTGAAGACTAGAAGAACAGCATATAAAAAGTGTATAGTTAATTTCATGTATTTTTTTAGAAGAGATTTATTTCATGTAATCATCATACTACATTATTATTGATGATTATATTAGTGGAATTTCTAAAATTTGGTAAATTAATTTTTCAATAGTAAAATTACATTTTTATGTGATAAGAATTTGATATATTTTTTTTTATTGATTTTGACAAATAAAATAAAAATATATAAGAAAAAAAAAATGATGCATCTTAAACAAATAAATTTTGAAAAAAAAAATAAATTTAGATATAAAATATATTTTTTTTTTTTAAAAAAAAAAAAAGTTGGGTCGGATCAGATCCGATCCGTATAAGGCGGGTCGGATCAGATCCGATCCGAGTATCTAATCCAGCGGGGCGGGGCGGGGCAGATCCGTATATGACCTGGATCAGGTTGGATCAGAGTCGGATCAGATCCGACCCGCCCCATTGACATTCCTAATCATAGGCCGTTATGTCTTATCACTGGGGGCCATGAAGCCAAATTCAAGAGATTTTTCAAGTTTGTAGAGGGTTGGACTAGGGATGAGAGAAGCAAATTGGTGGTTGCCAACGCTTGGGAGTCGATTAATCATACTTGGGCCCCAGCTCGCGTCTTTAAAAAGATTGGTGCGACCAGAGTGGCTCTAATTCAGTGGCATCGAACCCAGTATGGGAAGCTTGACTGGACTATAAAAGATCTAGAGCAAAGGCTTGGTAGATTACAAAGGTTACCCGCTGGCGCCCGAGATTGGAGCAAGGAATGTGAAGTTCATCGTTCTCTGAATGAAACTATGGCTAGAAAGGCGAGTTATTGGAAGCAACGGGCAAGAATCTCTTGGCTTAAGGATGGCGATAAATGCTCTAAATTTTTATTCCTCTCGGCTGCTATAAGGGGAAGAAGAAATGCCATTGAAAGCGTTTTGAGTAAAGATAACATTTGGGTTACTCCGATATAGGTCGGGCTATCGAGTGTAGACACCTGTTCCATGAGAGGACCTCCATGGAGCACCAGGAGGGGGCCATTCTCTGTCCTGCCCGGGATGAAATAAAAAACACTCTGTTTTCCATGAGCAACCATAAAGCTCCTGGGCCGGACGGAATGTCAGTACTCTTTTTTAAGCATTATTGGGAGTCTGTTGGAGATGACTTTTGTGATGTTGTTTCGGATTTCTTTGAAAAAGGGTACATGCATAAGGGTATAAATTCGACGAATGTGGTGCTCATTGTTGGAATTATTTTACCAGGATCTTAGATCTACTCACAAGTATGTTTATTAACATCCTAAATAAGAACTTTCTAAAACGATGAATTAAACACATATAAAGTTAAAGAAACCTTACATTGGGTGCAGCGGAATAATATGACTCCTTCCGTTCAGATATCTAGCCCTTGATTCCTTTCTGTAGCAGAGCATTATCAATATCTGAACCTGGATCTCTTTCTCTGAATCTTTGATGCTGAAACTCCTTTGGTGATGATCTTTCTTCACGATCTTCCTCACTATGATTGAGGTATCACTTGATGTGTGTGGGCACTACTCATACACTAAGGATTTCTAAATTATCAAGGAAGAAGAGAGAGAGAGTGGTCAGCTAAAGATAGGGAGAGAGAAGGCTCAGTTTTTCTGAATAGAAAAAGTCAGAAGAAAAGTGTAATTTTCCTGAAGCCTTCACTATCTATTTATAGCATTCCTACTAGGGTTAGATTTGAATTATATGGCATTAAAATAATGAAAAAATCAGTTTAAATTTCCTACAAAAGTGGCTGGCCCTAAACTTAGTGGATTGGGCCTTGCTTTTTGCAATTTTGCAATTTTAACACCTTTTGTATCTGATTTTCTCAAAAATGCCAATTTCCTAATTCAACCATTTAAATGCCAATTCTAACTATTTAATAACTATAAATAATTATTAAATAATATTGTCATTTATCATATTTATTAATTGAACCATACAAAGTATCATAATTAACAAATATGCCCCTATAAACTCTTTCTTTACAATTTCGCCCTTACTTAGTGAAAATTTCACAAATAGACATAGTCTAACTTGTGAATTATAATTGATTAACCAAAACCAATTACATGAGTCTTACAAGCAATATTATCTCAACTAGTGGGGGGACCATGGGTCTATATAACCGAGCTTCCAATAAGTAGATCAAGAATTTAGCACTAAAATTCACTAACTTATTAATTCTTCGTTGAATCCACGCATAGAACTTAGAATTGCACTCTCAGTATATAGAATGCTCTATATGTTCCACCATATAGACACATCATTAGTTATCCATTGTTATAATCCTAATGTGATCAATGATCCTCTATATGAATGATCTACACTGTAAAGGGATTAAATTACCGTTACACCCTACAATGTATTTATTCCTTAAAACACTTGACCCCGTATAAATGATATTTCAGCTTATGTGAAATGAGTACTCCACCATTTATGTTCGTTTGGTCAAGCTCGAAGGAGATCACCCTTTGCTTACTATTTGCCAGATAGAAGCTATAGATTCCATGTTTATGATAGCGCTCCCACTCAATTGCACTACCGTGTTCCCAAAATGTACGTATCACCCTGACCTAAAAGTAGGCTTAACTAACAAATCAAAGAACACGAATAGCCTCTCGAGAATGAGCCTAATCATATCAGGATTAAGATCATTTGATCTAGGATCAACTAGGCGATATTGACTTGAATAGATTTTACGGTAAGTTTAATTAAATCTAAGTCAAAGTTCAATATCGGTCCCTTCCGATGCATACTCCATGCATCCAACCTGAGCTTTACTTTAACCAATGTTCTGGAAAGAACATAGTATTTCTCCAAATACAAGTAAACTCTTGTTGTAGATTATCATATCAGTAAAACCCTGTGTCTGATAAATCTAGGAAACTTTATTCACATAGTCATGTTTACTTTCCAATGTGTTGACGGCACAATAAACAGGATCAAGTATGTGAAAAGGGTTTCAGATGAATTTATACATTATGTAAATATAATCATGAAATAAATCATGTGAACCATGCAACATTAAATGTTATTTCTGATCTATATTAATAAGTAAATCTGATTATATTGAAATGAGTTTTATTTAGGGCATAAAACCCAACAAACTCCCACTTGCACTAATATAAAACAAAAAGTGCGTTTCAAATAATCTCAACACCTTGATATACAAATCAAGTGTAGTAGTAGTAAACTCCTCGTAATAGGATCTGAAAGGTTGAATTAACCACAACCTTTTCTCCACCATTACTCTTCCTTTAATCACAAAATCATTGATAATGTGAAATTCCTCTCTATATGTTTACTCTCTTGGGATACTGGATTCTATACCTTTGGCAACTACTTTTGGTAAATCAGGAAATTAACACTAGTAGTTTAAGGCAATTTGGAATGGTGCCAAAGATGTATAGAACTTTCCTTAGACTGAATAAGTAACTTTCCTGCAGCTTTAACATTCAGTCCCTTTCTGGTAGACCTAGAGACTTCAGATAGGTTTTTACACTTCTCCAAAATCACTATTCCACCCCCAGAGTAATCACCATCTTATCAGAAATATTTACTAGCACATAGGCAAATTTCGAAATCTGATATGGTGTAGTCTAAGAGTTTTATACACACCCTTATAGACTAACATATAGTTCCTCTTCTTTATCTTAAGATTTACTTGATTGTCTTCCAATGTTCTTCTCCTGGATTAATCTGATACCTACTCATTACTCCCACTCAACAACAGGTGTCTGGTCTAAGGCATACAAAAGCATATCTAAGACCTCTCACTGTTGATGTAAGAAATTCTTTCATGGCTTTATCTTTTCTGGAATAGTTAAGACTTTTCCTTAGATAAATAAAATCTATGCCTAAGAAGTTGTGAAGCTTCTATAGATTGCCATTAGAAAGAAAATGCTTCAGCATCTTACTAAAGTAAGTTGCTTGCATTAGAGTAAGTAATTACCAGGTATACCACAAGCCATAGGTTTAGATAAACTCAAACCTATAATACTAGGAACAGGAAGTTTTGTTAAGTCCATTGAATGGACTTATAAACGAAAATTTCCTTTTATGTCCTTGTAATAGAAAACTTTAGGTTATTCCATGTGAATGGATTAAACCATAGTTCTATAGGCTTTCTTCTTAGTTTCTTATCTTGACAATCCATTACTTGTTTAAACTCACAATGGATTTTAATCACTAGTGTCTCCCGAGTTCATAAGAAGGTGAGTTCCTAGAAACTCTCCCACTACGACAAGGTACCGCGAATTATGTCGAAGAAAACTAAATGGTATTAACCTCTTTGGTTGTGACAAGACAACAGAGGCAGTGGGATCATCATATGTTATAAGATGATAGAACACTTTTGGAATCAAGAATAAATATCTCCTTTATTTGCTACTTGTTTTTCAGACTTAGTCATTTTCTTAGAAAAGTAGTATTTGTTTGAACAAACACTTTCTTATCTATTGACAATGGGATGGTCCACCCCTAATCACTTAGAATAGCTAAGAAACCATGGTTAACAGTTCTAGCTTTTCTTAAGATTTTGATTAGGTCATCCATGAATCTAGTAATGATTTACATTAAGTATACAACCATTACATCATTCTGAAATTGTATTACCATAGAAGGATTTAGGCAACGACTAGTAACTAATCATCAACATGCAACTCGAAATTTACGGGAGGTAAGTTTGGATATAATTCAAAAATCAAATTAATGATCTTTGAACTGCATATCTACTAACTATTTCTCCACCCCTATCAGTTCGCAAGATCTTTAACCACTTACCTTAATGGTTTTAACCATTGCTAGAAATTTATGAAATTTTTCAAACATTTCAAATTTCTTTGCATAAGGTATAATCTAGAGTTATCGTTTTAAGAATACAACGAAAAACTCATATCCACCCCTGAATGTACATTCATCTGCGAATGAGATGAACTACTTTCAGTGGATATAGGCATATTAACTCTTTGCAGAGATTGATCTTGTCAAATCCACTATGAACAAGATACAAATGCCATAGATTAAGAAAATGTGGTAGTGTCTATGATGACATAGGTTTAGTTACATCAAAGAGTTCTTAGAATACTTCAAGTGGATCCTGGTCACAGAATACCTAACTCACATTCCATACAGTTTTAATCCATTAATAAAAGATGGATATTAAACACTTGAGAAAGTGTAACTGTATTGTATTCTGGAATTAGAAATTTAAGAAAATTTCTATTTGGAATCTAAAATTAAAGTCAAAGACTTAAATTTATACCAAATATAATGAGTAATTCTATCTTGGACCAAAGACTACTAATACAAACTCTAAGTCAGATTTGCCCATACAAGTAGGAAATTTCTAAGATTGAGGATTTATATCAATTGGGAATAGAATTTCGGGATTATAATCATATGCGTCATATAAAATGACATGAAATGATTTATAGACCATTCGTCCAATGATATGTTTTTAAAGCTAATTCGAAATGAATAAGCTAAGAGGAATTAGGATAATTTCGTTTAAAATAAGAATCCAACGATGCTTCGATTAGCGAAAGTCAAAGTAATCTTATTTATATAATCTTCTTGTTTCATATCGTAAAAATACTAGTCTAAGGTGTCATCAATTGATGAACGGTAGATGTCGCATATACAATATTTATCTTTCGAGATCTAACACTATTATGTATGTCTAATGGTGAAAATCCACTAGGGATTTATCTCATTAGATAAACAAGCCAAGTTAGACCAACAATGAAGATTCGAAATTAAACTACAACTTAATAACAGGAAATAACATGGTTCAATATAAATTCATACACAATTCGTAAATTATAAGCATATAGCAAGTAGGAATGACAAGTGAAAATACTAAAACTTACAATCCTAAATAATTTCCAAGGTTTTTCAACAAACTGATACAGTGTCCCGTTTAGGCGAGAGTCAAAGCATCATCCATTGAATAGAGTTGTCAGCTCGTCTAAAATGTTAAACATTCTAGCAACCTTTTATTCGATCAAGATTGGAATTCAGCGTTGTCCCGTTTAGGCGAGAGTCAAGGCAATTCTATCTTATGAGCTTCCACCATTGTTTCATAATTTGCAAGTCAAGTATGGTCGCCACCATTAGGGTGATCCATACCATACAAAACACTTACAAACTACTTATCATGCGAGGTTAAACGGTGCGAAATTGCTAATGAACGTTCCTCCATTAGGGAGGATTACTCACTAAAACAAACGCGGTGTAAAACCCACAATGGAGATCGAATGTCTACATAATAAAGCTCATTATTTGAAAAGAGTTGTATTTTCTATTGATTCTCCTTATTTATTCTATTTATTTTAAATATATATTTATTTAATTAAAATTTCCAATTTAGAATGAAAAATTCTAAATATAAATTTTAATTTAATATTTATAAATTTTACTTAGATGGATATGAAAATAATATGAATTATTTCCATCTTAGTAATAATTTCCAATAAATATTTAGAAAAAATATTTAAGTTGTTACAAAATTAATTTAAATTAATTTACAACTCAAATTTAATTTTCTATAAATATATATTGCATTTCGAAAAATTAAAGTATATAAGAATACAATTTTCGAAAAATGCATATTAAAATAAAAAATAAATCCTGGAAAAATTATTCTAATTTAATGTTGGCCCAAAATTAATTAATAAAATTAATTTACAACAAAAAATATAATTTTCCTATTTAATTAAATATATAAGAAAAATTTCAAATATTTAAGTATGATGATGAAAATCAACTTAAATATTAATTTTTCTATTTAATTAAATACACTAAAAAAATACTTTAAGCAAAAATATCACCTATCTAGATTTTCCTTTGACTAATTAATTCAATTTCTAATAATATACTTTAATTCAATTTATTTTAAATTAATCAATAAATGAAAAAAATCATTGATTTAAGTTGATCCAAGAATTAATTAAAATAATTAATTTACAACTTAATCTATTTTTCAAGATAAAATTCGAAATTCTAGCATTTAAGAAATGCAATTTCGAAAAAAATTGATTAATAAAATAAAGAAAAAATATATTTTGAAAATTATTTAAATTTAGTTGAAAAAAATTAAATTTCAACTAAAAATAATTTTCTATTTAATTAAATGTCATGAAAAAGAAATATTTAAGTATGATGATAAAAATCAACTTAGATATTTAATTTTCAAATTAATTAAATGTATTAAATTCAAGAAATAAATAATTAAGTGTAGAGAAGACTTAAATTATTAATCTCTAGTTTAATACTAGGAAAAATATACTTAAAGTAAATTGTACCAAAATTAATTAATAAATAATTAATTTCACAATGTATAATATTTCCTATTTAATATTAGAAATAATAAGTAGTCTAGAAATAACTATCTAGAAAATATCTTATTTGACTAAGTATCTTTTCCACAAAATTTGAAAAAATATCTAATTTAAGTTGAAATAGAAAAATCTAGAACTTAAATATTTTCAAATTTAAATTTAATTAAATATCAAAAATTAAGTTGTAACCACTTAATTTGAAAATATTCCATTTTAAGTTAATATTCGAAAAGATATTAACTTAAAAAATATCTAAAGAATCTTAATAACCAATGCCTAAAATTCCTCAACTTAATTTTGAAATTTTGAATTCAAAAGATATTCAGATTTAAGTTGGTTAGTTGAAGATAACTAAATATCAACTTAAATAAGAATATTTAATGAAAAATTTAAATTAAGTTCCAGAAAGAATCTAGATGGTTATAATTCTATATTTAATTAAATACAAGAAAATACATATAGTTTAGCTTAGAATAAAAAATTCTTTAAACTATAATTTTCTTAAATTAATTTCAAAAATAAATGAAATTAATTATGTTGCTAATCAATTTTATTAGGTTAAACTAGTTTAATTAACCTAGTACAGTCATTCAAATCAGGCAAATGGGCCTTCACAATTGGGGTGGTTTGTGTGAGGTCTTGGGTTCAGTATGTCGTACCCACTTCTATGGCTCCCAACTCTCACACAAGGCCCAAAAGAGAGGAATTTAACCTTAATAAGAACAACTGTTATTAATTGAATAAGCCCAAAACTAAATGGGCCTAAATAAAATCTATCAATGACTATGACATTTTATTTAGCAACATTAACCTATATGCATCTATAATAAAATTAAACACATAGGCTCACACAGGCACACTTTGGATGGGTCCTATCATGTTGCTAGGTCATACACAGATGAAAGAAGATTGTAAATATACCTGTTACAAATTATTATCTTGACCAAGGGAGCCATCAGATCATTAGATCTGGCAAAAAGTAACCATGGCTATTTGCAATCAAGTAATAATAGGTTTTAAAAAACTTACAAACAAGCTAAAACACATACTCACTTGCAACGGGGTTAGGCATTTGGATAGTTGGATGTAGGATTTATTTAATTTTAAATAAATATTTAATTTCGAAATTAATTAATTAAATAAATAAAAAAAAATTAAAAAAAAATTTCGAAAATTTTTAAAAAAAAAATTTAAAAAAAAATTCGAAATTTAAAAAAAATTAAAATTAAACCTACAATTTTTGAAAAATTAGGTTTCAACCAACCTAAATATCATTTCAAAAATTTGCTAACTACTTTTAAATTTTAAATGTTATTTTATAAATAAAAATTAAATAAAAAATTAGAAAAGATAAATAAATATCTTTTTCAAATTTTAAATGTAATTTAAATAAATAAAATAACAAAATTTAAAAAATTAGCAAAATATCTTATATCATTTAAAAATTACATGATTATAAATATCTTATTTTTAAATTTAAAATAAGATAAGATATAATCAAATTTTAAAATAAGATAGATTTTTAAGCAAGAAGATAGATACTAATTCTATTCAAATTCAAATTACACTAATATCTTGAATTAAATTAAAAAAAAATTTAAATTAATTCAAAATGATAATTAGAATTGAATTAGGAATAGTAATAGTATATATACAAAACCATGCAAAAAATTGGAAGTTAATTCCATGAAAAAGTATGAAAAATTGAAGAAAATTGAAAAAATTCGAAACTGTACGGACAGTTCTGCGATCGCAGGAAACTATCAGCACAACCCCGATTTTGTCAAATCTTCAAAAAATCATAACTAATTCAAATAAAATCCAAATTGAGTTCTGTAAAAGGCTAACTTGCTTAATTTTTTCCATACTATCCAATAAAAATAATGCCAGAACCGAAATAACAATTATTTTTCACGAAAATTTCACAATCATCAATCAATCATCAAATAACACTCAATACAACATGATACCATCCAAAGAACATACAAACAATCGTTTTAAAGTCCAAATTACATGTAAGTAAATCAATTACCATGGCTCTGAGGCCAGTTGTTGGAATTATTTTACCAGGATCTTAGATCTACTCACAAGTATGTTTATTAACATCCTAAATAAGAACTTTCTAAAACGATGAATTAAACACATATAAAGTTAAAGAAACCTTACATTGGGTGCAGCGGAATAATATGACTCCTTCCGTTCAGATATCTAGCCCTTGATTCCTTTACGTAGCAGAGCATTATCAATATACGAACACGGATCTCTTTCTACGAATCTTTGATCTTTGAAACTCCTTTGGTGATGATCTTTCTTCACGATCTTCCTCACTATGATTGAGGTATCACTTGATGTGTGTGGGCACTACTCATACACTAAGGATTTCTAAATTATCAAGGAAGAAGAGAGAGAGAGTGGTCAGCTAAAGATAGGGAGAGAGAAGGCTCAGTTTTTCTGAATAGAAAAAGTCAGAAGAAAAGTGTAATTTTCCTGAAGCCTTCACTATCTATTTATAGCATTCCTACTAGGGTTAGATTTGAATTATATGGCATTAAAATAATGAAAAAAATCAGTTTAAATTTCCTACAAAAGTGGCTGGCCCTAAACTTAGTGGATTGGGCCTTGCTTTTTGCAATTTTGCAATTTTAACACCTTTTGTATCTGATTTTCTCAAAAATGCCAATTTCCTAATTCAACCATTTAAATGCCAATTCTAACTATTTAATAACTATAAATAATTATTAAATAATATTGTCATTTATCATATTTATTAATTGAACCATACAAAGTATCATAATTAACAAATATGCCCCTATAAACTCTTTCTTTACAATTTCGCCCTTACTTAGTGAAAATTTCACAAATAGACATAGTCTAACTTGTGAATTATAATTGATTAACCAAAACCAATTACATGAGTCTTACAAGCAATATTATCTCAACTAGTGGGGGGACCATGGGTCTATATAACCGAGCTTCCAATAAGTAGATCAAGAATTTAGCACTAAAATTCACTAACTTATTAATTCTTCGTTGAATCCACGCATAGAACTTAGAATTGCACTCTCAGTATATAGAATGCTCTATATGTTCCACCATATAGACACATCATTAGTTATCCATTGTTATAATCCTAATGTGATCAATGATCCTCTATATGAATGATCTACACTGTAAAGGGATTAAATTACCGTTACACCCTACAATGTATTTATTCCTTAAAACACTTGACCCCGTATAAATGATATTTCAGCTTATGTGAAATGAGTACTCCACCATTTATGTTCGTTTGGTCAAGCTCGAAGGAGATCACCCTTTGCTTACTATTTGCCAGATAGAAGCTATAGATTCCATGTTTATGATAGCGCTCCCACTCAATTGCACTACCGTGTTCCCAAAATGTACGTATCACCCTGACCTAAAAGTAGGCTTAACTAACAAATCAAAGAACACGAATAGCCTCTCGAGAATGAGCCTAATCATATCAGGATTAAGATCATTTGATCTAGGATCAACTAGGCGATATTGACTTGAATAGATTTTACGGTAAGTTTAATTAAATCTAAGTCAAAGTTCAATATCGGTCCCTTCCGATGCATACTCCATGCATCCAACCTGAGCTTTACTTTAACCAATGTTCTGGAAAGAACATAGTATTTCTCCAAATACAAGTAAACTCTTGTTGTAGATTATCATATCAGTAAAACCCTGTGTCTGATAAATCTAGGAAACTTTATTCACATAGTCATGTTTACTTTCCAATGTGTTGACGGCACAATAAACAGGATCAAGTATGTGAAAAGGGTTTCAGATGAATTTATACATTATGTAAATATAATCATGAAATAAATCATGTGAACCATGCAACATTAAATGTTATTTCTGATCTATATTAATAAGTAAATCTGATTATATTGAAATGAGTTTTATTTAGGGCATAAAACCCAACACTCATCCCTAAGAACCAGAACCCGAAACGTCCTAATCACTTTAGGCTTATCTCCCTGTGCAATGTGATTTATAAGGTGATTTCTAAAATAGTTGCAAATAGAATTAAACCTATACTCCCTTCAATTATTTTCCCAACACAAGCTGCGTTTGTTCCGGGAAGAAATATTCAGGACAACAATGTCATAGTGCAGGAAATAATCCACTCTTTCAACCGGAAGAAAGGGAAAGAGGGATACTTTGCAATTAAAATAGATCTTGTTAAAGCCTATGACAAACTGAGTTGGAAATTCATTGATTGTGTTCTTGATAGTTTTGGGTTCCCCCAGAAGTTCCGAAGTTGGGTTACTCAGTGTGTCTCCACCACCACGCTCAACATTTGCCTTAACGGAGGCCCAATGGGCAAAATTTCTCCATCTTGCGGCCTTCGTCAGGGTGATCCCCTATCTCCATACCTCTTCATTTGCGCTGCGGAAGTGTTATCAAGACTTTTGGAAGAGGCCCTTAGTCAAGGGAGCATTCATAGTGTTCGATTGAGTAGGGAAGGTCCGGTCCTGTCCCATATCTTCTTTGTTGATGACCTCATCCTTGTGGGTCGTGCCAATTTGAACGAAGTGCGTAATTACTGGAATTTCCTTGAGAGGTTTTGTGCCTAGTCTGGACAACAAGTGAACAAACTCAAAACTTCTATTTTCTTCAGCAAAAATACCCCTAATGGAATGAGAAATGGCATTAAGGATATGTTGGGTATTGATACTCCTGATGGTGTTATAAAATATCTAGGTCTGCCCCTCTTTAGATCTAGACAAAAGGATGCGGACTTTAATTTCATCCTTGACCATCTCACTTCTAAATTGCAAGGCTGGAAGGCAAAGACCTTGTCCAAGGCGGGTCGAGCTACCCTTATAAAATCGGTGGGTT
Organism: Cannabis sativa; assembly: GCF_029168945.1. NCBI lineage: Eukaryota > Viridiplantae > Streptophyta > Magnoliopsida > Rosales > Cannabaceae > Cannabis > Cannabis sativa. Next base: position 75,499,370 of record NC_083601.1, read on the forward strand.
TGTCTCTACCTTTATATGCTATGCAAACCACTAAACTCTCTAATCGCCTTGTTAATAGAATTGATGGTCTGGTTCGGGATTTTTGGTGGGGATTCGAGAAAGGAAATCATGGTCTTCATCTTAAAGCATGGGATAAACTTTGCCTTCCTAAGTCTCTCGGTGGTTTAGGATTTCGGAAAACAAAGGAAATGAACCTCGCTTTTCTGGCTAAGTGGGGGTGGAAAATTCTAAATGGGTGTCAATCGTTATGCTCCAAGATCTTGGAAGCAAAGTATTTAAAAGGGAAGGATTTTCTCGGTTGCAAGTACAAAGATTCTGACTCCTGGTTTTGGAAAAATGTTGTGAAAGCCAATGCAATTTTGAGAAAAGGGGCTTGTAAATTAGTGGCAAATGGTAGAGAAACTAGTATATGGAGGGATCCTTGGATACCTCATTGTAAAGGTTTCATCCCAAAACCAAAAGGTAATGTCTTACCTGATAATCGGTGTGTCGCTGATCTCCTGCTGACAAGTGGGGATTGGGATGGCCAAAAGCTAAACAGTCTTTTTGATCAAGAGACTGTTTCTGCAATTTTAAAAGGTGGTAAGCCCTCGGGGCACGGGGAAGATAAGTGGATTTGGACCTTGGAAAACAATGGGCAATTCTCGTGTAAATCGGCTTACCTGACCCAGGCCTTAGAAAGGGTGCCTCATTGTTCTGTTGCTCCGACACTCTGGAATAAACTTTGGAATAGTAAAATCTTGGAGCGTCACAAAGTTCTTTGGTTGTGCATCCTCTGTAATGCGCTCCCTGTGAGATCAGTAATTGGTAGACGGTTTTAGATTGAGAGCTTAATATGCCCTTTATGTGGTTTAGGGGAGGAAACAATTGAGCACTTATTTCTTTCCTGTGAGGTGGCTCAACACATTTGGCGAGCTTCTCCTTGGGGTATCTACCCTGTTTGTGACACTGGAATTCATATATGGGAATGGGTCAAATTTATTTGGGATCTTAGGCATAGGGGGATCTGTGCGGAGGATGTTTTTCTCTTTGATTCGATTGTTGTTGACGCTATCTGGAGAATGCGCAATGAAGTGGTTCACAATAATAACCCTCCAGATGTGGTAAAATGTATTGATAATATTTTTATTTCGTTTGTAGAGTTTCATAATTCCTTATTGCCTCCTCCTAACCTGATCACAAGGGAGACTTGGAATCCTCCTCCTCAGGATTGGATCAAACTGAATTGTGATGTAAGAGTGGGCCTCGAGACTATGTGCATTGCAGTTGTAGCGAGGAATCATTTGGGTAAGGTGGTTCGGGTTGATACTTCTCGTTTGGACTTCTCGGATGTGTTTTGTGGAGAAGCAGCGGCATATTGTTTGGCTGTTTCGCTAGCTATTGAGTTAGGGTATAAGTTTGTAATCATCGAGAGTGACTCGAGACAAGTAATCAGTGCGCTCAATGGGAAGGTGTCCCTTTGGGCTCTTGAGAACTATGTCTCCTTCTGTACCAAGTCATCTCCCTCTTTTAATTGTTGGGTCTTTTCTAATGTTAGTAGGCTTTGTAACTTTGTGGCCCATAATGTGGCTAAGTGGGCCTTCACCCACCAACTGTTTGGCTCTATTCCGATTTCCTCTTTACCTGGGAATCTATTTTGTAATGACCGAGAGGTCTAACTGCTTTATTTAGATTAATGAATGTTCACGCTTATTCTCAAAAAAAAACTATTATTATACATATACTCATTATAAACATATTGAGTTTTATATATATAAATATATATTGATGAATTTTGTTTGAAACAACCAAAAAAAATGAACAAATTAACTTTTAAGATAGATATAATAAAAAAACTTGAAAAACAATTGACAACAATAAAGAGCTTCTTCTAAAACCTTGGTATATAAGAGCATCACTAATAGAAGAATTCACAACATTGTCTGTTAAAATGGATAAGCCTACTCCTACATAAATTCTCACCTAGCTTTTTTGCCAAAGAAGGCAAGATTTGTTGTCATTGCTTGGCAATATTGCTGGTTAGGTTTTTTTTTCCTTAATCATATTTAAATATTAGCGATAGGATCTGACAAGCAACTCTACTAGTTTCATGTGTTGGCGAAGATTTAAGAGTTCTATTTTTTTATTTGTATTGTTGGTAATATTTTTTTTTAATTTGACCATTGGTCTCTAATCATATAAGTTTTGACAATTTTTGCCCAACATTTTTTTTTTACTAAATTGATTTCTAAGTTCTTAATTCGTTGTGGTTGACAATATTAAGTTTCCACGGTTAAATTTTTTTTTATATATTTATTTTTCATTCATTAGTTAATTATCTTTAGTGTCATGTTTGATTTTTTAATTATTTTATAAAAAGAATATATATATTAATTTAATTTTCTTTTAAATTATAAAAAAAATGTTTCTAATGTTGTATAATTTATTTTGTTTTACAAGTACTTTTGTATATTATAAAAATGTATATATACTATTATATTACATAATATGAAGCAGTGATATAACACCTAAAATTTTTTTAAAATTATTTTTCTCTTCTCACCTTAATTCTTTCATTTTTAATATTTTATTAGAGCATAAATTTACACATTGATATTTTACTATTATTTTAGTAATTTATTTTTCTCTTCTCTGCTTAATTTTCTTATCTTTAATATTTTATTATAACATAAACCTACAAATTAATAATTTTATATTGTTTCAATAATTTTCTTTAAAAAAAACACACTAAATATACTATCACACCTTATTATTATTATTAGCGGTTTTGAGTCATATGTTTTTTAGATTTATCAATTACCTTTTTTTATATAGTTTTTTATTTTGTATGAGAATTAGATACAATTCTATCTATTTTTCATTATTAATTAATAAATTTTATTTGACATAATTCTTTTATAAAAAAAAATTGTGCACATTCACGCTACAAAAAACTGCTATATTTAGTGATAATTTTTTAGTCACAATATAATTTTTTTGTGACTGAATGTGACTTTTAGTCACAATAAAATATTACTTGTAACTAAAAATAATATTGAAATACAAGTTATGACTAATTTAGTTTTAGTCACAACAAATATTGTGATTAAAAATTCATTTAGTCACAACAAATTGTAATTTTTGTGACTAACAATTTAGCCACGGACCTTTTAGTCACAACATATAAAAGTAATCACAACTTTTTTACTTTTAGTTACAAGTTTTGTTGTGACTAATAGTAAAGAATTTTGTAGTGTCACTTAATTATAAAAGTGAGTAGTTGACTCATTGATTGATTTGTTTTATATATACAACAAACATATTAGGGTTAAGCCTAACATCATGTTATACACTTGAGATATGACAATTACAACACGTACCCTTGAATGTAATGTTGAGTACAAGTGAGATACGGTAATGAGAACGGTTTTGAAATCATATGATAGTTTTCTATAAATTTATCAATTTTTATAACAATTCGAGGGGTCAAGTATCACATCATGTTATACAAATTGTGTTTGACTTCTATTATAATAACGGGATTTGGTTAATACGAGTTGGATCGGTCTGTTTGTACACACCTAATTTTTTATATAATTTTATAAAAAATTAGATTATAATTTGATAACATCTGCTGGTTGTTTTCTAGTGAGCATAAATAAAAAAAATAATCTTAAAAAAATATCATTTATTTAATTAGTGTGTGAATGAAAAAATATTTATTTATGTACTTTTTCAAAAGCATTTGTGCAATCTCATTCAAATTATTTTTTTTTGTATATTCTAAATATATATTTATAAATAAAATATTTTAAATATTTGACAATAATGATTAAAGTAGATAACTAAATAAAAATCATGCATTAATTTTTCAAATTATGTTCACATAAAATCATAAAATATTTGAAATTCACATAAAAAAATAAACTAAGAAAAATAAAATAAATAAATGCAAATCAACAAAATAACTATTATATAGCAATGAGGACTTAATGTAAAAAAAAAGTTTAAAGATCAATTTACAAAAAAGAAAGATAAAATTCTTGGATTAACTCACCAAAATTTATATATTTAAAAATCAATTTGATAAAGAAAAATCTTAGTGACTAACTTACTAAAATTGTTATAGTATAAATATTTTTTTTTCAAAGTAAGCATTTCAAAGAACATATTAGCTTAAGTAGTACTGATGTAATTAATATATTGATTAAATTGAATATATAATTATTGAAATAATTGTTAGAGACTTAAAAGATAAATAATAAATATGTAAGCATGATAATTTATATATTGTTTTATATTTCTATGAATCTAATAACTTTTGCTCATTGATTTAAATGACGCAAAATGATTGAATCACTTCGTTAATCAATTTATTTGTGTGTAGATATAAGTAATATAGTTTATTATCAAGAATTAAAATTATTATATTAAATGGATTTTATTTAAAAATATCAATGAGGTACAAATTCAATCATGACCAAACTATTTGGTACTTATTGCATAATAGAAAACGAACATATAATGTATATAAAAAAAAGATTATTCAATTTATAGACTTTCTTCTTAACCATGTTTAATTGTCATTGCCATACCAGAACTGCTTCTGGAGTTGGTCAATGACATTCTTGTCAACTTGAAAAGCCTTAGCAAGGACATGAGGATTAATAGCAGGATTTGATCCAAATACTGAATTTGCAATGGTGATAGTTCCTGCATTTTGGCTACTGAGACCAGCAAAGGCAACAGCTGGAGCATGTGTTGGATTGAATTGAAAGTGAATTAAACCAATTGGGAATACAAACACATCTCCCTCTTTCAAAACCTTGGTAAACAACCGGTTTCCGTCTTGGTTCGACGATACGAAGCCCACGTAGAGGGTTCCCTTAGCAACAACTAGGATTTCAGAGCCACGAGGATGTGTGTGAGGTGGATTTTGGCCGTATGGTGCATAATCAATACGAGCCAATGATATTCCGAGTGTGTTGAGTCCTGGAATTTTGTCCACATTCAATTGAGTCACATTAGATCCAACTGGGTTGTGTGTGTCTCTTGGAACATTGAGCCCAGAAAAGAAAAAATCCTCAGCCTTAGCAAGCTTGGGATCCTTGCAGAATTTTCCATTCACAAATACTACTTGGAAAGAACGAATATTTTGTTAGTATATCTGATCAGTAGCTAGTTATAGAATATATAGAATAACGATAGAGAAAAATGTTATGATAAGTTAGTAATGAAAGAAATGTATACATACAAGCTTTGTGGGGTTCATCTACAGCCACGCAAAAATCTTGGAGAGGGCTTGGGTCAGAGGCAGAGGCTATGAAGGCTGCCAAAGCCAACACAGTAAGTGAAAGAAGAAAATGAATACCTTTCATGTTGGAGTACTTGTTGATCAATTTGCAACTATAAATGCTATGTTATAAATCTATATATCAAGTTTTGCTTTCTTTTGCTTGAGTGAGATTTGATAATTATGGATGGACTCCTACTTCTCATATTTATAGATGGAAGTTTCTGAACAAGTCTCTCTTAATCCAGGGAGCATATCATAGCTACCTAGACTTGCTTGTTTTCTCCATAAAAGACTTGGTAAATTTGGTTTAGTAGTGACTTGGTAATTATATGTGTTAAACAAAGTGTTTCTTCCAAAATGAGATTTATTAATGACAACGTTATTGAACTAGTCATTTGAATTGGGCTTCTTCACCCACTCTTATCATTTATTTTATTTTATTTTGTTTACCTTTTCAAGCAAATACATTATTCTTTTCGTTAAGTTTTGTATCTACTTTAATTTTGCTGCGGATGTCTATGCTTATTTGAACCAGAAGGAATTTTCTATATTATTATATATACTCAGTCCATTTATTTTTTTAAAAAATATATATAGCTTGGTCTATGATGTGAACACACACACACATTTATGTATACATATTATATATGCAAGTAATCACAAAACTTTTCAAACATTTGAAATAGGAAACCGCATATAATTAACTGACATTTCTTAGTTAAAAGCAAAATGAATATAACATATGGATTTACTAAAAATGTCCTAGTTTTTCTAACATTAAATTGCAACTATAGTCTTGTCAGAAAATTTGATAAAAATCTGCAGTTGGTTTAGTAGTTCTATGTATTGCTAGTAAATACATAGGAATATCATATATTATGAAACAGATTTGAAAGAGAGCACAAGATTCAACAGAGGAAAATAGATTAATTAGCTTAGAAATCTCTACTAATTTGACATCTTATTTGAAAATGAAAATTGACTGATATATGAGGTGATTTAGTCTTGTACACGATCACACACTTAGATTACATAAGTTTATTTGAAAAGGGATAAGACTTAGAAACTTTTTCTGCATATAAATCTGATAGTGTCACCTGTTGCACTAGATAAATATAATAATATAGTCTCATTTAACAACGCAGGATAAAAAATAAATAATATATCAAGCATTTAATTGTAATAACTGCATAATTAAATATAGAAATTACGCTAACTAAATTTTTTTAAGATAATTATGTAACTAATTAGAATTATAATAAAGTGGATTATTATGTACATCATTTAATTATGACCTATTTGTAAGAAAATAAATTGTTGCCTTGAATTTTTTCCAAAATACGTGGCCGCGGCTGTGTATGACACGTGGATTAAAAGGACACCTTACCCAAGAATTAGCTGTGTCATATATAGACGGGCAAGTGTACTTCAGGGAGTGAGCCCCCAGAGAGGCACATAAAGCATGTCCTTCCTCTCCGAGAGATAGAAATATAACAAAGCATCTCCGGGAGAAGGAGAACCTATTCGATCAGTCACCTCACATTTAATGCAATATGGGAAAAACATCTTGGAACACCCATAAGAGAACATGTCAGACAACGTAAGCCTCATTTACGGTGATTACACGATAATCAAAGGGGTTAGTGACGGCTCCATTATGAAGAATCACATCAATCAAAGAAGGATAAAGATTAATCTCGCCTAATCCCTATGATACCTACGACATAGGTTATGCCCTATTTTGTATCTCTTGGGAACTTGTGCACATACATTACTGACACTCAAAGATAAGTGATCCCTTTTTTAGCTATGCTTACCAAACTCTATAAATACCCCTAAACAAAATGGGAAGATGGATCAGAGAGAGAGAGAGAGAGAGAGAGAGAGAGAGAGAGAGAGAGAGAGAGAGAGAGAGAGAGAGAGAAACTCACAAGAACATTCTCTGTATAAGAACTCTCATTAATACAAAAGACTCGTGGACTACGACTGATTAATGCCCGAATCATGTAAAAATCACCTGCATTAATTATTCCAGAGCTCTCATCATTATCTCATTTAATCGGTTACAGAAAACCTTGGTCAACATTTTGGTTATTCCAGAGCTCTCATCATTATCTCATTTAATCGGTTGCCGAAAACCTCGGTCAACATTTTGGTGCTTTCATTGAGAGATGTCGGAAGCGTTGTTGAGAAGACAACAGTCAAAGAATCAGAACAACAATGGTGGAAACTCAAACAACACACACCAACCTCATCCTCGCCAGGATACTCAGAACTCGGAACTCGGAAGGCGAAGAAGTAGCCTCATGAGTAAATGTGGGCTCTGAGGAACGAGATGAGACAAACGATGAGGAATATGAAGAAAACTTTGAAGGGTACGACACTTACGACAGAAATAGCTATACTGAACTGCTGGTCCTAAGGCAAAAGGCGACTGATCATGAAGCCGAACTAGCTGCCCAAAAAGAACAGAATAAGAGGATGCAAGAGATAATGGTCGCCATGCAAAAAGCTATAGAAATGGCTGGAATACATGTACATTCCAATGTCATCCCCGTGGGACCAGAGGAAATACAAGAAGAATCCTCGCCAAGCACTCAGAGGCCCAAGACCAGGGAACCAAGCCCTATACGGTACCCTTTCGAGGAGAACCCTGAAAAAAAACCCTACTTCGATCCCTAGGAGAAATAGGAAGGCACAGAATCCGCAAAAAGTCCACCCTAATTTCCCAAAACGGAAAGGTCCGTAGAGGGGCAAGCTCCCTCGAGCGAGTCTTGGCTCTCAGGATCGAGAGGACCGAAATAGCGTATTCGTGCACCAAGAACCCAGGGAAAGGGGGAGGAAAAGTCAGAGGTATCCCCCGGCTCATCTAAGACAAAAAATCAATGAGAAGCATGGTGACTTAAGAAACCATCTTGAAAAGAAAAAACGCGCATTGCCAGTCCTTAGAGGCACCTTAAACGAAGGAATCTTGGCTGAATTGGCAATACTACGCAAAGACATTGGTAGAGTCTCCCAGGGGAAAAAACAGATGATTCAGACTGATTGTGAGGATCGGGAACCATGCACCCGACACATACTAGATGCAGAACTCCCCAAAAATTTTAAGATGCCCGAAATGGTAACTTACACGGGAGATTCGGACCCCAGTGACCATCTATCTCGGTTTAACAAGGTGATAACCGTCATGAGGGTCAGCAATGACGTAAAGTGTTTATGCTTTCCACTAACGTTGGACGGTTCAGCTGAGGAATGGTTTAAAAAGTTTGAGCTAGGATCAGTGGACTGTTAGAACAAATTACAATTCAGTTTCCGGAGACAGTTTGTTGCGGCAAGGAAGATAAACCTCGAGGTCAGCGCCTTGACTAACATAAAATAACTGCCCACGAAAACCTTAAAGAACTTCATAAAAAGATTCAAAGAGGAGGCCTCAAAGACCAAGAAGGTGGATGACGGACAACAGCTGGCCCTTCTTCAAGCTGGAATCCGCAAGAGGGAGTAGCTAACCTCTAGGACTTTCAGAAAAGGGTCCAAAAATATATTAACTTGGAAGAAGCCCAAATAGTGGCTTACGGAGGATACTACTCGACCGGAGAATCAGGATATGTACTTGGAGCACAGCTTCTGGGAGCCCCATCTCTTACCACTCCTCAAATGAGCGGAATACAATTCTCCGCTACCCCAGGATATAATCAAAGATAGCTCCCGCATGATCACACTTTGGGGCATCCATGAGAGAGGAGCCTCTCTTTTCAATTTTTTTGACAAAATAGACTAATATTGAGTTATCAAGTTATGAGACTGTCATGTTCTATTTATAGGCTTTCATCTAGGGCTAGGTTTAAATATATGGATTAAGAAAAAGATAAATAAATGGCTAAAAAAATAATTAAGTGGCCAGCCATTATTGTGGATCCGACTAGTCATAATTTTACCATTTTATTTCAATAACTTATCTTTTCATTCATAAATACCATATTTTAACTTTAAACCAATTAAATGTCAAATCTATTTATTTAATAATTAAAATTAATTATCGAATAAAATTATCATTTATCTTATTTATTAATAAGACCTTACAAAGTCTCTTAATTAACAAATAAACCCTAAAATCTCTTTTCTTCACAATTAAGTCCTTCCTTAATGAAAATTCATAAATAAGACATAGTCTAATTTGGAATTATAATAGATTAATTAAAATTAATTAACTGAGTCTACAAGCAGTGTTATCTCAACTAATGTGGGGACCATGAGCCTATATAATCAAGCTTCCAATAAGTAGATCAAAAATTTACTAAGTAAAATTTCTAACTTATTAATTTCTCCTGACTCCACTATTGATTTGGAATTAAACTCTGAATTATATAGAACGTTGTATATGTTCCAAGATATAAATACGCTATTAATTATCCATTATTATAATCCAAATAATTAAAGATCCTCTATAGATGATTCACATCGAGTAGGGACACATTTACCGTTCTACCCCTCGATATATTTTATCCTTAAAACACTTAGCTTCTTATAAATAATATTTCAGTAAACTAATATAACTACTAAAATAAGAGTTCTTCCATTTATCTCAATGATACCAAGCTCGAAGGAAATCATCATTTTATTTCTATGTCTAGATAAAAGCTATAGATTTCGTATCTATGATTAGCACTCCCACTCAATTGTACTACCATGTTCCCAAGATGTAAGTATTGGGTTGATCCAATTGGTCAGTTTTAACAAACAAATCTAAGAACATAAATAACACACTTGAGATCGAACCTAACCATATCAGGATTAAGATCTTTTGATCTAAGATCAACCAAGTGATATTGACTTAAAAAGATACAACGGTAAGTTTATGATATCTTTACCAAGTTCAATACCGGTCCAATATGATGTATACTCCATACATTCAATACTAGCATACTTTACCAATGCCCTAGAAAGGACATAACACTTATTCAAGGTGTAAGTAAACTTTATCGCTGATTATCATGTCAGTATAAATCCAGTGTACTGACAAATCACGGGATAAAAACTTTGAAACATATAATCATGATTATATTCTGCTATGTCGACACCACTATAATCATGAATAACTAAATGTTCTTGATTTAATAGAATTTATACATTAAACATATAATCATAAAAATAATCATGTGAGCCATGCAACTTAAAAAGATTTTCGATATTTTATTAATTAGTAAATCTGATTATATTGAAATGATTTTCGATATTTTATTAATTAGTAAATCTGATTATATTGAAATAATTTTTCGATATTTTATTAATTAGTAAATCTGATTATATTGAAATAAGTTTTATTTAGGGCATAAAATCTCAATAAAAATTGTAATTGGACTCACACCAATGTCTTCCAAATCATCCCACCATTCATAAGGAATAATGTGGCCTATAAGGATAAAGTGTATAGGCTTGTTCTTGTTGAGTTCTGAACACATGAGCAAGAATAGATGAGAGAAAAAAATAATTTCTTTTTTCTTTCTCTAATTTTGAAAATTATAGTTCAAAAAGAGAGTTCTGATTTCTCAAATTAGACTTCTATATATAGTAATTAATAATTCTTTAATTAAATCATATTTAATTGTTTGAATAAATATATATCTATAACCGAATTCAGTTACTGATGTTTATGAGGGGATCTCTCAACTACTTGAAAGAATATCTCAACAACCTTCAAAAATCTCTAACCACTTTTAAAATTGATATTTACCTAATTGAATTAATTAAATAATTAATTAACCTAAAAAGACAAACTTCATAAGGATATGCTACATGGTAGGTGCCTACCCTTGTCTATTTAGGACAAGGATGGCGTCTTTTGTCTTGACAATTTTTGTCTCAACAAATCTTATCTTAAAAATTTTTGTCTTTTCTCTATTTAATTAATTTGAAAATTTATTTATTTGTTAGAAAAATAAATAATTACTATTTTTCCAATTCAAAATAGATTTTTTCGAACATCATTATACTACTCTTTATTCCTAGTTATTAATGTAGATTTTCGTTAACTATATTTGAGCCCAAGTAGTGATAGATTTGCACAGAAAACAAAAGTAGCAAAAGAAAGATATGAACACGAAGGTTTTTACGTGATTTTGCAGTTAAAATTTTGCGTAGTTCACGAGTCAATCTTATTAGATTTCTGATACAGCTCTCAGGCCATTTTTCTCTAATATTTTTTTTGTCCCCTTTTCAGTGTAACTTGCTCCTATTTATAATTACATAATAGGGTAGTTAATTACATAGTTGATTGATATCCTACAACAATTATTCCTTGAAATCGTGGAGTTCGATTACATACCACGTAAAATAAATGTGGTTAATATTTAAAAATCGCACAGTTGTGATGGGTCCGCTATTACCGGGTCAATATAAACATGTATTAAATACGTTATAAATCGTAATATTCTGGGATGTCTCGCTGGGAACACAGCAATAATAACCTTGGTAGCGAGCTGGAGCTTTTCCCATATCTTTCCGAGGTGGATGATGTAAGTCTCGTCGTTCCTGCGCTTGAAGACATAATGCTTCATCTGAAAATCACAGTTCTAGTTGACAGGGTGGACCTCAGTAGTCAACATCATTTGTATGTCAGCTTTTGTCTAAGAAAGTTGACTCGACGAGGCCATGAACCCCAGTGAAAGGTATCTGGAGCTGATTAGTGAAGATATCATGAGCGTGCCTTCCTATAACGAGATGGGTGCCTCGCTATTAGCTGTTTGGATTTACCCGACTATTATACTTGGCCTGTATAAGGTGTATTATACATTAAGTGTTTTACCAGTCACCAGGTCTCGTCTCCTAACGCGTAGCGAGGTTGATACCTCGCCTTGTACATCCGAAGTCATATGGTTTCTCGTTAATGAATGAGGCAATAGTTGGTGTATCTTTATCTCACATAAGACCTTATAGTCAGTAAATTGTAAATATACTCTATCAATTCAGCATTAATGAGTTATTCAATTTTCAAATATAATTATCATTACATTTGTTAATTCATATTCTGCCCAGTTCAACACGTGTCCTCCTTTGAACCGATAGCCAAATTTCGGGTATAGCACTACCCTTGATAGTGTTTCAAGGTGGTGATTTGGGAATCATGGACCTATAATTCTAAGCTCCAATAAGCTAGATTATTTATTGAATCTCATCAACTAAATAATCATTATTTATTAATTCTATGATTACTCCACTATAAATATGGAATTGAACTCTTAGTAATTATAGAATTATATTTACTGAGTTTCATTGTAGTGTCATTGATATAATCAATTCTAGTGATTAGCCCTCCATGTATTAGTTCGTAAGTAGTTTTGGTCAAATTACCGTTTTACCCATCTAGTTACTTATTTATCATTTAGTACCATTAATTCACTAGTGGAAGTATAATTTAGATCTCATCTAAATTTGTGCACAGCATTTTAATTCTAGAATTAACACTTAAAGGGAACACCAATCGATCTATTAGGGATGTTAGGATTCCATAATTGTAAATCATGTTTCTAGCCATCTACATTATTAGATTCTTAAAATAAAAGTTGTAAGGACCATATTCTCTGAGAAACTTTAATGAGTGAATCAAAAAAACTAATAACATGAACAGGAGTTTATGATAACTCAAGATTCAAGCTGATCTACTATTGATCATCATTATGATATGAATGAATTAGATCTTTATGATAAATGGCATGTTAATGAAGACAACTTTATTTATATTGGTCCTTGTCATATATAATCTATTATATATAGCACATTCACTTTGATGTCATACTACATCCATAATTCGAACCAAGATTACTTGCATCGAAGAACAAGCATTAGTGAACCATACTAGCAACCGTTGATTAAAGATTCCATAACTTTAATATTTTACTAACTATTTTATTCATAGGTAAGTGGTCTTAGTTCTTTGTACAGCTACAAGCCGCGGTCTCATATATGAATAAGAAATTTTCAGATACTTAATATAAATTATTCAATAATAATATTAATAACTTAACTATTAAACATATATCAAATATTTAATTCATTATTTAATAATCAAAAAATGTCTTTACAGACTTTTAAGGGCATAAACCCTAACAATCTCCCACTTTCCCTAAAAGTAAACATGGCATCTCCCTTAGTTCCATATTAATAATATGACCCATAAAAGATTTTGTTGGTAGCGTCTTTATGAATGGATCCGCTAGGCTATGTTTCGATGCTATCTTTAAGACCATCACATCACCTCTCTCTACTATATTCCTTAGTCGATGGTACTTCCTCTCAATATGCTTTCCTATCTTGTGGCTCCTTAGTTCCATGGAGTTGGTCACTGCTCCACTATTACTTCTAGAACTACTTCCAGAATAGAGTAGAATGTCTTCAGCTAAACTGCTTCCAGAGCAGTGTAGAATTGCTTCACAAGCTGCTACATATTTGGCTTCCATGGTTGAATCTGTAATACTAGTTTGCTTGATGCTTATCCAGGCTACAACTCCACCAAGAGTAAATACTGACCCAGATGTCGACTTTTGACTATCTTTATCTGATTCAAAATTAGAATCAGTATATCTAATAGGATTTAACTCTCCACAAGAATATATAAGCATGAGATCTCTCGTTCTCCGAGGATTCTTGAGAATATGCTTTACAGCAATCCAGTGTTACAAATCTGGTTTAGATTGATAACGGCTAAGAATCCCTACAGTGTAGCATATGTCAGGCCTTGTACACAACATTACATACATTAAGCTCCCAAATGCTGATGCATAAGGGTACTTTCTCATGTTCTCTTCGACTTAAGGAAACTTTGGACATTGATCCTTACATTGAATAACTCCATATCTGGATGGTAATTGTCCTTTCTTAGAATTATCCATTGAGAATCTTTCTAGCACCTTATTAATATAAGTTGCTTGAGAAAGTGCTAATGTTCTCCACTTCCTATCTCTACATATTTTGATCTTGAGAACATAGCTTGCTTCTCTCAAATTCTTGATTTGGAATTTATCGGCTAGCCACTTCTTTACATCTGATAACCTTTCTACATTGTTTCCAATAAGTAGAATGTCATCAATACAAAGAACTAGGAATACCACTACATTACCTTGAAAGTATTTGTATACACAGGCTTTGTCTTCATTTTTCTTAAAGCCATACTCTTTAATAGTCATATTAAAGGTGATATTCCAAGATCTAGAGGCTTGCTTCAATACATAAATAGATTTAAGAAACTTGCACACCTTTTGATCTTTCCCTGGTAACACATATCCTTTTGGTTGTTACATATAAATGACTTCATATTTCCATTTAGTAAAGCAGTATTGACGTCCATTTGCCATATCTCATAATCATATGTGACAGCTATGGAAGAAGAATGTGAATGTATTTAAGAATTGCCATAAGAGAGAAATTTTCTCATAGTTTATGCCTTCTCACTGTGTGTAGCCTTTGGCCACAAGCCTAGCTTTAAAGGTCTCTACCTTCCCTTCAGTATTTTTCTTCTTCTTGAAAATCCACTTACCCCTTATAGATGTAATATCCTTAGGTGGAGTTTCACACTCCCACACTTTTTTGGTGCGCATGGAATCTATTTTTGAATCCATGGCATTGTTCCACTTATCTGAATCAGGGTCTTCCATTGCTTCTTTGTATGTCAATGGATCATCCTTGTCTGTGTCAGAGACAAGAACATGTGCTTCATGTTTATAGCAGACAAGTTATCTCACAATCCTCCTACTATGACGATGTACTTGGGTTTCCTTTTCAAGAACTGTGATAACTGTTGTTTGTCGATACCCACATATCTCAATATAATCTCCGTAATTAATAAATTACGCTTTATGATCATTCAATGAACCCTTATTAATTACCTTAAGTAAGATCATAATCTTACTTCATTATCAAAATAATTACAGCTTTAATAAAATATGTCTATTTAAATATCATTTATTTTTCGGGATATTACAGGTAAGCTGGTAACGAACAAGTCAAAAAACTCGTGCAATACATTTAAGCTAAAGTTTAACTATCTCAATATTAAGTTCAAATAATATATCATCAATTAAGTGATATTGACTTAGAAAAGATATAATGGTAAGTTTATGATATTTTTTCCATTGTTAATATCGGTCCAGTCTGATATATAGTTGATACATCTGATTCTGGTTTACTTTACTAATTCCTTAGAGAAGACATTTCACTCACCCAAGTGTAAGTAAACCTTATCGTGGATTATCACGTTAGTATAAATCTAGTGCACTGATAAATCGTGAGGATTAATAATTTGAAGCATCTAATCACAATTACTTTCAACTGCGATGATATCACTATAATTGTGAGTAACTATATGTTCACAATTTAATAAAACTTATATATTAAAAATATAATCATCTAACAAACATGTGAATAAAGCATATGATTAGGTCATGGTATGATTTATGATCTTTATTGAAAGTAAATAAGATTACAATGAAATTGAGTTTTATTTAGGGCATAAAACCCCAACAAACTCTCACTTGCACTAATATAAAACTAAAAGTGAATTTTAGTTTAATCTCGTATACTTGATGCCTTGATCAAATGTAGTATTTGGCATAAACTATGTAATAGGATCTGATAGGTTTTATTCAGTATCAATCGCTTTGACCATCATATTTTCTTTAGTCCCGTAGTGCATGAATTTATGTATTCCTCATCTATATGTTTTACTCTTCTTAGGGTGCAGGATTCTTTACTGGTTGGAAATTGCATCTGTGTCATAACGAAGTCACACTAAGCAATTATTCCATGCTTGGAATTGTGCCAAAGTCTGTATCAAACATTCTCGAGTATGAATAATTTCGTAATTGCTTTTAGGGCATCCTTATTATTCAACCTTGCTGGTAAAAATAGTGATTCCACATAGGCTTTTACACTTCTCCAGAAGTACTGCTCCACCCCCAGAGTAATCACCATCTCATATATATGACTTCTAGCATTGACGCAAGTCTAGAAATATGAGTTAGTATAGCCTTAGGGTTTTATTGTACCACCCTTACAAACTAACATATGGTTTCTCTTCTTGTATTTCAAATGTTCCTTTCTGAAAGGACTTAATACTACTCAAAGCTCCCATTCAACAGTAAATATCTGGTCTAATTTCATACAAGAGTATTCATAAGACCTCTTACTATTGATGCTTAGGAAATTCTTTTCTTTGCCTTTATCTTTTCTAGAGTAGTTAGAAACTCCTCATAAGATAAATAAACTCCATATATGGAAGTCATGTGACCTCTATTAGAGTTAGCCTTTAAAAAGCGTTGTAGCACCTTACTAGTGTAAGCTACTTGCATTAGAGCAAATCATTTGTTTTACATGTCTTGACAATTTCTCAAACATTGTTTCCAATGACTAAGATACCATCTATGTAAATTTTCAAACATATCACAAGTACTAGTGTCTTACAAGCCATACTTAGGAGAGCTCCTTGAAGCCCTCCCACTACGATAAGGTAATGTGACTTTCTATTAAGAAACATAAGTGGTATTATCCTCTTCAGTTGTCACAACTTGCATTGGTTCAACAGAGGCGGGGGATCATCTTTACAATTGTAGAAGTTGGCGTAACACTTTTAGAGTAAAATCTCCACTTCTTTGCTACTTTGGTTATAGTGTAGTCCACCTCTAATTACTTGAGATTAGCCAAGAAGCATGCAAATCTCAATTAGCAGTTTTAGCTTTCTTTAAGGACACGATCGGGGCATCCCTAGATATAATTATGGTATACAATAAAATCTTATAAAGATTTTTGCTGTGAGAGTTTTGTCACATATGATTACGAAATTAAGAATGGTATTGAAAACTATTAAAGATATATGTCATGGCAATAAATTAACGAGGCTGTATTTTAGCAATAACATGAGCTCTACAAGGTCAAATGCACATTGACTTTGAGTTAATTGTTAGTAAAATAAATTTAAGAGTAATAAGGTGTCTAAAAAATATAATAAGGACAAACTCCATAATTTGTGTTATCTAAATCATTAAGGATTAAGGATTTTTAGGAGCTTGTTGCTCATACATGATTGCGGTATTATTTAAGATCATGCTAGCTTAGTGGGAGTTTGTATTTAAGATCATCACTATCTATGGATTAAGGTACGGTTTTGCTATTTGAGTTATTCTCTTTGAATCAACAAATGTATTCTTCAAATCTAATTTTATACGCTTATAATAATATGTAATATATTTATCTATGATTTAAATTTTCTTATTGCATATTTTATGAGTGAAAAAAAATTCTAACAAGAGATACTCCTTAAAAGTTATTACAAGACTTGATACTTAATTACACTAATAGCAATATTGATGCGTAGGAGGGTGCTAGACACTACTAGTGCCTTTTATTATTTCTCTATTAAAAGATAAGACCGAGGCCTTTCTTACTTCTTCAATAATTATAAAGATATTTTAGTTTTGGTATTAATCATATCTTCTTATATTTATCTAAGTATAAAGCCATTATGGTCAAAAGATAAACCAAGTGAAATAAAAGTTGTTAATTGAAGAGTTAATACCATTTTAGACTTTTTATTTTGCAAAAGTTACCGATTGGATCTTATGTTTTATTAAATGACAAAATGGATCCTGTACTTGACCTCAATTTTCGATAATTTTTTTATTAAAATATAACCAACTTGAAGATAATTTCTAGCACGAATAGATATATAAAATGTAACTAGTTATGTTATAATACCTCTATATCGAGTTATTATTAAGTTTTATTGTACAAGAAAAAATAATGCAAGGTCATCTATAATACTATTTTACAAAATACAACGCCCATTTTATAATTTAACAAAATAAAAAAGCTAATTAATTACTTTTATAAAGCATAAAAACCAAAATAATATTAATCCTTAATTAAATCAATCAAATAATTTTCAATGAGACAATAAAATTGTACACTCATATACATGAAGCTTACGTAATAACGAACTCATGATATTATTTTTTTTGAGTAATTTGCGGCTAAACTCTCCGAACTTTCAATTCACTTGCAATTAACCCTTTAAACTCAAATTTTTGTGGTAAAATCCTCCAAACTATTGAACTGTAAGTAAATTTAAAGTGACATCTATTAATCACAGTTAAGTGACAACATAGACTGTTTATGTGTACACTCTTATACACGTGGTACGTTTATATTGGTACACATAATATTAAAAATTACAAAAATTATTTTAAAATTATAAAATAATTTAAAATTATATAATAAATAAATAAATTATTTTCCTTTTCTTTTCTTTTATTATTTCTTCCTGATGACTTTTCCTCTCCCTATACTTAACTCTTTCTCTTCCTTTCTCAAAACTAAGCTTAGATCTGAGCTTCCATCTCTTCTGGCACCGATGATTAATGGCGGATCGGGGACTCACATCTCATCGACAAACAAAGCTACGAGCATGATCCTGTGATCTGCACCCTCTCTCTATTTTCTCCTGATGCCAACAGACAAGGCACACGCATGATGAGCATCACCGGAGCCCAACTCTCGGTATCGTTGTGGTCCTATTCTCATTCTAGTTTTGTGCCTCTCTCACTTGGGAAGTTTAGAAGAAAGGTCTATTGTGCACTGTTTCTGCAGTGATTTACTGCAGTTAGAGGGTCGAAATGTTGCTTATTAGGAAAATAGGGCTTGATCGATACAGTGTACAATAAGGGTTCATTTGGAGCGCTGTATTAGGTTGTATTGTATTGTATTGTATTATATTGAATTGGATTATATATCATATTTTTATATAATACTATATTAAATTTTAATTTATACTAAAATATTATATATTTAGGTGTGTTTATAAAAGTTAATACCACATATAGTTTTACATAAAAATATTGCATAAAATAAAATTCAATATAATACAATACGATCTAATACGGCGTTCCAAATGAGCCCTAAGTGTACAATAGAGAAAATTAAATTTTAAGTTTTCAATAAGATTAAGTATACTAATTTGCGAGAGATTAAACAAGATGATATATATTGGGTTCTCTTAGATCTAAGTTCAATTATTATTTTTCAAATATTGTTCGACCCCTTTTTTTTTTCAAATCTAAGTTTGGATTTGTGTCATATTTTAGTGTTGATTTGAAGTGATTATTATTGCAAATATTATAGTTGCGTTAGTTGTGGATGGTAGTGGTAATTAGGAATGTCAATTTGGGCTATTTTCGCGGGCCGGGCCGGGCCCCCGGCCCGACGGGCCGACTGTGGCCCGAATTATTCGGGCTCTTATCGGGCTTCTGGCCCGGCCCGGCCCGGCCCGATTTTAAATATTAAAGAAAAACCTAAATCCCTAAAAAAAAATCACAAATTCTAAACCTAAATCTCAGTTTCGACTTCTCTCTCTCCGACGACAAAGCCCAAGCTGCCCAACCCAACCCAGTCATCGCTCTCTCTTTCTTCGCCTCCCACGCTTCTGGTTCGTGCTCTACTCGGTGGAAGGGAGGAGTGTTGTGTTGGGTTCTCAGTTTCATTTATGCTAAAGCTTCACCAACAACAACTTTTGTTAAAGGACCAAACATAGAAAAACCCAACAATGCCCAACTCAAACTCAAACATAACAAGCTTCAGGTTCCTTCAAAATCTTACTCACCCAGAAAGTCTGCTATTCTAGAAATCCAACTTTCCTCTGATTTGGATTCTGCTCTTACAAGGTAATCGTCTTTCTTGTATTAAGTCAATGTTCAGTAATCTATTTAGCTATATATGTGAAGAATTTTCAGTGTTGAATTTTGCCTTCGAGTAGATAGATAGCTTTTCTTCTTTTTTTGATAGAGTTATTTAACAATCGTGTGAATTCCTTTATTTTTATATACATCACTGCTTGGTCTTAGTGAAATTTTGAAATTGGGTGTCATTTAACATCTGGGTTTATTTTGTGTTTGAGTTGGGCATTGTTGGGTTTATTTTTGATAGAGTTATATATATGATATGCTAGAAATATATCCAATTAGATAATACTTGAAAAATCATTGAAGCACAGATAAATATAGAGTTATATATTTCTTTGCTATAATAAGAGATCGAACTAACCTTTCAATAGTGACCAAACTTAGTTTGTTTCTTCTATAAGGTCCCACAAATAGGTAATCAAATTTTTTAATTATGCCATATTCTTGGACTTTTTTTTTATAGCTTTTTTCTGCTGAATTTTGCTGTTCCATTTTGAAATATTTTATCATATTCTTATTTGCCACTGATGTGAACCTGGCTATCTTCATCAATGTTTCTTTTCATATTGGTATAAAAATAATGATAAGACAAAAAAAAAAGCCATTTTTTAATAGCTTAGTGGGTTGTTTTAAGATGGATGACAAAATATTCAGTCTAGTAAATCATTTTTGTTGTTTTGTGGACTTTTGAGGAGGAGCTTCAACAACTAGCCATTGAAAATTTTGATTCAAAATATCTTCAAATATATACATTTTTTTTTGTTTAGAAATGTGGTCCTTCTAAATGGTTTCTATTGTATTAATCTGGTTTCTTAGTTCTGATGATTAATAAACAAATTAATCCAAATAGGTTACTTAACTTTGAAATGGGATTTAATGGTGATTTTGTTTGATATATTGTCCATGTGAAATCAATCACCCATGTTAGAGCTTAAATAATTAATTAGTATTGAAAATCTCTCCAATCACTCTTTTGTTCAAATTTTTGTCATTTGTGTTCAAACATGAATTATTGGCTCCATTTGATTTACTCTGTTTTATATCTTTTTATAGGCTTTGGCGTTTTGCAAGTGTTTGAAAAGAATTTGAGTCAAGTGAAAATTTCAATCTCGATTCATCGGAGGTATATATTTTTTTTTATAATTGCTTTATTATATTACATATAATTTTATAGAAGAGTTTGAATATCTTATATATTCATCCATAGTGAAGTAGGTTCTGCGAAATTTGTGTGCTGCGGTGATATAAGGATGATAAATTGTGTGTTATCTGATTATTTATAGTTAAAATTGACAGATGGTTAGGTTAATAAAATAGGGAAAATGCTGCCCGATTTTTCGTAGATATGTTTATCATGGTTTTAAAACAATTGCATGGATTAATTGATAGATATGAGAATATGGTGTTAATGTAGGTTAAAATAGAATGTCTGGTCAAATTGATTCTAATTTTGAGGATGATGTCGATTTTGTGCCATCAACTACAAATGAAGTACAGTCTGTTAGCAATACAGTAGATGAAACTCAGAATCAGAGAAAAAGAACTTCTCGTGCATGGGATCATTTCACACGGGAAAAAATTGATGGAAAAATTAAAGCAGTTTGCAAGTATTGCGAGCGTAAGCTGGTGGGAGAAAGTTCTAGTGGGACTAGGCATTTAAATTCTCACGTGAAAACGTGTCCTGTAAGAAAGGCCCAACTTGCCGCCAATCCTAGTGCAACTGCAAGCCCTTCGGTTTCTTTTAATTTTGATCCTGATTTAGCAAGGACCAAATTGGCTCAAATGATCGTTAAGCACGAATATCCCTTGTCTATGGTTGAGCATAGCGGGTTTATAGAATATTCAAGCACTTTATGTCCCATGTTTCAAATGGTGTCAAGGAATACAATTAGGTCAGACATTATGAAAATGTATAAAACTGAGAAAGAAAAGTGCAGGCAAAATTTGGAAAAAAGTAGGAGCAGAATAGCCATAACCAGTGACATGTGGACTGCAAATCATCAGAAGAGGGGATATATGGCTGTAACAGCTCATTTTATTGATGATTCTTGGAACTTACACAGTCAGATATTGAGTTTTAAGTATGTTCCGTGTCCTCACGATGCTCCAGCACTACTTGAGGCCTTAAGATCTTGTCTTAATGATTGGAAAATAGAAGACAAGATCAGTACAGTGACTCAACACCCCGAAATGCATATACCGAGTTTCAATTTGGACAACTTTAGCACAAGCACGAAGCAAGATGTAGTAATCTGCATGAACAGAATAAGTCAACGAGCCTTCGTCCCTCTTTCTCGCGTAATGTAGATACCCAAATTTTTTCAATTGTTTCCTCGGCGGCATGTAATAGAACCTGTTTTCCTCCATGTTCTGTTTCATTTCTTTAATGGATTCTTCTTTAAGAGTAGAAGTAGTTGAAGTTGTTTCATCTTTCGGGTTTTGGTCATTTTGTGTTGTACTCTTGGACCGGTCATGGTTTTCACTTCGAGTTTCACTGTCGGATGAATTACTAACACCCTCGTTTTCCTTGAACTTCTTCTCTCTATGTGGGAATGTTCTACTACGCTCTTCATCTTTTCGTAATCTTTTTTGCTTATCGGCTCTACTATAATTATCACAGTCTACTTCAGTTGTTTTCGAATCCTAGATTGCAAGACAAAAATAAATAAGTTCCAGAAGTTAAGAGAAAAAACACCAAAAGACTCGAAATCTTACCGTTTTGTTCTGATAAAAACCCCATAACTCTTCTATCAGTTTTTGCTCCTCGTGATTCTCAAATGACGGTTCTAACCCCGCAAAAACTACATCTTTACGATCTTGGAGATATGTTGGCAAGTCTTTAGAATACTCTGTCAATGTAAGTTAAATCATTACTATCATTATCCTTTTCGAGGAAAAAAAGAAAGATCTCAAGAAATAACTTTTACCATAGTTTTCATGTATTCCATGATACAATGCTTCAAGATTGCTCGAAGCTCGGCGGCATCCATCTCGGATTCCCGAAGATGTAATGTGTTTATAACGGGGATCTTATAAGGATCATCAACGAAACGAGGACAACCAGAATCCTTGTCTTTGAAATCTTTCAAACTAGGAGAATCAGAATCTTCTTCTACCCCATTAGATGTGGAAGAAACATTGTGTTGAGACAAACTTCTCTCCCATATTCCGAAGCCGTTAATATTATAAAGAATTCTTATTGCAACAATCAGTATCGACATCACACAAACACGAGTAGGAAGCCTTAGTTCACTAGCTGATAACCATAAATTTGGAGGCATTGACCACTCGTATATACGACAAGCGTGAGGAAGAATCTTATCCGAAGGAAGTGATAGCTTTTGAAGATAGCGTGAAGCGATGGCGTAGAAATTCACAGGAGGTAAACATAAGCCTATGGATTTAGCAATGGAAGCTGAAAGTGGTTCCATCTTACCGTGCCGTTACGGCATTCAAGAGGCCTGAACATGGAACTTGAACTTATTGGGCAAGCTTTTGTTGGTGGTCCAATGAGTTTTTCGATTTCAACAAAAGCGGCAAAGTAGGGAAGTTTCCCTTCTAATGACCACTTTACTATATCGGTTGTCAAGACTGCTTCCCTGGCGAGATGACAAACTAGAAAAGAAATGGCTAAAGTACAAGACAACGGTATCTTCCTTTTCAATGATCTGATCCATATCGTTACAGCACGCTGACCATACATATTTTGGGGTTCTGAATTATATTTAGACCGCGGCTCATCATTAGGCAGCTCTCCTGAAAGAAACACTCATTCAAATGCTAAAATATTCATTAAGACAACTAAAATATGCTTAGTTGTTGTAACTTGTAAGGCAAGGCATCTAAGAGCGTACCTTTGAGTGAAGCTTTGGCAGGTGGTAATGAAGCCAACAGCCTATGAATTCCTCCTCTCCGATGAACGAGGTTTAAGGCTTCTGATAACGCTGATGATCAAAAAAAGAGACAGAGGAGAGAAAGTGATTAACGTAGACACAGGCTGGGCTTCTCATATAATTAAGACACAATTTCATATTGTGTTTTTGGAGATAAATGTATAAATTTCTAGAAAAATTAAGGTAAAATTTTAATTAGAGAAGAATATAAATTATCGTAAAATAATAGAAGTATAAGTAGTAGAATAATTGAAAAAAAAATAAATATAATTAATTTTGATTTAAAAGTATCAATTTAAAAGATGTATGTAGTGTAATTTCTTTCATGTAAAAAGATGTGATGCTGTAAATTTTATATTACAATATTTTAGTCAACTTTTGTGGTCGAAAACACGTGCTGCAAATGTTCCCGAAATACAAAATGTGTTTGTAATTATTTATAAGAAAAAAATAGAAAAGAGAAATGCTAAGGGGTCTCATGTTGTCTAACACCTTATAAAGTATAATATTATTATTGGTGTCATATAGGAATGTCAGTCGGGCCGGGCCCGGCCCGGCCCGCCACAAACCCGGCCCGGCCCGACATCACTTTAGCCCGGCCCGGCCCGGCCCGACTCCTTCTTTTGGATTAGCGGGTCAAGCCCGGCCCGACATTCCTATATGACACCAATAATAATATTTACTTCTATTATTTTACGATCATTTATATTCTTCTCTAATTAAAATTTTACCTTAATTTTTCTAGAAATTTATACATTTATCTCCAAAAACACAATATGAAATTGTGTCTTAATTATATGAGAAGCCCAGCCTGTGTCTACGTTAATCACTTTCTCTCCTCTGTCTCTTTTTTTGATCATCAGCGTTATCAGAAGCCTTAAACCTCGTTCATCGGAGAGGAGGAATTCATAGGCTGTTGGCTTCATTACCACCTGCCAAAGCTTCACTCAAAGGTACGCTCTTTCATCTATTTTTACAGTTGTTTTTTTTTTTGATTTCTCTCTGCATTTGTGTGATCAATGTTAAAGTAATTGAATCAACCTGTGTTTTGTTCTGAAAAATTGCTTAGAAGAAGAGGATAATTAGTTAATGGTTTTGAAATATGATAATCCAAATTGAGTTCTAAATGTAGAGAAATGATTGAAACTTTATCTGGTTTTTTGATATTAGGATCATTTTCAATTAAAGAAAATAAAAGAAGTGATATTAGTAATGAATGAATGAATGAATGATTTTTTTGATTACTTAATAGCGATTTTAAATATATTTGTTGAATTTTAGTATAGTGGCCACCGGATGTTTGTAATAATGTTCAAACGAAAACATAATGATGTATTGGCTTCACAAACCAATACATTCATATATCCATACCACATCTTACACACAAGCTCACATAATGACTATTTGAGAAAAATGATGAATTTAGGAAGCTAGCTACGTAAGCCTTGCTTCTATATTGTAGTGTGTATTATGAATTCTTTTATGAAAAGATTTCGATGGTTATCCAAAAGATATGCTATATATTAGCACAATGTTGCTGTTGTGGAATTATACATTATGCATATCTGCTATTGCTAAAGATATTACACTTGAAAAATGCATATAATGTTGAAATATTTGATCTTCGTGTACTCAGTAGTAATATTTTATGGTCTATGATAGAAGGCACATGGAGAAGGGTGAAAGAAGAAAATAACAGAAGAATGCGAACATTCTATAATGTAAAATTTGTCAAATCAGTACTTGTCTATGCTTATGGACATAGGGCTTCATTATTTAGTCCCAACATAGTAAAACTACTACTTTTCTGATTTTACTTTGCTAGTTGATCCTATGTACTTATTTAGCTATGATTTATAGAGGAGACATGCAAAGATATATTACCACTGTAATTTTCTCTGTATTTTTACTTAGTGTGACTGTGCATTGAAGCAAAATCAATGCTGATTAATCTTTTACTATGATGATTGATCTTTAAGATTGTTTCTGCTATTACCCGTTGCTTTGCTCTCTTTTATTTTTCTTCTAAGTTGTGTATCGATGTCTGCAGTGTTGTTCCTCTCTCCTCTCACTGTCATACTATGTTCTTCTCTTTTCTTCTTACTATAACCTTGTTTGGTATTGCATGAAATAAACATTCTGTTGTCCCAGAATTCTTACTTGAAATCTCTTTTTATATGTAGTTAGTGTCTACATTTTAAATCATATTTATGTGAGATTTGTTAGTTTTATGTAAATTCAGGTACTTGAAATCTCTTTTTATATGTAATTAGTGTTTATATTTTAGATCATATTAATGTGCGATTTTTGAGATTGGTAGGTTTTATGTAAATTTGGGGCATAAAATTGTGTACTCTTGATTAATTTAGGTTGGTTTGTTAGGGTTGAAATACATTTGTATCTTTGTTTACATGCAACATGATTGTGAGTGGAATATATGTATTTCTTTTAAAAAAAATTACTGTTTTCTGAGATCAGTTTTTATCATCCAAACATGTTTTTTGTTCTCATTGTTGAGAACACATTTTTTTAAAAAAAAAGGAAAAAAAGAAAACAATGCCAAACAGTACACCACCCAAGTGTTCAACTTTTTTTTCTTTATATGAATTAATAATTTAGTTATTATTCTTTCTTAGAACATAAATATATTTGTATAAAATCTGCAATTTACTTGGATTCTGGCTCAATATATGATAATATCTTAATGAAGGTTTGGTGCATTTTCTTTTCAGATAAGGACGAGTCATCTGAATTCGAAACCCCTAAAAAATGGCAGACCCCATGGCCTTGACATGTCAAACTTGCGGCAATGTTGGGATGGCTGATGATGCAGATGGCTTCTTCTACTGTCTTCGGTGTGGTTCTCAGGCAGAGGACATCATTGACACCGGTGTTGGTGATGAGGACTATGTCGATAAGGGCCCTGGTGGTGGTGGTGGTGGTGGTGCTGTCTATGTTGCTAGTCACCGCCGCCAACGCCAACACGTCTCCACTATATCTCAATCACAGTCCCAATTCAACGCCTCAATGCACTCTCAATTTTGGACTTCCCTAACTTTAGAAGACAAAGAAGAGACTCCCATTCAAGTCAAGATCAATAGTCAGGAAGTGGATCACAATTATAGTTGGGATCTTTTTAGTGACAACATTGGACCCACTGGCCCAGAGGATTTTGGGTCTGTCGGGGAGCTCATTCCGAGCTTCGAGGACTACTATAATGAGATAAGGATTCGATACATTATGGGTTTGCAGTTGATGATTGAGTTTCAGTGTGAGGCTTTGGTTAGGGAGTTTAAAGTGAGCCCTTTGATTTGTGGGTTGGCTGGGACCATTTGGTTGCGGTTCGTGGCTGCCACTCGAGTGTTTGATGATGGTTGGGTTGATGAAGCCATTAACGAGTCTGAGAATCAGAATCAAGGTTTGCTCAAACTAAACTCAAAACACCTTAATGTATCATTTTATTTTTAACTGTCTTAAATTTACGATTCACGTGACAGTATTGATACTTCAGAAAGTTGTTCTATTTGCTCGTAGCTCGCGTTTGATACAGATAACGCAAGTCTTGGTTGGAATCATTAAGGCTATTAAGCATATTTTAGCATAAAAGTTGAATTAGATTAGAGTATATATATATATACATATTAACTTTTAGCTTATTTTGCCTCTTAGATGCCTTGCCTTACAAGTTACAACAACTAAGCATATTTTAGTTGTCTTAATGAATATTTTAGCATTTGAATGAGTGTTTCTTTCAGGAGAGCTGCCTAATGATGAGCCGCGGCCTAAATATAATTCAGAACCCCAAAATATGTATGGTCAGCGTGCTGTAACGATATGGATCAGATCATTGAAAAGGAAGATACCGTTGTCTTGTACTTTAGCCATTTCTTTTCTAGTTTGTCATCTCGCCAGGGAAGCAGTCTTGACAACCGATATAGTAAAGTGGTCATTAGAAGGGAAACTTCCCTACTTTGCCGCTTTTGTTGAAATCGAAAAACTCATTGGACCACCAACAAAAGCTTGCCCAATAAGTTCAAGTTCCATGTTCAGGCCTCTTGAATACGTAACGGCACGAGAAGATGGAACCACTTTCAGCTTCCATTGCTAAATCCATAGGCTTATGTTTACCTCCTGTGAATTTCTACGCCATCGCTTCACGCTATCTTCAAAAGCTATCACTTCCTTCGGATAAGATTCTTCCTCACGCTTGTCGTATATACGAGTGGTCAATGCCTCCAAATTTATGGTTATCAGCTAGTGAACTAAGGCTTCCTACTCGTGTTTGTGTGATGTCGATACTGATTGTTGCAATAAGAATTCTTTATAATATTAACGGCTTCGGAATATGGGAGAGAAGTTTGTCTAAACACAATGTTTCTTCCACATCTAATGGGGTAGAAGAAGATTCTGATTCTCCTAGTTTGAAAGATTTCAAAGACAAGGATTCTGGTTTTCCTCGTTTCGTTGATGATCCTTATAAGATCCCTGTTATAAACACATTACATCTTCAGGAATGCGAGATGGATGCCGCCGAGCTTCGAGCAATCTTGAAGCATTGTATCATGGAATACATGAAAACTATGGTAAAAGTTATTTCTTGAGATCTTTCTTTTTTTCCTCGAAAAGGATAATGATAGTAATGATTTAACTTACATTGACGAGTATTCTAAAGACTTGCCAACATATCTCCGGCAACGTAAAGATGTAGTTTTTGCGGGGTTAGAACCGTCATTTGAGAATCACGAGGAGCAAACGATAGAAGAGTTATGGGGTTTTTATCGAACAAAACGGTAAGATTTCGAGTCTTTTGGTGTTTTTTCTCTTAACTTCTCGGAACTTATTTATTTTTGTCTTGCAATCTAGGATTCGAAAACAACCGAAGTAGACCGTGATAATTATAGTAGAGCCGATAAGCAAAAAAGATTACGAAAAGATGAAGAGCGTAGTAGAACATTCCCACATAGAGAGAAGAAGTTCAAGGAAAACGAGGGTGTTAGTAATTCATCCGACAGAGTGAAACTCGAAGTGAAAACCATGACCGGTCCAAGAGTACAACACAAAATGACCAAAACCCGAAAGATGAAACAACTTCAACTACTTCTACTCTTAACGAAGAATCCATTAAAGAAATGAAACGAACATGGAGGAAAACAGGTTCTATTACATGCCGCCGAGGAAACAATTGAAAAAATTTGGGTATCTACATTACGCGAGAAAGAGGGACGAAGGCTCGTTGACTTATTCTGTTCATGCAGATTACTACATCTTGCTTCGTGCTTGTGCTAAAGTTGTCCAAATTGAAACTCGGTATATGCATTTCGGGGTGTTGAGTTTCGAGAAACGACCGGTTTGACCGAGCACAAAATCAACCACTCGTTTGCATATGACTCCTCCAAATCTCTCTTGTGAATTTTGTACTAATTCCATAAGTGGAGATGGCTTAGAAGAGTCTCTTGGACTTTCAAATTTGAATATTTAGTTTATTTGTTCATTTTAGGGTGTTTTGTAAATATAATGTTGGACCAAAAGTTACGTTTTAAGTATTATACTTCCAAGTGTAGGAGTGATACTTTTGAAAATACAATGTTCATCTAAGTATGAGGTCAAACCCGAAAGAGAGCTTAGTAACATAAAAAAGAAACTATTTTAATAAACCAAAGTATTAAAATTTTAACCTAACTCCAAGGATTTGATGATATTTGTTTTTAGAAATATAAAAGAAAACACATTAAAGATATTTGCTTCAAAAAGTGGGTAAACTAAAAATAATTTGCTTAAAAAATGTGTAAGGAAAGATTATTAGAATATTATAATCAATAAAATGTAAGTTCAATAATATTTATGAGTATAGTTATTGATGAGTGCACATTTGATACCATTATTATGGTACACCAGAGTTGGAGAAGATAGTAGTAATTTGACACTTTGGGATTTTTTGGGTTGTTTTGGATCGTGTTGAGGTACTGGACACCGCGGAGAGCTTTCCCAATCTAAAAGATGCCTTTGAAAGCAATCGAAAAAGAGTTTTTTATTTTGTCGGTGTAATGTGTCAAAACTCTAACGAGGCACCACCATTTGGTTTCTATTTTCTTTGCGTGTTTGATCTATTTTAGATGTCATTAGGCCTGTGATGAAGTTTGCGATTTTTCTAGCAATTATTTAAATTATCTGTATTATTTTTTAAATTAATTATAAAAGATACTTAGGTTGGTCAGAAAATTTGAAACTAATTTTATGTGGCTTATAATAGATTCTAAACTGTTCTAATAAACTGATGATTTTATTTTTGATTGTTTTTGTATTTTTCATGAGTTAATGTTTAAATTAATTATATATGAAATACTTATATGATGTTTTTTTTTTTTTTGAGATAAATACTTATATGATGTTAATACGTAGCTTAATAATATACTATGAGAGAGTTTTCAATGGATGAATTGGATAATTGAGTTTATATAGAGAATGAATTATTATGTAGGTCCATTGAAAATTAATTAAAATGAATAAATATTTAATAATTAATACTAGTTTACGTTATTTAGTCTTTGGTAAAACAAATATTTCCTTTTTTTTCAGTTTAATATATAATGTAGATAACTACAAATTTATTTACATTAATAATGGAGAAATCAAAAAGGTAAAACTATACTTAAAATGGTATGATTGTGATTTTGATATTTACAATCAACAATAAATTATTACAAAAAAAAAATAATATTAATAGTATTTTTTTTTATGTAAGTTCAATTAAGTTAGGCAATTAATTTATTTTAAGTTGTTTATTATATTGTATGTCTTTTACTACATTCTGCCAGTGATAATTTGTCGTTTTAAAGTATATAATATAATGATCATGCTAGAAATATCATTTACAAAGGAGTAGACCTAAAAACGATATCATGTGAATGAAAAAAAAGGTATGTGAAAAAGAATTTGAAGAAAGTAGACAAGGTAAAATAACATTTTGTTGTTATTGTCAATTAATTTATGAAAGACGTGCAACATTATTGGGCCTGAACGTGCAAAAGGACAGCTGAGAACGAGAGAGAAAGGAAAAGAACGTGATATATAGCTAGTAGATTGGATAAATGTGTTTGTGGCAAAGACGTAAGAGATTGTATCAAAGTGGAAAATTCACTTGATGTTAGGTTGGAACAGATTAAAATCCTAATTTTAAAAAACGGGAATTTTTTTTTTTTAATAATGAAGGAAGGTAGATCAAGCGGTTCTGCACAAAAAATAATTCAATGTAATTTTTAAGAATTAATTAATTATAGTAATATACTATTTTCTAAGAATATATATCTTTACAATTAATTATTATTTAAGTTATAAAGTAATCTTTAAGTGAAACTTCTTTTTGAACATTTGACTAGTACTTAGCAATTAACTTGTGCATGTATGACATTTGTATTTTTTTTTCCTAAGTTGAGTCACCTTCTTTTTTCTTTTTTGATTATAATCTTTGTTTTCAATTGAACTAATGACACGTTTACTACACATTATTTAAAAAAAAAAATTAATAAAAAATGTAACAAAATAAAACTGAAATATTAGAAATTCATTATATTTACTAATAAGCAATGTGAATCAATAATAATTAATTAATGTACCTCTGCCCTTACAGTTTTCTTTTTATTTTAATTTATTAAAATTAAAAAAAGAGAACTTGATTAAAAGAAAGGGAATACTTTCCCCTCTAGTTTTTTAAGAAATATCATTAAAAATAATAGTTTCTATTTATTTTTATTTATTTATTAAAAATTAATTCTATAATGATAATTTTTTCCTTTAATATATGTCTTACAAAATAACTATCATATATAATAGTATAACTCAAAATGATAATTTAGCTAATTTAAGCACTCTAATTACGTTTTCTAATAAAGTAAACAAGATAAATCATTATCATTCTATTTAGTAAACAACATATTACAAATATTAATTCCATTTATTCTTCATTTATTATATTATATTTCTCCATCAATTTATTGTGATTCTCAATACCGTGTGTAAACATGTTATAAAATATTCCACAAAAATAACTCTTTGGCTCTCTATCATGCTGTCATTTTTTGCATTCGCGGAGAATGGAAATTTGTGCGTTTCTTTACCGACTGTCAAGTGCTTGTTGCTGCTATGTTTGTTCGAAAGCTTCGGATCGAAAGTTGATTTCTTTTTTTAAACTTATTTTGTTCTCTCAATTCGTTTGAGTTTTGGAATGTTGTTTGGATTCCTTGTTCCCATAATTAGGTGGCTCATCGGATTGCCTCTTGGGCAGCTGATGGCCATGTTTCCCGCTTTCTTTCTATTGGATTGCACCCCTATTGCAACTCTAACCTTGTAGTTCTTTTTTGTGTATGTTTAATGAAGTTTTTAGTTTTGCAAAAAATAAAAAGTGCTATTCGTCATCTTGCAAGTATAATATTAAAAATGTACTCATTTTTGGGTTCAACATCATATTTATAATTAAGTCTATCAAAAGCACAAACAATATCACATTTATTTTTTTTTTCTGATGAAGAAGGTAGTTTTGGTGGCAATACAATGTAAATAAATCATCTAGGACCAGGACCACCATATACCATGAGATGTCCAAAGTGACGATGAAATCCCAAATCTTTAACTAAATAAAAGTCAATATCAATGGAAGAAATTTTTGTGTTTTTAGCATCTTCTCGTATGTGCGCCTCATTTATAATTGTTAATGCTCTACAATATGCATCATAACGAGTATTTTGTTTTAAAAGTAAACCAGATCCCATTGGAGGACCAATTTGACCAAGTGGACTGTAAGTTTCTCCTCCCCAATCAATATATGTAGCCAAGTCTTTCAAGCCACCACTAAATATGCTTGATGGCCAATATCCAATATTATCATAATTCTCTCCAAGTTGAAACCACCAATTTCCAGTAGTTGGATCCTATTATATCATGTCAAACAAGTAGAAAATAAATACAACCCAAAATTTCAAATATAAGGCACTTTTTTTTATTTATTAAAAAAATATTCAACAAACATGGTAGGAAAAACAGATTTAAAAGAAATATTTAATTTTTTTTTACCCGATAAATATTGATTGGAAGTTCCCATGTAGGTAAATTACCAGGGTGAGTTTCTCTTAGAGTCATTTCGATCATAGGTTGAGGGTCAACCAAAATGAACCCTGGACACACTGTATTGAAACAAGATAATTCACCAGCCTACAAAAATATTGATACATGAGTTACACATAATTACACAACGAATATGAAAAACCCTTAAATAATAATATAAAATTAGGGTAACCTGAAAATATATGAAGATCCGAGTCTTATTATCCCCGTATACACTAGGATTTACCTAATGAATAATATATAGTACAACAAATTAATAAGTGAACAAATATTCTAAAAAATTATAGTATATCAAAAAAGCGTTATTATTTTTAGCTCTAAAGAATATTGAAGAGAAAAAAAACTTACTCCCCAACCAGCTTGAATGATATCAAGTCCATTTTGCAATTTTATTCGACCAAAAGTATATTGTGAGCCAGTGACATTATATAGTGTGTAAAAACTTGCAAATGTTCCACCTCCATTGTATTTCTTGGTTGGATCGGATGTGTAAACAAGTGCATGCTATTATATTCAAATTCAAAATATAATTATATTTCAATTATAGAGTATGCCATTTAATTTGTTAAAACACTATGTAAATCTAAAATATGCTTACATGAAAAGTAGGAGGAGAATTAATTCTTGAAGTATATGACTTTGTAAATAATTTGGCTCTGATAAGATCTTCCTTGGTAATTCTTCTTATTGGAATGAACCCAGCTGGACATTTTTCACCTTTTAACCCATTATTTATCGATACTTGTTTCACATTTTTTGGAGGTTTGTTTTCCCTAACCATCGGATTGGGATGAGAAGAAGGTCCCATCTATACCACAAATACTCATGTTTATTCACTATGGTTTTAGAAAAATAAAAAATAATGAGCTATTAGAGAAGTAATTATTTGAGAAATTAAAAACATACTTGAAAATCATATTTGTGATTCTTCAACAAAGGATGATCAAATGCTGGTTGTTCGTAAAAATCAATACAATCATAAATATCTCCATGTTGTGTCTGTACATGACACAAAACAAGTTAGATAAGTAGGAGATGAAGATTAAATTAATAATAATGAAAGAAAAAAAATACTTTTATAGTTTTGATTGATGATTTGTTCAGTCGCTCAAGTTGATTCTCTATTTCAAGAAGTTCATCTCTTGATAATTTTACTGATTGTTCTTGAGATTTGCAATAACATAAAAGTTTACACAATACAATAGCAACCATAAAAAATCCCTTCATTCTCATATTTATGTTGAAAGATTTTATCTGCAATGCAAATATACATTCAAATTAGCCAAAAAAAAATCAAAGTAATAAATCTACATTCAATAAAATAAATGATATTAATTTGTATCTCATATACAAAACAATACATAATAGCTTCTCCAATGTTGAATCTTGTATGAATCCTATCAACAATAACTATTTTAATTCTCTCTCTACACAAAGTATACTAAAAACTTTTACACAAAAATCCACAAATATATATATATATGTACCTTTTTCTTATACTAAAAAGAAATTATATACCAGCTAAGAGGTAGCTTAATATATTATGAGAGACTTTTCAATACATGAATTGGAGAATGAATTATTATGTAGATGAAATGAAAATTAATTAAAAGGTAAATATTCAATACTAGTAATTTACTTATATTTAGTCTTAGGAAATACAAATATTTCCTTCTTTTTTGCTTTTGATAATCACCAATTTATTACATTAAAAATGGTGAAATAGAAAAGGTAAAACAATGCATAAAATGGTATGTTGTGAGAGAGTTTCAATATTGCAATGTTGACTATGATTTTGATATTTTCAATTAAGAATGAAATATTTAAATAAATAAATATTATTAGCTGTATAATTAAATACAATTTTAATTTACAAAACTAGAAATGAACTTACAACTCATTTTTTCTGTATTTTTGTTCTTTTGGACATTACAAGTGAATTAAATATTATTATAGCTTCACAATATTAATACATTTGACTAGTACTTATTGGCAATTAACATATGCATGTGTTGACACTTGTATTTTTTTCCTAAGAATGAATTGCCTTTTTTTTTCTCCTTTTCTGCTTTCTGATAACTTTTTTTATTGAATTAATGACACGTTTCATTATTTAGAATCAAAATAAATTAATAAAAAAAATTGTAACGAAATAAATCAGTATTGCCATTAAAATATTAGAAATTATGTTCACTATATTTAGTAAGGGTATATAGTGGCATAAGTATCTAATGTTTTAAGTTTGTAAGTGGCATAAACTCAATAATTTTTAGCCGCATAAGTACCCAATGTTTAACCGTAATTTTCTTCAGTTTTATTAGTATAGAGTACGTTATTGTCTTAAACATGACACATGTAAGACTCAAATTCTAGATTATTTGGTGGGACGAAAAATATATGGTATCAGTTACTTCCAAATCTTTTTTTTTAATAAATTTAAAACGGAGCTGTATTGACGAAAATAGAGAAAAATTACAGTTTTACAAACATTAGGTACTTATGCCACTAAAAAAATCATTTGGTTTATGCCACTTACAAACTCAAAACTTTGGGTACTTATGTCGCTATTTACCCATTTACTAATAAGCAATGTAAATCAATGGTAAGATAATCATTAATTCCCTTACATTTTTTGCTTTAATTTATTAAAATTAGGTAAGAGAGAACTTGATTAAAAAAAAGGGAATACTTCTCCAACCAATTTTCTAAGGAATGTCGTTAAAGATAATGTCTTCTATTTACCTTTATTTATTTATTAAAAATAAAATATATAATGACAATTTTATCATTTAATATATGCCTTACAAAATAAATATCATATATTATAGTGTTATGCCCATATTTTGAGTAGCAATATAGTGCTATGTAATATAGCGAGGAATATGAACCATCTCGAATCATGGAATAATAAAGACATTCGGACAATTCGCCTCGGGAAGTACGGTTAGTAGAAATATTCGAACTCACCTTCTTGGAGACAATGGCGAGACACGAATAATAACTACCGATTGATGAGACCAGCGAGACGAACAAAGAAAATCCATCTCAGGATACACAAAATACATAGCAGAATTGTTTGAAAAGGGTAGATAATGAATTATCCAAAGAGCTTGCAGCTCATTGACCCACATACATGGTTGAAAGACTAAATACAACACCTTCAACATGATTCATCTCGCAATTGTCATCTTGCGATAAGCATCTCGTGTATACTTCACTCAACATTAATGGAGGAATGCAATGAATACTACAGCACATACTTAGATCCGGCTTACAATAAAGTGTCTAGAAGAGTATTGTTGTACTGCGAGAAGGATAAAGCATAATCGAAAGGGGAGTTATGTAAATAAAGTTAAAAGTACGGTTAAAATTTGGAAAGTTACTTGTGTAATTATCTCATGTGCATATAAAATGTGGGGATTCTTTATGTTTCACTTATGGTTACAAGTGATAAAAATCCCAAGAGAATAACTATCATCCTAGACTTCTATAAATAAAGACAAAACTTAGGGAACAAAGGACGACCAATTTGAGAAAGAAAAGAATTCTATCTGTAAAACAATTTATTGTATTTTGTATACAATTTATCAACCTCAGAATAAGATAGACTCGCGGACTATGAAGAATTAACTTCAAAACTACGTTGAAAATCTTCTTACCATTTATTTCTATTATCATTATTATTAGGGTAAATAGTGGTATAAGTCTTTAAAGTTTCAAGTTTGTAAGTGGCATAATCCCAATGTTTATTTTTAGCGGCATAAGTACCCAATGTTTGTATAACTTTAATTTTTCTCTAATTTCGTCAATACAAACTGTGTTATTTTCTTAAATAGGCCACATATAAGGTCCAGACTCTAGGTCATTGGGTTTAGACAAAAATATATAGTATCAATTACTTCTAAAATGTTCCTTTAATAAATTTAAAATGGAGTCTATACTAACAAAATTGGAGGAAAATTAGAGTTTTATAAACATTGGGTACTTGCACCGCTAAAAATAAACATTAGATTTATGCCGCTTATAACAAACTTAAAACTTTGGGTACTTATGCCGCTATTTACCCTTATTATTTTTAATTATAGTCAAATTGATTCCTAAGTATATTAATTACACGAAAAAGCTTGTTTATTAGTTAACAAAAATTACTATTTAATAGTTTGGTGCTTTCATTGAGATCCTTGTAATAAAAACTCAGAAGAACACCCTCGTTGAAGATAAATTCAAATTGTTCATTCATGGCAGACGATACTCCTCAAAATGAAGAAAATCAGCCAGGAGAGACAACTCAACACCCTAGAAAAGAGCATCAGACTTCTCACTGGACAAATGCCACTGAAACTCCCCATTCTAGAAGAAATGGTGGAGAATTTGAACAAATTGGGGATGAAATCCAAGAGAGACGAAGCAAGGATGCCTATGATATGTTTCATTAGTAGAACTGGAAAATAAGAAATTTTGACAGTAACTGGCTTAGTCAAATCAAAGAATTGTAGAATTAGAGTGCGAGGCAGCAACCGCAAGGGCTGTGCGAGATGATGCCCCTCCAAACCAACCTGAAACATCGACTAGATGACCTCAGGGAAGACCTAAAAGCTCTAGGACCAGAAGACATGAGGATGCCCCTAGGGAGAATAACCCTAGAAATCCCACGAATACTCAGGAGGATCAACCTGAGAACACAAGGGACATCTTAATGGATAAAGAGATCCCCAAAAATCCAAGAAACACTAGAAATGAAGAAACTCGACCCAACAATCTAGGTTCTTCCTATGGATATACAAACTGTGAGAATGAACAACCTAAAAAATATAGAATCATCTTGCATGAATGTGAATGCCAAGTAAGCACAACATGGGAATGAAAGATTCTTTTAACACGATGCGAGAGGAGTAGGCAATCGGCCTGGATTATGCCGACCACCGAGACTCCTGCAAAGGCCAAACCACAATGACAGAGACAGTGAGTACACCTATTTAAGTAAGGTACGTGTGTCAAATTTGTTCCGAAGATGGAGGCCAATGCAAGAAGAACCTCAAGAATAGGGTTGAGTACAGATCCTAGTGGGTCAAGATCAAGGACCCATGGGCAGAGCAGATCAACTAAAACCTATACACGTGACAGGTAAGCATGAGATGGGGATGGTTCACCCTACTATTATCGAGATGATCAAGAGTCAAAGTTATCAATCTAAGAGTTATTCTATAACAAGGTTAGTAAGAAATTACGAACAAAGAAACAAGAGGCGACGCGACCCTGATCTACGGGAGCATCTAAACCGTAGACAACCAGACCTGCATGATCACTTGAATCAAAATGTTCTAGATCTTTGTGATTGATTAAACCAGAATGTAGGTCACCAACAATAAGGCGAGCAACAGCCCATGAATCTGATTTAGTTAAGGGTAATACAGTTAGAGGATAAGTTCAGGCAATACCAATACAAGGAATATGGGAAATTATCAAGATATGATTTAAATGAAGAGGGAGAGAGAGAGAGAGAGAGCCTTTTCATCCTGATATATTGAATTTTCAATTATCTTAGGGATTCAACAACCCGCACGTTGCATAGTATGACGACACAACCGATCCTGTGGCATATCTGAACCATTTTAACACAATAATGCGAGCAAGTAATGTTTCAAACAACTTGTGTTGCATTTTATTTCCAACTTCTCTAATGGGAGCAGCAAGCAGTTGGTTCGATGAATTCATCAATTATTCCATAACCTCCAGGGAATAACTATCCAAGAATTTCAAGAAACAGTTTCAGGTCGCGAGGGATAGGAGGCCTGAGGCCGCTGACTAATATCAAGCAACAACCAGGAGAATCTCTAAAGGCTTACATGAGTCTCTTTAGTGCAATAGTAACCAAAGTAAGAAATCTAAATGATAGCATTCAGTTGATAGCTTTTCAAGCTAGAATAACAACTGTTTATTAACCGCGGGAGGAGAATTATGTGATGATCTGCAGGTTCACCCTATTAGAAACATTAATGAATTTAATGAAAGAGCACAAATTTTCGTGTAGAAGGAAGAAGCACGAAGCGAGAAGAAAATACTCAAATCTGGCTTGGGACACAAACCCAGCACAAGTACTGCAACTAGGGGTGGGCATCATCCAATCCAATCCAATTGAACCGAACCGATCCAATCCAATCCAATTACAAAAAGTTGGATATCCAATTACAATTGGATTGGATTGGATGTTAAAAGTTGGATTCTAATTGGATTGGATCGGTTATTGGATGTCAATCTCAAAATCCAATTAAAAACCGATCCAATCCAATTACATTTATATATATTAAAAAATTATTTATATAATAAAAATTAATATTGAAAAATATAATAAATATATATTATATTTTTATTAGATTTTTTTGTATGTTGAATTTGTAACACTTGATTGTTTAGTATATTTATTTTCATTTTGTTTTGTTCTATTTTATTACTTAGAAATGTTATTGTTTTAATTATTTAAAACTTTTAGCTACAATATACTTGTAAGAATAGTATATTTATGAAGTATTAAACTTAAATAAAAAGTGATACTTAGTTTTTTACGTATTTTTCTTTATATTTTTAAGCTAATATTGAAATTTAGGTGTGTAATTGGATATCCAATTAAAAAACCGATCCAATCCAATTAGTAATTGGATTGGATTGGATTGGATTTTGAGGTCTAATTGGATTGGATCGGATGATGATTTTCCAAATCCAATTACTAATTGGATTGGATCGGATGAGGAAAAAAAGGTTGGATTGGATCGGATGCCCACCCCTAACTGCAACAACGAGTACTGTAACAACCAAAGCAGGAAATTCAAACCATAATGGGTCGAATGGAAAATGGAAAGATGAGTCAAGAGATTCATCATAAGACAAGAAAAAGTAAAATAAGTACGAGAAGTATATTCTGAAATACTCAGTATGTACAAAATTCAGTAAAACTCGTGAAAATATCTATCTCGTAAATGAAAACTGGGTCGCATTTTGAAGACCTGGACCTATGAGACTTGCTAGGAATAAGCGATATCCCAACAAGTATTTTAGTTTTCATCAAGATATTGGACATACCACTGAGGAATGCCACCAATTAAAAGATGAAATTGAAGGGCTTATTTCTCGTGGATATTTGAGGCAGTATGTGAGAAATCAAGGAAATGAACAAACTTTACCCAATAACCAAAATAATAACTATGGAATATAACCTCCCCCGGTTGAGGGCAAGGACATCTTGGTTATTTCTAGAGGGCCACACCTCATAGGAAACAACAATAGTGCTCAAAAGAGATATATAAATGAAGTTAAGAATCAAGAATCTGCCTTTGCACCCAAACCCTTGAAGGGAGCCAAGCCTGAAGAACCACCTATTATCTTTACTGATGAAGATGCTTCACATGTCTGGTTTCCACATATGGTTCCCCTAGTGATTACGATTCAGCTCATAAATAAGAGAGTAAAAAGTGTCCTTGTTGATAACGAGAGTTCTGTTAATATTCTCTACAAAGAAACATTAAAAAATATGGGTTTGAAACCATACATGGTGAAACTATGTGGATTCATGGGTGATAGTGTTGCAAATTTAGGCATGATCAAACTTCCATTCACTATGGGAGAGCCACAACTATCGGCAACCTGCATTCATTAGATCGTTATCAAAAATACAAAGTAATTGACTTATGCATAAATAGACTCCCTCTTATTGTATGCCGCAAGCTTGATGTATTCAACCTACTAACCGAATCTTGATAAAACTCCAAGAGCTCGAACTCCCTTCGATCACCTTGAAGAGTGCTTGAATCCTCCCGATTCAAGGCTTAAAGGCTATCTCCCGAAAGCCTATACAACCATCTCCCGAAGGTTGTGTTCTTGTATCATCCCGATGCAAGACTTCAAAAGCAATCTCCCGAAAGCTTGTAAAACCCTTCTCCCGAAGGTGTGCTTGTATCCTCCCGATGCAAGACTTCAAAAGCAATCTCCCGAAAGCTTGTAAATACCCTTCTCCCGAAGGTGCACCGATGTTCTTCTTCGTTGTAGACTTGAATACAGACTCAAGACAATACAAACAACAAATAAACAGAGTAAGAGTAGAGCAACTCTTCTCTACAAAACAAAGACACTCTTTTCTTAAGATATGAAAGTGAATAAAAGATTTTAACAAAACAAAGACACTCTTTCCTTAAGATATGAATACAATTCTAAGTGTGTGAAAGAGATATCAAACCTAGCTGCTATAAGATGTATTTATAATGAATATACATCTTATTGACAGCTTACATTCGGTCTGAACAAGACCTCAACCCACTAGAAACTTCCCTAAAATAATTCTTCAATCAGTCCAGGAATTTCCGTTTCTGTACCTACGTAATCGTGGGCGATAACTACAACTTTCCTTTTATAGAAAATAAAAGTTTAGCTCCGGTTTTCTCTTCAAGAAACTGATCTAAGAAAATGGGAAACTCAACACAAGATCGGATTAACAAATTTGGTTAGAAAAGAATAAATGTGTAATCAAAACTTACCATATTTACCTTAATTTCCATAAATAGGAAAGCTAGACAACTTTCCTTCCAAGTTTAGATATACACAAATATGAAAACCATATTAAACACTTCAGCCGAAATTAATAGGAAATAATAAAATATTTTTGTCAATTAAATATGCCAAAAATGGAATTAACAACATTTAAAAATTTAAATCATCTTATTGCCAACTTAAAATGATTAAATACTAAAGATCATGAGCCCACCAGCTTTCATCTTCTACTAAACTTCTTTTTAATTATCTGTAAATGAAAATAATGACAATTAGTTAAAATATTGAGCAATTCACTACAAAAATCTTACTTTTAGTCACAACAAAACTTGTGACTAAAAGTAAAAAAGTTTTGACTAATTATAAAAAACAACATTCTTATGTTGTGACTAAAAAGTCCGTGGTTAAAAGTATTAATCACAAAAATTACAATCTGTTGTGACTAAATATGTTTGGGACCCATATATTTTTAGTCACAATACTTGTTATGACTAAAACTAAATTATTGACAACTTGTAGCTAAATGCTATATTTTAGTCACAAGTAATATTTTGTTGTGACTAAAAGTCACATTTAATCACAAAAAATTTATGTTGTAACTAAGAAGTTGTCACTAAAATTAACTATTTTTTGTAGTTATAGAATTCATTTTCTAAATTCTACAATATAAAAAATAATAGCAATGATTTCATATGTAGAACCCTGTAAAATAACACACTTCAAACCTTTTGTACAAGATAAGTAGTATAATTATAATTTTCATTGATGTATGCGGTTGCTACAAAATAATATAATTTATGGGTCAAATAGATTCATATTGTTACTAGGAATGTCAATCTGGGCCATTTTCGCGGGCCGGGCCGGGCCCCCGGCCCGACGGGCCGACTGTGGCCCGCATTATTCGGGCTTTTATCGGGCTTCGGGCTTGGCCCGGCCCGGCCCGGTATATATTATTTCGGGTCGGGCCCGGCCCGGTCCGGTTTTAAATATTAAAAAAAAACTAAATCCCTAAAAAAAAATCCCAAATATTACAGTAAAGGGTGACGAATTTCGGAGACCCAAGAGCCCCAATGTCTTTGACGAACGCCTCTATACCGCTGTTGAGGTCTAGCCATGGAGGTTTAATAATGTCGAAACGTTTTTTGGTTAGATCGGAGTGATTGAAATGAAGGTGTTTGATTTATTGCCTGAGAGAGATTTTGAACACTTTGGTTTTGTATAGCCAAAGAAGTGACTGTAGTATGTAGTGGAGAGGGGAAGAGAAAATGGGCAATGGGGATTTATATAACCGCTTCTTCCAGCCATTATGAGGGGACCCATTGGGTTTTTTTTTTTAAAAAAAATGATTTAT
Organism: Cannabis sativa; assembly: GCF_029168945.1. NCBI lineage: Eukaryota > Viridiplantae > Streptophyta > Magnoliopsida > Rosales > Cannabaceae > Cannabis > Cannabis sativa. The sequence goes on from NC_083601.1 coordinate 75,542,264, forward strand.
TATTAAATATTAAATTGTCGACAGATGAGGAAAAAATAATGTAAAATAAAAAATGTTTCTTTTCTAAGAGAAAATAAAAGAAAATGGTATGTAGTAGTAAGAAATAGTATGTATTAATGATTATACGAGCGATCCTAAACAGGGGTCCAAAACAAAAAGCACACGGTTTCTATATGCACAATCTATTCATATACTAATACAAAAAGCACACGGTTTCTATATGCAAAATCTATTCATATACTAATACAAGTTTTTTTAGGAAAAAAAAAAAAAAAAAAAACCGGGTCGGGCCTAACCCGGCCCAATTATCTCGGGCCGGGCTTGACCCGCTAGGCCAAAAGAAGGAGCCGGGCCGGGCCGGGCCGGGCCAAAGTAATGTCGGGCCGGGCCGGGTTTGTGGCGGGCCGGGCCGGGCCCGGCCCGACTGACATTCCTAGTGGTAATGGTGGTGGAGTGGTGGCAATGGTGATGGTGATGGTGAAGGAAGAGAGCGTGGAAAGAGAGAGAATCATTAGCAAATAAAGAATAAAAGAAAAGAAAATAAAAATAATTTATTTATTTATTTATTTTATAGTTTTAAATTATTTTTTTAATTTTAAAATAAATTTTGCAATATTTTTTTGATAATTTTTAAATAATAATATTATGTGTACTAATATAAATGTGTCATGTGTATAATAGTGTATATATAAGTAATTTATGTTGGTACTTAATTGTGGCAAATGGATGTCACCTTAGATTTGCTAACAATTTAGCCTTTTGGAGGATTAAACCACTAAAATTTAATTTTAGAGAGTTAATTATAAGTGAATTAAGAATTCAGAGGGTTTAGCTGTAAATTATTTTATTTTTTAAAGGGACATAATATTTTTATTGATTACACAAAAATATACATTAATATTTATCACTACTCTTAATTAAATTAAGGTAGTTCGAAATTTGAATCTCTTGTCTATTAGAAAAAATAACTACATAAAGTATATTCTTTTTTTTTTGAAAAAAGGATGTATCACATTAAATCAAATCAGCTGTTACAGGAGCACTAATAAATTTAGGACAAGCATCTATCCACAAATCAACCCCTAAGGAACAAGTAACAGACTTTGCTAGTGCGTGGGCCACACCATTCGCAACATGCGAAATAGCACAACAAGAACCACCACCAACAGCAGCTAAGAGAGAAATAATCTCCTCAACAATCGGTTTATACATAAAATTAGAATTCGGAAAAGTAATCCAAGAATTAACAACAGAAGAATCCGTCTCCACTCTCACCAACCTGTAGCCCAGCATAGATGCCCACCGCAACCCAACACGCACAGCCAAAAGCTCAGTAACCGCAACCTGAAGCTCCCCAACCCCACCCACCGCCCAGGCCGCCCACACTTCACCATGCCCCCCCCCTGAACAACCCCCCCAAACCCAGCAAACCCCCTACCCAGAGTAACTGCCGCATCAATAGACAACACAAACTCACCCCGCATTGGAGGACACCATCTACGAGAGACGACCGAACCACCAACAACCCCACTCCTCAAAGCCGCCCCCTCAACCCCCACACCCGCCCCATGAAATTCAACTAATGTCGCATGCGCAAGCTCGACAATTCCACACAACCGCGATTGTTTATGCCCGAACAAGACAGAATTCCTATCATACCACACCCACCACCACACCATGGAAATCAACTCAAACTCCTCCTTACTAAGCACATCAAACAAATAAACCAGCAACTCCGCCAAAGAACCCATCCGATGTTGGGTTTTATGCCCTAAATAAAACTCATTTCAATATAATCAGATTTACTTATTAATATAGATCAGAAATAACATTTAATGTTGCATGGTTCACATGATTTATTTCATGATTATATGTACATAATGTATAAATTCATCTGAAACCCTTTTCACATACTTGATCCTGTTTATTGTGCCGTCAACACATTGGAAAGTAAACATGACTATGTGAATAAAGTTTCCTAGATTTATCAGACATAGGGTTTTACTGATATGATAATCTACAACAAGAGTTTACTTGTATTTGGAGAAATACTATGTTCTTTCCAGAACATTGGTTAAAGTAAAGCTCAGGTTGGATGCATGGAGTATGCATCGGAAGGGACCGATATTGAACTTTGACTTAGATTTATTAAACTACCGTAATATCTATTCAAGTCAATATCGCCTAGTTGATCCTAGATCAAATGATCTTAATCCTGATATGATTAGGCTCAATCTCGAGAGGCTATTCGTGTTCTTTGATTTGTTAGTTAAGCCTACTTTTAGGTCAGGGTGATACGTACATTTTGGGAACACGGTAGTGCAATTGAGTGGGAGCGCTAGCATAAACATGGAATCTATAGCTTCTATCTGGCGAATAGTAAGCAAAGGATGATCTCCTTCGAGCTTGACCAAACGAACATAAATGGTGGAGTACTCATTTCACATAAGCTGAAATATCATTTATACGGGGTCAAGTGTTTTAAGGAATAAATACATTGTAGGGTGTAACGGTAATTTAATCCCTTTACAGTGTAGATCATTCATATAGAGGGTCATTGATCACATTAGGATTATAACAATGGATAACTAATGATGTGTCTATATGGTGGAACATATAGAGCATTCTATATACTGGGAGTGCAATTCTAAGTTCTATGCGTGGATTCAACGAAGAATTAATAAGTTAGTGAATTTTAGTGCTAAATTCTTGATCTACTTATTGGAAGCTCGGTTATATAGACCCATGGTCCCCCCACTAGTTGAGATAATATTGCTTGTAAGACTCATGTAATTGGTTTTGATTAATCAATTATAATTCTCAAATTAGACTATGTCTATTTGTGAATTTTTCACTAAGTAAGGGCGAAATTGTAAAGAAAGAGTTTATAGGGGCATATTTGTTAATTATGATACTTTGTATGGTTCAATTAATAAATATGATAAATGACAATATTATTTAATAATTATTTATAGTTATTAAATAGTTAGAATTGGCATTTAAATGGTTGAATTAGGAAATTGGTATTTTTGAGAAAATCAGATACAAAAGGTGTTAAAATTGCAAAATTGCAAAAAGCAAGGCCCAATCCACTAAGTGTAGGGCCAGCCACTTTTGTAGGAAATTTAAACTGATTTTTTCATTATTTTAATGCCATATAATTCAAATCTAACCCTAGTGGAATGCTATAAATAGATAGTGAAGGCTTCAGGAAATTTACACTTAAATTTTCTATTTTTCCTTCAGAGAAAAACCTGAGCCTTCTCTCTCCCTATCTTTAGCTGTCACTTCTTCTCTTCCCTCTTGAGAATTTCGAAATCCTTAGTGTATGAGTAGTGCCCACACACATCAAGTGATACCTCAATCATAGTGAGGAAGATCGTGAAGAAAGATCATCAGCAAAGGAGATTCAGCATCAAAGATTCAGAGAAAGAGATCCAGGTTCAGATATTGATAATGCTCTGCTACAGAAAGGAATCAAGGGCTAGATATCTGAACGGAAGGAGTCATATTATTCCGCTGCACCCAATGTAAGGTTTCTTAAACTTTATATGTGTTTATTTTATCGTTTTAGAAAGTTCATATTTAGGATGTTAATAAACATACTTGTGAGTAGATCTAAGATCCTGGTAAAATAATTTCCAACATCCGACCCCGGTATAAATGATGCCAAACCCGCATATTAGTCCAAAGAGGAAGTAAAGATGAGCAAAACACTAAAGCATGCTCCGAAGATTCCACTTCCTCCCCACACCTACTACACATCGGTTGGACAAGAACCTTGCGCCTAATAAGCTGAGAATTAGTAGGAAGAGCCCGATGATACATTCTCCAAAGGAAGATCTAAATAAGCTTAGTCCGCGTTCGGGTGGAGGAGGTAAAAGGAAGATGGATATTGAGTATAATAATGAATGTGTCAAGAAGGGAAGAAAAGATGGAATTTCGGAATTGAATCCCGAGGTTATGAATTCAGTATTGGCGAAGTCTGCAGAGCAGGCTCGCCAGGAGCCATGAGTTTGTTATGTTGGAACGCCCGGGGCTTGGGGAACCCTAGTGCGTTGACAGCCTTGCGAGCAGTGGTTCGTAAGTTCTCCCCAAGTTTAGTTTTTTTGTCGGAAACTAAACTTTATGGTGGTTGGGCGGAAGGTATTAGGCGACAAGTTAATTTGTCAAATAGTTTTCATGTTGATTGTGTTGGGAAGAGTGGTGACCTGTTATTATTATGGAATTATGATTGGGAGGTGAGTGTTAAGTCGTTCACTTCTGGTCATATTGATGCTCTGGTTAAATGCCCTGGTAGGGATTTATGGCGATTCACTGGGTTCTATGGTAACCCAAAGGCGAGTTGCCGATCTGAATCATGGAGATTGTTATGTAGACTTAAGGATTTATTTGATCTTCCATGGATCTGTGGACGTTTAAATTTTTATTTTTATATTTTTGCGGTTTTCCATAAAAATAACACAAAAAATAAGAAAATTACATAAAAGTAACATGAAAATAACATCTAAATAACATCAAAACAATAATAAAAATAACATACGAATAACAAAAAATCAAAAATAAATTAATAAAAATATAACATAAAAAAACTATTTAAAATTTCAGTATTTTTATAAATTTTTTTTAATTTTTTTTTATATGAAGTTTTCTCCTGCAGTTTTGCGATGCTCGATTGTTTTTTAATATCATGTAAAATAATTATTAATTGTAAAAATTAATAGGGGCTTCAGCTCCCTGTAGAACGTCCCAGCTTGCAAACAAAGAAACCTAACGAAAACAACAAATGAAATGCCTGTTTTGTTTTTTCTAATGATGTTTCTCTTTTGTTTCTTTCTTGGAACATTAAACTTTTCAAAATGTTTACTTTACTAGTTCACTGTACACACCATATCATGATCCCATACTCATACCCTTTCCCTATGCCGTTTTGAAAGTGACTCCATGCTTTTTAACCTGCGATCGACCATTTTGAGGTGAAGGTTTCTTTCCAATTACTTTTCTTTTCTTTCCTTTTCTATTTCTTTCAATAAGAAGTATTTATTATGCCTTAACATGAAGATGGCGACTCTGATTTGCCAGTCTAAATCTCTTATTATTGTTCGTTGACTTCTTTTTTTTTTTGTTTGTGTGTAAAAGTAAAATTGTAATTTTCATGTTCTACATAGCCTCAAATTCTGACTTGTGAAAGTCTGATGTTATAGTTTTCGATTTTTCTCTGTTTGTGTAATAATAATATTAATAATAAAAGAAAACTTTGATTGTTTTTTATGGATACCCTTTTTGAAGAATTACTTGTTTCTTCCATGAATGATTTTAACTTCAACCAAGGTACAAATCAAAATATTGTGGAAGCTTCTTCACATGAAACAAATCATCCTCAATTGAGTGATTCAAATTTGGTTTCGGTGGGAGATTCTCCTGGCTCTTCCTCTGCCGATTCCTTTAATGCTACACTTAAGTACCTAAGTGAGATACTCATGGAAGAGGAAGACTTGGAGAGAAAGTTCCTGATTTTAGAGGACCCTTTGGCACTCCAAGCTGCTGAAAAGCCATTCTATGATCTCCTTGGCCAGAATTATCCCCTTTCTTCTAATAAAGGTGAAAATTCATCTTCTGATCATGTACAATCTGTTGACCATTTTAGGAGAAGGACAGGGGAAGCAAGTTCATTTTGTCATATGGGCAAAACCCAGATCTTGGATTTGGAGAGTTTGGAATGTAATTTACTTGATGAACAGAAGGGAAAGAGGAGCCTTGAAAGAGAATACGGTGAGAGTCAAGAAGAAAGTAGGAAAAGCAAGCAATCAGCAATTTATAGTGATGATTCTGAGGCAACAGAGATCATGTTTGACAGAGTATTACTCTATGAAGGTGATACCACTCAATCTACTGTGTCAACTGTTCGTCAGAAGTCTTCACAGAACCACCAAGCAAAAGGGTCTGGTAGAAAGGTGCGGTTTCCAAAGAAAGAAGGTAATGACAAGAAAGAAATGGTGGATTTATGGACCCTTTTGACTCATTGTGCTGAAGCAGTGGCTGACTATGACCAAAGAACTGCAACTGAACAATTGAGACGGATAAGGCAGCATTCTTCTCCTTGTGGAGATGCAACTCAAAGATTAGCTCACTACTTTGCTAATGGCTTTGAAGCACGCTTGACTGGGAAAAAGACAGCTTCATATTCAGCTCTTGTAAGTAGTGAGATGTCCTTTGCTGATATCTTGAAAGCCTACCAAGTATACATTACTGCCTGCCCTTTCATGAGGATGTCCTATTCATTTGCTAACCAAACAATTAAGAAACTAGCAAAGAACGTAAGAAGTGTTCACATTATTGACTTTGGTATTCTCTACGGTTTCCAATGGCCCGAGCTTATCCAACGTCTCTCAAAAACACCAGGAGGCCCTCCAAAGCTTCGAATCACAGGAATTGAGATACCCCAACCAGGTTTTCGACCCTCGGAGAAGGTGGAAGAGACTAAGCGTCGTTTAGAAAACTTTTGTGAGAGATTCAATGTTCCATCTGAGTACAATGTAATTGCTCAGAAGTGGGAAACAATCCGTTATGAGGATCTCAATATCGATCCAGACAGAGACGAGCTTGTTGTGGTTAATTGTTTGTATCGGTTAAAGCACATACCAGATGAAACAGTGGTGATGAACAACCCAAGAGACACTGTGTTAAAGCTGATAAGGAGAATAAATCCTGACCTTTTCATACATGGTGTTGTTAATGGTGCATACAGTGCACCTTTCTTCATGACAAGGTTCAAAGAGACACTCTTTCACTACTCACCATTGTTTGACATGTTTGACACTACCGTACCTCGGCAAGAAGAGTACAGATTAAAGTTTGAGAAAGCAGTTTATGGAAGGGATATAGAGAATGTGATGGCGTGTGAGGGGTTGGAGAGAGTTGAGAGGCCAGAGAGTTACAGGCAGTGGCAGGTAAGGAACACAAGAGTAGGGTTCAAGCAGATCCCACTTGACCAAGAAATCTTTGAAGCTGTGAAGAACACTGTGGACTCAAGTTACGACAACAATTTTGTTGTTGAACAACATGGTGAGTGGTTGTTACAAGGTTGGAAAGGACGACGTATATATTGTCTCTCTTTTTGGAAACCTACTTGAGAGTTAAGTTAAAGACATGACTAGCTAGCTTTAATGCTTATACTGTTGTCTTGGGCTGTGTAGTGCTTTTTCCTTTGTAAAACATAAACAGTACACTTAGTAGTCTCCTCCCACATATACCATATCTAACATGGACATTGTTGATTTTGACTCATGTCGCTATGTCCTGACCTCACCTGACCTTGGCAATTTTATTATGAGTTTGGTGTTGAATTAAGATCGTTTTAGTCTCATAACAAAAAAAAAAAAAAAAGTTTTAGACTTAGTTGCTATGCTTTTGTCAGTAGATTTTTTTTTAGATGCTCATATGTATATGAATCATCATTAGCTTCGATGCTATGGAAACGATTACTAGGAATATTTTCACGAGTCTTTAATGTATGTTGATTTATTTAAAGGAAATTTACAATTTTATATATTTTATAGTACTTAAATTACATTATTATTATTTACTCAAAAAAAAAAAAATTACATTATTATTATTATTATGTGCATACAAATTTTTTGAGGAGTGTTAATTACAATCTTTTATTACAACCTCGTAGTCAACCTCCACGTTTAAAATCACATGTCAAAATATTTTTTTAAAAAAAAAAAATCACAGCGATATTCATTATAGTTACAGTATCATTCTTATAAATTTTTGAAAAATTTCGAATAGTTTACAGTACCGAAAACAGAGTTCTTAATATATCAGTTTACCACGCGTGTTCAAAAACCTTCAAACATATTTTCGGCACTGTAAACTATTCGAAATTTTTCAAAAATTTATAAGGATGATGTTGTAAGCATAACAAACACCCTCGTGAAAAAAAAAAATTGAAAAAAAATATTCCGACATGTATTTCAAGCGTGGAGGTTATAATAAGAGGTTGACACTAGCACTTCTCAATTTATTTATAGTTTATTATACATTTTATTAACTATAAAAATTTATTTGTTTTTTTAATCAAATTCATTCATTCATAAACCTATAAAAAAAAATTTATAGTTTATTATACATTTTATTAACTTGAGAGACATATTATTAATTTTATATACAAACTATATATGGCAAAAATAAATAATAAATATATAAACATACATAAAAAAAAATAAATAATAAACATACATATTTTATTTATAAATTTGTATTTAAATTGTAATAAACACATTATATCAACATATTATTACAAACTTGGTCAAAAAAATATATTATTACAAATATTATCATAACAAATATATTAAATTAATAATTAATAAACATTATCAATAATAATAAGATCACATTTAATTACAATATCTTTTATTTTTTAAACACATTTTTCAATAATTAGTAAGCATAAGTGTTACATTTTAAATTGTTTATAATCTTTTAATAAAAAAAAAAGTATTTATTCAAATAAATAAATAAATTTAAGTATTTTATTTTTAAAATTATTATAACTTTTTAATAAACAAATTATATTTATTATCATAATAAACATACTAGATTAATAATAGCATTATAAACATTAATAATACTAATCAAATATATAATAAATATATATATATACATTGTTTATAAAATAAAAATAAAATTTGTAAATGTGTTTATATTTTTTTTTTAATTTCGTATTAAATTTTAGTAAACATATTATTTTAATAATATATCAAAATATAAATATTAATTTTTATGTTTACATATTTAGTTTTATGCATTTATTTTTTTTTAGAAAATTAATTGAAAATAATCAACAAATTAAAATCATAAACATATATGTTTATTTGTAAATATTTATAAAATTGTATAGAATTATGTAATTATAAATTTTTGCACGCTATTTGTAATACTGTACTGTTGACCGAGATTTTCGGCAACTATTAAAATATGATTATAATGAAGAGCTGTAAGAAAGTGAGATGAAGATTTTTTACGTGGTTGGGGCGTTAATGAGCCTTAGTCCACGAGCCTCTGTTATTAATGGATGTATTTAATACAGATTCTACACTTGAGAGAATGTCTTTCTCTTAAATACAGAGAATGTTCTTGGTGAGTATTTTCTCTTCTTGCTCTTTTGCAAACCAAGATTCTCGACCTCATTAAATGAGCTTTGAGGGGGTATTTATAGTGTTTTGGTGGGGTAATCCCTAGAATTGTTCTTACACATGTATCTGTAAGTATCCATAAAGTTGGGCATTTCCAATGAATATACCATGGGTGATGCATGGTCAAATCCCTAGGTGCTGTAGGGCTTTTATGAAGAATGTCCTTTCTGCCTTGTGATTGACGTGACTCTTCGCAGAGTAGCCGTCGCTAGACTTAAATGATCATTACTGTAGCGCTGCTGTTCGGGGGTTGTGCCGTCAGACTTTATTGCGTGTTACAGTCTCAACACGCTTCCTCCCATGCAGCATTAAATGCGACTTGATTGCTCGGGAGAGACCTGACATATCCCGGAGAGCCTTCACGCTATACTAGCTTCCTGGAGTACCTTGTACTCCGGGTGCCTCCTCCGGGACCCATGCTAACAGCGCTTCCTTGTGGCGCACAAAGACTTAATAAATGTTTACAAGTTATCTGATCCACGTGTCCCCTCTCGACTGGTCCACGTATTTTGGGCGAATTCTGGAGCAACATTTACCCCCCAAGCCTTGTTTACTTAGAAAAAATAAACCAAGGCTTGTTCAAGTGTCTCCGGTCGACTCCTCGTTTCCCTAGCTCAAGCCTCGAGCGCGTGGGGGCAAATTTAATGATGTCATTTAATGCAGCGATTTGCTTTTTGCAGGAATGTCTCCAGCCGCCTCCTCGGTCTTCTGATACGAACTTGGGGCGCGTGGAGGTGCGTCTCATAATGGCATTAAATGCAGCGATTCGCTTTTGCAGAGGTCGATTCGTTTCGCGCCCCATGATTGATGCGGCGCATTAATGGTGTCAGACGGATACTCAAACGTTTCCACCGCCTTAATGGTAGATTGATCTGATCCGTTGATTTTTGGGAATTCGAACCGTGCGTCTCCCCCACCGTGCGATTGGTAGGTGATGACACCTGTTCCTCATGCGTTTTTGCCTATAAAAGCCACCACCTTTCCTTCATTTCGGTTACTTTCCATTCCTTGCCATTTCTGCTCGAATTTCCCAGAGAGAAAATTCCTCAAAGTAGCACGAACTGTCTTAATACTTAGACACTTCATTCAGTTTTTCAGTGTTTGACTTCGCCAGTTCTCCTCAACTTTCACTCAACCACATTCAGTACCCCCAGTTCAACGATCTACTGTAAGTTTCTTGCATCCTTAGATAATAACATGCTTATATTTACTTCGTTCGTTTTCTGGGTTCGTACTTAGAGGCTTCTGGGTGTGTGAGTGTTTAAGTTCTTCGAGATCTGCTTTATGTTTACTGCGTTAGTTGTAGAATCGCCATTATCATGCCCCTGTTGTAGTCATACAGCTTTGTTGGAAGAGGGCCATGTGTTCTTCGTTTAACAGCTGCTTAGGGCATAGGAAGGCTTTTCTCTTTTCTTTTTCTTGTTGCAAAACCACTTTCTGCGATTTCACTGCACCCGACACTTGTTCAGGGATTCTCTCCAGAGTTTCTCATGTGACATGTGTCCGGAGGGGGCCTCTTTCCAGCGGTTAGGGGACCCCCACTCCCTTTTTCTTGATTTAGGGTTTGGTATGGGGCCTAACTGCTGGACTTTTCTTTTTCCCTTTTTGTTTTTCTCAGAACACAAAATGTCTGCTTCTGGCTCAAAATCTTCGAAGAAGAAAGGGAAAGGTATGGCCACGCTGGAGGAAGTTTCTCTTGGACCCGTTGCCCAGGAGGGGTATAAATCCCGCGCAACCGGTTGGGAAGCGGCCGAGCTTCGATCAACCCTGACTTGTCCTCACCAGCTGGAGAACATTATTAATGTGGCTGGGATCAAACCCTCCACCTCAGGGACCTTCCACCGGCCTCCTCGTGACTCGGAGACGCCTAATCATAACTATGACGGCTTCGGGGCTTGGAGTCAGACCCATTTGATGACCGGTGCCATGCTCCCGCTCCAAGATTACTTTGTTAATTTTCTTGTATTTGTCGGCCTTGCGCCATACCAACTTATTCCTCAAGCTTACCGCCTGCTCTCAGGCTTATTTATTTTTTACACCGCCCGTGGCTGGGGGTCTCCCAGCCCGGCGGAAATTTTATATTTTTATGAACTTGTATCCGTCCCCAAGAAAGGGGACAAACTTAAGGATAGTTTTTATGGGTTCCGGATCCACCCTGCTAACGAGGGGGTGGTTCCGTATAATAGGCAGACTCACGTTAAGGAGTACCGCCACCGCTTTTTCTTTTCTTCCAGGTTCAGGGCCGTGGACCACCCGGAGCTTCTCACGGAGTGGGTGCGGATCCCACCTTACCAACGGACGCTTCCCACTCAGGCTTTCCTTCGAAGGGCCCAAGCCTTCGCCTCCTATGACCACGCCGATCTTGATGTCGGGGGCCTGGTCACCACGGAGAATTGCAGAAAGGCCAAACTTATCCTTTCTCATCAATCCGTGGATGACTCCAACCTCTCACGGGTCATTTGCCCCAATGTGAGGGCGCCGGTTGCGGAGAAGGCCTTCGGGACGAGCTCATTGCCACGGCAGAGAAGAAGTACCAAGATTATCTCTACCGGAAGGCCCAGGAGAAAGCGTACTCTAAGGCCCAGGCTGCCTCGGGGAGAGGACTTCGCGTGGGGAGTCCGGTGGAGCGAAGGAGCCAAGCCATTGCTGGGAAGTCCGAAGCTAAATTTTTTGACAAGATACTTCAAGAAGAGATTGGGGATCGTTCTGCCAGGCGGCCCCTTCGTATTGAAGATTCTTCCGAGAAGCAAACTTCCCGGCCACAGCCTTCGGCCCCCGAACCAAACTCGGGTGCTCCCGGTGCTAGCACCTCCGGTGCCGGCGGTAAGTCTCCCTTGATAATTCGCTATGTTCCTTCCGTTGATGAATACACCAGTCGTAGGCCTGTAGGGTTCGACGAGCGTCTTCGTAGATTTAAGATGTCGTTGACCCGGTGGGGGGATCATTTGAAGGAGTTTTACTTTTCGAACTTAGGAGATTACCTAGGTCGGTCCCGGATGGGCTCCGGCCTCCGAACCTATTCCCTTAGGTCCATCAGCTTACATAACGTCCAGCTGGTTTCGGCCCTCGGACAGTTATCTCGGAGATGACGCCGCCAGCATTAAAGTACAGGACTTTGCTAGGGCCGAGTTAGGAAGTTCGGGTAGGAGTAGCTTATTTGCTGTATCTTGTATAAGCGGTTCCTTGCGGACTTCTAACACTTGCTTATTTTTTTGAAACAGGTATCTCCATGGATGCCATCCTGGAACGACTTGCGGGGTTCATACTCCGTGGCTCCTCGGCCTTCACCTCTTCTCCCCCGGCCTCTTCCTTGAAGGTTTCTTCCGGCGCTCCCCGACACTATTGACTTAGTGGATGACGAGGAGGTGCTTCCGGGAGAAGGCCAAGGGAAAGGGTGGGACTTCTCGGAGGAAGCCGTTGAGGGTGCAGGAGAGCCTCAAGCCCTTCCGGAGGTAGCAGAGGAGGACGAGGAGGAGCCTGAAGTGACTCTGATTCGCAAGCGTAAGGGCAAGATGGTTGCCCAGGATGAGCCGAAGAGGCCTCGGAGAGCCGACACTCCTGCCCATGGCCTAGACGGCGGGGTCTCTCCGATGGAGGAAAATCCTGCTCCCCCCCATATCGAGCTTACCCCGATTCCGGGGGACGAGGTGAGGCAGGAGCTTCGCATAGCCAAACACAACTATGCTATGGATGAGTACTCTCGGGGGTATGCCGAAGTGGAGGCCCTTAGGAGGATTCTGCGAGCTGAGGTTGAGGCGAGCATCAACCACCCGGAATACCAGGATCCGTGGAACCTTAATCTGGACCCCTTATCGGACTGGTTCCGTCCCTTCCTAGGTCCTACCTTGGCTCCCTTTGCCGGAGATGGCCAGGCGAGTTCGCTTCTCAGCTCACACGTTGCGCGCCCAAGCGGTTTGCCACTTGCGCTTCCCTGAACTCCATCTTCCAGGTCCAGGACCTCAGCCATTCTCTCACGGTGGTAAGTACTTTGCAATTTTTGCGTTTCCTTTTGTTGTTTGTATTTTGTTTTCCTCCTTTGAGAAATTTTTTCTTATACTTTGTTATGGCTCAGCTTGCTGCTGAGGCTGGCCGCCTCTCCAGGAACATCATAAACCATGGCTTCACTCTGTCCGACTTTGGGGACATGAATGACGTCAGGAAGGTCCTCCAAGACCTCACAGCGGAGAGGCAGATCTACCAGGAGGCTGCTGAGCGCCAGGAGGCAGCGGCCAAGGCCAAGGAAGAGGAGGCCAAACGGAGGGAGGCTCAGGCGGAGGCCATGATCCGGGACGAGGCTCAGCGGAGAGACAGGATGGAGGCCCAGCACCAGGCGGAACTAAGGGCTCAAACCGAGGCTGCTGAGAAAGCCAGGCGAGATCTCCGGGAGGCCAGGGAGGCTTTGGATGAAATGGTCGCCAAGGTGAGATCTCTAGAGGAGACTCACCAGTCGGACATTGAATCCAAGGCCGCTCTAGCTGCGGAGTTGAAGGAGCTTAGGGATTTCAAAGAACAGTCCACCAGGAAGGCCAAGAGGGCCGAGCTCCTTTCTCCTGTTTCCTGCGCCCGGTGTCCGAAGCGCTTTGATGATGGTGTCTATATGGCTTGGGCCACCAATGATCAAAGTATCAAGCTTACTTTTTATCCCAAACCCGAGGAGATGATTGCCAGATTTCGGGAAAAGAAGAAGAAGCTTGATGCTGCGCTTGAGGCACGGATTGGACCTCGTCTTCCTCCGCGGGCTGATTGAGCTGCCGTACTATTGACCCAGATTCTACCCGTTTCTTTTATAACTCTTTTTTTTTTTGTACATATTTGCTGCTACCTTAGAACAATATACATATAGGTGGCAGCTTTCATTTGAAGGGGAGACAATTATATTTTAAGGCCTGTCCCCGGGCCATTTATATGTATATGACTTGCCCTTTGGGCGAGGATATTTTTTAATGCGATCTTTTTTCGTCACACTTATATATTTTAACCTGTCCTTTGGCTCAGGGTTTTTATACTTATGCTTTTTATTTTTGCGCATACTTTTTGACCTGCCCTTTGGGTCAGGATATTTTACTTAGTTTGTTTTTGTTTGTCCGTGCGGTATACCCTAGTACCCCCCTGAGTGGCATAGAAACTTTGTTTTTAAGGCACTCAGTTTTATTTAATATAGAGGAGGTATACATTTGGACGGTACAAACCCTTTGAACAAAACCTAAGTTTAATTCGCTACTGGTAATATTTTTTGAGGTGATCGGCGATCCAGGCTCTTGGGACGGTGGTTCCGTCCATTCTTTTTAGTTTGTAAGTGCCGGAACCGATTTCGTCCTCGATCTCATATGGTCCTTCCCAATTTGGTCCAAGTACCCCCACTCCGGGTTCTTGGGTGGCTGGGAAAACCCTTCTTAGGACCATATCCCCAATAGCGAATTTTCTGTTTTTAACCTTGGAGTTAAAATACTTGGTCACCTTCTTTTGATAAGCAGCCATCCGTATTTGAGACTCATCCCGGAGTTCTTCGACTTGATCCAAAGCCTCTTGGAGCAAAGGCTCGATTGGTGGCGGATCATAAGTCGTCCTCTGTGGGATGGGAATAATATTTCCACCGGGACCATTGCTTCACAACCGTACGCCATTGAGAACGACGAGTGACCGGTTGTGGTTACTGGGGGGTCGTCGGTAGGCCCACAATACCCTTGGCAATTCTTCGAGCCAGTTATTTTTACGGAGCCGGTAGCTTCTTTTTCAAGGTGACCTTTAGGATTTTATTGACTGCTTCCGCCTGGCCGTTTGTTTGAGGCCGGGCTACCGCGGAGAAGCTTTTTACCACTCCGTGTCGGTTGCAAAAGTCAGTAAATTCCTCGCAATCAAATTGCTTTCCATTGTCTGAGACTATTTTGTGAGGCAAGCCGTACCGACACACTATGTTTTTGATAACAAAGTCCAATGCCTTCTTAGCAGTTATTGTCTTCATAGGCTCAGCCTCTGTCCACTTGGTGAAGTAGTCCACTGCTACTATTGCATACTTTACCCCTCCTTTTCCCGTAGGTAGAGACCCGATGAGATCTATTCCCCAGACCGCGAAGGGCCAGGGGCTGGTCATCAAGGTGATCTCGTTTGGAGGAGCTCTCGGTATGTTCGCGTACCTTTGGCACGAGTCACACTTTTGGACATAGTCTATACAATCTTTTTTCATTGTTGGCCAGAAGTACCCTTGCCTCAATATTTTCTTTGAGAGGCTGGGTCCTCCCGTATGATCTCCACAGAACCCTTCATGGACCTCTAGCATGATTTGTCTAGCTTCAGGGTCCGATACACACCTTAAATAAGGCATGCTGAGTCCTCTCTGGTAGAGAATGTGGTCCATCATTACATAACGATGAGCTTGATGCGAGATCTTTCGAGACAGTGCCCTCTCTTGGGGCAACTCACTCCGTGGTTATGTACTTTATGATGGGGACCATCCAGCGGGTTCTTGCCCAACTTGTTTGTGTGGTCTCTTTTATTTTGATGCTTGGCTGCGCCAAGCGTTCCACCGGTACTACCCCCAGTTCTTCGATTTCACTGTCCGAGGCTAACTTAGCCAGACAGTCCGCATGAGAATTCTTCTCTCGGGGGATTCTTTCTACTTTGTAGTCCGTGAACTCGTGGAGCAGTTCTCGGACTATTGCTACGTACGCGGCCATCCGTTCACCGCGAGTTTGGTATTCTCCGGAAACTTGGTTTACGACCAGCTGAGAATCACTGTAGACTTCCACTCTCTTGGCTCCTACAGCTTTAGCCAATTTTAGCCCTGCTATCAGGGCCTCATATTCGGCTTCATTATTCGAAGCTGTGAAGTTGAATCGGAGTGCCGCCTGGAGCCGCAATCTAGTAGGTGATATCATAGCCACTCCGGCTCCGGAACCGTTCTCATTAGAAGCTCCGTCCACAAATACTCTCCAAGTGGGGATTGGTGGTTCCGGTGTATTGGCTGTTGCCTCGGCTTCATTGCATTCGGTGATGAAGTCTGCCAAGGCTTGGCCTTTTATGGAAATCCGGGGCACGTAATGTAAGTCGGGCGACTCGGCTCCATCGCCCACTTGAGGAGTCTTCGGATGCTTCGTGCTTCGGAGAACTTGCCGGAGCGGATGATTGGTCAAGATTCTGATCGGATGGGCTTGGAAGTATGGTCTCAACTTCCTTGATGCCATCAGGAGGCAGAATACTAATTTTTCAATGACCGGGTACCTTGTCTCGGCCCCTACCATGCGCTTACTAACATAGTACACGGGTACCTTCTCCAAGGACGGGTTTTGATAGGATAGGAGGTTTGGCCATGTGGTCTTTTAACCTTTTGAATGCCTCCTCGCATTCATCTGACCATTCGAACTTTTGGCATTTCTTCAGTATGTTGAAGAAGGGTATGCACTTGTCCGTGGATCGTGAGATAAAGCGGCTCAGTGCGGCTACCTTTCCGGTCAAGCTCTGCACGTCCTTATGTTTCTTGGGGGATGGCATGTCCAGGAGAGCTTGGATTTTCTCCGGGTTCGCTTCGATCCCCCTTTGACTAACTATGAAGCCCAGGAATTTTCCCGACTTGACCCCGAAGGTGCATTTTTTTGGATTGAGCTTCATGCCGTATCTCCGGACGACTTCGAAACATTCTTCTAAGTCGCTTGCATGGCTGTTGCATGCTTTGGATTTGACGAGCATGTCGTCTACATATACCTCCATGTTTCGCCCCAGGAGGCTTTTAAACATCCGGTTAACCATTCTTTGATAGGTTGCTCCGGCATTTTTCAGTCCGAAAGGCATGACTAGGTAACAGTATACCCCCTTATCGGTCCTGAAGCTAGTGCACTCCTGGTCTGCCGTATGCATTTTTATTTGGTTGTACCCGGCATAGGCATCCATGAAAGACAAGACTTAAATCCGGACGTGGCGTCTACCATCCGGTCGATCTGGGCGGCGGAAAGCAGTCCTTTGGGCAGGCTTTGTTTAGATCTGTGAAATCTATACAAACCCGCCAAGTCCCGTTCGACTTGGGCACCAGGACCGGATTGGCCAGCCATTCCGGATAATACACGTCGCGGATCATGCCATTGGACAAAAGTTTGTCCACCTCTTTCTCTAAGGCCTCGGCTTTCACCGAGTCGAGCGGGCGTCTCTTTTGCTGTATAGGGGGCATGTCCTGGTTGACATTGAGTACATGGGTGATGACATGAGGGCTGATGCCGGTCATGTCTTCTTGGCGCCATGCAAAGATGTCGATGGCGCCCTTCAGTGTTTTTATTATTTTATCTTTTTCCTCCGGATCCAGGCTCTTCCCTATCCGGAGTACTTTGGTGGAGTCGTCGTCGCACACTTTGGTATTTCTTCGACGTCCTCCATTGGTTGTACGACCCTTTCGGACCCTATGCGAGGATCCAACTCATCCTCTTCGGCCTTCTCTATCTCGGGGGCCCCGGACCATGAGTGCGGTAAGTGGGTGGCAACATTGTAACATTGCACGGCCTCTCCCACGATTTCCCCTTACCGGATTCAAGCCGGCTTCACAGGGTATGGAATTTTATGCATAGATGTCGGATTGAAGTAATTGCACCAAAGTCGACGAGGGCCGGTCGGCCTAGGATCGCGTTGGAGGCTGTTGGACGCCTACCACCACGAAGGTGCAATACTTGAATGTGCTCTGGGGGTATCCGGGCACGGGGTAACCGGAGCTCGACTTTTCCCATCGGGATTAGCGTCGTCCCGTTAAACCCTGTGAGCTGTGATCCACTAGGCGAGAGGTCCCGGTCGGTCAACCCTATCGCAGTGAAGGCTTCTTTGAAGAGCAAGTTCACGGAACTCCCATTGTCAATCAGGACCCTAGCCACCACCTTATTTGCGATGGGGGTCTCTATGACCAGTGGGTCGTGGTGAGGAAAACTCACCGTCTTGGCGTCTTCCTCTGTGAACGTTATGGGCTGGTCCATTAGCCGAGGCCTTTGAGCCGGGAGTTGAGTAACCTCCCACACCTCACTGTGTCTTGCGGCCTCGGCATATCTTTTTCGCTCCTTGCGAGTGTTTCCTCCGATATGGGGACCTCCGGAGATCATGGCTACCCGTCCATTAGGCCGGGGCGGTAATCCGGGGATATGTTGGGTGTCACTGCGGAGCAGTGGAGGCAATACTCTGCTGTACCCCCTGGCGTTCCCGGAGGCATACCCCCGGCCACCTGCCCCGGATTAAGGTGGGGCAACCTATTTTTGATCCACTCATAGAGGTGGCCCAAACGGATCAAATTTTCAATCTCGTCTTTGAGATTTTTACACTCATTGGTGCTATGACCAATGTCGTTGTGGTACTCGCATCTTTTACTCGGATCTCTCCGGGAGCTATCTTTGTACAACGGCTGGGGCCTCCGGTAGTGCGTATTTTGCCTAGTGGCAAAATATACACGTTCCTGGGAGTCCGTGAGCTCCGTGTACTGAGTATATTGGGGTGTGTACCCCTTCTATTGGGGTGTGTACCCCTTCTTTTGGCGCTTCTCTCCCGTTCGGGTGCTGCCCTTGGAGGACCTTTTGCTCCTCGACCCCTGGGTAGGGCCTGTTAAGCTAGCAGTCGGGGCAGCCTGTGAAGGAGTTCGTCCATTCACCCCGGACGGGTTGCCGTAATGGGAAGATGCGGTGCCAAAGCTTGACCACAGGCGTATCCGGGTGTAGCGGAGAACTGTATGCCACTTACTGGTGGAGTTGCGGTCGGGACAGTACCCGAGGGCGACACTCCTGGCATGTATCCCGCTATCCCGGTGGGATAGTAGCCTCCGTAAGCCACGATCTGGGCCTCTTTGAGGTTAATATATTTTTGGACTCGCTTCTGGAAGTGCTGAAGGCTAGCAGCGCCTTCTTGCTGCAACTCGTTCCAGAAGGGAGTCCCAGTGCGGATTCCTGCTTGGAGAAGCGCAAGCTGTTGTCCGTCGTCGACCTTCTTGGTCTTCGAGGCTTCCTCTCGGAACCTCTTGATGTAATTCTTCAAGGTCTCGGTGGGCAGTTGCTTGATGTTGGTCAAGGCACTAACCTCCAAGTTGACCTTCCTGGCAGCGACAAATTGTCTCCGGAAGTTGGTTTGGAGTTTGTTCCAGCAACCCACCGATCCTGGTTCCAATTTTTTGAACCATTCCTCTGCTGATCCGCTCAGAGTGAGGGGGAAGCACAAGCATTTGGCGTCATTGCTGACGCGCATGACTGTCATGACACGGTTGAACCGTGACAAGTGATCACTGGGGTCGGAGTTCCCAGTATATGCCGCCATTTCGGGCATCTTGAAATTTTTAGGGAGCTCCGCCTCCAGGATATGTTTGGCACAAGGTTCCCGATCCTCACTGTCCGAGTCGGAGTCGTCTCCCTTCTGCCTCCGGGAGACTCGAGCAATATCTTTTCGGAGTATGGCAAGTTCCGCCATAATCCCTTCGTTTACAGTACCCGAGGAGACCACGGGCCTGTATCTTTTTTGGTCAAGGTGATCCCGGAGGTCACCTTGATTCCCATTGATTTGATTTCTCAGATCAATGGGAGGACACCTCTGTCCTCTTCTTCCTCTACCCCCTGGTTCCTGGTGCACGGAAACGCTTTTCCGGTCCCCTCGATCCTGAGGGCCAAGACTCCTTCTTTGGGGCTTGCCCCTCTGCGGACCTTTCCCTTTAAGGAAATCTGAGCGGACCCTTCGCGGATCCTGCACCTTTTTCTTTCGTCCAGGGGTAGAAGTAGGGTTTTTTGTTTGGTTTTCCTCAGCAGGGTGCCTTATAGGGCTAGGTTCCCTAGGTCTTTGCTGCTGGGAGTTAGGCGAAGACGTCGCTGGCTCCCCGTCGAGCCCAGCTGCCATCGCCTTGGGATGCACGTGAATACCAGCTGCCTCCATGGCTTTCTGCATGGCTAGCATCACTTCCTGCATTTTTTGATTTTGCACTTTCTGAGCTTCGATCTCAGTTTCATGATCGATAGCTTTTTGTCTAAGGAGCACCAACTCCGAGTAGCTTCCTCCGCCGTAGGCATACTCGTCGAGGTGTTCCTCGTAGTTCTCGTCGGGAATTATCTCTTCTTCTTCTTCCTCGGACTCCTCTGCTGCCCTTGAGGCTACATCTTCCTCATTGGGATCTTGAGCGTCTTCTAGAGGGCGAGGATGACGTGTAGCTCTTGTCTCCACCATTGTTGTGAAGTCAAATGCTTGTTATGTAGCAGCTTTCCTCAGCTCTCAATGAAAGCACCAAAATGTTGACCGAGATTTTCGGCAACTATTAAAATATGATTATAATGAAGAGCTGTAAGAAAGTGAGATGAAGATTTTTTACGTGGTTGGGGCGTTAATGAGCCTTAGTCCACGAGCCTCTGTTATTAATGGATGTATTTAATACAGATTCTACACTTGAGAGAATGTCTTTCTCTTAAATACAGAGAATGTTCTTGGTGAGTATTTTCTCTTCTTGCTCTTTTGCAAACCAAGATTCTCGACCTCATTAAATGAGCTTTGAGGGGGTATTTATAGTGTTTTGGTGGGGTAATCCCTAGAATTGTTCTTACACATGTATCTGTAAGTATCCATAAAGTTGGGCATTTCCAATGAATATACCATGGGTGATGCATGGTCAAATCCCTAGGTGTTGTAGGGCTTTTATGAAGAATGTCCTTTCTGCCTTGTGATTGACGTGACTCTTCGCAGAGTAGCCGTCGCTAGACTTAAATGATCATTACTGTAGCGCTGCTGTTCGGGAGTTGTGTCGTCAGACTTTATTGCGTGTTACAGTCTCAACACGCTTCCTCCCATGCAGCATTAAATGCGACTTGATTGCTCGGGAGAGACCTGACATATCCCGGAGAGCCTTCACGCTATACTAGCTTCCTGGAGTACCTTGTACTCCGGGTGCCTCCTCCGGGACCCATGCTAACAGCGCTTCCTTGTGGCGCACAAAGACTTAATAAATGTTTACAAGTTATCTGATCCACGTGTCCCCTCTCGACTGGTCCACGTATTTTGGGCGAATTCTGGAGCAACATGTACATTTACTTGTATTTAAATAAAAATTGTCCTTTATTTAATGGGTAATCATTTCAATTTTTTTTAAGAAACTGTCCCTGCCCTTTTTAATTTAAAAAATATAGTGATATATTTATAAGATTTTCTGCTCTCATCTAAATCGCTAATTTGAATTTTTTTCCCTTTACTTTTTGCTCCTTTATTGCTTCGAAACTTCTTTTGTTATCTTGATTTCTCTCATTGCAACAATGACTTCTAGGTAGGGGTGTTCATCCGATCCAATCCGCATTTTTTTGGTCAAACAACATCCAATCCGCACTTAGTGCGGATTTCATATTTTGGATCCAATCCGATCCGCATAGGAATTTAAATCCAATCCAATCCGCAATAGTGCGGATTGGATCGGTTATTTTTTTAATAATAAATTATTTAATTTTTCATAGAAAAAAAATTAAAAAAAAGACTATTGTTTCTTAATCTCCAATAATAATCTATTTCCATCTCTATTTATATACAAATTAAACCAATATACATATATAATACATATATATCAATATATATATATACTTATCTTTAGATTTACACTAAAATATATATATGTATCTAATTACTAAAATAAATAAGCTAGTATATATATATATATATTTAAACTTTATGTATATGTGTCTATGTGAATAAAATTATTTTTCTTGTGTTTTTTATTACAAAATAAATAAAATGCACCAACTCAATATATTACAAAAAAAGATTAAGAAATTAGAAGTTTGTGTCTTTTTTTAATTAATATATATTACATATTATAATTTTTTAAAAACATATATAATTAAGTGCGGATTGGATTGGATCGGTTACTTTTTGAGGTCAAACAACATCCAATCCGCACAAGTGCGGATTTTAGATTTTTCAATCCAATCCAATCCGCACATGTGCGGATATCCGCATTTTGCGGATTGGATTGGATTGGATTGGATCGTGCAGATTGGATTGGATCGGATACTTTGTGAACACCCTTACTTCCAAGTCCTCCGAGGTCAAGACCAAATCTACTTCTGAGAAGGTTTCTCCTATTACAAAACTAATTTCATGACTGAATACAAATCCATCTTAAGGATATCTACTCCAAATATCATGTTTCAAATGGGCTACTTTTTGCATGTAATAAAAGAAGAGTTGGATAAGAATTTTAAAGAACTTGTACTGGCTGAAGGTGAAACTCTGGTCAATAGGTTTACATATGGAACTATTAAGGTTTCTTGTCCCTCCTCTGCTAGTTTATTTCCTTTCCCTTGCTGGGGTTTTCTTGATTCAACTTCTTTCCAATGTTGTTTAGATAATTTTGAGTTTGCCTGTTATTTGTGCTTTCAAAGATACTTCATTCCTTAAATAAGAATTTTTCTATTACTTCAACGAAACGTCTTGCCCTAATCGTTTTCTGGCTTGGTATGTTATTACAAAATGTTCCAATTATTTTCTTCAAGGTCTTCCTTCTTCAAACAAGAGTTGAGATTCTTTTTTTTTTTTTTTTGTGATTGGTGGTAAAAGGTTTCCAATAGTTATTAATCACAAGGTTGTCTCTGCCGCCAATCGTATTATTGAATCCATCTCTTGGCCCTCATGAGATTCTCTTACAGTTCATAGGACACACTGCAGAAATTGGGGATAATTCATAATGAAAAAGATTATGCATACTCTATTGGTGACATCCTTACTGAAGAGGTATTCAAATGTATGCCTTCTCTCTACTCGTCTTTTGTTGCTAAACCTTTTCCTTTAAAAATTAAAGCTCAGATATTGGGGATTAGCCTTGATGTTATGATTGGGGCTAACTCATTTTTCTTTGATCGACTTGGCTTCATAGGCAATTTGAGAAGCCTAGTAGCAGCATTAGCAGTCTTTGATGAAGATGAACCCAATTTAGCCTTTGCCCTAGCCACCACCGAGGGTTCAATAGAAAAAGAGTCAACATTTTTGACTCAAGATGGCACCACCACTTCAGATAGTGGTGCATCGACTCCAAGGTCAGAGGTGATGTCTAGAAACACCATCGTATGATCATTGGAGAGAGGAATCACTCTTTTTCGAGCCTTGGTCTTGGTGGCTCGACCAACAGAGGCCATCGGAGCTGACGCGGGTGGCAGTGAGATCGCTAAAGCCAGAGGTGATTGTGGTGGTCAGACTTTAGATGCAACAAGGGCCTTGGACGATGATCCTCTTCGGGTCTTCACCATTTTTTCTCTTTACAAAATTGAAACTCAAAACACTCACACGCGATTTTTAGAGAGAAAAAATAGTGAAGAAGAAGTTGAAATCGTGTGGACAAAAGAGAGTGTGTGTGATATATTTAAGAGACAAGACTTACCATTTTTGACATAAAATCATCATAAAGTAGTTTCTTTTTTTTAAATGAACCAAAAAGGAAACCAAAAACAACACCACCAATACACACGTTCAGCCAAGAAATTACCCTTTTATTTATTTTAAAAAAGATTTGCAACTAAAAAGGAAAACAATTTTTTTAAAAAAATTATTCTTTTCGAAAAAGTGTAATAAAGAAACCACAAAAATAGGATCCATTTAAACCCTACACGATCAGCCTAAGACACTTTCTCTTTTTTCTTTTTTTTTTTTTAAAAAAAAAAAAAGAAAGACAAGATAAAAATGGCAACAAGGACAACTAAATGATGACAAATATCAAACATACTATACAAGGATAAGTTGACAAAAATAAAAATTTGATGACCAAGTATATTTTAGAACAAATAAATAAAATATCAATTTTCACCAAATGCTTCAATTAATTTGGCCCACTTTAAAAACCATATATTTTTATTATTATTTTATTTTTAAAAAAATAGACAAGAATGACAAAATCCAAAAAAAAATACATATGATCAATGTGCATTATCCTGAAAATGACATAAAACAAGTCAAATGAAAATATATGTTAGTGTATGATAGAGATAAAAAAACTTGTGCTTTTTTAAAAAAACAATAGAAAGAATTTTTGAGAGAAACAAGCACAATTCAATCACAAACTCATATTCTTTAAGAAAATCGATCAATATGTAAGAGTCTCACACACATTTTTTTTTTAATAAACTGTGTAGTATTTTTCTTGCAAAGTTTCAAGCATATGTGTGTGATAGTGTATGCAAGGGAACATTGCACATTTGACAAGAAAGTCTTTTTCTAAATGTAAAAATTGTAACCTATGAAGGTGTTGTCACACAACACCAGTGGTAGCCCTTTTCTATGGTAGTATATTCTCTTCATAACAGTGAATTACAGTACCAACTTACTCAACAGACGGCTTTCAAACACTGATGGAGCTAGCTCTATTCTTACATCGGAGCTTGAAACAATGCTACAGTAATGATGTTCAAACATTAACCATTGATTGATTGACTCGAATATGTCTAGGAGGAATTGATTATTTTTCTCTCAAGAAAATACTTCTACAGTCACAAAAACACAAGTTAATTTATCTTTCGAAACACAAAACACAATTTTTAAAAGATTTCCAGATTTCTTAAACTAGAAATAAACACGTTTGATCAAGCAACAAATAAACTTATGATAATTAAATAGAACAAACCCCCAAAGATTTTCGGAGGAAATCAAAGCGAACTGAATCAAGAGCCTTAGTGAAAATGTCAGCAATTTGTTCATGTGTTTCAATGTATTCCAGAACAAGAACTTTATTTTCAACTAATTCTCTTATGAAATGATGACGAAAGTCAATATGTTTAGTTCGTGAATGTTGCACAAGGTTTATTGAAATATTGATTTCACTGGTATTATCACAAAAGATAGTTAAAGTGTCAAGATCAAACTCATAATCCATCATCATTTGCTTCATCCACAAAAGCTGAGCACAACAACTTCCAGCAACAATGTCTTCGGCCTTAGCAGTTGAGAGAAAGAGATTGAATTTTGTTTTTGCTGTGCCATGAAACTAAATTGTTTCTAAGTAGAAACAACCTCCACTGGTGCTTTTCCTGTCGTCAGTATTACCTGCCCAATCAGCATCACTAAAACACACAAGATTAACATTAGTTTTCTTTAAATACTAAAGACCATAATCAACAGTCCCATGAACATAACGAATAATTCTTTTAACAGTTGTTGCGTGAGACTATGGGATTTCCTTGGTACCTGGCACACCCACCAACACTATAACTCATGTCACGCCTACTAGCAGTAATATAAAGAAGACTACCAAGCATGCTTCTATACAGTGTAGGATCAACTTTAACACCGTTCTCATCTTTGGACAACTTTATAGTTGTTCCCATTAGAGTTTTGGCAATCTTTGAACTTTCAAGTCCAAAATTTTTCACCAAATTCATAGCATATTTGCTTTGAGAAACAAATATGCCATCATCTAACTGCTTGACTTGTAACCCCAAAAAATAGTTCAATATCATACTCATCTCAAATTCCTCTCTCATTTGTTTCACAAAAACCTGCACCTCATTGTTAGAAGTAGAACCAAAAACAATATCATCTACATAGATCTGAGAATTGATTATGTTAGATTTATTATTTTTGATAAATAAAGTTTTATCTACTCCTCCCCTCTTGTAACCATGAGAAACTAGAAACTGAGTTAGTCTCTTATACCAAGCCCTTGGGGCTTGTTTCAAACCACAAAGAGCTTTCTCCAATTTGTAAACATGATCAGGTGCATGAGGATCCTCAAATCCCTTCGATTGTTCAACATAGACGTCCTCATTCAAGATTCCATTGAGAAATGTTAATTTGACATCCATTTGGAATAACATGAAACCAATCAAACACGCAATAGACAATAATAATCTAATTGATTCAAGTCTAGCAACAGGAGCAAAGGTTTCATCAAAGTCTATTCCTTTCACTTGTGTATACCCTTGTGCCACAAGTCTTGCTTTATTCCAAACAACTGTGCAAAACTCATCAGTTTTGTTCTTCTAAATCCATTTTGTACCAATAATAAGGATATACAATGGTCTAGGAACAAGAATCCACACTTTGTTTCTAAAAAATTGCTCTAATTCTTCCTGCATAGCTTTAATCCAAAATTTATCAGTTAAGGCTTCTTTCACATTTTTAGGTTCAATCAAAGATGAAAAAAACAAACAAATTGAGCAACACTACTAAACCTTCTTCTTGTTACCAAGCCATCTTTTGGATTTCCAAGAATTTAATTTGTTGGATGATTCAAATTAACTTTACTTGAGGGCTCTTTTTGGACTTCATCTGAGATGATATTTGGAAACTTCTTTTTTGTCTTCTCAGTATCTATTTCATCATATTCCTGATATGTTGGAACAGACACCTCAGTTGTTGTAACAGAAGAGTCGATGAAAGTGTTGTTTTCTTAATTTTCAGCAGGTTCATCAATGAACCTATCAATTTTTTCTTCAGAAGAAAACTCAGAAAAATCCTTAGAATCATCAATGATAGCATTAGCAGACTCCATCACAGTTTGAGTTCTCATGTTGTACACATGATAAGCCCTACTGTTAGTGAAGTATCCAATAAAATACCCTCATCACTTTTGGCATCAAACTTACCAAGATGTTCTCTATCTCTCAAAATGAAACAAGCACAACCAAAAATATGAAAATAAGCCACACTTTGTTTTTACCTTTCTAAATTTCATAAGATGTTTTTGAAGTACCTGGATGAAGAAAAACACGATTAATGATATAGCAAGTAGTGTTAATTGCCTCAGCCAATAATTTTTTGGTAACTTTCTTCCTATTTAGCATCACTCTAGCCATTTCTTAAAGGGTGCGATTTTTTCTTTCAATTACTCCATTCTACTAAGAAGTTTTGGGTGCTGAAAACTCATGAGAAATACCTACAGACTTACAAAAATCATCATCACAGAGTTTTCAAATTTTTTACCATGATCACTTCTTATGCGCACAATTTTTCTAATATGTCACTCCTTTTCAACTTTCAATTTTAAACAAAGAGTTTTAAAAGCATTAAAGGTATCCAATTTTTCTCTCAAGAAATCTACCCAGGTAAATCTAGAAAAATTATCCACACATACAAAGATATACCTTTTTTCCATTTAAACTTTCAATTTGAATTGGACCCATAAGATCCATATGAAGCTATTCTAAAACTTTTGAAGCGTTTATGTCAAAAATACTTTTGTGTGTGGTTTTTAATTACTTTCTAAGTTGACAAGACTTGCACTTACCATCAGATTCTTTACCTAGTTTAGGTAAACCACAACAATACCTGCATGCGATAATTTTTTCAAAATTTTGAAATTTATATGACCAAGTTTAGCATGCCACTCATCAGTATTGTTATTCATAACAGATTAATACATAATTGAAGGCAACATGGTATAGCAATTATCATTAGATCTAAAACCTTCAAGCACATTCTCACCATTTTTGTTCAAAACAAATTAATTGTCTTTATCAAAGTTAATGGTGTAACCTTGATCACATATTTGACTTATGCTAATCAAATTAGCTTTAAGTCCTTCCACGAGAAGCACCCTTTTGATCTTAGGTAATCCTTCAAAGTTAAAAGTACTTATTTCGAGAACATTAAATTCAACTCCATTTCTAAAGGTTACAGATCTACAATGCATAGGTCGTATGTATGTAAGAATAAACCTATTACGTGTCATATGTCTCAACCACTCACTGTCAAAATACCAAAAACGTGAAGCACCTCTTCTATCATATTCTAAACTAAAATCAGCAAAGCATTTATTTTTTTAACCCATGATTTTTGAATATTTTCCCTTTCATACTCTCTTTGATTTTTCAAAATATTTGAATCTTTCAAAAAATTCTTTTTTTGGCAAAGTTCTTTAGAGTAAAAAACTTAGGTCGAATATGACCTTTTCTGCCACAAAAATGACAAGTTGGAATGAACTTTTCAAGCTTACCATTAATTTTTCCTGCTGGCTGTAACTGATCTGTTAACACAACAGAGCCAGTTGATGCAACAGCTTTGTGAGAAGTTGGAATAGAAATTTCTGCAGGCGAAATACCACCATAAACAAAAACGGTTTTCTTTGAGATTTGAGACTTTGACGCTCCAAGTCCTACATGATTTCCTTAACCTGAATTTTGTATCTCCTCAAAAACAGACGAACCAGGACTAAGCATTCTTACATTTTTCTCGAGTGCATTTAAATCTTTTGACAGCTTACTAATTTCATCATTTTTTGAAATTATTTCTTCTCCAAATTTTCATTTAACTCAGAAAGTTGTTTGATTTCAAATGACAATTTTTTATTTTTGCTTACCAAGGATCGGTTTTTAGAATAAAGTTTCAACCACGAATCATACATCTCCTTGTAAGACTCCCTTAAAGATTCATCAATCAATTTAGATTCATCACTATGTGAATTTTCTTCATCTTTGGAAGTATTATCCAAACACAAACATTTTTTACCTTTAGATATAGAATTTTGCATAATAGAAGTTAAAGCAACATTACCTTCCTCATCTTCACTACTCTCCGAGTCATTATCACTCCAAGAAGCTATCATATATTTTTTATTCTTCTTCAAGGTATTTTCACATTATAACTGAATATGACCAAATCCCTCACACTCCCTACACTGAATATTTTTTCTGTTAGATTGAAAAAGTTTAAGAGAAGAAGAAATACCTCTTAAAGTCTTAACATTAGACTTCTTATTTCGAATTTTCTTCAAGTATT
The DNA here is from genome assembly GCF_029168945.1 of Cannabis sativa. Taxonomy (NCBI): domain Eukaryota; kingdom Viridiplantae; phylum Streptophyta; class Magnoliopsida; order Rosales; family Cannabaceae; genus Cannabis; species Cannabis sativa. The sequence goes on from NC_083601.1 coordinate 75,571,132, forward strand.
TTTGAAAATTCTTGGCAAGTAAAGCCATGTCATTATCACCATCTTCATCATCTGATGCTTCCTTTTCAGTACTTTTAAAAGCAATAGTCTTTTTTTTTTCCTTGGATGTAATCGGTTTCTCCTTTGAATGAATCTTTTGATTTAATTCAAAGGTTTAAATCAAAAGTACGAAGAGACCCCATCAATTCTTCAACTTTTATAGTACTGAAATCCTTTACCTCTTCCATAGCCGTGAGTTTAACATTGAACCGGTCAGAAAGTACTCGAACTATCTTTCTCACTAAAACAGAATCATCAAGTTTCTCACCAAGGGCTAAATATTCATTAGAAATGTCAGATAACCTTTCATATAATTCAAATAGTGTTTTAGACTCAGTCATTCTTAGATCATCAAACCTAGTTTGTAACATGATAAATCTAAATCTTTTAACATCTTCAGTTCCTTCAAACTGAGTTTGAAGAATAGTCCATGCATCTTTAGCAGATATACAAGTAGAAACAAGTTTGATGAAATATTTACCAACACCATTCAAGATAGCATGAAGAGCTTTATTGTTATAACTAGATAACTTCTCTTCTTTAGTATTCCATAAAAGTTAAGATTTTATCTTTGTGCTACCATCATTGTTGTTCTTTGAGGGAGGAGACCATCCAGACAAAATTTCTTTCCATGCTTTTGCATCTTGAGCTTTAATGAAAGCTCTCATCCTCACTTTCTAGTATGGATAGTTTGTGTCATTGAGTAGCAGAGGACGAGATACTGAACTTCCTTCTGCAAAGAAATTAAACGGAAATTAAGTATAAGATTTCACTAAGAGTTTAGTGAACCGCTCAGATACCAATTAAAATTTCATTTTTAATAATTACCAAGTGAAATTATCAAATAATTTAAATAATGTAGAAATGTAGTAAAATTGTTTAAATAGAATTTATCTCTGTACTATCATACACAGAATCTGACAGAATAAAAATATACTGTAGAACGTAAAAATGCAGAAAATTAAAATGATACACAACATTTTATACGTGGTATCAACAACTCTTTCGAATTGCTCCTAGTCCACAGGGCCACACCTAGAGAATAAAATTTATTAGATGAATCTCAACTGTTTACAAAACCAAATTGACTTATACAAATAAAGACTCCCTCTTTGAATTTGCAGCAACTGTTGTAATTTATTCTTTTAATTAAATTTTTGAAGTGTCGAGACCTTGAACTCCCTTCAATTCGTAGCACTTTCACACTTCATCCCGAAGACTGTCTCACATGCAATTTTCTTCCCGAAGAGTGTCTAACTTGAAATCTTCCTCTCAAAGAGTGACTCACTTGCAATCTTCCTCCCGAATAGTGACTAACTTGCAATCTTCCTCCCGAAGAGTGACTAACTTGCAATCTTCCTCCCGAAGAGTGACTCACATGCACTTTTCCTCCCAAAAGGTGACTCACGAAAAAGACTTCTCCCGAAGCTTAATTAACAATATCCAAAGTGTTCAATCTGCACAATTTTAACAAGAAACAATATAGAGTAACACAATAATAGAATAGTAAGAACTTGTTGGACTCAAATTCTTCAACAAAAAAGAAAACACTCTCTAACTTTTAAAAGTAATTTAGAATTGATACACCAAGAGAGCCAACCAATACCAACGACTTAATGGTGTATTTATACATGTTAGAAACCCTCTAGATCGTGGTCAAGCAACCAAGAAATGATCAGGTCAGTAAATGAAAATCTTCACGAAAAGAAAAGTCAAAATTTGCTTAAATAGACAGTCAATCCGTTTAAACAGGTACAGTAAACCTGGACAGTTTTTCAACAATGTTTCCATAAACAAATAAGGCAACTTTGACAACATTAATACCCATAGTTATACACGGTTTCTTGGTCAAGAAATCAGATCAAAAGAAATAAAATATGAATAAGAATTTCCTTAAAAAGCAAAGGATAAAATCAAATATTCTATAAAAGAAAAACTCATATTTAATTCACAATAAGTCAAATAGGAATAGGATTTGATTTTGAAAAGCCTTTTCACACAAGAAAAGGAAACTATATTTTCAAATTTAATGAATAAACTATTAGACACAAATTTGAAAATACCACAAGTATTATTTTTGTCAATTTTATCTGATATACCAATAAAAGATTTTACAAGTTGAATATATATATGTTGGAATATATTTTACCAAGATCAAGATTTACTAACAAGTATCTTTTTAGTATCCTAAACATGAACTTCTAAAACGATATAAAATAAATACATAAAAGGTATGAGAAACCTTACATTGGTTGCAGCAGAATTAAATGACTCATTCTGCTCAGATTTCTAACCCTTGTATCCTTTCTGTTACAGAGTATCACCAAGATCTGAGCCTGAAACTCCTTCTTTGTGTTTGGATTCTTCACAGTCTTACACACTATGATTAAGGAATTACTTCATACGTGTGGGCATGCACTCAATCACTAAGGCTTGAAATTGTTTGTGAAGAGAGGCTATAGTATTTCGAAAATATGAGAAGAAGAAGAAGAAGGAAGAGGTCTCATGAACCTAGAGAGAAACTAGGTTTTTGGCTTAAGAGGCATTAGTTAGATAATGAGACCATAGCCTTCCTTTTATACTAATTTTTACTAGTGTTAGGGTTGAATTATTTGGAATAAAAAATTGATAAAAATAGAGTAAAATTTGCACCTAGTGGTCGGCCACATAGTTTGGTTTTCGCTATCTTTCTCAGCTATTTTATCTATTTTTCACAAATACCACTTTTTGCACTTTCAACCCTATAAATGCCAAGAATATTTATTTAATTATTATCAAATAAAATTGTCATTTATAATATTTATTAATTAGACTCCATAAAGTCTCTTAATTAACAAATAAACCCTAACATACTATTTCTTCACAATCAAGCCATATCTTAGTGAATATTCATAAACTAGACATAGTCTAATTTTAGAATTATAATTGATTAACTAAAATCAATTAACTGAGTCTTACAAGCAGTTTGTCTCAACTAGTATGGGGACCATGGGCCTATATAACCGAGCTTCCAATAAGCAGATCTAGAATTTACCAAGTAAATCCACTAACTTATTAATTTCTCATTGAATCCACCATAGGATTTGGAATTACACTCTCAGTTACATAGAACGCTCTATATGTTCCACGATATAGATATGTTATTAATTATCCATTGTTATAATCCCAATAATCAATGATTCTCTATAGATGAACTACATTGCATAGGGATTAATTTACTGTTACACCCTTCGATGTATTTTATTCTTAAAACACTTAGTCACCTATAAATGATATTCCAGTGAACTAATATAATCACTGAAATGAGTACTCAACCATTTATCTTTCTTTAGCCAAGCTCAAAGAAAATTATCGTTTCACTTCTATGTCCATATAGAAGCTATAGATTCCATATCTATGATTAGCGCTCCCACTCAATTGTACTACCATGTTCCCAAAATGTACGTATCACCCAGATCAAAAAGGTATGCTTAACTAACAAATCAAAGAACATAAATAACACTCTTGAGATCAAACCTAACCATGTCAAGATTAAGATCACTTGATCTAGGATCAACTAGGTGATATTGAATTGAATATATATTACGGTAAATTTATGATATCTAATCCAAGTTCAATATCGGTCCCTTCTGATGCATACTCCATGCATCCAACTCAAGCTTTACTTTAACCAATGCCCTGGAAAGGACATAGCACTTATCCAATGTGCAAGTAAACTATGTTGTAGATTATCATATCAGTTAAACCCTGTGTACTGATAAATCTAAGAATACATTTAATTACATAATCTTGATTACTTTCCACTGTGCTGACGACACAATAAACAAGAATATCAATGTGATAAAGATTTAGATGAATTTATAAATCAAATAAACATATAAATGATCACATCTACCAAATGACATACTAAATAAGTAATAAAATTAATTCTGTTTCTTTATTAATAATTGAATAGAAAAGATTACATTAAAATAGGGTTTTATTTAGGGCACTAAGCCCAACAATATAGTGCTTTCTTGAAGCAGTTTCATTGAAGAGATATATCGTTTTACCTCGAGGGTTTTGGATCATTTTTCTTCTTCTTTATCTTTCTTCTTTATACCGATTTCTTGTAGGAACTCCATGGGCGATGGTTCAAGGTTTTGTACAAGATCAAAGATGAGATGGAAGCATTGAAGGGATTTCAGTTTGAGTCTTAGGCTTGAAGATTGGAAGAGATTTCAGATTAAGAAATGTGTTGAAGGGAGTTTAACATTGACACAAAGGGATCTTGTGTATATAACTAAGGGATTTGATTGATTAAGGTAAAGCTTCGTTGTATTTTGTAAAAGCTTGTATTGTTTATAATTTGTATCTTAAATTGGTAATTTTGAGAGACACCTTTTGAAATAGTGAGAGTTATTATCTTGGTTTGTGGAATCCAAATACTAGCCGCCTAGAATGTGTTTCTAAGAGAGGTGAAGCTTATAAATCATTGTGTGTGATTGTTTTGTTTTAGATTCTAATTTGTGCTCTTAGATTTTGTTCAAATCTTTAATAATCTTGAATAAGATAGGTCACTAGCATCATGGTGCTAACACAATGTAAATTTTTTTTTAAAAAAAAAAATAAAAATAAAATTAAATAAAAGAAAGAGAGATAAATGAGTATGTTTTCTTTTTAAACTTTTACCAAAATTACTCTATAAAAAAGCTTATATAGAATATAAGCTAGTTACGTTTGAATATAAATTAATAAATACTTTAATAAGTTATGAAATTAGTTGGTATATTAAATTTTATTTATGTTAAAATTTAACTATTTTATCTTTAAACATGAATATAAAAGAAACTAAAAATGTTGCTTTCGATTTCGATAATTTTCTCTGGCACCAGTGAGAAAAATATGTACTTTTTATATATCAAAATGATTTTTTTAAAGAATATGTCGTGTTAGTGTAATTTTTAAGTCCACGATCATTGATGTGAGTGGGGTGTTCGCAGTGCGGGTGGTACAGTTTTTGACCATTTTTCAAACCAACCCGCACATGCAGTTTTTCTAATTTTTCAAACCGCACCCGCATCGCAAAACTAAAAAACTGCAAAAATCGCACCACAAAAATAATTCGGTGCGGTGCGATTTCTGTGGTTTGGATCATCACCAAATAATTAAACTATCACAAATACAACAAAATTTGGACAATACTTGTCAAAAATACCACAAGGCTTGAAAATAAATATGAAAAAAAAATGAAGTTTCAACAATACAATAAGTAGTGTGCTTTGAGTGGAACATTCACATATTGGACTTAAATAAATATAAAAATTAGTATTTTTATAATATACGGTGCGACGCGATTTGAACTACATATTAATAATTTAAAACCGCAAACCCTACCGCAATTCACGGTTTGAGAAAAATTCAAACTGCGACCGCACCGCAAAAAATTTTAAACCGCATTTTTTTTGCGATACGAGCGGTTTAAGCAGTTTGATGAAAACCCCCAGATATAGATATAGGTGGAAAAAAATGTTAAAAAAAAAAAACAAATAAATTAAAGAGAAAAAATAGAGGATTTTGACCTACCAAGAAAATCTGAAAATTTCTACTCATACCAAACATATAATGACACCCATTTTGTATTGATGATATTAAAATGCTGATGGTAATTGTTTTAAATAATTTGAAAATTTAATTAATGTAATTTTCTTAAAAGATAAAAAGTGAACATAAGCAAATAAATTTTGCCAAACTACTATAATCCTCGTCTTTTTACTGTTTTTTTTTCTTTCTTTTAATTTTCCTGAATGTTTGTTATTCTAAGTGAATACTTACTGTTTTGTAGAGTATTTTTAATTTGGAAAATTATTTTTTATATTATTTTTTTAATTTTTTTTTATTATTATAATTTGAGTTGATTTAGTAATTGCTCATAGTTTAAATATAGATTATTATGTTCTTCATGAGCTTAATAAAATTGCTCATGTGTGTGCTCGGGCAGGTTTAAAATTTGATAATGAGTATATATGGAATAGTTTTTTACTTTTTTTAGTACTTTATTTCTAATTAATAAAGTTTCAGGTTTTCTAAAAAAAAAAATATAAATTACTATGTAAATTTGAATTACAATTTAAATTACTGCTTCAATTATTATGTGAATTTCTATAATAATAAAAAAAAATTAAAAAATAAAAATAAAAAAACTCCATTAATTTTGTTTAAAAACCATCCTTATTCTCATGCCCTCACCACAACATTCTATTTTTACTTCGCTACCGCAAACGAGGTTTCTAGAAACAAAATTAGGAAAAAGAATAGAAAAGGCAAAAGAAGCTACATGTCACGCGTCAAAACATTTTCCATCCGTGAGATTATTTATTTTATTTTTTTACACAACAACAAAAATGAGATAGCGTCGAAGATAACTCGCCTTTTTTTTTTTTTCAAGAAGAAAAATTAAATCGCCTTTGTGAGAAAAAGAACAACCGACTTCGTCTTTGTTTGTTTTGCTCCTTTATTGAGTTGAACGACTTGAAAGCCAAGCCTCTCAACCACCAAACAGTTTAGTTCTCTCAAAAAGTGATTGGTTCATGGTAAATTGTAATAATATATCTTGTAAATAATTACATGGTTGGCGGCTTACCTGGTTAACTGGTCTGGTTTCACTTTTCTAGCACTTCCGTGAAGATTCATTTTACCATGATGGTACTCTTACCTCTCTCTCTCTCTCTTAGTTTTCCATCCATGCTTTGGGAAAAAAATTACACTTTAATCATGATCGCTATGTTTTTCTTTTCTTTTTTTGGTCTGCAAGTGTAAAATTCCACATATAATATATATATAGATAAAAAAGAAGCCCTTTTAGGTTTTTAGTCCATACTAGTTTGTTGGGGTTTCTTCTAGCTTTGAGACTCTTATCCTTGATTGACTGTGTACACATTAGTTTTGTAGTTTTTGTTGTCCTTTGATTTTTCAGCTGTTGTATTTTGGTTCTGTCTTCACGAGTTTTCTGCCAAAATTGTTTTGTTTCCTAAAGATATATTTATATATATTTATATATAGATGGTCTTTTTTTTATGGATACCCTTTTGGATGAATTTGTTGTTTCAATGAATGGTTTTAGTTACAACAGCCCCAATTCAATTCGATTCTATTCTAACAAAAGTTATGTAAGAGATGCTATAAACAACGACCATGGTGGAATTTCACAACCTTGTGATTATTCAAATGAACTTCATCACCAACACCATGCTTGTGAGTCAAGTCAGAATAATTCGAGCTCTTGTTCTGAGGTAGTAGATTCTCCAGGCTACAGTGATTCCTTCACTGCTACGCTCAAATTCATAAGTGAGATGCTCATGGAGGAAGAAGACCTGGAGCGAAAGTCATTGATGTTGCAGGACCCTTTGGCTCTCCAAGCGGCAGAGAAGTCATTTTATGATGTGCTTGGCCAGAATTATCCCCCATCTTCTTCTGATAAAGGTGATTATGTTGTATCTTCTAAGCCCTTTTCCTCGTCTGTCAAAACTTCTTTTGATCATACCCATTTGGTTCAAGGTCCAATTTTCGGTGAACCAACTACAAGTGCATTCTTTCAAAAGGGAAATACCCAAATGATTGATTTGGATAAAGATGGCGTCTGTTTACAAAGGGGGAAGAAGAATCATCAGGGTGAATTTGGTGATGGTAACAGTGAAGAAGAAGTTAGGAGTGCCAAGCAGGCCGCCGTGAAGGGTGATGATTTTGAGCCAACTGAGATGTTAGATAAGGTGTTACTCAACCATGGTGAAAATGAATTTACAAAGAAGTTGCAGCAGCAACAACAGCAGCAGCAGCATGAGGTTAAGCAGCAGGGAAAAAGATCAGGTAAAATGAGGCGTTCCAAGAAACAAGACAAAGACAAGACTGATATGGTGGATTTATGGACTTTGCTTACTCAATGTGCCCAAGCTGTAGCAAGCTATGACCAAAGAACTGCAACAGACTTGTTCAGGCAGATAAGGCAACATTCTTCTCCTGATGGAGCTGCAACACAGAGATTAGCTCATTATTTTGCCAATGGCCTCGAGGCGCGGTTGGTCGGTACTAGCAAAATCTTGTATTCACCCCTTGTAAGCAATGAGATGTCTGTGGTTGATATCTTGAGAGGTCACCAGCTTTACATTACTGCTTGTCCCTTCTTAAGGATGTCATATTGCTTTGCTAACAGAACAATTATGAAACTAGCAAAGAATGCGAAAACCATTCACATCATTGATTTTGGTATTCAGTATGGTTTCCAATGGCCTGGTCTTATCCAACGCCTCTCACAGACACCCGGGGGACCTCCTAAGCTTAGAATGACTGGAGTTGAGCTTCCACAACCTGGTTTTCGACCTACTGAGAGGGTCGAAGAGACAAAGCGTCGGTTAGAGAATTACTGCAGGAGATTCAATGTCCCTTCAGAATACAACATGATTGCTAAGAAATGGGAAACAATCCACTATGAGGATCTCAAAATCAACAAAGATGAGCTTGTTGTTGTCAACTGTATGTACCGGTTAAAGCACATACTTGATGAAACTGTGGTGATAAACAATCCTAGAGACACTGTCCTAAAGCTGTTAAGGAAGATAAACCCTGCGCTTTTCATCCATGGTGTTTATAATGGAACATATAATGCGCCTTTCTTCTTGACACGGTTCAGAGAGGCACTCCTGCACTACTCTTCGCTGTTTGATATGTTTGATTCAACAGTACCCCGTGAAGAAAGATACAGGATGGAGTTTGAGAAAGCAATATATGGAAGAGATATAAAGAACATCATAGCATGTGAGGGCATGGAAAGAGTCGAGAGGCCGGAGTCCTACAAGCAGTGGCAAGTTCGGAATGCCAGGGCTGGCTTCAAGCAGACCCCACTTGACCAGGAAACCTTTGAAGCAGTGAAGAAGAAAGTACAATTGAGTTACCACAAGGACTTTCTTGTCGAGCAACTTGGCGAGTGGTTGATGCAAGGATGGAAAGGACGACGAATATATGCCCTTTCCTGCTGGAAACCTGTCTAGCTAAGCTATAGGAGTTTGAAGTGTCTTCATGTTTTATGGTGTATTTGTAGACAGTTGAGATTCTGTACACATGTTCCTTACTGCCTAAAAATTAGGCTCTAGATCAAAGTAGTAATGATCTTAATGCAGATTTGTTCTTTCCTGTACGCTTATTCAATTTATTTATTTCTAGTCTTCGTATTGCAAGGCTGGATTGACATAAGATTCCATGTTTCCACAAGTTAATAGATTCTGATATAGAGACTGCTAAGGAGGACAAGCCCCATTCACTTATTTCCTTTTTTGCTGGTCTTTTCTGAGTCAGTTCTTAATAAGTATATTGAGTCTACCAGTTTTTTGAACTAACAAGTAACTAATCACTAATGTGAGAATAAAAGAGAGAACTACTTTGGGACACTTGTTCTGAACTAGGCTTGACAGTTGACACTGATAATTGGCTCCTTTACAAATGGCATTCAACTAGCAATAGAAGTAGATATCATGGGAAGCTATTGAACCATGATCTGGGCCTTGAGAGGCATTGAAAAAGCGGTGCTGGTAGGTGAACCAGCTTGAGTGGTGATGATCTGCTCATGTTTTGAGTTTCCTACCTACGGCTTGTACTACTATCCCTATCTTAAAAAGAAACTAAATAAAGGTAAAATGAGTGGAACCGAAATAATAAAAGCTATGGAATGAATTAAGTTTTTCTGAATTCTACAGTGTTATCCATTTACTAGGCCCTTTACTATTTCAGTTGCCTTTTATTCGGGTGGAGTATAACTACCCCTACTAAATTATAAAAATATTATAACCCATGTTCAGTTTCTTTGTTGTTTTGCACTCAACAAAATATTATAAACAGAGAAAAGAATAATGAGAAAGCAAGAGATATATTATCAAATTTTGGAAATATAGTAGGCTCTCTTTAAATAGAGCTGAAAATCATAACATAATATTAAAATTTAAAATATGCTCCTAATATGAAGTCTTGTATAAGAAAGAAATTAACAACCTGAAAATAGGACTTGTCTATTGACCAGTTATTTACATATTTTGTTAGGCAGGTGTTCTAGCAAGTTTAAGGTGTGTTCGGTAACAATTTTTAATTGGTTTTTGATTTTTAAAATTAGAAAATTAAAAATATTTTCAAAATCATGTTTTATAAAACTGTTTTTACTTTTTAATTTTTTTTAATTAAGAATCTAAATTTTAAAAATATAAAAAAATCATTTTTAAATTTTTTTAAACAGATTTTTTTAATTAATATTTAAGACTCAAACTCCAACTTAGACCTTAGAAACCGAAGCCGGTGTCGGACTTGGACCGGCCCCGGGTCTCGGCCTCAAACTCGACCCCGAACCCGACTTAAATAAAATCAACAACTAAAAAATAAAAATAAAATTTACAGAACACACTTTTGTTTTTAGTTTTTAAAATTGAAAAACAAAAGTGATTATAGAATACATTTTTGTTTTTTAAAAATAAAAATTACTTTTATTTTTTTAATTATAAATTTAAAAATAAAAGTGTTACCAAACGTCACCTAGGTACTTTTTATTTTATGTAAATGAGTTCATTTCTACCAAGTAATACAGCAATATTGGCATTACCATAGAAACAAATTAAAAATTATGTGCACGGTTTCTGCTCCTCAATAATAATCTTTTTCTCATTACTCACTCAATCATCTTTTTTTACAGTTCTTTTAGTTACAAATTAGTTAACATACTCAAATATTTTGAGCAAAGAAACACATAAAGCTTTAAGAAAATCAGAGTTTAGTTTCTTGATAATAATCTGTCACTTTATCATCGTTATGGGTTAGAACATCAATAGCAAAATGACAAAAGAAGAAAAGAAAAGGCATTCAAATAAAGACTAATATGAAGCCTTGAAAAATGTACTGTTTGAAAAGGATATGGAACTGGGGAGTGGTGGCAGTAGTGATGAACAGAAACTCCACAACTAAGATTATAATGACTCCAACAGCAAAAGTCCAAGCCCAAGATATTTGTAGGGTCAATAATCTAAAATGGTATACTGGATCAATTTTCTTATTAATTAGTTCATTTTGTGACTTTCCACAATCTACCCTAAACTTTTCTTCTGTATACATTGAACCTAAAATGAAGGGTTATATTGTCAATTACAATATGTGATTCTTTTCATATATCTAAAGTTTTAGTAAAGCATAGTGTAATAATTATGGGGTTAAGTAATAAGCTCCAAACAGAGGCAGCTCTTTTGTTCAACCTGCTTATAATTATTTAGTATTTTAGTGTGCTTTGAAGTTTGAACTATTCAACCTGTTTTGTTTAAGCTAAAATCTTAAACTAGTGGCAAACTTGGTGGTTTTATGTTTTGGCTTTTTATAGTGATAAGCAATATAAGCCTATTTCTTGTCCAAGTACATTTCAATATAATAGAAAAAGTTCATTGTTGATTGGTTTGGTCAATTGATTGGTGACTTTTTCTTTCTGTATTTTGAATTGAGAAATGACTTGGAAAACATAATAACAGTCAATCAGAAAAAAATAAGGTGACATACTTATATAAATAATAATGCAGACACAATTAGCCTCCTTAATAGTAGCAGCTATTTTTTTAATATTTTTATTTTATTTTTAAAGTAAAATTAAAAATATTCAGTTTATCAAATTAAGTAACTAATTTTAGTCTTCATAATGGAATATAAAATAATAATTTTATTGAGTTTTAGGAGTTTAAGTAAATGACTAAACTATATGTAGTGAAGCCAACAACTGCAATATATTTATTTATTATTTAACCTAAACAAAATTGATAAGATTATTATTAGCCAATCCATAGCCTTCAAAAAATGGTTGTTTATTCCTGGTTTCACTAATTTATTATACTGAGACATCAGCAAAGTGACACATAAGTTTTCCTTTACTTGATTTTCTTAATTGAAAAGTAATGTACTTGGTTTGAATGTTGATGTGTCCACATATATCCAATTTATAAACATGTGTTTTCGTATATATCATTTATGGCATCTGAGTTTTTCTTTCAGATAAATTATCTTATGTAATTTTTTCTTAAAAAAATAATTAATAATTATCTGATCAAATTATAAATTAATAAAAAAAATTTGACCAAACAGATCAAATTATAAATTAATAAAAAAAAATTAGACTGAACAGAATTTATCTCTCTTCGTGATAAGTCCAACCATATAAATAAATATATATTCTGTCACATTTGATAATGTTTTTATTTTAATTTTTCTAAATAAGAAAGAATCACATGATGCAAATTTTTATGTACTTTTTCCATAGCTTAGACAATTTCAGTATATAGAAGAAAATCACTTTAGAATGGAATAGAATTTATTTATTTAGTTTCTCGTATTTTGGTTTCACATTTTACTACGGAATCTCAATCACTTTTCATCCATCTAAAAAATTGATACTCTGTATAGAAATAGATGACATTCATTTGTGAATATATTTTATTTGTCTTTTTGTTTATTATTTTATTTTATTTTATTTGGAAAAAAGAATAAATAATTTACGTGGCACTTAGTAGGATGATACGTGTCGTACAAATTTAGATTTAGACGGAGTATACTCACTTTTGGTTCCGTCCAGATCAAGTCATAGCCAAATCAATTAAGTCTGAACTTCAAAATGATCCATCTGGGCAGGCCCCAAGTCTCGCACTACTCTTAGTAGATCATCATGTCGAGCAAGTGTCACTCCCCAGAAAGAAGCATACAACTGTAAAGATCTTTAGATATATTTTCTTAAATATCTCCACAATTATAGCCCATTTAAAATTTCCACCTTTATAGGATTGACTTTATACGATTAAAAAATTATGGGATTTGATTTCAGTTTCCCTAATTTTTCTCATATTAACTCGTAATAGTTGTATATGTAATTGTCCTATAAATAGTGAGACCATATTACTGTTTAAGGACTTCATTTTTGCATTCTAAAGAGTAGTCACTCTGCAAAAATACTTGTAAGCTTTTTTGAGATTATCAAAAAACTTATTTAGTCGAATCTTGTGATCTTGATAATTCTCTATAAGTAATATAACTAAAAGAGGAGTACTATTATCAAGAGTCAAACCTCTATAAATTATAAATCGTGTGTGTTGTATTGCTTTATTTTATTAATATTATTCAATCAATCAATATCATCACTTTAAAGATTTAGCCTCATTGGTTAGAAGCAAGATTAACAATGTGCAATAATGTATTTTTTTTTTATTTCTATTAAGAAAAAAAACAACAAATTATTATTTTTAGTTAATATATTTAAATAAAAGAAAAAAAAACGACAAAATTGCATGGTTTTGTAATTAACAACTAGAACAAAATATTTTTATGTTATTATTGACCTCAAAATTCTCTAAACAAGAGTCTCGTGGTCAAAATGATAATAGAGAGATTCGAAAAAAGAAGGATGTCCAAATAAGGCTATCATCTTGGGACAAAGGCCAAAGATCACAAGGTCACCCTGAGGGGACCACGTGTCGCGTCATTGGGGTTCCCCCTTGGCCATGGTGCCAGGCCACTGGGTGACCTCCTCTCCATGTTTTCACACCATTGGGGGTTCCTCCCTTCATGGGGTGCTCTAGGTTCCTAAGGAGGACCCTCCTCCTCGCACCAATCGATCCCCAAAGAGGACCCCTCTCGTGCCATGACTTTAAGGCTCTCGTAGCCATTCAATAGTCTAAGGCCCAAAGGAGGGGTCACCACCTCTCAAGAGGTCCATGCCTCCAAGGAAGGGTCACCACCTCTCAAGGGATCCAAGACCCCAAAGAAGGGTCACCACCTCCCAAGGGATCCAAGACCCCAAAGAAGGGTCACCACCTCCCAAGGGGTCCAAGACCCCAATGAAGGGTCACCACCTCCCAAGGGGTCCAAGGCCCCAAGGAATGGTCACCACCTCCAAAGGGATCCAAGGCCCCAAGGAAGGCTCACCACCTCCCAAGGGGTCCAAGACCCTAAGTGTAACGCCCTAATCTATAGGGACGCCACATGTGTGATTTTATAAACTAATTTAATACTAATAGAATAATTAATTATTAAAAACTGTTATAATATTAAAAACTTGACTAAATTAAAATATTAAAAAATAGACATTATAACGACATAAAAAGTGTGTTCCGGGAATTCCTGTTATAAAAAATTTTGTTAAAGAAATATATACGACAACCATTTGAACACAAAATCAAAATTCACAACAGATACAACCAGTCCAAAACAACTCCTGGCAACTCGGCACGCAGGTCGGTGATGTCAATATGTACATTGCTGGAGAAGACTATAACCTCATGGTTGATCTAACTTTTCTTTACCTTTACTTGTACCACATAGCACCTGTGAGTCATAAGGACTCAGCAAGAAAAGTAATAATAACAATCATATAGTTTATTATTCGAATGTTATCATTTATACACAATAAGAGTCAAACCATCACACATTGTTCATAAGATGAAATCTAAATCACTATTGGCATCTGCCACGAATAAACATTAGTATACAGATATTTGGTAATACAAAACCATTATACCAATAAAGAAATTCATATTCATTTCATCATATAAATAATATATATTACCTCATAAAGCAACCATCTTCATAACATCACGTTACCTAATCATGCAAGTCGATGTTTTAATCTAATAATCTTGCATTGCATCGCCTATTCAGGCAAGCCCGTTTCATAGCCTGTCACCCATATGTCGCATAATTGCATCACCTAATCAGGTGAGCCTGTGCCAAAAACCTGCACCCATGTATCATATAATTGCATCACCTAATCAGGTGAGCCTGTGCCACAATCTGGCACCAATATATATTATTTTATTATTATTTATGAATTTAATTATTTTGGACCCCAATATTTAAAATAAATATTAGAGTTGTAATTTCCCAAATTCGGAGATTTTATTAAACTCTAGGGGTATTGTTTGATTAATATGTGAAATATGCAATTTTTGTATTTTTGCTCGACGACAACGGAAAATGCGATGGATGGCTAGATTGATCACATAGGTAAGTTTAGAATTTTATTTCTTAGCGGGGAATATTTTAGAGAAAATAAATTATTGAGATTGATCGGGGTTATGGGATTTGACCATTTTACCCTTAGCTTTAGAAATACCCTAGTTTTATGAGTAAGGGCACTTTAGTAATTTGCCAAGGGAGAAGTTAAGTGGCAGCCTAGTGACTTGACACCTAGCAAGTCAAAACCTTCAGCCAAGGGAAATTGATTTTCCCTTAATTTATGTTATTTCATTTTGGAAAATTAAAAAGAGAAAAATATCAAAGAAGGACAAGTCTCTCCCTCATTTCTTCTCTTCGAAGCAGCCAAAACCAGGGGGTTTTGTTGTGGATTGTTAATGTTTTCAGCTGGGGAATTCAAGAGGATTAATCTAAGGTAAGCCCTAATAAACTCCCCTTTAGTTTTCAAGTTTTTGCTTAGTTAGAATTAGTGAATTTGTGAAATATGAACTGTTAAGTTTAGAAATAGTTAGGGGTAGGTTTTTATGCTCAATATTTGTTGATTAAGGGTTCTGGTAGTTGATTTTAATGCTTGGTGTTAGTTTTAAGCAAGCTTGAGTTTTAAAACTCAAGCTTTGAGCTTTAATGGCAAGTTGAGTTTCTTTGGTTTATTCTGTGAAATTCTGGTTGGAAAATGATGTGAATACATTGTACAGGTATACTGGAAAGTTTGGTGAAGTTTGGGATTGATTTGAGTTAAGGGGGTTGGTTTTTGTGTTCCCAGCACAGAACCGGTCGACCGGTTTTGGGGGACCTGTACCAACCGGTCGACCGGTTGGTGTCCAGTTTTTGGACTTCCGTTTGGGACCGGTCTGCCGGTTGGGAGAATTTTCCGAACCCTAGTTTTTCCCAATTTTGAGATATTTAGGGTATTGCCATGTGGTTTATTGATAGGGAAACTTTTAGTTTCAAGTTTAAGTCCCCGAATAGTGATTTAGCGAGTCACTCATCAGTGTTGCACTTAATGTGATTAGGGCATCCATCTAGCGCAAGCAATTCCGTTCAGGTCGGCCAACACGCTTGAATTCGGAAAACGGGTAAGAACTGTATATAGCATGTTAAATGAGATATATGCATGATGTATGTATGATTGTGTATGTTTTGGGTAATATCATAGCGGCACAACAATTGTGTCAGTTCGGCAGTACAAGCATCGTACTGGTTAAGAGTGATATTTACCCCAGAGAGTATTAATTGGCGCTATCATAGCGGCACAACAATTGTGTCGGTTCGGCAGTACAGGCATAGTACTGGTTAAGAGTGATATTATGGCCAATTGTACTCTTGGGTGCCATTGATGCTATCATGGCGGTACGAACATAGTGCCGGTCCCGCAGTGCGTTCATAGTGCTGGTAGTGGGTGATATCATGGTCAATAGCACCAACCATTAAGAACGTTCTTAATCAGTTGATAAACCTTGTAAATGGGTGTATGGGCGCCTAGTTACAAGTCGAAAATTGTATGATATGTTATATGCTTTTCTTACTGAGTCTGTTGACTCACAGTTCTACTTTCATGTGTAGGTAAAGGAAAGGCAAAAACTGAACTGGAGTGAACCTGAGCTCAGATGGGATTGTACATGTCAAAGCAGCACGACCTGGAGTGTTCGGTCTCGGGACATCTGGGAATTGTATTTTGATAGTCGCTGTGCGACCTGAAAAATGTGTATTTTGAAATATTACTTTTAAAAGTTTGAAAACGGGATCCCGACACTTGTAAATATTTTAATATATTATAAAAATTTATTAATTAATATAAAAGTTTTAAATTGACACGTTTTTCAAGAAAACTCTTCGATTAGCGAAGATTACACTGTAACTGAAAAAGCACTGTAACGTGCCTTAGCATTAGGGCGTTACAGTCTAATTAGATGAGCCCGTACCTACGCCTGTTGGAATTATTTTACCAGGATCTAGATTTACTAACAAGTATGTTATTAACATCCTAAATATGAACTTCTAAAACGATAAGAAATAAACACATATAAAGTATTAGAAACCTTACAGTGGTTGCAACGGAATATAATGTCTCCTTCCACACAGATCTTTGACCCTTGTATCCAATCTGTAGCAGAGTATCACCAAGATCTGAGTCCGAATCTCCTTCTTTTGAAACTGGATTCTTCTCAGCCTTACATACTATGATTGAGTACCACTTGATGTGTGTGGGCACTCACTCTTTCATTATAGGGTTCAGTTTAGAAGAGAGGAAGAGAGAGAGAGAGAGAGAGAGAGAGAGAGAGAGAGAGAGAGAGAGAGAGAGAGAGAGTGGTTTCGGCTAGGTATAGGAAGAGAGGCTCAAATTTTAACTGAAGGAATGAGATGCATCATCTTTTCCCATAAGCCATCACTACCTATTTATAGGAAACCACTTAGGGTTAGGTTAGATTTAATTAGCATTAAAATAATGGAAAAATAAAGTGGTAAAATCCATACAAAGTGGTCGGCCATGGATTGGAATTGGGCCCCACTTTGCAATTTTTCCATTTTGTCATTTTCCCAACTTATTTTCTCAAAAATACTAATTTTCTAATTTAACCACTTAAATGCCAATTCTAATTATTTAATAACTAAAAATTAATTATTAAATAATATTGTCATTTAATATATTTATTAATTAGACTTATCAAAGTCTCTTAATTAACAAATAAACCCTAAAAACTCTTTCTTCACAATTTAGCCCTTTCTTAGTGAAAATTCATAAACTAGACATAGTCTAATTTTAGAATTATAATTGATTAATCAAAATCAATTAACTGAGTCTTACAAGTAGCATTGTCTCAACTAGTATGGGGACCATGGGCCTATATATCTGAGCTTCTAATAAGCAGCTCTAGAATTTACTAAGTAAATTCACTGACTTATTAATTCCTTGTTGCATCCACCATAGAACTTAGAATTGCACTCTCAATTATATAGAACGCTCTATATGTTCCACGATATAGATACGCTATTAGTTATCATTTTTTATAATCCCAATAATCAATGATCCTCTATAGATGATTTACATTGTATAGGGATTAATTTACCGTTACACCCTTCAATGTATTTTATCCTTAAAACACTTAGCCTCCTATAAATGATATTTCAGTGAATTAAACATAATCACTGAAATGAGTACTCAACCATTTATCTCTGTTTAGCCAAGCTCTAAGAAAATCATCATTTCACTTCTATGCCCTGATAGAAGCTATAGATTCCATATCTATGTTTGGCGCTCCCACTCAATTGCACTACATGCTCCCAAAATGTACGTATCACCCTGACCAAAAAGTAGGCTTAACTAAAAAATCAAAGAACATGTATAATACTCTTGAGATCGAACCTAACCATGTCAGGATTAAGATCATTTGATCTAGGATCAACTAGGTGATATTGAATTGAATAGATATTACGATAAATTTATCATATTTATTCAAAGTTCAATATCGGTCCCTTCTAATGCATACTCCATGAATCCAATCCAAGCTTTACTTTAACCAATGCCCTTGAAAGAACATAGAACTTATCCAAGGTGCAAGTAAACTATGTTGTAGATTATCATATCAGTCAAACCCTGTGTACTGATAAATCTAGGAATATATATTTAATCTCACAATCTTGATTACTTTCCACTGTGCTGATGACACAATAAACAAGAATATTAATGTGATAAGGGTTTGGATGAATTTATAAATCAAATAAACATATAAATGATAACATGAACCAAATGACACATTAAATAAGTGATGAAAATACTTCTGTCTCTTTATTGATATTTAAATGATAGAGATTACATAGAAATAGTTTTATTTAGGGCATAAAACCCAACAACGCCCGATACTTATCATATGTCACTGACGCCCATACTTATGCCCAGTACGTCGCCAGGAAAATTGCATCACATAATCAGGTGAGCCCGTACCTACGCTCGGTACTCATCATATATCATTGACGCCTGTACTTACGCCCAGTACATCGCCAGGAAAATTGCATCAACTAATCAGGTGAGCTCATACCTACACTCGGTACTCATCATATATCATTGAAGCCCGGACTTACGCCCAGTACGTCGCCAGGAAAATTGCATCACGTAATCAGGTGAGCCCATATATCACATGCATAATATTATCACATTATCAATACTCAACCAATCAGTCTTTTCATTATATAACAGTATTAACTATATCTGAATATTAATCGATTCATAACAATACTAATTGTATTACATACAACGTACTATGCAGTACAATATAATTTTCTTACCTCCAATCCAGGTTCATACATTTTGGCCAACCCAAGTGGAGAACTATCCCCGATGATCTCGGCCCTATGTCACAATAACGGTAAACCAATAAGTGTTTAACCAAAAACACTACTTAATATTCACATAAGACAATCTAGGGTTTTCTACCAAACCCCGCGGTATAAATACTCTAAAATAAAACTTATATTTTGGCTCTAAAACATACACCATATTGTAGAGCTCGTTGCAAGCTTCAAAATAGTATATAGAATGTCAAAAACGAACACTCGAGTCAAAAGTTATGGCTCCAGTGTTATCACAAAGGAAAACCAGTGGCTTTTCCATTCCAGGAACGACACCGAGTCCTAAAAAGAACTTTCTAAGCCAGACAAGTTCTTTTGCAGCCTCTACAGCAGCTATGTATTCTGCCTCCATGGTAGAGTCAGAAATTGCGGTTTGTTTAGCACTTCTCCAAACCACTGCTCCACCCCCAAGAGTAAACACCATCCCAGATGTAGATTTCCTGTCATCAAGACATGCCTGGAAATCTGAATCGGTATAGCCTACAGGATTTAAAGCACCACCCTTGTAAACTAACACGAATTGCCTTGTACTTTTCAAGTACTTCAAGATATGCTTAACAACATTCCAATGTTCCTGTCCTGGATTCGTCTGATACCTGCTCACAATTCCCACTGCATAACAGATGTCAGGTCTATCTCCCAACTGCTGAAGCATAAGGAACCCTTCTCATGCCCTCTATCTCTTGAGGATCAGTGGGACACTGTTTCTTAGATAGACGGACACCAAATCTAGAAGGCATTGTTGCCCCTTTGGTGTTGGTCATTCAGAATCTCTCTAAAACTTTATCTATGTAAGTTGTTTGAGAGAGAGCAAGGGATTTGTTCTTCCAGTTTCTGATAATCTAAATACCGAGAACATAGGCAGCTTCACCCAAATCTTTCATTTCGAATTGAGTGTCTAGCCATTCCTTGATGTCAGTCATTTTCTTGATATTGTTGCCAATAATCAAAATGTCATCAACATAAAGGACCAGGAAGACTACCACTTGGTTTTCCTTGAGTTGGTAAACACAAGACTCATCTTCATTCTGAAGAAAGCCGTAGGTCTTGATGATTTCATCAAATCTTTTGTTCCTGGAGCGAGAAGCTTGCTTAAGTCCATAAATGGACCTATTGAGTTTGCAAACTTTCTTTTCCTGCCCTGGAAGAACATAGCCTTCTGGTTGCTCCATATAGATGGTTTCTTCGAGAATTCCATTAAGGAAGGTTGTCTAGACATCCATTTGCCAGATTTCATAATCAAAAGCGACTGCTATGGAGAGAAAAATTCAGATGGATTTGAGCATGGCGACCGGACTAAAAGTTTCCTCATAGTCCATGCCTTCTCTTTGGGTGTAACCCTTGGCGACCAGTCTAGCTTTAAAAGTTTCGACTTCGCCTCCAGCGCCTCTTTTCTTCTTGTAGACCCACTTACATCCGATTGGACTATAGTCATCGGGTGCGTCTACGTATTCTTAGACTTTGTTCTTTTTCATGGAATCCAATTCTGAATCCATGCCGGCTGACCATTATTTCTGTTCGGGACTTGCCATTGCCTGTTTATAGGTCAATGGGTCGTCATCAATACCGTCACCAACGACCATATTGATTTCACCACCCAAGCCATAACGAGATGGTTTAGTAGAAACCCTTCCACTACGACGAGGAGCGGTGACCGCCTGAACAGGAACTTTAGTGGTAGTTCTCTCAGTTGTAACATCTGGTGTTGTTTCAACTGAGGGAGTGGGATTATTCTCAACTTGAGTAGAAGAGGATGGAACATTAGAAGGAGTCATATCTGAAAGCATTTCCTCCAACACTACTTTGCTTTGAGGTTTGAAATTCTTAATATAGTCATCTTCAAGGAAAATGGCGTTTGTGAAAACAAATACTTTATCATCCTTGCGACTATAAAATAGTCCACCCCTAGTCTCTTTAGAATTTCTAACAAACATGCAAATCTCAATTCACTTTTCAAGTTTGCCATCTTTCTTTCTTAAGACATGAGCTGGGAACCCCCAGATTTTATAATGGCGTAAACTAGGTGTACGACCATTCCATAATTCTAAAGGTGTCTTAGGAACTGATTTAGATGGAACAACATTTAAAATGTTGGTCGCCATCTGAATTGCATATCCCGAGAAGAACGTAGGTAGAGTTGAGTAGCTAAGCATGGACCTAACCATTTCTAAAAGCGTGCGATTTCTTCTTTCTACACTCTATTTTGTTGTGGAGTGCTAGGGGCAGTCAATTGGGATTCAATTCCAAGTTCAATCAAATGATCTTTGAACTGCAAATCCATGTATTCTCCACCCCTATCAGTTCGCAAGATCTTTAAGGTTTTACCCAATTGGTTTTGAGCCAACGCTAGAAATTCCTAAAACTTTTCAAACGTTTCAGATTTCTTATGCATAAGGTAAATATGACCATATCTAGAGTAATCGTCAATGAAAGTGTCAAAGTACTCATAACCACCTCTAGCTTTGACATTCAGTGGTCCATAAAGATCTGAATGTACTATGCCAAGTGGTTCTTTGGCACACTCTCCCTTTGTAGAGAAACAAAGTTTTGTCATTTTGCCTTCTAGGCAAGATTCACAAATTGGTAATTCACTTAAGGTGACATTTTTCAATGGACCACCTTTGGTTAATCTGTGAAGTCTATCATAGCCTATATGACCAAGACGTAAGTGCCATAGATATGTTTCGTCTTCATTATCGATCTTTTGCTTTTTATGGTTTCTAGGTTTAGCTACTTTAAACAGTTCATTATGAAGCACAAATGGTTCGTCTGGCCTTAGAACATAAAGCCCCTATTCCACAAATTTGAATGTCATTTCGAGAAATGGTAGAACCAGAACTCGAAAAATCTAATTTGTATTGTTGCAATTGTAAGCATGAAACAGAAATCAAGAATCTACTAAAATTTGGAATGAATAAGACATTGTCTAATTCCAAAATTCCGTTCTGAAACTTGAGTTTGGCTTTTCCTCTAGCTCTAACCGATACCTCTAAGAGAGAAGTTATTCCCAAGTTAAAGTGGGGGAGGCCACTAATTCATATATTCGAAGAATTATGCTACTTTTTTAGTTTTGGTTTGTGAATCAAGAGGTAAACACTACAAACAGATTCGTTGTTCACTTCGAAGACATGCATGATTACTGCAAGCTGCAAATAGACCATATGCATGGGTGTAGACTGAGATCAAGATTAAGCTATTTTGCGACATGTTATGGGCATGCTTTGTGTTGATGAGAATACTGGTGTTTTATTGGACATTGTAAGTCGAATGGTTCAGAGAGCATATGTCGATGGGAGATAGCAGATTGGGGTGACTTCAAGCCTTAAGAGTAAGGCACCATGTTATCAAGTTCGTCACAATTTAGTAAATCGTCAGAGGATCCAGGGTTGATTTGGAGGTTGGACTTGTGACACAATGTCGAAGAGTCGACATGAGTAGAAGCCAGAGGACGAATGCGTGGTTTCAAATGATTTCTAGATCATTCGCCATTTATAAAATGCTTAGAGGACCAATTTTGCATTCGGTCGGAGAGACCTGTTGCATGAATTCGTTGGTGTGTAATAGGGCCGGAGGGCCAGTGTTAAGTACTTCATGAAGGTTTTAGGTGAAAGAGTGCACATGGTGCTACATTGGGTGCAGTTGGCTTGCAAGCCTTGTCCAAGAGGGACACTTTAAATTTTGACCTTCAACAAGAGTGTTGGGGCCGGTTTCCATCAAGAAGATGGTGCGCCATGGATTTGACATATGAAGTTTCAGGAGGAACTTGTCTAGAGGGACATAAGCATGTTGTGTAGGTGTCGTTGGGTACAATGGGTTCGCGAACCTCACCCCGAGGGGTGCACCATACTTAATCCTTATCAATCAAAGTAAGCATTGGACAATTATCGAGTGAACTACTATTGGAGGATGTGTTTAGCTTTGGGGTCATTGTTGCATGGGTTGTTTGGTTGACTTTGTGATGGACTTGGAGGAGTTCAAGTTGAAGGAAGTATTTGAGTGCACATGCACTACTATATGGGTGATTTTAAATAACGACAGTATCATAAGTTCTTTGATCTAGTCCAAGAGTAGGCGTGGAAGATCATCACTGAGAATGTGGTTCTACGGAAGTATAGGGACAAGTACAAACTTAGGATTAAGAAGAATCTTGGAGTAAGCTTAGGAGTCGAGATTAGGAGAATTCACCTGTTGTCCGTCGATGAGGGCGTCCACATGTTGAAGTGGGGGAGAATGTAACGTGCCAACCAAGATGGCACGATACAAGCTAGGCGGATGTCCATGAGGTGGAGTGATGGCCAAGTGGTGGTGCATGTTGGTGTGCATGTTAGTGGCATGTTGATGCCTTTTGTGTATGGCAGTAGCATTTTTGTATCTTTAATATTTTCTAGATCGGGACGGGACTTGGTATTCGCTATTTATTTGGGTCTAAAAATACAATGGTACAATTGTATTTGATGAACTGTGAGAATTGGTACATGTTGATGACCATATGTCTATGGAGCCAAATTCATATATATTCCTAGTAGAAGGCTAAAAGCTTACAATGCTCCTTAAGGGGACAAACTTGGTGTTAGCTCTCTACCACCCCTAGCACCTTGGTGCTAAGTGAGCTACTAATAGTCACTGAGACTAGTAGGGCAGTCATAGGGCATTTTTAACGACCTTAAAAATTTATGGGACATAATTTAATAAATGTCAAAAGACAAAACTCCTAATTAGCCTTAAAAAATTCCATATTCAATTCTAAAAATTTCACCTATTATAAAAACAAAATAATTTCCTTAAATATCCTTCATAATTCCATTAAAAATTAGATATTATTAATGAACTTTATTAGATATTATTCCCATTACAATTATAAACCATTAGCAATAAATTTATTTAAGCAATATTCATATTTAAATCTATTTAGGAATCCGGAAAAGATATGGTAATGGAAGTACTTGATCTAAAATATAAATTATATAATCTAATTTTACGAAGAAAAAATAAACCGACTGACCAATCCACATGATTAAAGGTTGGTACTCAGGTATAATTTGTTTAAAAATGTCTGGTGTGATTATGGTATGGATCACTCACCTAAAATATGTATATTATATACAAGGAACATTGAATTCAGACCTCCTTGACTATCTAATAATTTTCTATATATTATTTTTGTTAATTGTGTCATTGAAAGATTTGTCATTAAGCCGTGGTCAAAGCCTTGTCCTTCAAGATACTTGATTAATTTATCACCACACAGTCACACACCTTGTATTGTAATATTATTCTCTTGGACCCAAAATAAAGACATTTCTGGCTCTACCATAAATATAATTTTACATTGGGTAAATGACAAAATAAAAAATTTATATGATAGGGAAAGAAAACACACCAAGCTTTTGGTCCAAAAAAAGTGACTGCCTCAACGATCGACATAATTTATCCGAGATTATGATATGATATAATCTAAAGTGACTGCCTTTGGCTTCAATCAATATTAGATTAGGTGGTGGCGGCTGCTACCTTTGTTTTGCTCGTTGGGTACCTTCCGAGAAGGTTCTTCACTATAAAATTCTCTCCTTAAAAGGGTTCAACTTGATTTATCTTCTTTCTCATTAGAAGGGTTGATTTTTATTTGTCTACTTTTCTCAAACTTTGGTTTATCCTTTTTTTTTTTTCTCGAAACTTTACTCACTGATCTCTCTTGCTCTTAACAGTTGGTCTTGATTTTTCTCTCTTTCTATTTCTAGGTTCTACTAGTTTTCTCGAGGTTGTTTTTCATGGATACCCTTTTCGAAGATTTACATGGTTCCATGAACAATAATTTCAGATTTGAACATGACCACCATAATCTTGATCATGGTTTTTATAAAGGTAATCGTGAATTTATCGACCCTGTTTCACCGCCCACCAATTCAGATCTTCAGGGTGAGCCTTCTCCATCTTCAGGCTCAGGCTCAAGTTCGGAGGGTGATTCTGTAGAAAGCAGTGAGTTTAGCAATGCTATTATTCTCAGATTTATCAACGAGGTACTTATGGATGAACAAGAAGACCTGGAAAAGAAGCCCTGCATGTTGCACGATTGTTTGGCTCTCCAAACTGCTGAGAAATCTTTCTATGATGTCATCGGTGAAGAGTACCCCTCTCCACTCCCTTGTTTGGATAGAAATTTTGATGTTCCAAACGATCAATATGTTCAGAGCTTCAGTACCGACAGCAGCATTGAATCTATCACAGCTACTAGTCTAAGCAACCTGGATGTCGCCGAATCCAATTGGGCCTGGAATCAAGATGAAGTTGGACCCTTTACTGTCCAAAACTCCATTATTGAGTCACCTGAAGATACCCTTTTAACCCCAGATTCATCTTGGCATCTGGGAGGAAAAGCTGTTGCACAAGGGAAATCTGGTTTCTTTCTTCCAACGAAATTGAACGGGACAGCTTTTGCCATCCAAGAAAAGAACCAAAGCCATTCAACCACAGTAAATGGATCAGAAGGAAAGAAAGGTCATCATCGTCATAGAGAGTTTGGCAGTGATAGTCCAGAAGAAGAAGAAGAAGAAGGAAGAAGAACCAAACATACAGCTGTATACCCCGACTTCTCTGAGCCAACAGAGATCTTTGATGAGGTACTCCTCTGTCCTAAGCCAACACTACATGACAAAGAGTCTTGTGGTTTGGATGAAAAGGAAGACAACAAGCCAAGGCAACAGAGGAAAAAGCAGCAGCAGACAAAGAGAACGAAGCAGAAGAAACGAAACAGCAACCATGGATTGGTGGACTTCACCTCACTTCTAACGCAATGTGCACAAGCTGTGGCTAGCTATGACCAAAGAACAGCAACCCAACTCCTTAAACAGATAAAAGATCACTCTTCTCCTCACGGCGACGAAAGCCAGAGATTAGCTTATTACTTTGCTAATGCTCTCGAGGTACGCTTATCTGGAGGGACTCCGTCGTATAATCATCTTGGCAGCAATGGAGCTTCAGCTTATGATCTCTTGAAAGCATATCAAGTCTACATCACCGCATGCCCATTCAAAAGAATGTCACAAATTTACGCCAACAGAACTATTCTAAAGCTCTCGGAGAAAGCAAATAGACTTCACATAATCGATTTTGGTGTTCTTTATGGCTTCCAATGGCCTTGCCTTATCCAACGCCTCTCTGAAAGACCAGGCGGCCCTCCTATGCTGCGCTTCACAGGAATCGAGTTTCCTCAGACGGGTTTTCGGCCTTCTGAAAGGGTCATCCAGACGGGTCGGAGATTGGCCAACTACTGCGAGAGATTCAAAGTCCCTTTTGAGTGTAACATGATAGCACAGAAATGGGAAACTGTTAAAATCGAAGACTTGAAGCTGGACAGGAATGAGTTGACTGTAGTTAACTGCTTGGACCGCATGAAGAACTTGCCTGATGAAACAGTAATAGAGGATTGTCCTAGAGACGAAGTGTTGAGACTGATAAGGAGAATAAACCCGACTTTGTTCATCCATGGCGTGTTGAATGGGAATCACAATGCGCCTTTCTTCTTGACTCGTTTCAGAGAAGCTCTGTTCCATTTCTCCGCTCTGTTCGACATGTTTGAAGCGAGTTTACCAAGAGAAGACCAGCACAGACTGATGTTTGAGCAGGAGGTGTTCGGTCGTCGAGACGTCATGAATGTGGTGGCTGGAGAGGGTATAAAGAGAGTGGAGAGGCCGGAGACTTATAAACAATGGCAAGTGAGGAATTTGAGAGCTGGGTTTAGGCAGGTTGGTTTGGATGGTGAACTTGTTAAGTTAGTGAGGAACATGGTCAAGAAACATTACCATAGGGACTTTGTCGTTGATGAGGATGGAATGTGGATGTTGCAGGGTTGGAAAGGTCGTATTTTCCAGGCCATGTCTTTTTGGCAACCTGCTTAATCTTTCGAGCTTCCATAGCAGTACTACGTAGTACGTACTACGTAGCTTTTGGAAATGAGTGCATGCCACAACACTACACGTTGGCTCGGCAACTGGTTTGAGAATACCTGGAATATTACAAGTGATCAATCAACTCATGTTTAGCTCTGGCACTGATATCTTGAAATGGATCCTCAACCCCAGAACAATTTTGGCAACACTTCTGTGGATCACAACCACTTTGCCCATTTAGCTGGTCCGTTTTTTGATGCAGGAGACCTTAGAATCTTTGTGGATGCAGCAATACACTGCATCTCCCCGTTTAGAATCTCCATGCAAATCCAGTGCATCTTCACCGCTTGGGGCTGAAACTAAAGCCCTCTTCTCAGCTCTTTCTAGCCTGCTTGGCCGTTTAGCTTCCTTGTTTCTTTAGTGCCTTTTCATTTCAGTTACAGTTGTTTGGGAACCTAGAGCTAGAAAAACAGGTCAGCTCACCATTTGGCCGCATGAGCTGCCTCTGTTAATCACTCTGGTTTGATTCAGTATGGGAGGTAGATTCTTTTGTATCTACTATTTACCATATGCTTCTTTGGTTAAAAATAAAAAAAGAACATCACACGTTGTGACTATGTAACATACTTAATTCATGATATAATCGAACTTATTTGCATGCATCAGTTTCCTATAGTCGGTGCAATCCACCAAGTCAATGATTAGTAGAATTGAGTTGAGTTTCAAGACAAAAAGAGATTTATTCTCACCACATAGCTTCTTCAATAAATGGTAATAATAGTTAAACTAGAGTAAATTATGCAAGTATCATGCAAACTTTACTACAAACAGATTTTAAGACTCGGCTCAAACGCCTAGAAAAAGATGTCTAAAATTATGGTTTCAAGTGAATAAATTCTTCCAATTCCCTGGTGATGAATCTCATCCTTAACAATTTAGAAGACAAACTTGACTAACTGGTTGGCAAAATTAAGGATATATATATATAAATATAATGATAACTAGTTTACAGGTACATGATTGGAAGTGATTATCAACTATGGATGCAACGACTGAATCAAAATCATTGTCACTGTCTATCCTTGTTAACTATTTGATCGTCTAAGGACGCTCCAATCAAGCCTTCCACCCTTTGGTTTCTTGAAAGCACCTTTTCTGTCACTTGATGGTGACTGTTGTTCAACTTCATCACTTTTTGGAGACATGTTCGGATACTGTTTTCTTTTATAGTTTCCATTAGCCTCGCAATTTGGTTTATGAAGATCCGAGCACTCTCCTTCCTCCATTGGTGGTTCGTTTTCTCTGGGAAATATTAATAAATATTAATTCTAAGATTAAGTAAATAATAACCACAGAAGAGAAAGGACTAAACAACGCATTTCAGGTATAAGAATATACTCTAGGAGAGATATCCTATCAAATTTACTAGAGTTGCATCAGATCAAATTACGAACAGAAAATGTGAACAAATTTTGATATGTCAGACCTAGATGATTCATTTCCATTTTCAGTTCCTTTAGAAGTGGCAAGGGGTACTGGCTGACTAACTTGTGTTGCTTCCTCGTTTAATTTCTACCATGAAAACAAGTTTTGGCGGATTAAAAATAAATCTTAAAGGAACACAGATGGTGAATATTCGTTGATCAGACTAGTACATGGACATATACTCACATCAATAGACGGGTTGAAACTTCTAAAAGACATCCGACCCTTTGTTGCTCCTGGATGGGGGTCACCTTCCATTATTACCACACTACATAAATAATAAAACGAACAGTTTTGATATGGGCAGGAAAGAAAAAGTTCAGTAATCTATGGAACAGTAGTCAACAAAACGTAAAATA
The DNA here is from genome assembly GCF_029168945.1 of Cannabis sativa. Lineage (NCBI taxonomy): Eukaryota > Viridiplantae > Streptophyta > Magnoliopsida > Rosales > Cannabaceae > Cannabis > Cannabis sativa. The sequence continues at coordinate 75,600,254 of NC_083601.1, forward strand.
TTATGAAAACAAACAAAGTGTTTAGCATAAATGATAAATGAATGCAGCGGTACTGCCTTTATGCCATTCGTGAAGCTGTTTAGAAAAGCAATGAAGGGCAAACTTATATTACTTATAGCTACTAATGGCTATTGTGCCTCAAAGATCACTCATATTCAGCTTAACCTCTCACAAGATTTAAACATCTATCAGCAAAACAAACCAGCACAAGAGAAATACATCGAGAATAGTAATTTAACACAAGCAAAAAGAAAGCATTTACAATTTTGGGGAGGGGAGGCAGGCAACTAGATCAATCTGAGAATAACAGTGATCATGTTTCCAATTTCCATAGACCCGAATTTGTCAAACATCTTAGGATTCATAGTACTAATTAGTAATTATGGAAAAGCGGTAAATGTATGTAAACTAGGCTACTTAGCTTTAAACATCAAATTTCACTTTACCAAGGATATTGTGCTTCTCCCAGATCTGTTTAGGAGTAATTGCAAAGTCAAACACATTTCAAAATTGTCTAACTTACAATAACTAAAATTGTCTAACTTTCATGGGTCCTTTCCTGCAGAGGTTGTTGAGGCCTTGGGGGTTAAGGAAGCACTCAGCTGGCTCAAAGACAAGGATTGGAGCGTGGTAGAGGTTGAAACTGATAGCTTACTCACTGTCCAAGCAGTTTTCAGTCAACAACAGATGACTTCTGTTTTTGGTCTGATTACCCATGATTGTAAATCTTTTTTATCCTCTCTACCTAATGTTAGTCTTCGTTTTGTTAAACGATCAGCAAATAAGGTCGCCTACTTTGTGGCTAGACATTCTTGTTTCTATTCTGATCGTAGCATTCATGATGTTGATGTCCTGGCAGACTATAATGCCAGTTTGTAATTTGAATACTTTATTTCAATGAAGTTGATATTTCATGTTCAAAAAAAAAATGGCAACCTCAAAGAAATACATTAATGCCTCTATTCAAGAGTATTTACGGGACCTTGAGTCCCCACTCTAGTCCACAAAGCTAATGCCCTAATCTTGGACAACAGCTTACTATGGAAAACTTCTGATTCAATATGAATTAAGGTATTAGAGAGCTAATAGGACTTAATAGTTCCAGTATCATAATACAAAGAGGGCTTTCCAAATTTTCTGATGAAACCAAATCACACACAGAAAATAAGCAAATCCTACATTGAATTATTAATTACAATACACAAAGACGGATTCTGTTTTAAGCTCGCACAAATCCATTACATTCACATCGACAAGCAATCACAACGGCACATTGGCCGTAAAAATAGATAATAAAAATTAGCAGAACGCTTAAAATTATTTGAAAATCACAAAGAGAGAGAGAGAGAACTACCACTTCCTAGTAACACCACCAGGGGAAGTAAAATTCTCGGCAGGTTTGACCTCTTCTTTTTTTATCACCTCTTCTTTCTGGGCTGCTCTTTGCATGAACTGTGGGAGAAGACACAAACATTAATTAACATAATAAGCTAAGAACCAGAAATTGCAAAAATTGACCAATAAATTAACGAAATTAAAGAATGGCCAGATAAATTTAAGCAAAACCCAATTAAAAAATTCAATCTGTTCCTTTCGTCTCTCCTTCTCGAAACATTAACAAAACTTATAATAAGAAAAAAAAAAAGAGAACTTCCAATTGAAGTTCAAAAAATGAAAAGGTCTGTGTTTCTCCTTTACCTTCAGGCTTTTGAGAGTGCTGGAAAACTCTGGCTTAGCCATAGTTAATGACGGAAACCTCGCTTGGAAAAGACTCAAATTAAATTCTGAAACAGACTTTTGAAACTCCAATCTCTGAAACTATCTCGGCCGGCTACTGCTAGGGCAAGGAAAATAATATCGACGGCGTTTTCTGCATCCACTCACAACATGTCCATCAGCGCGGCCTTCATTAAACATTAGCCCATCACAGCCCAACTTATATAAGAGGAAATTACACTCTTACATATAGTTTCAAATAAATATAAAATTAGAGGTAAATTTGATTAATTGATGAATAAAAGAGGCATTTTTCAACTTATATAAGTAAATATCCTTATTGAAATAAAACTTATTGAGAAATAGTTCTTTTATATTATTTTTTTCTACATTAAAAAATTAATAATTCTTTTTTTTTTTATATATTTTTTTAAAAAATTAGAAGCAAATTACTTAAAAATTATAGTATATTTATATTAGTATTATTAAAATCTTTTTTATTTTAAAGTTATGTCGAGTTTTTTATTTTTTTATGGCTTGTTGTGAGTTGTTGGTATATAAATTTTAAGGCTTTTTTCTAGGGCTAAGATGCAAAATGGCCCTAAATCTAACAATTAAGTTAATAAATGTCCATTTTTTAAAAAAATTAACTAAATGTCCTTTTAGTTAAAAATTTGATGATAAAATTACAATTATAACCTTGAATAATTAAGTGTTTGGTATAGTTATTTTGCAGAATAATATATTAAAAAAAACTGAAAGGTAGTATATATATATTTTGAAATAACTAAAAGGTAGTATATTAGTTTAAGATTGTAGTATATTATTTTAATATGCTATGGTATATAATGAACGAAAGACGAAAATTAAAAAATATGGAATATTAGTTTAAATTTGAGGTATAGTTATATTTCACTAGGAAATATTGTCTTTATGTTCATTAGTATATCATGAAGGAAAGAAAAAGAAAAAAAAAACATGTGGAATATTAAATTAAGTTTTTAGTGTATATATATTTTCCACTATATTGGTGATATATTAATTTTTCACTATAGTATTTCTGCTTATGATTGCAGAATGTAGTTTTTATATGCTATTATATATCGTGGAAAGAAAATCAGTTAATAGTATATTAGTTTAAGTTTATGGTATATTTATATTGGTCTAAGGTACATCGTTTGTATATGATATGTATATCGTGAAGGATATAAAGAAGAAAAAAAACTATTAAATATTAATTTAAGTATGAGGTATAGTTATATTTGACTGAGGTATATTGATTTTATGTTTATTGGTATTTCATGAAGGAAGAATAAGAAAAAAAAAACTTATGGAATATTAAATTAAGTTTTTTGTATAATTTTTTTTTTTCACAATGCTGGTGGTTGACTATGGTATATCTGCTTATGATTGTGATATATAATTTTTGTATGCTACTGTATATTGTGGAAAACAATTCATTTAATAGTATATTAGTTTAAGTTTGTGATGTTAGACTTTTATTTGGGCTTACATTAAATTTTATTGGTTTTATTAAAACTTGGGTTGATTGGATAGTTCTTTGCTGTATTAGCCCATGTTGTTGGTGATCAATTGTTAATGGGCTTAGCATCTGTGAGTAAAGTCTAGGTGAAGCAGAAGTGTGGGCTTTTCTAGTTGACTGAAGCCTTTGATGAGCGAGCCCACCAGTAGGGTTTTGTAGCTAAGTCCCCTCCCTAACTCTATAAATACATATTGTCTCATCACAATTGTATACCTTTTGATAATCAGATAAAAATAAACTGCTTCTGATTTAGAGATCTAGGGAGGAAGACTTAGTTGATAGTATTGCACTATCAAATTGGAGTAACTGTTGTGGATCAATCAGAGATAATTGTTATGGATCAATCAGGTACACATACCTAATTATTATATCTTATTATTGTGTTCTATGTTATATACAAATAGATCTTGGGTTAATTGTTAATTTATCTAACATGTGGTATCAGATTGCCTATTGTATATGATTTAGAACCTATAATTTGTATAACCATTAATATGTATATGTTAATTTTCTTCAATTACATATTAATTTCGTTATTATTTTATGTTGAATTTTTTGTTCTTAAATCTTAAAACTTTAGGGGTTTTGTTTATCATCAAATTCTCGTTCTATTGATATATTACATGCATGAAATCATTGTGTATATTAAGAGAATTTTAACTTTTTTTTAGGGTTTATATAATTATAATATGAAATTATAATTTGTGTTTTTTGATTTTATTGTTTTTAATTTAAAATTGATTATAGATATCTCATTCTTAATTGTTTATGAATGTTCTTCAATGATTAATTTTGAATTTTGATCAAGATTGATATCCAAATAATTTTTTTTTATGTTCTTTATTTTTTGGATAACTTTTCTTTAGATCTATTTTTTTTAGCAATTAATAGCCGAAATTAGAGACATAGATCTATTAGAAATTGTAAACCAATCAAAATCCCTCTTTTTCCCCTCCGTTTCGTCACTTTTATGGCCGGAATTTCATCCCGACCCGACCGGGTTTGAACCGGGTCGCACAAGATCCATGTTGCGGCCATGGAAGCTGCTGGAGGTTGAAGACAACCCGCTGGGACGAAGCCCACTCGCGGCTGCCGGAGAGTGAGAGAGAGTGAGGTAGTTTCGTGACTCCGTTTTCGACGATTCTTTTTTCCAGCATTATTAGAATTTGATTTCTGATTTTTTGGTGATTTTTAATTAATTTTTTGACGCAATTTAATAATTATTATTATTTTAATGATAATTATGCAGTTAAAAAATTATTAAAAATAATTTTTGATGATTTTTCAAAATCCGTAAATCATAGAAATTTTTTTGAATTTCTTCTCGTTCCATAAGACATAGTCACTCTCTTATTTAATTTATTTTGACTATGTAGTCTCCACCAATTTTCTTATATTCACATCTTATGATTATTTGTTGTTCTAAAATTATAAAACTTGGTTGTTTGATACAAAAATAATGTGTTATGGTGGACACTTTATTTTTTGCTTATCAATATAATAAAAGCAATTATATATCTCTTTTGGAAATTTGGTTGAAAATTATTAATTTTCAATGATTGTTTTATCACCAAATTTCACATGTTGAAGAAAATATTATACTTTTGATTGACTATATGTGTAATTACTTGCCCAAAGGTAGTATTTACATATATTAGTTCACATTCCATGAAGTGAGTTAATATTAAATGTATATATTTTAATTATTTGCCCAAAGGTAATAATTTAAATATATAAATTTATTATTATTTTTTGCTTGAATTAATACATATTTTTAAGAAATTTATTTGCCCAAAGGTAATAAAATTCTTAAATGATATGTATTTTTTCTTTGTTGTTAACTTCATGAAGGTAAATCATGTGTGTGTTATATTCTCACCCCAAAGGGGAGTTTATAATGACCGATTGATTCTACAATATTTTCTAATACATTGCTCATATTGCTTATTCAAGTTTTAATTTTTTTTTTGAATTTTTCGATCTCCTTTTACGTGAACAACAATAATGCTTCCATCCATATTTTGAATGCTTCCAACTACAAGACATGGAAACGAGATGTGGAATTTACTTTAGGCATAATGGATATGGACTTGTGCCTACGAGAAGAAAAACCTGCGATCTTATCGACTCTAGCATTTCGCCGAGAGAACTCATCATGCACAATGGGAAAAGTCAAGTCGTCTTACTCTTCTTACTATGAAAAGATCCATTCCTGAACATCTATTGAGTGGTTTGCCAGACACTACAAATGCCAAAGAGTTTTTCAATGTTGTAGAAAAATTATACGACACTGGTGAAAACGCTGAAGCTGGACATCTTATGGATGAAATGACAACCATTAAGTATGATGAATTAAAAGGAGTGCGAGATTTTATTACGAAATTGGTGAATGTTCGAGTCCAAGTTGAAAGATCATAATATTCCTCTTCCCGACTCTTTCATTATTCATCGAGCTCTTCATGCTCTTCCCGCCTCTTTCACCTAATCAAGACAAATTTCCTACAACACTTACAATCAAACATGGACTATCGGCGACCTAATTTCTCGGTGTGTATAAGAAAGCAAGCTTAAAAGGGAGAAGAATGAATCTGCTAACTATGTTTCTCACCTCAAGCCCAACAAAGGAAAAGCAAAATTCAAGAATAAAAATGATGGTGCTACTAAACAGAATGGTAATGGTAAGGAGCATAAGAATAAACAGAAGAATAACAATGGAAAGTCCAAATACTCTAATGTGAAGTGTTACTTTTGTGAAAAATTGGGGCATCGGAGAACGGATCGTCACAAATTTAAGACTTGGTTAGAAAAGAAGCAAGCACAATCGAGATAATCCATTGGCATGTGTTTGTTTTGAATCTAATCTAGTTGATGTTCCTATTGATTCTTGGTGGTTAGACGGTGGTGCTACGTTCATGTTTCGCTTCCTTACGGGGGCTAAGGGATCTCGTGGAAGCCAAGTGAGAGGGAGTCCAAGCTTAAAGTTGGCAATGATGTTGGAGTTGACGTTATCTAAGTTGGAACATTTATTCTTGAATTACGGTCTCGTGATAAGATTATTCGAACAATACTTTTTATGTTCCTACTTTTAAAAGGAATTTAGTTTCGCTTCCGCTTTTGGTTAAACAAGGATATTCTTTTCATTTTGCAAATGATAATGTTGACATTATGCTTGACTCTCGAATTATTGGAAATTGCTTTTATTCTGATGGTCTTTACAAGTTGTCATTGGCTCCTTTAGATTCCTCTTTTAATGTTGTGAATACTGTGGGTAAAAGACCTCATATTAAGGAAACATCCTTATTGTTATGGCACAAAAGATTGGGTCATATTTCCAAGAGAAAGGGTTGATCGTTTAATTAAATCGAAATACTTCCTCCTCTTGATGCTTCGATCGGGATACTTGTGTTGATTGTACTCGTGGAAAATTGACTAAAACAAGAAAGAAGATCGCAAACCGCAACAATCTTTATTGGAAATTATCCACACGGACATCAGTGGTCCTTATTCCACCACGTTGTGCAGAAACAAGTATTTTATCACTTTTATCGATGATTTTTCTCGTTATGGATTCACCTATTTCATTAAAGAAAAATCTGACGCCCTTGATAAACTCAAAATTTTTCGAAATGAGGTTGAGAAACAATTAGGAAGAGTCATCAAAGTTGTTCATTACGATCGTGGAGGAGAATATTATGGTCGTTATACGTAATCCGGACAACACATGGGGCTTTTTGCGAGTACTTACAAGAAAATGGTATAGTTGCTCAATACACTATGCCTGGTTCACTCAGAAAAATGGCGTTGCTGAAAGGAGAAATCGCACTCTCATGGATATGGTGAGAAACATGATGAGTAGAACAAATCTTCCAGAATTTTTATGGGGTGACGCACTTATGACTGCAACTTATATTTTAAATCATGTTCCCAGTAAATCTGTTCCCAGACCCCTTTTGAGTTGTGGACTGGGCGGAAACCTAGTCTGAATCATCTTCGTGTATGGGGTTGTCCAGCTGAAGTAAAGATTTATGATCCTAATTTGAAAAAGTTAGATCCGAGAACAAATCGTTGTTATTTCATTGGTTATCCAATGCGCTCAAAAGGATATCGCTTTTACTGTCCTACTCGTGGTACGCGAATTGTTGAATCTCAGATTGCTAAATTTCTGGAATTTGATGTTGCTGAAAATATTACTTCACCATCTCTTGAAATGGGGGAGTCATCTAAAGGAAATTTTATTCCTATCTCTTTTTCAAGAGATGATAATAATAGCAGTCTTATTCTTACTCTAGTTGATAACACTCCCATTGCTGATGAATATATTGCTCCTACTATCCAAGATGACGAGGGTCCTACTATTGATGAGGAACCTATTATTGAAGAAGGTTTTGTTGTTGATGAGGGTCTTGTTATCAGAGAAATCTAATTGTGGAATATGTCATTCAAAATGATGGTCAATAAATAGAGGTTATTCCAGAAGTACCTCCTATATGGAGATCTCAAAGACAAAAGATGTCAATAAGGTGTGATGATAAATTTATTTACCTTGGAGAAGGTGAATGTGATCTTGGTCATTTTGTGGAACCTCTTACTTTTAGTGAAGCACTTAATAGTCCACATTCTTCAAAATAGATAGAAGCTACGGATGATGAGATCGACTCCATGAAGAAAAATGGTGTATGGGAGCTAGTTTTATTACCTGATGGTTTCAAACCAATAGGTTGCAAATGGATTTTTTAAGAACTAAAAGGGATAAAAAGGAATGATTGAAAGGTTTAAAGCGCGTTTAGTGGCTAAAGGCTTTACTCAAAGAGAAGGTATTGATTACACTGAAACTTTCTCACCTGTTTCTACTAAAGATTCATTCAGAATTATTATGGCCTTAGTTGCGCATTTTGATTTAGAGTTGCATCAAATGGATGTTAAAACTATTGTTCTGAATGGAGAATTGAGTGAGCAAATTTTTTATGTCTCAATCTGAAGGGTTCGAGGAAAATGGAAATGACAATTTGTTTTGCAAATTGAAATGATCCATTTATGGTCTCAAACAGGCATCTCACCAGTGGTACTTGAAGTTTGATAAGGTTGTATCACTGTTGGGTTTCATCGAGAACAAGTTTGACTAGTGTATTTATATGAAGATCAGTGGGAGTCATCATATTTTTTCTTGTTCTTTATGTAGATGATATTTTACTTGCCAGCAGTGATTTGTCATTACTAAATGAGACCAAAAGTTTTCTATCTACCAATTTTGATATGAAAGATCTTGGAGAGGCATCTTTAGTTTTGGAGATTGAGATTTATCATGATAAGAATTGAAAATTTCTTGGCTTACCTCAAGAAGCTTACAATAATCGTGTGCTCAAAAGGTTCAACATGGATTTGTGTAAAGCTGGTTTCGTTCCTATTTTGAAAGGGACAAATTTACTAAGCAACATTGTCCTAAGAACGACTTAAAAAGAGAAGCAATGAAGAATATCCCATATGCAAGTGCAGTAGGGAGTTTGATGTATGCTTAGGTTTGCACTAGACCTGATATTGCTTTCATGGTCGATGTTCTTAGGAGATATTTATCTGATCCTGGCCATGATCATTGGGTTGCAGCTAATAAAGTTTTGAGATATTTGCATAGAATGAAGAGTTTTATGCTTGTGTATAAGCATGTCAACAATCTTTAAGTTGTTGGTTATTCAGATTCAGATTTTGGTGGTTATGTAGATGATTTAAAGTCAACTTCTGGCTATATTTTCACTTTTGTTGGTGCTGCTATTTCTTGAAAAAGTGTTAAATAGACTTTAATCGTATCATCTACTATGTATGTTAAATTTGTTGCATGTTATGGGGCATCTTTGCAAGCTTTGTGGCTGAAGAATTTTATTTCGGAGATACGAGTGGTTGATTCTATTTCCACACCTATGCTAATCTATTGTGATAATAATGCTGCTGTTTTCTTTTCAAAGAATAACAAGATTAGTAGTGCTTCTAAACATATGGAAATAAAGTATCTCACATCGTCGAGACTTGGTCAAGAAAGGAGACATTGTTATTGAAAATTGCAAGACCGAGTCGATGTTAGCTGATCCTCTAACCAAAGGGTTAAGTGCCGTGCTGTTTAATAAACATGTTGTTAATATGGGCATTTTAGAATCTTTTGATCTTTTGGGTTAGTGGGAGTTTAGTTTTGTTTGTTTTTAGAAATTATTATTTATAATTTTACGAATAAAGTTATGAACTACATTTTATGTTTCAATATTTTTTATTATTGAATGGATATGTTTTCAATTATGTTTTTGTTATATTCTCGAGAATGATTGAATTGAAAGCATGTGGTTCATATTGTTGTGATCCTTGTCTTTTAAATTTATTTGCTTATTGACAATGATATGTTGTTGGCTTAATTCTTTAAGCAAGTTTAGTGACAACTTACTTATTTTAAGTGGTGTATGTTTAATTTCAACGGCTTATTTATTAAGCATCACGGTATCGTTGAAATTGAGGATCGATAAGGATATTATGTTATTTTAAATTGATCACATGTTGAACATAATTCCTTACCACACTACTAGACTTATTGACCATGTCGATTTAATACTTTGGTATTTGTGATTATGAATGTCTTTTGTTGAGCTAAAAACAATATGACTGTCATAGTTCATTATCAAAGGTTAAATTGGACCGGTATGTTGAGATTCTATCAGAGAACTATCATTTTTTAAAGTGGCCACAAATGTTTTCCTGTTGTTCAACCCATGAGTCGTTTTCAAACAAAATTATTTTGATATATAATATATATGTATTAAAATCAATGTAGCCCAAGTGGGAGAATGTTAGACTTTTATTTGGGCTTACATTAAATTTTATTGGTTTTATTAAAACTTGGGTTGATTGGATAGTTCTTTGCTGTATTAGCCCATGTTGTTGGTGATCAATTGTTAATGGGCTTAGCATATGTGAGTAAAGTCTAGGTGAAGCAGAAGTGTGGGCTTTTCTAGTTGACTGAAGCCTTTGATGAGCAGGCCCAGCCCAACTAGGGTTTTGTAGCTAAGTCCCCTCCCTAACTCTATAAATACATATTGTCTCATCACAATTGTATACCTTTTGATAATCAGATAACAATAAACTGCTTCTGATTTAGAGATCTAGGGAGGAAGACTTAGTTGATAGTATTGCACTATCAAATTGGAGTAACTGCTGTGGATCAATCAGAGATAATTGCTATGGATCAATCAGGTACACATACCTAATTATTATATCTTATTATTGTGTTCTATGTTATATACAAATAGATCTTGGGTTAATTGTTAATTTATCTAACATGTGATATATGTATATTGGTTTAAGGTATATTGTTTGTATATCATACGATATATTAATAAAAAATTAATTATATGGTTAAATAACATATTAGACAACAACAACAGCAGCAAAATCTAAAAGAATAAAATATATAATACCTTTTATATAATGAAAAAATAGTTGACAAAAGTAGAGAGGTTTTGATTTATTGTTTTTCATAATTTCTATTAAAAGAATAAAACATATAATACCTTTTATATAATGAAGGGTATTTTAGGTATTAAAAAGTAAAACAGGACATTTGCTTTATTATTTTAAAAAAAATGACATTAACTATCTATAGAGTTAGAAATAGGATCATTTACTTACATTTCTCTTTTTTCTATAATAGGTACCTTAGGCCCAAATTTTACATTTTTAACTTGGTAAGAAAAATTAAACAAAAAAGAAAATCTAAAAAAATCAAAAATCAAAAATACCGGCTGAACCTTCTTCCTCTTTCTTCATTCCCGGCTGCTTATCTTATCTCCTCTATTTTCCTTCTAAACTAAGGCACAATTTTAGCTCCAAAAAAAATTGTCCAAGTTGTGTAATACCAAGACCGCACTGTAGATCTCAACAACAAAACGATCTAACTCACCGAAAACTCCAAAATCAAAAGGTAAACTAAAAAAAAAAAAAAAAAAAAGAACAAGAAAACAAAGATTTCTACCTCCATTAATCCGAAAATACACAAAAACAATCCAAAAGCAATAATTCAAATTATATTGTGCAGATAATTTGATAACAACACAAACAGAGGGAAATTGAAACTTACCCAGAAATAACTTGAAAGAATCAGACAAAAAAATACAAGGTACAAATATTTTTAGTATTTTTCTTCATAATTAGGTTGTTATTTAGTGTTTGTCAATCAGATCAAGCATAATTCATAGGGTAAATTAGTTGATTTGAAGAAATAGATGCAATCAATTTACATTTGAACAACTACTGTTGCATTTAAGGTCATTTGTTATTTGATGTCAGGAAAAGTTATTTATACGTTGTTTTTATGGATTAAAATAGTTGTTTAGAAATACTAATACTCATAACAACTATAAAAATTTCAAGATATATATGGAACCTCTGCAAGTATTAGTACAGAGCAATGGTCATTGGGATGACAACAAACACAATATTGATTATGAATCAAGTGGATAATAAATATCAAGAGATTGCACTTATGCTAAATTAGTGTAGATAATGTTGCAGGAACTAGACTACAACCCTGAAACAACTCAAATACAACTGAAATACCAACTAAATGAGGTTCTCTAAAACAAGGATGACAAAAGTTTGTTATTTTATATAAAGTTATTAACAAAGAAAACCGATTTCAAACGATATCCATTGTGTGTGAACACATTCAACTACATAGTAACAACAAAATAACCATCCTTATAATAGTTACCCAAGCAATGGTGTGCAACAATATGACAGTGGCTTGAAGTGAACATAACTCATGACACTCAACTGTGTAGCAACTTGACACCAGCAACTAAACAACTTTTATCTGCTCCAAGGAAGGGATCAGTTTCAAAAAATGTTATTTTGGTTGATACTGACACTTTGAAAATAGAATCAACCGCAAAACAATAAGAAAAAAACTAAAAGCAAACACAATAAGAAGCTGAATATTAAAGAATCTATAATTATTTGTTCATCAATTGTTTTTATATTTTTATATCTTTGTTAAATAGTTGTTAACAATTAAAAAAACATATTAACAACTATTGTCATTTTTCTAAAAAAATATAAATATATCAATACTTGATGTAGAAATTAAAAATATAATAAGAGTTGCTTTTCACTGTACAAGAAGATATAAACAAATTAAAAAGAAATTATAATGTTCAATATCTCATGCAAGATACATGTGAAATTAATTAGAAAAACAATTACAAAAAGATAAAAGTAACGTTTCTTAAAAATATGTTGCTCTTTAGCGCATACGGCCAAAACCAAACATATTTCTAAATCATTAATCCATGCATAGTAGCTTCAACCTTCTTGGAAGACTTTTGAATATTTTCTTTTACACTTTCAATGTATGCAACTCACTTCATTCTACCAAAGGAATAGAAATGAACAAGCCTATTCTCATCAGCTTTGAAGTTCATCATCACTATAAATCAAGTCTTGCAGCAGTTAAAACAACATTAAACAAACTACAAAATAACTTTCTACTATGATTTTTTTCTTCAAATGAATGAACTACAAGCGGAGAACGTTTCAAACAAGACAAATAAAAAAACAAGTTATAAACCTTGGTAATATTTTTCTTTGAAAGGTTCAACTTGTCAACTATTGGATTTTATGGCCTAAATAAAATTCCATTTCAATGTAATCTCTATTATTTAAATATCAATAAAGAAACAGAAGTATTTTCATCACTTATTGTGTCATTTGGTTCATGTTATCATTTATTTGTTTATTTGATTTATAAATTCATCCAAATCCTTATCACATTTATATTCTTGTTTATTGTGTCGTCAGCACAGTGGAAAGTAATCAAGATTATGTGATTAAATATATATTCCTAGATTTATCAGTACACAGGGTTTAACTGATATGATAATCTACAACATAGTTTACTTACACCTTGGATAAGTGCTATGTCCTTTCCAGGGCATTGGTTAAAGTAAAGTTTGGGTTGGATGCATGGAGTATGCATCGGAAGGGACCGATATTGAACCTTGAATCAGATATGATAATCTTACCGTAATATCTATTCAATTCAATATCACCTAGTTGATCCTAGATCAAATGATCTTAATCCTGATATGATTAGATTCGATCTCAAGAGTATTATACATGTTCTTTGATTTGTTAGTTAAGCCTACTTTTTTGTTAGGGTGATATGTACATTTTGGGAACATGGTAGTGCAATTGAGTGGGAGCGCTAAACATAAATATGTAATCTATAGCTTCTATCAGCATATAGAAGTGAAATGATGATTTCCTTCGAGCTTGGCTAAACAGAGATAAATGGTTGATGTTGTCGAGCAAATTTCGCAACACCAAAAAGTATGATTTAATCGATAAGACAGGGAATTATTTGAGAGATGACAAGTGCGAGTATTCAACCTAAAATGGCGAGTACTCGGACGGGAATGCCAGAATAAACAACAAAATTTGGAAAAAATAAATAAGACGATGAATTATAGTGGTTCAGTCAGATTTTGTTCTGCTTAGTCCACTGTAGCAAAGGATTCGTCGGTCCATTTTCATGGTGGATCACCCCTTTATATACAAAGTAGGTGTCCAATCGGTTACATGAGGATCACATTTTTCGTTAATCCATTATTTACACATTGAATTGCAATGACTAAACTCAGACAACGTTAACATTAATAAATGTATGACAGTTACTAAATTCATCAACGTATGCGTCTTTCGCATCTGCGAGTTGACCGTTCATGTTCCGTCTGTTGAGCTCGTAAGGTCGCCAATACGTTTGGAACGTTTGCGTCATTAGGTAATCGCCCTTTGTAGACGTCGCACGTTGAAGCTAGTAACATCTGGACATGCGAACTTATATTGGTCTGTTAGGGCTATTGGGTCGATGGGACCAAAACCGCATCATAGGGCATTGGTCTCTATACTTGTCGCGGAGGTATAGAGGGGGACACTCGCACATGTTCTGACATATGCGAATTGGGTCTACTCTGCATGATGAGAATTATGGTTAGGCGGTGTGACTTAAGCCGTACCTACAATATCTCGCTATTTTTATCCTGCGCGAGGTCTAAACTTCGAGAAATCTCTCACGGACATTCAGCCTTCATTGGAAATCTGAATACACGTGTCCTTTAAAGAGGAGTCTGATCTCGAGTTTCTAGGTGAGAGAAATCTCACTATAACACATGCCCCTAGTTTCGCGACGTGACTAGAGCGGTCATCGAGGAAACTATTACTCGAGAGACGGTGAAAGGTTGTCACGAGGAGGTGACCTTTTGGTTGTCCCATCGAGGGTTTCGAAAAATGACGGCTGTAATAATTAATTTTTATTATCTCTAGGATGCCACGTCACAAAACCCTTCGGTTTTCGTGTAGGCGTGGCCATAATTGGCCGTTAGATTGGGCGACCTTAGGCATTCTGACTGCCACGTGTCATGATCCCAATTAATAAGGGATATGGGTATTCAAACGCTTTGATACGAATCAAATTTCCCCATTTTCCCTCTTTTCTCTTAACTCCCCTCTAGTTCATACACTTCAGAAAAGTTCATCCCCAGATTTCTGCCAGCTTTCACAACATTTCCAATTCCAGACGTGATCGAGAGCAGTTTGCAGGAATCAAAACTAAAGGTTAGTTTTCTGTATTTTTCGTTTTTGTTTTTAGAGAAATTGCGCTTTACTTTCTGGGTTTGGATTTTTTTTTTTTTTGAAGACTTTTTAGGAGTGTATGCTAGTGGGTATTTATGTGTTTTGGGTCAATAAAATCAAGTAATATTCATAGTATAGGGCTTGTAAATTGACATAACCGCATACAATTCATAGGCACTGATTCACGTCTCGAATGCTCGCGGACATTCGGATGAACAATTTGAATGTTCGCGGGTGTTTGGATGAACAATTTGAATAATCGCATGTTTCCAAGACTTATTTCCGCTTAACTATTAGCTAGATCTTTTAGGATCTTTACATGTCGCGGGCTGAGTGGTGAGAGTATTAATTGCCATTCCAAATGGTGGGTGTGTCACAGTATTCTAATGGCTATATATGCGATTATATGCCCCTTGAGATACTGAGATACACCCAGCCATTTGTTGACGTGCGTTAATGCTCGAATGACCGTACTCTTTGGTTGATAGGTAGTCTCGAAACGGTGGGAGTCTCCCAGTAACTTCAGGGTTATGCTCGAAAATGCATACCTCTTGAGTCACTGGGATACGCCCAGCCGTTTACGGAGGTATACCGCACAGGCGAGGATGCGTGAATTACTTGCCCAAAGATAGTTATATTTTTTCTCGCATGTTGATAGGAGGGTCGGTTTTCGCATAGAGCTTGACCTTCCCGTCGAATGCGACTTTATAATCTCTTGCGGGTGAGATCACTTACCTTTATTTTTTCACACATCCATCACGGCGAAAAGATCTTCTATCTTTCGGATGAGCGATCTATCGGATAGCCGGCCGGCTCGGCTCGGAGGTCGCGCCTTTGACGGGGAGTCGGACCATGAGAGAGACAGTTTTCTCCCTACGGACATCTCTGAAATGGAGGCTGCGGAGATAGAGTTAGGTCCGATGTCTTCGCGTAGACATCGAGAGGATGGTACGGGAGCTCGGCGAACACGGGACAATCGATATCCGAGATAGCGAATCCACGGTGTCGGCACGCGACTACCTCATACATACGAGACATGCTCCCGACATCGAGGTCGAGGAGGTGGAGGAGGAATGGACCACTCGGTCCGTGAGTCGGGTGGGGAAGAAGAGGAAGCGGAAGGGAGCGGGACGGATTCGGTCGACGACTCCCAATTGAACGAACCCTTCTCATGCGAAGACTTAGTCTCGAGGGTCGCCAAATGCGACTTCACCACCTTCGTGAGGTTGAATTTGTTGCGACTTGCGTTTCAACGTCCCAAACCATCTCGCAGAGCGCATCTTCCGTTCACCAACCCTGCCGATCATCCCTACGAGAGGACGTGGTCATCTCAATACCCATTCTTCGATGTGGTGTATCGGTCCCATTTCATCCTTTCGTCGCGGCCATTCTCGGGCGTTATGACGTATCGCCCTTTCGGCTAACACCCAACGGTTATCGCCTTTGTACTAGCTTTCTATGCGATGTACATGGAGTATGCCCATAGGGCACCGTCGATGAGGAGTTTAGTTACTTCTATGACATAAAGAGCGTGGGTCTTCATAACGGCTTCTATTGCTTTACTAAATGGGCGACTTCTGAAATAAACGGTGTCGAGGGGATGGTATCGAACATGGGTGACTGGAAGTCGAAGTGGTTTTACGTTTTTAAGGTTCCTGGGATTAGAACTGACTTTAATCGCAGACCCAGTATGTCGCGTATTTGTTGACTTAGATATAATTTTTACTTTGTTCTCTGAGATCTTTTGCTAACTCGCTTTTTGTTGTTATCGCAGATAGACCAGCTCGACCAACTCTTGACGCGACTAGAAAGGAGACAGCTGAAATTCTCGGGAGTCTTCCGGTACAAGATCGCGGCGGGCGATTACCGTGCACAAGCTGCGAAATTGCGAGAACACCGGCCCGATCCCCGAGAACGCGAGTCTTCAACGGGAGCCGGTATATAAAGAACCATACCGAGAAGCGGCAAGAGCGGATTGACAAACGTCTTTCTAAGCAAACTCCTCGGCAAATTTCGGTGTAACTCGTCTTTTTGCTATAAGGCGACGGGTAGGATTGTGATTTTTTACTTATCTGTCCTTTTTGCTTGTAGACATGACTTTTTTGAAGTACGCCCAGATCTGAAAAATCAAGCAAAAGGGCGGAACACCGGCGACTTCGCCGGTCGTTGCCCAGAAGAGGAAGAGCGATGTGATGACTTCGCTTGTTGCAGACTCTTCCAAGAAGTTGGCCAGGACTACTCAGGATAAGGGGAAGAAAGTCGTCATCGACTCCAGTTCGTGCTCGCGACTTCCTGGCCATGCAGGAAAATTCTCGGATCGAGATCCCTTACGAGGATCTTGTTACTCGATCTACTGAACTGGCCGTGCAATCCATGGCTTTGTTCATGAAAGCCGCGGCTACTCCTTCGAAGGAAGCTGATTCGCTGAAGAGGCAGAACGCCCATTTTCAAGAAAATATAAAGAAGCTGAAGCAGGATGTGGCGAGGATGGAGGAGCTTAACAAGGCCAAGGAGAAGGAGCTCGAGGAACTCAGCAGGGCAAAAGAACAGGCGGAGCTCGAGCTCAAGAAGTCGCAGACAACGATTGTTGAGATGGCTCGCGACTTGGAGGCTAAGAAAGAGAATGGGAAGAAACGAAGACGATCGAAGCCGTGTCGATTACATTTATACCACTCTTTCCAAAGTCCCTGACTTCGACTTCTCGCTGCTTGGAGCTGAAGCTGCTGAGATGGCTGAAGCCTTTCGCGCCATGTCTCCTACCCAGACTCAAGGTGGGGGAGGCAACCTTCCGGACGAAATCGAGGGCGTACGAGTGAAGAGGTCGAGAATGAGGTCGTCAGCAAGATCGCGGACGAGGCTGCTCCTGATGAGACTACTCCCGTTGCTCCAGACGCTTGATTATTTTCTATCTTATGTTGTTGTTTAATTTCACTCTCACTTTTTTTATATATGCGGTACACGGGTACTCGCACTTCTGTACTTAAAGAAATTTATCTTACCTTTTGGACAAATTTCTATCCTCGCGGGGATAGCTTTATACTTTAATATTTACGCAGTACACGGGTATTTGCGATCATATATACTTTTAACTTTGATTACAGCTCGGTGTAATCGCAATTTTATATATATATGCGACTTAAATTACAGCTTGGTGTAATAAAGTAGAAATATTTACTAAGTTGGTAATTTAAATTTAAATCACTCGAAAAGCTTAGTAAGTAATTTTATTCATGCAATCAGTAATACATGCGGGTACACATGCCCCTATACTTAGGATTTTTGAACAAAAAATATCTAAGTATAAGTGTTCGAATTAACATAACCGAATAACGCGAATATTACTAATAATAAAATTTCAAGCTCTCGCTATTCCATGCTCGTGGAATCGCGGTTCCATCGAGTGTTGCGAGTCGATAAGTGGCATCACCAATTTGATCTGCGATTATGTATGGTCCTTCCCAATTGTCCCCAAAGACTCCATGAGATGGGACTTTGGTGTTTGGCATTACCCTTCTAAGGACCAAGTCTCCTACTCGCAGAGTTTTTATCTTTACTTTCGAGTTAAAGTACCTTGCTGTTCGTTGTTGATAAGCCGCGTTTTGTAGTTGCGCTTTATCACGCTTTTCTTCCAAAGATCAAGGCAAAACAAGCTGATTCTCGTTGTTCTGCGAGATATCGAAAGCATCTCGCGTAAGGAACACTGCCCCCACTTCTACGGCAACATGGCCTCGCACCCGTAAGAAAGAGAGAAGTGGTGTTTCGCCGGTTGTAGATCGAGGGGTTGTGTTATAAGACCATAGGACTTGCGATAATTCATCCGGCCATGCCCCTTTGTGATCTTCTAACTTTCCACTTTATGGTGTGCTTAATTATTTTATTGATTTGCTTCGATGTCCATTACTACGGGTAAGCGGCTGCGGAAAAGGCTTTTTTAATCCCTAAATCATCGCATAGCTGTCGCATCTCTTTACAGTCAAACTGTTTTCCATTATCTGAAATGAGTTTGTGTGGAATGCCAAAACGACAAATGATGGAAGTATAGACGAACTCGCGTAACTTTGTCGCAGTGATGGTTGTGAGTGCTTTCGCTTCAGCCCACTTCGTGAAATAGTCAACCGCGACTACAGCATATTTGACTCCGCCTTTTCCCTTGGGTAACTCACCGATTAAATCAATTCCCCATATTGCAAAGGGCCAGGGACTCGTGATAGAATGGAGGTTACTCGGGGGTTGGTGTGTGTAAGTGGCTATTCGCTGGCATCTATCACACTTTTTTGCAAATGCGAGGGCATCTTGTCGCAATGTCGTCGCAATATCCTTGTCGCATAATTTTTAAGGCAAGGGAATTACCTCCAGTATGATTTCCACAAATTCCCTCATGCACTTCACGCAGTATGTAACCGCAACCTTCTCCACCGATACATCTGAGAAGTGGTTGACTAAAACTTCGGCGATACAAACTCTGGTCATATATCACATAACGGGCTGCTCGTTGTCGCAATTTCCTTGCTTCTATTTTATCGTCAGGTAGGAGCCCCTTGTCAAGGTATGTGAGGATAGGAGTCATCCAGGTAATCTCCTGAACGTCATCGATCTCCATGATTGTTTCTCGATCTATGGTTGGATGAGACAATACATCTACCGGAATTACATCGAGTAATTCGGCTTCTCTGGTGGAGGCCAGTCGGGCCAATGCGTCTGCGTGGGCATTTTGAGTACGCGGTACTCGAGACACAACTACATGTTTGAACTTCTGCATTATTTCACGAACGATGGCTAAGTATTTAACCAATCTTCCGCCTCTCGCTAGGTATTCTCCACTCACTTGACATACCACGATTTGAGAGTCGCTAAATGCTTGTAGATATTCGACTTTCATCTCAAGAGCCAATTTCAGACCTGCGATTAAAGCCTCATACTCGGCTTCATTGTTAGATGCAGAGAATTCAAAACGTAGAGCAGCGTGTACCTTGAAATTATTGGGACTGATTAACAAGATCCCGCTGCCAGAACCTTCATTATTTGAGGCTCCGTCGACAGACAATGTCCATACCTCTTTGCCCATCATGGCGATGTCATTTCCACCCTCTACAACCGCCACCTCTGTGCTTGGGAACTCAAGTATAAAATCTGCCAGGGCTTGCCCCTTGATCGCAGTTCTTGGTTTATACCTGATGTCGAACTGACTCAACTCCATCGCCCACTTTAACAATCTCCCCGATGCCTCTGGCTTTGCCAAAACCTGTCTTAAGGGGAAGTTTGTCAAAACTTCAATGCTGTGAGCCTGGAAATAAGGTCGCAATTTTCTTGAGGATATTATCAAGGCGAAAGCCAGTTTCTCCATTTGAGGATAACGCGTCTCGGCGTCCAATAATCGCTTACTGACGTAGTACACCGGGTGTTCACGTCCTTGGTCCTCGCGGACTAGTGCCGAATCGATCGCGTACTCGGGAGATTCGCTAAATAAATAGACAAAACCTCTCCGGGCAATGGTTTTGATAGAATTGGAGGTTGCCCCAGATGCGTTTTTAACGCTTGAAAAGCCTGCTCGCATTTCTCATCCCATTGAAACCTCTTGTTACCTTTCAAAATCTGAAAAAACTCTTTACACTTGTCAGAGGATCTGGATATGAAGCGGTTTAAAGCCGCGACTTTACTCGTGAGGCTCGAACCTCCTTTGGCTTAGTCGGTGACGGCATTTCTCCCAACGCTCTAATCTTCGCAGGATTGGCTTCTATTCCTCGGCGATTTACCATAAAACCAAGGAATTTTCCGAACCCACTCCAAAGACGCATTTTTAAGGGGTTTAGACGCATCTTATAGCGTCGCAATATGTCGAACATGGCTTGTAAGTGCGTAATATGATCCTCCACATGTTGCGATTTTACGAGCATATCGTCAACATATACCTCCATTGTCTTTCCAATAAGATGCGAACATCATATTCAACTAGCCTTTGATAAGTCGCTTCGCGTTTATTAAACCAAAAGGCATTACCTTGTAACACTATAATCCTCGATCGGTAATGAACGAGGTATGTTCTTTGTCCGGTTCGTACATCGGGATTTGATTGTATCCCGAGTATGCATCCATGAAGCTTAAAAGTGCGTGACTGCGGTGGCATCGACAAGGCGGTCAATGCTAGGAAGAGGAAAGCTGTCTTTGGGACGGGCTTTGTTCAAATCCGTAAAGTCAACGCATGTACGCCATGAGCCATTGGGCTTTGGCACGAGTCTTCGGGTTAGCTAACCGGTCGGGGTAAAATGACTCCCGTATAAAGCCGCGAGCAAGGAGGCGGTCAACTTCCTCTTTCGGCGCTTGGTACCTCGCGGGGTCCATTTTGCGGCGCTTTTGTCGGACACCTCGCACTACGGGTCAATGTTCAAGCGATGACACATGACCCGTGGAGATATCCTTTGACCATATCCGAATGTTTCCGAGGCAAAAATGTCAAGATTTTGTTTTAGAAAAGTCGTCAAGCGTTCTCGCATATTGTATATTTAATCTAGAACCAATCTTTAAAATCTTATTATTGTCCATAGGATCTATAGGTACCTCGATTGTGTCTTCCGCGGCTTGGGCTGCGGCGGTGTGATCAAGGATTCTTGGGTCCAAGTCTGGGTTGTCCACGTGCGGTACCTCCTCGATCCTGAGGATCTCCTGGCGAGGTGGTGGTGCATTCAAAAGGTGAATAACATTAACTGTCCTTTTTTCGCGAGCTTGGCGCATTGTAACATTCTCGAGAGTCGATTGGACTCCCCTCATCGATCCTACTCCCGAGGGAGTGGGGAACTTCATTGTTAGATGATAGATCGAAGTTATGATCTTCATCTCCTTCGAATTGGCCGTCCAATCACGGCGTTATACGCCGAGTATTGGTCGATTCGCGAAGTCGGCCATCGACTTGGCGATTATTAGACAATTCTAAAGTGATTGGGAGTTTGATCATTCCTTTGATTGTTATGACATCTCCCGAGAAGCCATAGATGCTCGATGTCATTGGCCGCCAATCCTTTTCTTGTAACCCCATTTGCTTGAAGGCTTGGAAGTTCGATGAAATTTACCGAACTTCCATTGTCGACCAATATGCGATGGACGTTGTCTCCACCTATATTGGCGACTATCACGAGTGCGTCAGAATGCGGGTGGTGGACCCATCTCGCATCGCTCTCCATAAAGACAATGTCTTCGCATTCTTTCTTGAAGAGCTTCTCCGGCCGTTCACCAAGATTGTTTACATTGGTTAACGGCCTCTCCTGCTTCTCTAGCATACCTTTCTTGTGACTTGCGAGAGTCGCCTGCGATATGCGGTCCTCCGATTATGGTTAAAATGTTGCGAGGCGTTCTCGAGCCACTCGCGTTCTGACCATCTTCTTTGCCATCCGCTTGGGGATGTCTTTCCTCATTTCTCTTATATTTGTCGAACTTTCCCCTTCTGATCAATTCCTCAATCTCATCCTGCAAGACCCAACACTCAAGGGTAGTGTGACCGATGTCTTTGTGGTACTTACAGAACTTTTTGGGATCTCTTCGGTCGCGATTTCCCCTGATGGGGGGCGGCTTCTTGAAGACGCCGTTTCTTTCCTCAATCGCATAGATATGGTCTCGAGGTACGGAAAGTTCGGTATAATTGACGAAGCGAGGTCCCCCTTTTCTTTTGGGCGAGGACTCCTTTTTTGGGGGTGACTTAGCCAACTTCGGGCTCCGCGGTTTGCGTGGACTGCGTCTTCTGGGGCTTCGGCCCCTGGAATTCTTTCCTCGCGGACTGCGGGACCGCGACCGCGGTATGGGCGATCGCCGTTTGTTCTTGCCCTTCTCCAACTCCGCCAAGGAATTCTCGATTCTCTTATGAGGTTCGGCCATGGCGAAGAACTCTACCAAGGATTCTGGCCTTCGGGCCTGTAGCTCTTTCCAGAAGTCGGTTCTTGGCAAGATACCTGTTATTAGCATGCAAACAAGCGAAGACTCGGGGGCCTTCTCAACCTTCGTTACTTCGGCGTTAAAACGCTTGAAATAATTTTGCAAAGACTCACCAGGCTCTTGTTTGATATTGGCCAAAGTCGTATAGGGTGGCCTATATGTCATCGTGGCCTGGAAATGTGTGAGGAATAAGTCGACGAAGTTCTCCCACGTCGATATCGATGCCTCTGGTAATTGGGTGAACCAATCATGGGCATTCTCCTCGAGTGTGGCCGCGAGAATGCGACATTTCGCAAGTTGCGGTACCTGGTCCACTTCCATTATAGTGTTAAACTTTTCTAGGTAATCTAACGGGTTAGAAGTACCTTTATATTTGAGGGATTCGGATAAACGAAACCCCTTTGGAAGTTGAGCCTGTCGCACTTCTGCGGTAAAGGCGAGGTGCGTGCGGCTTGTATATGGGCTTACGGCTTGCTCGAGCATCTTCAAGGCTTGCGAAGCATACTTTGATCGATTCCTCTGTCGCAGGGGTTGGAGTTCCTACAACAGCGGGGCTCGCAGCCACTGCGGCAAGGTTCGAGGGGATATTAATCCCAGTGGTCGCGATCGGCGCGATAGGCGGGTTGTTAACTGTATTGACACCCTGATCGCCCGTATGGGGATCATGGAGCGTCTCCGTGTTATGCGGGCCGCGGGAGCGCGCCCTAAAGACTGCGTTGAGATGATCACGCAGATCACCTCGGTGTACACGATAGTGTCCTCCTTGCTGTGTGTACGCACGAGCCGGACCCTCGTATACCTGGCTCGGAGTGCGGCCATGCGAGGATGAGGAGGCGGTTGCGTCGTTATCTCGAGGTGGACGGCGAGGGTTGCGGCGCTCGGGATCCTCGTCGATTTGCGCGCTCTAGTTAGGCAACCTTGCGGATTGGTCTCTTGACGTCGGGTGATTCAAGTCCAAGATTTCGGGATCGATTCTTCGTTCCTGCGTGCACGGTTAGTTTGACGTCGAGCCGTTACACTGGGGGTTTTCGTTACGAATGGCGGGGACAGGGAGGGCATCGAGCTCGGCTGTCCATCTACCTCGGCTTGTAGTGCTCGCGGCTGATCTGGATTGCGGCGTATTGATCGGTCGTGAGGCTGGACCACTCCTTCGGACACGGCCGCCGGGGTGACGGGGGAAAGTGCATGGTTCTTGGTGGTGTGGACGTGCCTCGACTTGAGGACCGAGTTGTTTACGGAAATAGGTTGAGTGGTCGATGTTGCTCCTCCCTACCCCGCCGTTGATGACGTCTACAGGTGGCACTCCGGTTCCAGGCAATGGTACGCTCATCATTCCAATATTGATGGATTCGTTGTTAGCTCCATTAGCGTGATTTCCAGCCATGATGAGTGGTGTTCTTTGAAGTGAATAGAATCTTACAGTCGATTCCCACAGACGGCGCCAAATGTTGTCGAGCAAATTTCGCAACACCAAAAAGTATGATTTAATCGATAAGACAGGGAATTATTTGAGAGATGACAAGTGCGAGTATTCAACCTAAAATGGCGAGTACTCGGACGGGAATGCCAGAATAAACAACAAGGCTGGAAAAAATAAATAAGACGATGAATTATAGTGGTTCGATCGGATTTTGTTACGCAGTCCCTTTGTAGCAAAGGATTCGATCGGTCCATTTTCATGGTGGATCACCCAGCTTTATATACAAAGTAGGTGTCCAATCGGTTTACATGAGGATCACATTTATTGTTAATCCATTATTTACACATTGAATTGCAATGACTAAACTCAGACAACGTTAACATTAATAAATGTATGACAGTTACTAAATTCATCAACGTATGCGTCTTTCGCATCTGCGAGTTGACCGTTCATGTTCCGTCTGTTGAGCTCGTAAGGTCGCCAATATGTTTGGAACGTTTGCGTCATTAGGTAATCGCCCTTTGTAAGAGCCGTCGCACGTTGAAGCTAGTATTAACATACGGACATGCGAACTTATATTGGTACGTTAGGGGCTATTGGGTCGCTGGGACCAAAACCGCATCATAGGGCATTGGTCTCTATACGTGTCGCGGAGGTATAGAGGGGGACACTCGCACATGTTCTGACATATGCGAATTGGGTCTACTCTGCATGATGAGAATTATGGTTAGGCGGTGTGACTTAAGCGGTACCTACGGTATCTCGCTATTTTTATCACCGCACGAGGTCTAAACTTCGAGAAATCTCTCACGGACATTCGGCCTTCATTGGAAATGCTGAATACACGTGTCCTTTAAAATGAGTCGATCTCGAGGTTTCTAGGTAGAGAGAAATCTCACTATAACGGTTGAGTACTCATTTCGATGATTATGTTTAAGTTCAACTTTGAAATAATACATTTATAGGTGGCTAAGTGTTTTAAGGATAAAATGCATTGGAAGGGTGTAACGATAATTTAATCCCTATACAATGTAAATCATCTATAGAGGGTCATTGATTATTGAGATTATAACAATGGATAGCGATAGCGTATCGATATCGTGGAACATATAGAGTGTTAATATAACTAGAAAGTGCAATTCCAAGTTCTATGGTGGATGCAACGAAAGGAATTAATAAGGCGAGTGAATTTACTTAGTAAATTCTAGAAGCACTTATTGGAAGCTCGAGATATATAGGCCCATGGTCCCCATACTAGTTGAGACAATATTACTTGTAAGACTCGGTTAATTGATTTTGATTAATCAATTATAATTCCTAAAAATTAGACTATGTCTAGTTTTATGAATTTTCACTAAGCAAGGGCTTAATTGTGAAGAGAAGAGTTTCTAGGAGTTTTATTTGTTAATTAAGAGACTTTGATTAGTCTAATTAATAAATATATTAAACGACAATATTACTTAATAATTAGTGTATTAAATAATTAGAATTTGGCATTTAAGTGGTTAAATTAGAAAATTGGTATTTTTGAGAAAAATAAGATGAAAAAAATGACAAAATAGCCAAAATTACAAAGTGGGGCCCATTATCCATTCCTTGGCCGGCCACTATGTATGGATTTTACCATTTTTATTTTTTTAATATTTTAATGCTAATTAAATCTAACCTAACCACTAGGTGGTTCACTATAAATATGTAGTTGATGGCTTTAGGGAATAGATGATGCATGTCTCATTCCTTGAGATAAAATTTGAGCCTCTTTCCTACCCTAGCCAGAAACCACCCCCTCTCTCTTCCTCTCTTCCAAACCAAGCCTATAGTTGAAAGAGTGAGTGCCCACACACATCAAGTAGTACTCAATCATAGTGTGTAAGGTTGTGAAGAAATCCGGTTTCAAGAGAAGAAGATTCGGACTCGGATCTGCATGAGTGATACTACGCATACGGAAAGGATACAAGGGTTAGAGATGCGAAGTGGAAGGAGACATTATATTTCGCTGCAACCATACTGTAAGGTTTCTTATACTTTATATATGTGTTTATTTCATATCATTTTGAGAAGATTTTCCATATTTAGGATGTTAAATAACATCACTTGTTAGTAAATCTTAAGATCTGGTAAAATAAATTCCAACATCGACACCATTATTAGAGGTCTTATGGCGCACCTAAAAATATTAAGATAACAAAATTAATAAAATAATGAACTTAGATAAAAATACAATTAATAGTTAAACAAAACTGTAAGTATATCATGTATTGAACAACATAAAAACAACAATATAACAACTTAAAAATAACGTAATTTTAAAACTTAATAATCATGAAGACTAAAACAACTTCAATTATAAAACTCAAATATAACTAATAAATGTAAAGACCCTAACCCAATGATATAGTTTTTTTAAGAGCCCTATAATAAGAATCGTATAATAACTAAATTAAAACTAAAAACAACTAATTATAGACGGAAAAAGTGAGAGACCTAAAGCTATTTACGGTTGAACAACTCTTCTTACTAAATACATAAAAAAAAATATGTAAACATAACAAAACAAGTCTTTGAAACCAAACACAGAGACAACAAAAACTATACATTAATCTTTTAAGTTACAACATCGACATCATTATCTCGTCTTTTGTCTTTAAAAACTTTTCAATGGATGACACCGTGTAGAAACTAAACAACAACAAAATAAATTAAAAGATGAAACAACTTATAAAATAAGTTATAAGAGAACGTTAAATCAACATAGTCATTTAAAATATTTACATAAAATCTCTAATTTATAAAAAAGATAAAACTTAGATCAACAAAAGTAATATCAAAATAATATCACAAAAATACTTAACATAAAGTTTAAATAAAATCACATTTGAATATGCGCCTTATTGCTTTAAGCTAATCGAAGACTTAATTCTCTTGAGCATTTCACCAAACACCTAGTAGGTTGTACTATTATATGTATATATACAAAAACACAACATTCGGAATAACAATAAAATTAATAAAATCTATGAGTAAAATAGAAAAATCATTGATTAATAAGCAAATAAACAACAAACTTCTAATAAAAAACTATCAGAATTCAAACTTTTATTCTTGTAATTTTAACGAAAAAGAGAAAAAGAAGAAGAAAATAAGAAGAGGAGGAAGAAGAAGATGATAGAACATGATCTTACAAATATCAATTGAACGACAATGGTGGAAAGGTAAGGCTTAGAAGCTTGAGAGTTCGAAACTTCAACGAGAAAAAAATCGTGGGAAGAAAAGGAAATAAAAAAGAAAAATAGTTATGGAGACTTGAAGAGAGGGAAGACACATTATTAAAAAAAAGAAACCGAATGTAGTATTTTTGTAATTATAATACTTTTTGAAAGTTAAAAAAGTAAAAATTGGAAGGGGATGAGATATTGGGCTTTTTTGGTTTGGTGTTGAAAGCCATATTGGGAAATTGTGTCTTGATTAGGTGCAGAGAGAGAATGTAGAAATGTGTAGTAGTTTAGAACATTTAGTATTATTTTGGTTTTCAAATATTGCTTGAAAAGTATTTTAAAGCGGAGATGGAGAGGAGGTGAGATACGCATTGAAGCAAAGATATTTCGGAATGCATGTATATTTTCTTTGTATTTAAAGAAAATGCTTGTGATGGTGATAATGGTGGTTGAAAATATTTTAGATTTAGTGAAGAAATGTGGTGGTGGATATGGTGGTATGGTGGGAATAATGATGGTGGTGATAAGGGTGGGTAGTAATGGTGGGACAACGATGGTGATAATGGTGGTTGAGGTACTTGACAATTGTTGTGGTGGGATGGTCGTGGTGTGGTGGTGGTAATGGAAGAAAGAAGAGAGAAAGAAGAAGTTGGGTTGGGGGGGGTTCTCGATTTCGAGAAAAAAGAGAAAGAGAAAGAAAAGAAAAGATTTTTTTTTTATTTTATTTTTATTTTTTATAATTTTTATTATATTTAAAGTTAAAATTACGTGGACCATCAAAATTTTGCCACATGTACTCTTATGTACACGTAGGTAGTTCACCGTGACAATTTAATTCGACTTTTGGACGAAAAGGGTAAATAACTAACAGAAAAAGAGGTTTGGGTATTTTCGCCACCAAAAAATTAATTTAAGTGGTTAATTGTTAAACAATAAGTATATGTGGTTTTGCCGCTCATATCCCTATTTAAAATAATACTATATTTAGTATTTATTATGTATTAAATAATACGATTCACATTGTATTAAATTTTATAGTGGTAAATTCTAATTAATACAATATAATGTTCTGTCTAAATATAATGTTAGTTAATATTTATATTTAATAGGATAAATATTAATAGGATAAAGTTATAGATTTGACTCTTTATTTTGTTAAATGATAAAATAGACCATGTGTTTTTTTTTTTAGAATGGTACGGAAATATGATGCTTGAGCTCGATTTTTGATGTTATTTTTTTTAATATAATCAACTTTAAAATAATTCTTAACACGAACGAGATGCCCGAAAAATTAGTTTGGTCATAACACCTTTAGATCGAATTATTATTAAGTTTGATTTTGACAAAAAATTAATTCATGGTCCTATTTGTATCATATTAGAAATTACAAGGTCTATTTTGTTATTAAACAAAACGGATGGTCCAATTATAACTTTTACAAAACACAAAATTCAAAATAGTATTTACTCTAAATGAACCCTAGTATGTAAATTACAAATAGAATGGGGAAAGTGGTTGGTAGAAGGAACTGACAATGTTTATTTATGAATAAGTGAACTTCGAATGCTCTCCCCATGGATTGGTTTCGGACCTAACTAAACTTCAATTTTTAAGACTAAAGACAAAATATATTGATGTGGATGGAAGCTGAAAAAAATATAGATATAATAGATATCTGACCAAAAATATGGGTAAATGTTTTTCTTGCAATGAGGCATACTGCTACATCACTCTTACTCCTTGTGCCTCTTCTCTCGAGGCTTTATCTACCTTTTGTTTTTATGGTAAAGTGGTGGCCCCAATGTTTGTTGATGAAGCCACAGATCATTGACTTTGTGAGTAAATCTTGGCATAAAGCGATTGGTTGTTGCTTGCATATTTATGAGGAGGGCATTAACTCTAACTATTTTGAGTTTGGTTTTTGAACTTGTTGAGGATAGAAATTGGGCTTTGGATAACGACCCTTGGTGCATAAGAGGGTATTCTCTGATTCTCAAGCTTGGTCCTCGAGGGAGAATAGGAAGCTTCACTTTGCTAGTTTGAAAACTTGGGTACAAATACACAACCTCCCCCATGAATACTACTCCACGGCTAACGGTAATTTTTTGGGAGGATTGGCTGGTAAAGTCTTTGAGAAGGTAGACTATCCAAGGAAGATAAACCGATCTCTTGGAGCAATTTTCTTAAGATTTGGGTAGAGATTGACATCACCAAACCTCTTGATTCTATCGGGATGTTACTTCGACTTACTCTCGGAGTGGAAAAAATGGCTCCGAGTTCAAAGTTCAAAAAGCTCGGCATTTTACGTTACAAGCTTGCTGGTTACTTGGGTCATCAACCAGAGAGGGATGCCATCTCTCTTCTCACGGGTCACGAGTGGAGAACTTGAATGGTATCCCATTCCCCTTGTTCGACTGGAGTCCTTGGCTCTCGATTGCTTCATCATATCTTAACACTTAACGGTACCTACAAAGGTTCCGGAATTATAATTTAGGTATTATAAGCACTTATAAAAATTAAACTTAGGTATTTATTTACAACTAGCCAAGTTAAACTTACGTATTTATGCCGTAAAATTACTTTCCTTCATTTTTAAGTTTCTTTAAAATACATTATTCATACTCTACATTTATATGAATGAAAATGAATAAAATTAAATTTGAAATGAATAGAATATAATATTTTTATTTTAAAAAAAAATAAAGTTTTAATGAAATGCACCCTTTTACTTTTTTTGGTTGTGAATTTCTCTAATATCGGTCGGTCTTGTAAGTTTGTGGCCACTAAGTGGGCGTTTATCCATAATTCGTATGTTTGTTGTAATGTTGCGGAACTTACTTTCGAACTTATTTTGTAATGACCACTTAGGTCTAACGCTATTAATCTATATATTGCACTTTTCTTTTTCAAAAAAAAAAATAATAATATATAAAAGTATATTGTAAAATACGTAAAGTAGAGTTTTTGTGATATATTTTAAAAGATAGAATAGAAAAGTTGTTGGAGTGTTCTTACACTTTTACTTAATTGTTAAACACATACTCAATAGATGATTCATTTTTTATTTTCTTTTTTATAAAATCACACTAATTTTTTTGGGAAAAATTGAAGAATATCTTTTATATATATATATATATATATATATATACATATATACATTAGCCAAATATACCTTCAAATAAAATTTAATTGGTATTACTCACACCCTCCCATAACTAACACATAATTTTAAACATAATAGATATATGTTTTTTAAAAATGGATGTATAAGTTTGTGAAAAAGTTGGAGCAAAATTTTAAAGAATAAAAAAGAAAATAAAAACTATCGTGAAATGATAAAGATAAAATTAGTAGAATGATTGAAAAAATAACTAAACATAATAAATTTTAAAAAGAAAGGGTCGGTGGACATAAGAGATGTGTATGGATGGAGGAATTTTCACCTCCTCTAATGACTAATGTATTATAATTCATTTAATATAATAGCATTTTATCGATCAAAAAAGAGTAAAAAATTAAAGGCATTAATTTAAAGGGAAATTTACAAATTTTAACTAAAAAGTTACTTTTTACTTTTTTATTGGGATGGGCCTTTTTTTTTTCATTTCTATTCTTTTTTTTCTTATTTACAATTTTACGAGGTGATCACTTTTTTTTGGAAAATGGAGACTTGACGGATGGGGGAGCCTGAAAACATGCTTTGTACTGGTGAGAGGAGGGATGTGCCATTTGACATTTTCAAAAGTTTTTTTATATAAATATATATATATAATGTATTGTTAAATTTTTTGTTTGTTTCTCTTTTATTTATTAAAAGTTCAAAAAGTAAAAGTAATATAAAATAATATTAATTGAATTATTTTATTTTTATAAAAAATTAGAATTAGTTATTTAAAAAGGAATGAGATAGATAACTTGTGAATATACTCACTTATATTTTTTTAAAAAAATACTTTGCTTTTACTTTTTTGTTTATTTTTTTTAATAATATTTACAAATTAAACCCAACATTAAAATATTGTCTAATACAGACAAATCGTATTAATTTCATAAAAAAATATTAGATCGAATTAATTTTTATTTTTATTTTTACTCATATAAATACTTATAAATATCTTTAAGGTATTGTACAACTTATTTTATTTTATTATTTTATGTATTTTTTTTTTCAATATTTATTTTGAGCTTTGACATAATTTTTTATGCCTAATTAATTTTCATATAAAAGTTGGATTATTATACGTTGGCCAGAGGTTTTCGGCAACCAATAAAATATTATAAGATTAAAGTAGCATAAGAAAATCAGAGAAGGATTTTTTTACGTGGTTGGGGCGTTAATGAGCCTTAGTCACGAGAGTCTATCTTATTTATGGATGTATTTAATGTAGAGAATGTATTTGATGAGTGTCTACCAACTTTCTCTTGCCTCTAAATACGGAGAGAATGTTCTTAGTGAGTATTTCACTCTTCTTGCTCTGTATACGACCCAAGATTCTCGACCCCATTTAATAAGGCTTTGAGGGGGTATTTATAGTGTTTTTGGTGGGGTGATCCCAGGAAATTCTTGTACAAGTGTATACTGTAAGTATCCATAAAGTTGGGCATTCCCAATGAATATACCATGAGTAATGCATGGTCAAATCCCTAGATGTTTTGTAGGGCTTTTATGTGGAATGTCCTTATTGTCTTTTGAGCGATGTGACTCTTCACGGTGTAGCTAGTTGATAGACTTAAATGATCATTACTTTGTAGGCTGCGGATTGGGGGTTGTGCCGTCGAGACTTTATTGCGTGTAGCCGGTTCCGAGCCACGTTTCCTCCCATGCGGCATTAAATGCGACTTGATTGCTCGGGGAAGTACGACACCTCGCGAAGAGACGCACTTAGTATTACTTGGACTTCGGGGAGGCGTATGGGGCTCCCCTTATGTCTTCTCACGGGAGGCACTGTCCCCGGATCTTTGCCTGCTATTACATAAAGACTTAGCAAATAATTTGAATGCTAAGTTTGTTTGATCCACGATGTCGCTTGTCTGGATTTGGTCCCGTATATTGGTCAAAGTCGGGGACAACATTATCTAATTTTTTGTTAGTTGTTATTTAGTTGTTCAACAAAAAAAAAAATATGTAAGCTTAATTTTTCAGGATGCATATATACTTTTAAGTTAGTATATAAGTATTTTGTAGTTGTTTTAAAGTTTTTGTTATATTATTATTATTATTATTATTATTATTATTATTATTATTATTATTATTATTATTATTATTATTATTATTGTTATTATATTTGTGAGATATTAGTGTGTTGTTTTACGAATTTTTATTTTTGTTGTCACGGCATGGTGATGTGTATTAAGTCGGATCGTTATACGATTATTTGTGTGTTGTTATTAGTTGTGCAAACTTGGTAAAAAAAATTAAAATGTTTAGTTTTTTTTTTTTCTTTCATGAGTACATGTATTATGATTGGTTTTGTGTTGTATTTATATTTTTTAAGGTTGTCACCAATATATTTTGATGTCTACTTAATTTACATATTTAATTAGTGTTGTTTTCTAGTTGTTATTTTGTGTTGTATATTTAATTAATTTTTCTCGCAAAATTGTAGTACACCAACAAAATAACTATATATTTCAAACGACAGATACAACTATATTATTAATATGCAACAACACACATACAACTACATTATCAAATTAAAAAGTTCTACTCAGTATTAAAAATCCAAGTATGACGAAGCCTCATCGCTTTACATGCAATGTCGAAAACTAATATTTTGTAGTAACATTTTTTTGTTGTTTTTATAGTTGTTGTAAAGTTGTAATCACGTTGTTTTGATTTCATTACTTTTTTAAACACGCTATTTGCATGTTGTTTATATGTTGAACTTCAGTAGTTAAAATTTGTAGAATCTTTAAATTTTATATACTCTTGTTTTCATGTTTTTATATAGATGTTAACAATTATAACAAAGAATTACTAAAGTTTATGTATCGAGTATTAGTTCAATTGTAATAGTTAATGTTTGTTTATATTTTTTACCTTCAATATATATATATTTATATATGTAATTAAAAATTTAAGAAATTTTTGAATTTTAACAACTAAAATTTTACGTAAAAACAACACGAAAACAACATATTTTTAAAATAAATAAAAGCATACAACGTGTTTACAACTCTACAACAACTACTAAACAACTTTTTTTATTTGATACTAATTTTTTAAGCACTTTTGTAAAATATGAGGGTTATGACATCCTCGATTTTCAATGGTGGTTAATGTTTTTTTTTTCCTTTATAATTTAAATTAAGATTTGTATAAAAATAATTATCTAATTTTGTTAATAAATTTAAATAATTATTTAAGTTATATTTAATAAATAAATTAAATTTAAATATTTAAAATTATTTTATTTATTTTCTTAAAAAATAATAATTCATTGATTGATTTAGTTAATTTTAATCATTAACTTTAATGGAAAAAATAAAAATAAACTTAGATTAAACCAACAATTTTCATGATATAGCCACATTTAATATAAAGAGATATATTTGTGATTGTTGTCTACTTGAGAGTGCATTTTTTATTAATCAATTTAAGTTTTCTTAAAATTTTATTTTTGGTGTAATTTGTATACTTTTTTTTTTTGAGTCAATTTGTATACTTTTTTTAGTTTATGTGTTTCATAATTTTTTATATTTATTGCAAAGAATTTCTAATTTTTTTTATATGTTCATTTAGTTGCTTTTTTAACGGTGTTGCAGTGTTGTTTATAAATTTTAATTGTGTTAAAACAATATGTTAATGTTTAATAATTTTTTTTAAGTTTGGTTGTTGTTCAAGTACGTTTTTGTGTTGCTTTATTTAGTTGTTTTTGCATAACTTATTGTATTGAGAAAAAGCGGTCCAACACTTGCTCGAAGCTCAACTTCGTCGAAAGCTGCCACGTGGCGGCGGCTTGGAGTCAGCGTCGCATTTGTGACGCTATAGTTATGCGTGCGTCGGCCAATGACTTTGCCCTCCACTTGCGTCCCACTTTGCGTGTGAGTCTCACTCGCATATATTGTCCATATGTGTATTTTACTCTGCTCCTTTTTTGCACATGAGATTCACATCTACCTACAGGTATTTTTGTAATAAAAAACTTTATAAATAGTATTTTTAAAATTAGTAGAAAGTATAAATGTTTATTTTTTATTGTAATAGTATAAATATTTATTTTTAAGCTAATGTAATGTAATTTTTTTTGACCTAAAATCACACCAAATTTATCCCAAGACCACTGAAGCAAAGATTCAAAATTATTAGTTAACTGATTTTTACTTTTTCTTTTGGGAAAAAAACAAAAAAATACAAAAAAGGAAAAAAAATTACAAAAATACTTTGGCCCGGCCCATTAAACATTTATACAGTCTATATACAAATATTTACAAAAATACCACATGCACTAAGCCTTCAGGCGTATATCGGAAGCGAACTATGAAGATGAAAATACGCGCTTCCGTTTCAAAACCGCAAAACAACCAAAATGAAACCAAAACGAGAAAAATACAACTATTAATTACGGCAAAATCAAGCTGCAGGAAAAGAATACTGTGATGATCTAAGCGAAAATGACGAAAAAAAATCGGAAAAGCTTGTGAAGAAAGCTGAAATTACACATTTTGTTTTTGATTTTATTCGATCAAAACAACTCCCCCTAATATCGAAATCGATTCATGAAATGTAGATACGTACAACAAACGAATACTGGACACTCCCACACAAATTCAAAACAATGTATGATGTGAAAATTTTTTAAAAAACCTCATGAATAATACATCTACGTTATATACAGTTACATTTTGATTTATTTTTTGTTTTGGTTGCTGTTGCTCCTAAAATCGCCCAATATACGTGGACCAGTCAGGAAGGGACACGTGGATCAAATCACTTAAGAGAAGAGCAGGCTGTTAAGTCCTTGTATGACACCAGGGAAGCGTTAGTCAAAGGGTCCGGAGGATGCACCGGAGTACAAGGGGTACTCCGAGACGAACATAGCTCAAAGGTACTCGGGATGTGTCGAGTCTCTCCCAGAGACATCAAGTCGCATTTAATGCTTGCATGGGAGGAAGACGTGTTGGAGATTTGTACACGCAATAAAAGTAGACGGCACAATCCCCCAAACAGCGAGCGCTACGGTAATGATCATTTAGAGTCTAGCGACGAGCTTACTTTCTGCGAAGAGTCACGTCAATCATAAAGACAAAAAGGACATTCTCCATAAAAACCCTGCCTGGCACCTAGGGATTTGACCATCGCCATCACTCATGGTATATTCATCGGAAATGCCCAACTTTATGGATACTTACGGACACATGTGTAAGTACAATTCTAGGGATTGCCCCTCTAAAACACTATAAATACCCCCTCAAAGCTCATTTAAGGGGGTCGGAGAATCTTGGTCGCAAGAGCAAAGCAGAGAGAAAAACTCACCAAGAACATTCTTTGTAGTAAAGAGAGAAATATTCTCCCAAGTGTAAGATGCGTATTAAAGACATCCATAAATATCGGTTGGCTCGTGGACTAAGGCTCATTAACGCCCCAACCACGTAAAAAGTCTTCATCTCGCTTTCTTCATAGCTCACTATTATATTCGTATTTTATTAGTTGCGAAAATCTCGGTCGACATTTTGGTGCTTTCATTGAGAGCCGAGGAAAGGCGCTTCGCAACGAAGCATTTAACTTCACGACGATGGTGGAGAACCAAAGGCTACCGTCACCCTCGCCCTCTAGAAGACGCTCCAAGATCCCAACGAAGAGGATGTGGCTTCAAGGGGAGCAGCGAGAGGAAGAAGTCACGAAGAAGAAATTCCGAGATGAGAACCATGAGGAACACCTCGACGAATACGCTTACGATGATGGAAGCTACCAGTACCAGTGCTTTCCTCGGGCAAAAAGCCATCGATCACGAAGGCTGAGATCGAAGCTCGAGAAAGTGCAAAATCAAAAAATGCACGAGGTGATGCTAGCCATGCAAAAAGCCATGTGAGGCGGCGGCATTCACGTGCATCCCAAGGCAATGGCCGTTGCCCCGGACTCGATGGGGAGCCGGCTACGTCTTCGCCCGATTCCCGGCGAGCGAAGGCCTGAGGGAACCCCTAGCCACATAAGGCACCTGTGAGGAAAACCAAACAAAAAACCCCTACTTCGCCTGGTCGGAAGAAAAGGGCGCGAGGGGATCCAAGCGCAAGGTCCGCTCGGATTTCCCTAAAGGGAAAGGTCCGCGAGAGGAGCAAGCCCCAGAGAGGAGTCTTGGCCCTCGGGGATCGAGGGGGCCCAAAGAGCGTTTCCGATGCACCGAGGGCCACGGGGGTAGAGGAAGAGGAGGACGAGAGATGTCCACCCCGTTGATTTGAGAAATCAAATCAATGGGAATCAAGGTGACCTACGGGATCACCTTGATAAAAAAAAAAGATACGGACCCGAAGTCTCCTCGAATGGTGCATGCCAAACGAAGGGATTATGGCGAGAGCTTGCCGGCCTTCGAAAAGATATTGCCGAGTCTCCTGGGAGCGGAAGGGAGATGACTCCGACTCGGACGGTGAGGACCAGGGAGCCATGCGCCAAGCATAATCCTGGAGGCGGAGCTCCCTAAAAGCTTCAAAATGCTAGAAATGGCGGCATATGCGGGAAGCTTCCGAGCCCGGCGATCACTGTCACGATTCAATCGAGTCATGACGATCATGCGGGTCGGCAATGACGCCAAGTGCCTATGCTTCCCCCTCACTCGAGCGGCTCGGCGGAGGAGTGGTTCAAGAAAACCCCGCCCCCCCCTAGGAGAGACCGGGGATCGGTGGGATGTTGGAACAAACTCCAAACCAACTTAGGAGGCAATTTGTCGCGCCGGGGAAGGTAAATTTGGAAGTTAGCGCCTTGACTAACATCAAGCAACTACCCACCAGAGACTTTGAAAAATTACATCGAAGAGAGGTTCGAGAGGAAGCCTCGAGGACCAAGAAGGTTGACGACGGACAACGGCTTGCGCTTCTCAAAGCCGAGGAATCGTCTTGGGACTCCCTTAAGGAACGAATTACGACCGAAGGCGGCTAGCGGCTGGCCTTCGGGACTTCCCGAGAAGCGAGGTCCAAAAATATATTAACCTCGAAGAAGCCCGGATTGTGGCTTACGGAGGCTATTACATCAGCAACCGGGATGGCAGGATACATGCAGGGAGTATCGCCCTCGGGTGCTTGTCCCCGACCGCGACCCCTCCGGTTAGTGGCATACGGTTTTACGCCACTCCCGGGTACAGCTGAGGGCAAGTTACTGCCCCCCGGCATCTTCCCATTACGGCAATCGAATCCGGGGTGAATGGACGGGCTCCTTCACGACGGGCTGCCCCAACCGCTAAGCTTAACGGAGCCCTACTCCAAGGGTCTGAGAAGCAAGAGGTCCTCCAAGGGCAAGACACCGAACGGAGAGAGAAGACGCCAAAGAAGGGGTACACACCCCAATACACCCGGTACACGGAGCTCACGGACTCTCGGAACGTGTCTATTTTGCCACAAGGCGGAATACGCATTACGGAGACCCCGGCCCTTTGTACGAGGGACGGCCTCTCGGAGGAGATCAGGAGCAAAAGGTGCGAATATCACAATGACGGCATCGGTCACGGCACCAACGAGTGTAAAAATCTCGGGGATGAGATTGAGAATCCTAATCCGGTTGGGCCCACCTCACATGAGTGGATCAAAAATAGGTTACCCCACCCTTAACCGGGGCGAGGAATTGGCGGGGGCATGCCTTCGGGGACACCGGGGAGTACGGCGGGGAGTATTGCCTCCGGGCGCTTCCGCAGTGCGACACCCGGCATATGCTGGGACTACGCCTCGGCCTAATGGAAGCGGAGTAGCCATGATCATCGGGAGGGTCCCATATCGGAGGAAACAACTCGGAAGGAGCGAAAGAGATATGCCGAGGGGGCCGCAAGGCACGGTGAAGTGTGGGAGGTCACTCGAGCTCCCATTTCCCGAAGGCCTCGGCTAATGGACCAACCCATAACGTTCACGGAAGAAGACGCCAAGACGGTGTGTTTTCCTCATCACGACCGCTGGTCATAGAGACCCCCATTGCAAATAAAGTGGTGGCCGGGGTCACGATTGATAATGGAAGCTCCGCGTGAACTTGCTCTTCAAGGAAGCCTTCACTTT
The DNA here is from genome assembly GCF_029168945.1 of Cannabis sativa. Lineage (NCBI taxonomy): Eukaryota > Viridiplantae > Streptophyta > Magnoliopsida > Rosales > Cannabaceae > Cannabis > Cannabis sativa. Next base: position 75,638,925 of record NC_083601.1, read on the forward strand.
GCGATAGGGTTGGCCGAGCGGGGACCTCTCTCCTAGCGGATCGCGAGTCTCACGGGGTTTAACGGGACAACTCTAATCCCGATGGGAAAAGTCGGGCTCCGGTTACACTGTGCCGGGACACTCCAGCGAGCACGTTTAAGTGCTTGCACCTTCGTGGTGAGTAGGCCATCGCAACGGCCTACAACGCAATCTTGAGGCGGCCAGGCCTCGTCGACTTCGGTGCAATAACTTCTATCCGACACCTATGCCTAAGAATTTCCTACCCGGGGAAGCGGAGTCGGAACGGTGAGGGAAACCGGGGAGAGGCCGAGGCAATGTTATTGCAACGTTGCCACCCATTTGCCGAGTGCTCATGGTCACGGGGCCCCACGAAGTAGAGAAGGCTGAAGAAGACGAGTTGGATCCTCGTATAGGATCCGAAAGGGTCGTAGAACCCCGATGGAGGACGTCGAAGAGAGATACCTGGGTGATCGCTGGCGACAGCTCCACCAAAGTACTCCGGATAGGGGGAGAGGCCTGAATCCGGAGAAAAGGATAAAATAATAAAAACAACGAAGGGCGCCATTGATGTGACCATTTTGCGTGGCGCCAAGAGGATATGACCGGCATCAGCCCTCCGCAATGTCATTCCACCCATCATCCAGCGTGTCCTCAACGTCAATCCGGACGCCTGCCCCCTATACAACAAAGGCGCTGGCTCGAGCTCGGCGAAAGCCAAGGCCTTAGAGAAAGAGGTGGATAAACTTTTGTCCAACGGCATGATCGCGACGTATACTATGGGAATGGCTGGCCAATCCGGTCTACAGTGCCCAAGAGAACGGAACTTGGCGGGTTTGCATAGATTCTCACGGATCTAAACAAAGCACCGCCCAAGGGGAGCGCTTTCCGCTGCCCGGGATTTGACCGGATGGTGGACGCCACCTCCGGATTCAAAGCTGTTATCTTTCATGGATGCCTATGCGGGGTACAATCAAATAAAGATGCATACGGCAATGAGAACCGAGGGAGTGCACTAGCTTCGGGACCGGAAGTAGGGGTATACGCACTGTTATCTAGTCATGCCTTTCGGAGTGAAAATACGCGGAGACGACCTATCAAAAGAATGGTTAGCCGGATGTTTAAAGGCCTGCGGGACGAAGTGACATGGAAGTATATGTAGACGACATGCTCGTCAAATCCAAAGCATGCAATAGCCATGCAGAGACGACTTAGAAGAATGTTTCGAAGATCTCGTTCGGAGATACGGCATGAAGCTCAATCCCGAAGAAGTGTACCTTCGGAGATCAGAGTCGGGAAAATTCACGGGCTTCATAGTCAGCCAGAGAGAGGGATTGAGGCGAACCCGGAGAGAAATTCAAGCTCTCTTGGACATGCCATCCCCCGGGAAGCATAAGGACGTGCAAAGTTTGGCTTAGGAAAGGTAGCCAGCGTTGAGCCGTTTTATCTCACGATCCACGGACAAAAATGCGTTTTCCCTTCTTCAACATCTCAGAAGAAATGCCAAAAGTTCGAATGGACGGACGCGAGTGCGAGGAGGCATTCAAAGGTTAAAAGACCATATGGCAAAACCTCCTATCCTATCAAAGCGAGTCCTTGGAGGAAGACTTGTTCACTTTACTTGGCCGGTCTCCGGAGGAACATGCGGTCGATCTTGCATTGGTCCGGGAGGAAGAAAAGGTCCGGCATCCCGTATACTATGTCGGTAAACGCATGATAGGAGCCGAGGAACAAGGGTATCCGGTCATCGAGAAAAAGCTGTGTGTGCACGCACTGCGATTGGCATCACGGAGAGTTGAGACCACATACTTCCAAGCCCATCCAATCGGAGTTTTGACCAATCATCCACTCAAACCCAAGTCCTCCCGAAACACCGAAGCCTCCAGGAAGACTCCTTAAATGGGCAATGGAGCGGGGTCGGTTTGACTTGCATTACGTGCCCGGATTTCTGTAAAAGGCCAAGCCTTGGCGGACTTCATCACTTAGGAATGCAATGAAGCCAGGAGGCAACAACCAATACTCGGGAGCCACCCATTCCCACTTGGAAGTATTCGTGGATGGAGCTTCAAACGAAAACGGTTCGGGAGCCGGAGTAAGCTATGATATCACCCCTTAGGGTTGCGGCTCCGGCAGGCACTTTCCGATTCAACTTCCACGGCTTCGAACAATGAAGCCGAGATATGAGGACTCCCAATAGCGGGGCTACGATTGACGCCCCCCCCCTTTTTTTTTTTTTTTTTTTTTTTTTTTTTTTTTAAGGGCTGTAGGGGGAAAAGCCAAGGGGGGGAGAGGTGGAAATCTACGGTTGATTCCCGGTTTGGTCGTGAAACCAAGTTTCCCGGAGAATACCAAACCCAGCGGCGAAAGAATGGCCGCGTACGTAACAATAGTCCGGGAGCTGCTCCACGAGTTCTCGGACTACAAAATAGAAAGAATCCCCAGAGAAAGAACGCTCATGCGGAGGTATACGGCTAAGTTAGCCTCGGATAGTGAAATCGAAGAGCGGGGAGTGAGTACCGAGTGGAACAGCTTGGCGAGAGCCAAGCATCAAAATAAAAGAGACCACACAAACGGTTGGGCAAGAACCCGGTTGGATGGTCCCCATCATAAAATACATAACCACGGGTGAGTTGCCCCGAGAGAGGGCAACATTGTCTCGAAAGATTCGATTATCGGAGCTCATCGTTATGTAATGATGGACCCAAATTCTCTGCGGAGAGGACTCGGCATGCCTTATTTAAGGTGTGTATCGGACACTGAAGCTAGACAAATCATCATGGAGGTCCACGAAGGGTTCAATGGAGATCATACGGGAGGGACCCGGCCTGCGAAGAAAATATTGGCGGGGATACTTCGGCCAACAATGAAGAAAAGATTGCATAGACTATGTCCAAGAAAGTGTGACTCGTGCCAAGAGGTACGCGAACATCACCGAGAGCTCCTCCAAATGAGATCACGGCGATGACAAGCCACGGCCCTTCGCGGTACGGGGCATAGATCTCATCGGGTCTCTACCTACGGGAAAAGGAGGAGTAAAGTATGCGATAGTAACGATAGACTACTTCACCAAATGGACGGGCGAGCCTATGAAGACAATAACCGCTAAGAAAGGCGTTGGACTTTGTTGTCAAAAACATAGTGTGTCGATACGGCTTACCTCACAAAATAGTCTCGAGACAATGGAAAGCAATTTGATTGCGAGGAATTTGCGGCATACTTCGCAGCCGAGCACGGAGTAGTGAAAAGCTTTCTCGCGGTAGCCGGCCTCGAAACAAACGGCCGGGCGGAGGCGATCAATAAAATCCTAAAGGTCACCTTGAAAAAGAAGGCTGGCAGCTTGTAAAAATAAGCGGCACGCTTTGAAGAATTGCCAAGGGTATTGTGGGCCTACCGGACGACCCCGACCGGAACCACAACCGGATCAGGTCCTTCCGCCGTTCTCGATGGCATACGGTTGTCGAAGCAATGGTCCGGTGGAAACATTATTCCCATCCCACGGGGAGAACGACTTATGATCAGAGCCACCAATCGAGGCCCTGCTCCAAGCTGCGGATCAAGTCGAAGAACTCAGGGATGAGTCCCCGAATACGGATGGCCGCTTATCGAAAAGAAGGTGACCAAGTATTTTAACTCCAAGGTTAAAGGCGAGAAAATTCGCTATCGGTGACATGGTCCTAAGAAGGAGTCTTCCCCGGCCACCCAAAGAACCCGGAGTGGGGGTACTTGGACCAAATTGGGAAGGACCATATGAAATCGAGGACGAAATCGGCTCACCGCGCCTGGCCCGAAAAGAATGGACGGAACTACCATCACAAGAGCACAGAATGCGAATCACCTCAGAAAATACTACCAGTAGCGAATTAAACTTAGCTTTTGTTTAAAGGGTTTGTACCGTCCAAATGTATGCCTCCTCTATATTAAAGCTGGCGAGTGCCTTAAAAACAAAGTTTCTATGCCACTCGGGGGGGTACTAGGGTATACCGCACGGACGAGCAAAAACAAGCTAAGTAAAATATCACGACCGAAAAGGCGAGGTCAAAATTAAGTAAAACATCCCGACCCAAAGGGCGAGGTTAAGCTAAGTAAAATATCACGACCCAAAGGGCAGGTCAAGCTAAGTAAAACATCCGGACCCGAAGGGCGGTCGAAGCTAAGTAAAATATGCCGACCCAAAGGGCGGGTCATAAGCTATCTTGTGAAGAATAAAAAAGGCGTAAGTATGAAATCCGAGCCAAAGGACGAGTTGAAATATATGAAGTGTGGAAAAAAATTCATACATATATATATAAAAAAAATATATATATATATATATAATAAAATATCCTAACCCGAAGGTTAGGTCATACACATATAAATGGCCCGGGGACGGGCCTTAAATTGTCTCCACTTTAAATAAGAAATTTCTGGCACAATGAAATGCTTGTTCTAAGGCGGCGGCAAATATGTACAAAGAAAAAAAAAAAGAGTTATGAAAAGAACGGGTATAATGCAGGTCAATAATAGAGCATTTCCGGTCGGCCGGTGGCGGAGAACGAGGTCCGTCAGGTGCCTCGAAGCTCGGCCTCGAGTCTCTTCTTCTTCTCCCGAAATTTGGCAATCATGTCCTCGGGTTTGGGATAGAAAAGAAAGCTTGATGCTACGATCGTTGGTGGCCCAAGCCATGTAGACACCATCATCCAAGCGCTTCGGGCAACGGGCGCGGAGACGGGAGAAAGGAGCTCGGCCCTCTTGGCTTCTTCCTAATAGGGCGGTCTTTGTAGTCCAGAAGCTCCTTGAACTCCGCAGACGGAGCGGCCTTGGATTCAATATCCGGCTGGTGGAGTCTCCTCTAGAGACTTCACCTTGGCGGCCATTTCGTCCGGCCTCCCCAGCCTCCGGCGTCCCGCCTGGCCTTCTCGGCGGCCTCGGTTTGAGCCCTCGGCTCCTCCCGATGATGGGCCTCCATCCACCGCCTCTCCGTGGGCCTCGGCACGGATCATGTCCTCCTTTGAGCCTCCCTCCGGATCGCCTCCTCCTCCACGGCCTTGGCCCTCTCTTCCTTAGCCTTGGCGCGGCCTCACGGCGCTCGGCGGCTTCCTACGGCAGAATCGACCCTCTCCCCGCGATGGGTCTTGAAGGACCTTGCTTGACGTCGTTCATGTCCCCCGAAGTCGGACGGAGCGAAGCCATGGCTTATGATGTTCTTGGAGAGGCGGCAGGGCCTCGGTACAAGGCCCGAGCCAGAATGGGATGTAAGGGAAAATTCCTCAAAGGAAGAAAACAAAATACAAACACCAAAAAGGAAACGTAAGAAATTGCAAAGTACTTACCCGCGTGAGGGAATGAGTGAGGTCCTGGACTTGGAAGATAGAGTTCGAGAGAGCCTGGTAAGTGGCAAACCGCAGGCGCACGGCGTGTGGCGGGAGAGCGAACTCCGCCGGTCATTTCCGCGGCAAAAGGAGCCGAGTGGGCCCAAGGAGGGGACGGAACCGGTCGCGAAGGATCTGGGGTTGAGGTTCCACGGATCATGATATTCCGGATGGTTAATGCTCGCCTCAACCTGCGCCCGCCGGGGATCCTCCTGGGGCCTCCACATCGGCATATCCCCGGGAGTACTCGTCCATAGCGTAGTTGTGCTTGGCTATGCGAAGCTCTGCCTCGCCTCATCCCCCGGAATTGGGGTAAGCTCGATGCGAGGAGGAGCGGTGCACTCTCCTCCATTGGTAGACACCCGTAGATCTAGGCCATGAGCGGGAGTGTCGGCCCTCACGAGGCCTCTTCGGCTCGTCTTGGGCAATCATCTTGCCCTTGCGCTTGCGGATCAGAGCCACTTCTGACTCCTCGTCCTCCTCTGCTACCACTGGGAGAGCTTGAGGGTCTCCAGCCCCCTCGGCGGCTTCCTCCAGGGAAGTCCCATCCTTTCCCCTGGCCTTCTCCCGGAAGCACCTCCTCGTCATCCACCAAGTCGATGGTTTCGGGAGGAGCGCCGGAAGAAACCTTCAAGGAAGGGGCCGGGGGAGAGGGGGTGAAAGCCGGAGGAGCCACGGAGTATGGACCCGTGGCGGATTCCCGAGGATGGCATCCATGGAAATCTGCTGTTCCAATAAAGCAAACGGAGTGTTAGAAGTCGAAGTGAGAAACTACTTACAAAAGGCGCGGTAAATAAACTACTCCTACCCGGACTCCCTAGTTCGGCCCTAGCAAAAAGTCTGGACGCCAATGCGGCGGCATCATCTCGAAGATAAGCGCTCAGGGCCGAAACCGGTGGATGCTATGTAAGGCGAACGGACCTAAGGGAATAGGTTCGGAGGGCCGGGAACCCATGCGGGACCGACCTAGGTAATCTCCTAAGTTTGTAAAATAAAACTCCTTCAAATGATCCCCCCACCGGGTCGACGGCATCTTAAACCTACGGAGACGCTCGTCGAACTACATGGGCCTACGGCGAGTATTCATCGGCGAAGGGACATATTGAATTGTCGAAAGGAGACTTACCACCGGCACCGAAGTGCTAGCACGGGAG